>NC_086317.1:329279645-329932645 GCF_036172605.1 Pelobates fuscus | reverse complement strand
TTAGGTATAAGTCTAACAAATACAGAAAGTATTGTATGGTATCGTTCTGTTAGAGCAATTTCATAATAAAACGGAAAAGAGTTTGATTATTCCTTAATATATGAAGGAAAGATAATCCTAAGCATTGTAATGGAACATGACCTTTATGTCATGTTACCTGTTCAGCGCCGGTGTAGAACATATTTTGATGCCCCATTAATCATTTTGGAGTCATGTTTGTTCCGGACTATTCCACCACTACTTGTTCTCATACGTTAAATGGTGCAGAGTCTTTGTAATTTCATCTTTTGTCATCTGATTATCGTATGCCGGTCAGTAGAATACGCTATTAGTTTAAGTCCAAACCATGCTCAAAGTAGTGCCCTGGCATGGTTAATAGTTACCCAGGAGCACATCTATTGTTTATTGTTATCTAAGACTTTGCTTTGATCCATAATCTTGAACTGGCTAGTTTACCTACATTGTTGCTCCTCTGTTCTCCTTTGACCATGACCTGTTTCAGGCTAGTTTTGTCTCCCATAGGCATTTCTCTATTTTTCTATTACTACCTACCTAGTTACTGTAAATGTTCTGACCTAGGTTTGTGTGTTGGGATCCTTAGCTATTTCTAACACTATGTTAGTGTTAGTTACACTGTTTGTATATTGTTACAATATTTATGTTTCAAACCTCACTTTGAACTCAGAATTTGCAGTCAGAAGATTCAAGTCTCATTAGTTAATTTTACCCATTTTCTTTGATTTGATTTTATTAACATGGTCATGTTTACTAACAATGAAATATAGAAAAACATAAATTGTGCCAAATCCTCACTGCTGTATCATGGTACCAGAATGGTAGTTAAATGATGGATGAATAGATCAGGTATATTGTATATAAATTATGAAACTTATATGTAAAGAAATATGTAAGGGTCATTCAGGGGAAGTGTGTGGTGCCCTCCAGATGAGTATCAGGAATGGACGCTGAGGAACCGAACATTGCTGCACCCCCTTCTATTAGTTAGGTTGCATGGCAGCATTATATTCAAAACTTGGCTGTGCCATATGCACTTCGCTTCCAGCTATGCTTTTATTGAGAACCTTGAGAGCATCCACAGTACTCTGCTCATGTGTAGAGATAACCCCATGAGTGATATAACTCCACCTCTCTGTTATTTTGTATGTTGCAAGTGTCTCTATTTTAAATGCATTTTTTTCTTTTCGACTTTGCCACTTCCATGTGTCTCTATTTCTATCTGTCTATATATGTTTCTAGATTTCTATCTGTCTATCTTTATCTCCAACAATTTCCATTTTTACCTCATGAACCTGTCCCTACTCCCCAACACCCCTCCTTTGTTTATCAGTCACCCCTTACTTGTGTCAATATCATACCATTTTCTCTCCCACCGTACTCACTTTTATCTCCCCATCATCCTCCCTGATGTTACTTCTGCTACACATCTCACATTTCCTTCCCCAACACCTTACATATGCCTCCAATATTTATTTTCCTTCATTCTTACTTATGTATCTGCCCATCAATCCCTCCCTATCAATCCTTTCTTTGTGTCCAGGCCCGGACTGGGCAAATGCTCGATGGCCGCAATGGCCAAGGACTAAGGCTGACAAGTGAGATGTCTTGATCTCCCCTGCTGACCCATGCAGAGCCAGCCTTGCTGTGTGCCCTATAAGATCAAAGATCTTCCCCACCATCCCTCTGGCACTTTATTTTAGCAGAGTGAGGAAAGGAGGACCTGGTAGGCAGAACATTCCTCCCACTAGTTTGAGTGTTCATGCTATTTACCACAGCAACGCTCCGTGGAGCCTGCAAGAGGAGTGAATTCTACCTGCAGATGGAGGAGCTGCAGGCTAGAGTCACTCACCACCACCAGACCACCAGGGTTTGCAATGGTTCCTCTCTCTAGCCAAAGGTAAGAAGAAGGGTTGGGGGGGAATAAAGATTTTTTTTTAAATTTAAATATATACATTTTAACCCCACAACACACATAGAATAGACCTTATGCAACCCCCACACACTGCACCCCCACACATACTACACCCCTGCGCACACTGCACCCCTCATACATAATGCACCCCTACACACTGCACCCCTCAAACACACTGCCCCCTTTAACATATTGCACCCCTCACATATACTGCATCCCTACACTCACTGCACCTGTCACACACTGCACCTCTACACATGCTGAATTCCTCACACACTGCATCTCTATGCACACAATGCATCCATCACACACTGCACCCCTCATACACACTGAACATCTATACACACTGCAACCCTCACACACACACTGCACCCCTACTCACACTAAACCCTCACACACTGCACCATTACATGCACTTTACCCCTGACACTCGCACACACTACATCCTCTATACACACTACATCCCTTATGCACCACATACACACACACAGAGACAACACTTCTCCTATACACACTATGGATCTCCTACACACACTAGATCACCTGTACTCAAAAACACACACTACTTTCCCTAAACAAACATTCTCTACAACCCCTACACACACTACATTGCCTATACATACACTTACTGCATCCCCTATACACACACTATACCGCCTATACACACACTATGGTCCCTATATACAAACTATTATTAATATTATAATAATTATTATTATTATTATTATTGCCATTTATATAGCGCCAACATATTCCACAGTACTTTACAATATTATAAGGGGGGCTTAACTATAAATAGGACAATTTCAAAAAACTACAGGAACAATAGGTTGAAGAGAACAAGCTTACAGGTGGAGGTGGGGTATAAAACACAATAGGACAGGAGATAGCAATCAAATAAGGTGAGAGTGAATCAGAGCTGGAGGAGAGAGTAGAGTGCTGCCCTTTAGGAGAAAGCAAGGGACAGGTATGTGAGGTAGAGGTTACTCTGTGTAACAGAACCTTACCTTGGCCCGGGAACATTTATTGCTAAACCGGCCCTTTAACCACTAACCAGGTACATGCACATTAACAGAGACTATAACCACAATGGAATGTGCTTACCTGGTTCATGTGGATTACTTTTAACCCAGTTCGGGACATTTAAACACTTTCGTCTATTTTGTGCAATCCATACGGTAGAGATTCAGCATGTATGAGAATGAACACAAACTTCTTAACACCGGATCACCCTGCTAGTTAATTATGTGGTATTTTACCTCTCAGGTCGGCACTTACCATTCGTATGAAACGCACAAACTCTTTGTTCCAGTTACTAGGTGGCCGCCATTTCGGGACTTTTACACGTGTTCGCGGCCATTTTAGTTTACGAACAGCGGTGATTTGTCGTCGAGTGCCTGGAACCAAAATCGGACACTCGAGTAGGCGAACACTGCTGAGACCTCCAGAACACCGTAAATTCGTGCTGGAACTACCGACCGTGCTGCCGTTCGGTAAAAAGACTATACCACATACAGAGATTGTAGCGACCATCAGGAAACCCACGGATGGCAGGATTTTATTGCGTTTTCACCGCACGAACGAGGACCGACTGCAAGGCCAAAACTTATGGAACTATTTTCGGCTAGTGTGCCTGTGCGGTCGGTCAAAACTTTAAAGTACCATAACTCCCAAACCCTTTATCCGAATGGGCTGATTTGTAATTATGTGGTTCCCCAAGATTAGGGCTATCTGGGGATACTGAATTTATGGATGTACCCCAAGTATTTGGGGTACATCCAAAACTCGGGTAAAAATGTGTGTATACTAATTGTGTTAACTGTTTATCTGAGGGGAGGGAATGTGTGGGTTGTACTGTTATTTGATTGGTTACGTTATACCTCCCCGTGGGTGTGTTCTGTATATGCAAGACCGTAATAAAAACCAGGCTGGGTGTGCCAGCACTCAGTTCTTCTTGACCCTTCAAAACGTAGCCTCGTCTCGTTCTTGGAAGGGGATTTTTACTGCATTATTACTTTACTTTTTAACAGCTGAACTTGACTCTCCTCTTGGATCTTGTGGATGAGACTAACTAACTTCATTACTATACAGCAGCTTGCCGGGAAAAAGAACGTCTCCAACGGCTGATACCCTCTCACTACCTGGGTAGCCGTTACACTCTGTGAGGCCCTAAGCCTTCCTATAGAGTTGGGTTTTAAGGGACTTCTTAAACGATTGAAGACTAGGGGAGAGACTGATGGCGGTATGCAGGCTATTCCATAGGAAGGGAGCCGCCCGTAAGAAGTCCTACAAGGGTGAGTTGGCCGTACGGGTACGAGCAGAGGACAGGAGAAGGCATGGGCAAAGCAGAGAGATCTGTGAAGAGATATAAGAGGGGCTAGAATTGTTCAGTGCTTTATAGGTATGGGTTAGTACTTTGAATTGACTCTTAAAGGACACAGGAAGCCAATGTAAGGACTGAAAGAGAGGTGAGGTGTGAGAGAACCGACTGAAGAGAAAAATCAGGTTGGCAGCAGCATCCATTTCAGACTTTAGTAGGGCAACACAGCTTTTGGGAAGACCAATTAGGAGTGGGTTACAATAGCCCATGCAAGAAATTACTAGAGCATGGACAAGCTCCTTAGTAGCATCTTGCAATAGAAAGGGACGGATGCGGCCTATGTTTGTAAAATGGAATCTACAGGATTTGGAAACATACTGGATGTGAGGCTCAAAGGTGAGGCCAGAAACAAGTATTATGCCAAGACAGCGAGCTACTATGCCCCTTATACACACACCACAGCACCAATACACACACTCTCTACAGCCCCTAGCCTCACATATTACACCACAAACAAATCACAATTGAAACAAAACACAAAAACACTACACCACAATTAGCACACTCTACACACATGCAATCCCACAAACAGCCTCCAAACACATGTACAGTACTATTTCCTGCCCTTTGAGTTCTCTGGAATGCCACTGAAGGAGACAACAGAGACAAGTCACAAGTTAAAGCTCAAGCATGTAATTAAATTCACTTGCACTGTGCAGAACATGAGAGAGCTCTTCAGCAGAGCTCTGCGCTTGAACTGCTTTGGAGCTGCATTGAACCAACATGCTCACTTTGAGGGGGGGATGCTTGTCATTGGTGATGATTCAAAGCCCCCATCCCACTCTGGCCCTGCCACCTTGCCACTGAAACACCTGATTTAAAAGTTGTTTTCCCAGTCCTCCCCTGCTTGTGTATCTATCCCTATCACCCCTTTCCTTGTGTATCTCTTATCTATTTCCTTTTTTATCATCCAATTGATATTTCCATTCCCTTGTGACTCTGCCATTTTCATCCTTCCTGTGTCTATCTAGCAGCCCTATTTTGCCAGTGCAGAATATATGTTAGAAATTATCTTTCTATACCAGCCTGCTTCTCACCTTCCCACCATTTACTCTTGGAATTCTCTACATGTGTGGAGGGAGCAGCGAATGTAAGGTAACTTCAAGATCCTGCCTGCTATCTCCACACAGAGCACCAAGTCAGGAAGGTAAGAAAGAGTCCTCCTGTCAAGTCTTTTGCATCTGGGGGGGGGGCAGGGAGGTTAATATGCAATGTGATAGGTAGCAGGGGTCCCATGCCATCACAGGATAAATGTATCAGAGTGATGTAGATAGGGATATCCACTGATCTTCCTATCTGAACCATAGCAACACAGCCAAACCCCTGATTGCCTTGGACACTGGAAGCATGACCCAAGTGATCAGCAAACCCCTGCCATTGCAGCATCACAAATATAGACACCTTCCTTTTGAGGACTACAATGAGCTAAACAACCAGGCAGTAGCAGGACCGGTTGTCTGATTGACAGCCAGGTTGATGCAACAAAGTTAATTTATAAAACTGACTATTTCTATTGCAATCTAAATTTTGTAAAATGAAAAAAAAAACAGGACACACAAGTTAAAGTGCTTTACGTGTTCGGAGTGTTCCTTTAAAGGACTAATTTGTTCCATATTAATTTACCTATCAAATCTCATTATCATAATGAACCTAGACAAAGGGAGTAGATAACCTGAAATATATCAGTAGCGCTGATATGACATTGCAAATGTATGAGTTATTTTAATACAATTAAGTTCTCTAATACTCATGCATATTAGATATTGATTATGAGAAGGCATAAAGCAGTTCTAATAATTGTAAGCTTGGATGTTAAGTGAACCACATCCCTTCACATCCCTATGATCATTAGACTCTAAACCATCTCTTTAAATATCTGTAATTATCTAACTTCTTTGAGTAATAGACAATTTGCTTCAAGAGTGCCATTTATTCAGCCTGACTGCTGGCTCTTACATGCTAATATATCCTACTTTGTTAAACTGTAAAAGCCACATACTTGTATCTACTTTAGCAGAGAAGTGTTAAAAGGAGTCACGCCACTAATTGCTACCACAGAGCGTGAGGGCAAAAGCAGTTTCTACAGGAAGACTTGACAGTGAATGAAACTAAGCTCTATCAGTGATTTTCAAGGACAATTATTTTCGATCAATATCAACTATGTGTGACTTTGGACATCTCCGAGACATTAAAACAACTATTATTAAAACACCTGTCATACATGGTTTGTTATGACAAATGACCAATGTATATAATTATTGAACATAAAAAAGGTTCCAAAGTTATAGTAATTAGTCACATCTGCTGGTTTGCACTGTGACTGCTTCACTTAAGAACTTTGAATATCTTTCCTATTAACAACACTTCTACAAATTCTGGTGAATCTGTGAGGATTTTATTTAATTAAAAAAAATGTATCTATTTTTTTCCCCATATGTTGAATTCACCAAAACCAGCCAAACAGTCTGCATTAATAATAAACATCTCAGGAAAATCCACAAGGTGGATCATAGAAAGTGCATACTTAATTGTAAAAAAAAAAAATTGCATAAAAATGCCATAAAAATATGTGAATACTTCATCAGTGACAGGGAATCCAAGATATTAAAACACATGTCAATAAATGTAACTCTTTCTCCCTTTGGGGAGTCCAAAGTTTGAAAAATGCAGCAATATAATAATACAAAAATACAAAAAAAGGAAATATCTGCACCTGCCAGAAGTGTGAAAAAAAATATGAAAAAATTTACAGTAACTTTGGATGCGTTTTGCGACTGTCCTGACGCTTCATAAACATCATGATTTTAATCATGTAAGAGTCCACATTGTGTTACATATTTAATTTTTTTTTTCCTGTAATACTTTTACCTTTTTTTTTTTTTTTTTTTTTTTTTTAAACTTTATTGTTTAAAACCAACAAATGTGAAGTTCTTCTATAACATTTAGGAAAAATAAGTGTGACAAATAAGTCTATTAATATCATTAAGGTACAAAACAGCAGACTGCACAAGAAATAAAGTTTAAATAAAATGATGTCATTAGGAAGTAGAGCTAAGCTGGATCTCACACATCTGCAAAGCAAATTGTAAATACAAAACTTTTGCTTATCATAAATGATAATCTAAAAAATTAAGTTGAAGTGGCACTCCACTGACCAAATAAAAAACACTTAACAACACTGTTTAGTAGATATACATCAAATGAAAACATATTATTATGCATTTTTTTCATTGTGGATAATATCTAACAACAGCTTGCAAACGTTCAACTCTCTTGCCTGTATCCTTAGCAAGCCCTTCCCTTCTTCACCAGCCCAGACTTTCTGTGACTGTGTGACTGGCCAATCACAGACAGCCCAATGCAGATCAATTAGAAGCCCTTGCAAGGCAGGTGCTCTGGTCAATTACCTGTGTCTTCAGTTTAGCATTACTAAGATAAGCAAACCATGATGTAACAGGACTGGTTGTCTGATTGACAGTCAATGGGTGCAACAAGGTCAATTTATATTGACATTTGCACTTTTTGCAAAATAAAATAACAGGACACAAGACCATGAGGAGCCAGACAACGCTTAGGCAGAACAGGGACATGTGAGTGTCAGGGTAGTGTATATAGAGGAATGTGGAGTAGTAAAGGGGTAGATGGGTGGGATAGTATAAATAGGTTGCCATCTTACAGGATAGCAGCCATCTTAATTATCAGTTGGTAACAGCTTGGTAATTGCTGGTTGTTTCGCTCGGTATACCTGCTTTCCAAGTGCTGTTTGCGACTAGGGTATGGATATCAAAGCTGTCCTCTCTGCCCTCAGGGCTGAGGCCTTACAAGATGGAGGTCTGCACCTGCAGGCTCAGCTGACTCATCTTCAGGCCTCCGCTGCTGTTGCCGCCTCCCCTCCCGGCGGTAGCTGAGGTTCCCAGAGGCGAGCTTGGCCACCGGAACGTTTTGCCCCACAAGGGGAAGGTACGGGCCCTCCTGGGCTCAGGAGTGCAGGACTGGCATCAGGTATCTGCTGGTCTGTGGCCGTGAGGCTTGTTTCACCTCCCTTGCGGACTTCTGTCTTTACCTGGTCTGTCTTTACCCGGGCCGCGCCCGCTTACCTTTGCCCTCTCCAGCCCCATGCAGCAGGAGCCACAGTCCTTCTTCCCAGGCCGGCTGGCCCGCTGCTACACAGATGGCTGGTGTTCCAGCGCAGGCTGACTCTCCTTCCGTGGCTGCTGAAGGTTTTACGGCGGCCTTGTCTCCATCGGCGGACCCGCGGTTCTCTTGGGATGGGGGTGGTGGCTGGGGTTACTGTGAGGCATCAGTCTCCTAACCCTTCCCGTGGTAGCTCTGCTAGCCCCCTGCCCTCCCTTGGGGTGCCGTCTGGACTTGCCGGGCCCCCCCTGCCATCCCTGTCCCCCAGGGTTGGGTCTACCATTCTGGGGCAAGGAGGGAGAGATATGATTCCACCTGTTTTTTCTCCCCAGGTGGCTCCAGACCGGGCCATATTCCAGACCTCATTAAATGCTATGCCGGTATTGCTCCCTATGGAGGTGGAAGCTCTTGCCCAGCCTACGGTGGTTACGGCTGTATCTGCATTGGTGGGTGGGGGTAGCCTAAGCGGTTCTGGGGCTTCGGGTTCCTTGATGGTGTGTCTGAAGGGGCTTTTGGATAACTGGGAGCGTAGTTCAGTGGTCCCTTCCTTGGACAAGCATGTTAGGACAGGGTGGGATCATTCTTCGGTTACTTTGTCTGGAGACACCATTAGCCTCTGCCCCGGTGGTCCCTGAATCTTCCTTTCCTGCGGTGGCTTCGCTGGCTGCACATGATGGCTAGCCCGTTCATATGTGTTTGTCTGGCCCTTTGGGGCTGCATTTGCGCCATGAGGTGCGGGAAAAAAATTGGAGTTTGTTGAGATTTTCTCTCTGCTCCCCTTGGAGGACTTGCCCCCTCCGGATAAAGATTCTAAGGACTCCGACAAGGACAAAGAAAAGTTGCGGTATTGGAAGATCCCCAAAACATTTGGGAATTGGAACGGGGCCTTTTCAATCCTGGCCAGCATCATAGGGGAAAAGGCGCCTGAGAAATGCTCGGCCCTCTTTTGTTATCAGGATATGGTCTGGACTGCATATCGGGTATATGGGGTTGAGCTGGTGGTGCTATGGTGAGCAGTTTCGCCAGCGGATGGCAGTTCACCCATCCGTTGGTTGGGATCAAATGGATATTGGTTTGTGGCTGGTTTGTGACTTGCACGGCCACAAATCAGGGTGGTATGTTGTCCCTTCTCTGGAGGGGTGGCGCTGTGGGACACTCCGCTGCATCGGCCTTGCCCAGACGCACTGGTTGCTGCTGGCAATATAATGAGAGTCAGTGTAAATAAGGGAGTAGTTGCAAGTTTAAACATGGATTCGGATGAGGGATTCTTTTGGGATTTGTCAGAACCTCAAGTCAGTTTGGGATCACCCTGAGGTGGTGGCTGACCAGCTCAATAAGGAGCTGTCTCTTAGACGGATGGCTAGCCCGTTCATGGCCCCGCCAAACCCTAACCTTTGAGTCTCCCAGTTGGGGGTGGTGCCTAAGAAGGAGCTGGGTAAGTTTCGGCTGATTCACCATTTGTCCTACCCATTCGGGGGTTCCGTGAATAGGAGCTGTGTAGGGTGTCATACGCGTTCTTTGACACTGCTGTTCTGATGGCTTGGGTGGCAGGCCCTGGGGCTCTGATGGCGAAGGTGCATATCGAGGCTGCTTTTCGGTCCAGTTCACCCGGACTGCCATCACCTGTTGGATTGTTTCTGCCAGGGCAGTTATTAAGTGGACCTGTTTTTACCCATAGGCTGTGCAATTTCCTGCTTCTATTTCAAATGCTTTAGTAAATTTCTGAAATGGGTGGTGCAGGAGGAGGCAACGTGTAACTCGTTGTATTATTTGAATGACTTCTTAAGTGTTGGCCCTGCTGGTTCGACAGTGTGTTCGCACCTTCTCCGAACCCTGGAATCAGTCTCTTGGTTCTTCAGGGTGCTGCTTGCCCCTGACAAGACGTTGGATCCTTCCACCTGTTTGAGCTTCTTGGGGATTGAGATTGATTCAGTTGCTGGGGAATGTCGTTTGCCGGAGGATAAGGTTTCTGGAACTACGCAGCTAAGTCTCAGCTGCCAGGTCCCTCAGGAGAATTCATTTGCAACACCTGCAATCACTTTCGGGTAAGCTGCCATTTGCATGCTGGATTATTCCTCTGGGAAGAGTTTTTAATTGCTGCTTGGCAGCAGCGACCGTGGGAGTGGAATGCTCCATCATTACATGTGTATCACTCTCCCATTGCGCGATAATCTGGTGGTTTGGTCAGTCTTCTTGGATGAGTTTAATGGTCTGTCATATTGGCAGGCGCCTGAGGTGTCCAATGCCGAACTCCTTCTGTTCACCGAGGCCGCAGTTGCGTTGGGTTTCGGGTCCATCTTTGGGGCCCACTGGTGTGCCGAATCTTGTCCGGAATCTTGACATTCAGTGGGGTTGACTAAGAACCTGGCTTTCCTGGAACTTTTACCTATTGTGGTTGCAGTGGAGATCTGGGGTGATCTCAGGGATTTCAGGGTGGTCTTAATCAGGGATCGCAGGGTAGTGCTGGACATCAACAATTTGTGTGCTTCCTCCCCTCCAGTGGTTCGGCTTCTGCAGCGCCTGGTGCTGTGCTGTTTGCTTCAGAATGTATATTATAGGGCTGTGCATGTGCCTGGGGTTGCTAACATTACAGCTGATGCTCTTTCTTGTTTTCAGTGGCATGAATTCCGGGCGGAGGCACCCTGGGTGGACGAGGTGGGCTTTCCATGCCCAGCAGACCTGTGGGGCCTTGGGCTGACTGACTAATGTCTTGGATTCAGGGTTCGGTCTCAGAGTCTGTTTGGCAGCATTATGGTAAGGCATAGAGCAAGTGGGTGGAATGCAAGAGGCAGCTCGGGGGGTTTTGGTCAGATGGTGAGCGTGTGCAAGGTTTGTTACAGCTAATTTGGCTAACTTTGAATTATATTTCAATTTACTTAGAAGGTTCACCATTGCAAACTCTAGTAAATAACGTTAATTAAAAAAAAAAATTGTTAAATCAATAGTTGTTTATGTGAGTCCTATGCTAAAAAAATTGTAATTGAATATAAACATTCAAAATCCATACCTTCCAACATAAAGATGTTGTGCAATTCAGGACATGGATGGGTGGGCCTAAACTAAGGGCAATCGGGTGATGCAACCTGTGTCACAAGCACTGCCCAAGGGGGTGGATCCACTTGGGAAGTAGGTAGGCACACCAAAAGAAAGGGCAATGTCAGCCTAGAGTGAATGTATAGTTGGGAGGTCTGCAAAACTGTCTTTTAAACAAGAGTATTTTATCAGAATGTTTAAACTCAACTGTACTCATACTCTTAAAATATTCTGTTTCCTACCAGATGACTAATGTTCTAAAATTGCAATGCATTTTCCAGTGAATCATAACTTTAGCACCTCTATTTACATTTTGCACAGTAACAATTTTAGAATATAAAAATATGTTGTATTTGTAAATTGTGAATTCAATCTGTTTCATGCTGGCAAATTTTAACAGCATCCCTTCACAACCTTTGCCAGTTAAACAAACTTGTTCTACATCATGTGCACAAATTCCCTTTGGGCTATGGTTATGTACTTCTTTAAAGTACTAAGATCTCTTACTGTTTATGCAGATGCTTTTAAAGTTCTTAAGGCACACATAAATTCAAGTTTTTTAATGGTTGTGTTATGCTTGTATATTATTGCCCATGTTTATATTTTAACAGGAATGCTATATGGCTGGTATTCCATGAGAGCTTAATTTAAAGTGCAAAACAACCGTTGTAAATAATTAGAATTTTGCAAAGGATTTAGTAATCATCCAATTAAAATTATATAACATACGTGAACAGAATAATTGTGTTAGTCAATTCGGGAGTCACCTGTGACCTGTTGGTTTGGATGAATTTCTCTCATGCTATTGTTTTGGGGAAAACAATGTGGATAAACCGAAGAGTGTGATGTGGGCCAATATATGTACTTCAAAATATATATATATATATAATATATATATATATACATAATATGTCACTGATACACACACTTTCCCACCATTTCATTCACAGATCAAGTGAGAAGAAGAAAGCAATATTTATATATTATATATTTATCAAATATATAAAATTAAAAAAAAAAAATTTAATTTTTTTCCCCTATTGGCCATTTGTCACTTGATCTATGACTAAAAGTAACATTTAGTGGCTAACTCCTAACCATCAATTATCTTTTTTACCATCATTTATTTTTTGCTGCCATGGTCAGTACTCTGAATCACAAAACAAATTAAACTACTTGTCCACAGTACATTTTGTTTCTTCCATGATTTGTCCATATAGACTGTGATATATATATATATATATATATATATATATATATATATATATATATATATAGAGAGAGAGAGAGAGAGAGAGAGAGAGAGAGAGAGAGAGAGAGAGAGAGAAAGAAATTTCTAATTCATATTGAAGCAATTAAAATACTTTCAAGATATATATATATATTCATATATGTGTGTATATATATATATATATATATATATATATATATATATATATATATATATATATATATACACACTCAGCATTGCTTTTTCAAATTGGTTCCTTACAATGAGATGACATGAAGTTTTAATAGGCAGCTAGATTAACCGATTCTATCTGCCCGGTAACCTTTCCTCATTTGAGAAACCAATCATTTAACACATTTCACTGTTCTAACAGAACTGGCAACTTCTTTTTTTAAACACAGTTAGGTTGGCAGCTTCCACTGCTAAATGAAGATGTTGGATATGCATTTCCATCTTTGATGACAAAGACAGGAGCCTGGCGTGGGATGTTGGCACCTGGCATTCATATTAGTGTGAGGACACTTCATGCCAGGTGAGAAAGGCAGTTAGAAAAAGGAAATTCCACTCGAGACCTATCCCATAACGATGTATGCATATTGGAACCATTAACTGGTTTGTGATGCTAATTAGATTTCCACTCTTCACCAGTAAGACTTATATAATTTGATACTTTTTAGTTTGAGAAGCTGTTACAATGAGATTTTCCATATGACATTTTTGAGTAAAGGGCATCTTCCATTGGTAAGTTTAAAAGTTAGATTGATACTTTCCACTCATCTAACTTGCAATTAGATTGCCGCTTTTACAGACCAGAAGGCCAACTTTGAACAGAGTGCCTGTAAGATTGTCATATTTCACTTTATCCCGATCTCCTGAAACAATTACATATCAGAATTGTCACGTGTCAATGGATTTAAAATAACTCTATACATGTAGATGTTAAATAAACAGGAAATGCATTTATAATAATTATAGGACTAAATAATATGAGTGCTACCAGCAGTCTAGGGATGAGTATATTTACCACCAAGAATGACAGAAACAATTAAATAAAGATGTGAGATGGATTGTTTTAAATGATACCTTCCTTGCAAAAATATACTTTTTTACATATTATGTTATAAATGCAAATGCAAATGTCATTAGCAAGTCAGGCTGCATTAAAATATATAATATATATGTATAATGGATAATTTAATATTTACATTGCTATGCCATGACCTCACTATTGTACATGCTAAAAAAAGGTAATTTGCATGTTAATCACAAGAGAGATAGCATGGGTAAAGAAGTTTTAACAGAATGCATGCATTCCTTGTGATCACTAATTCTAATAAAATCATATTCTCTGTTCAATTGTTATAGTTCTGTCAGTCAAAATCATCATAATCTGTTAGCATGAATAATGCACGCAGATTTAGAACCAATAAGTGGAATGCTTTCTGGCACTGTTCAATGAAAGGCAATCACTGCTATGGGGCAAATATAACCACTGTTCCAGCATAGGGGCAAGCAAACAGAATATGTACACTGCCCTCCATTAATATTGGCAGCCTTAGTAAATATAAGCAAATAAGTCTGTGGGAAATTGTCCTATTGCTTAACCTCTTGAGCTTTTGTTCAAAACGTTCACAAAAATACTCTCATGGATAAGAAACAATTGCAAGCACAACACAGGTTTATCGAAAAAATATATATAATTGTTAAATATATGTGGCACTATTATTGGTAACATTTTAGTAAATACTTGTGCTACACCCCTTTGCCAAGATATCAGCTCTGAGTCTTCCATAATGATGAGGATGGAGAATACATTGCAAGGAATCAGAGACCATTCTTACAGAACCTCTCCAAATCCTTCAACTTTCAAGGTCGATGCTGGTGGACTCTCCTCTTAAGTTCACCCCACAGGTTTTCTATGGGGTTCAGATCAGGGTGCTGGGATGGCCATGGCAGGAGTTTGTGGTCAGTTAACCATTTTTGGGTTTGATTTTTTGGATCATTGTCCTGCTGTAAGTTCCAACTATGGCCCATTTTAACCATTTCTGGCAAAAGCAGTCAGTTAAGATCTGTTGATATTTGATAGAGTCCATGATGTCATCTATCTAAACAAAATGTACAGGTCCACTGGCAGAAAAACAGCTAAAAAAGAATAGAAGAGCCATCACGATATTTAACTGTGGGAATGAGGTACTTTTCCATATGGCTACCTCTCTGTCTGCGCCAAAACCCACCTCTGGTGTTTATTGCAAGAAAGCTCTATTTTGGTTTCATTTGGCCTTAGAACCTGATCCCATTTGAAGTTCCAGTAGTGTCTTACAAACTAAAGATGCCTGACTTTGTTTTTTTATATAAGTAGAGTATTTTTCTTAAAAATACTTCTAAACAACTTGTAGTAAAGCAGGTGAGGTCGGATTGTAGTTTTGGAGACTTTTTTCTGCAATTCTCCAGCTGTGATCCTTGTAGATTTTTTGGCCACTCAAACTCATTCTCTTCACAGTGTATTAAAAAAAATATAGACACAAGTCCTCTTCCAAGTTGATCTATAACATTTCCAATTGACTGGAACTTCTTAATGATTGCCTTGTTATGGTGGCATTTGGCATTTGCAATGCTTTTGCTATTTTCTCATAGCCACATTCCATTTTGTGAAGCTCCACAGCCTTTTACTACACATTACAGTTATATTCCTTGGTTTTACTCATTGTGATGAATAACTAAGGGAATTTGCCAATGTGTTACCTCGTATTTATTTCCCTGTGAAACAGGAAGTCATGGTTGAACAATATCCTGTTCCTAGTCATCCAGGTGTACTAAAAATGTAGCACATCAATAGGAATATACTTCACATATATTATTTTTTTTATATATGAATTCATAGGGATGCCAATAATTGTACCACATATATTTAACAAATAAACCTATCTAGGGTTGCAGTTGTTTGACATGAACTATCAAAAGGTTAAACAGTAAAGACAATTTTTTGCATTATTCTTTGCTCATATTAACCAAGGATGCCAATATTAGTGGAGGGCGCTGTATGTTTTTTTTATTATTTGTAAAATTGTATCTTTTTTTAGAAAGAAACATGGGGTACAACAGGAAAACTGGATGGGAAGGAGAACAGTTATCCTATGAATCCGATTCAGTTATCATATCTATCACAAAGCAGCAAGCACATAACAGTCAATGCCTTGACTAACAATTGTGTCTAGATCAGGGCTAGGCAAACTCCGGCACTCCAGATGTTGTGGACTACATCTCCCTCTAGCATTCCAGATGTTGTGGACTGCATCTTCTACAATGCTCTTACAGCCATAATGCTGGCAAGGCATCATGGAAGGTGTAGTCCAAAACATCTGGAGTGCCAAAGGTTGCCTATTCCTGGTCTAGATCATGCATCTCAAACTCTGGATGCCACATGAGGTTGCTATACTACAACACCCATGATTATCTGGCCATCAATTACATTTATGATCTCCAGGGCCGGACTGGCCCACCGGGATTCCAGGATATTTCCCGGTGGGCCGAAGCACTTGGGGCCAGGGCTGGGGAAAGAGTCATAATACCTATAACTAATACCATTTGGTAATTTTCCCCTCAGACTGTGAAAGTCCAAAGGAATTATGGAGGGAGGAGCTTAGGGCCGGTACGGCCGCAATGAGGATGCGGCAGCCGGAGGGAACACTGCAGGGAGGGAGCTTTCTGGCACTCAAGCTCTGCCCCTGATCGCAAGCTCTGCCCCCCTATCTCAAGCTGCAGACCTCAGGCAGGAAGAGGCCAGGAAATGGAGTCATCACCTTCCAGGGCTTCCACAGCAGCAGCCTACAATGTCAGGTAGGCTTCAAATACACTGCAGCTTATGAGTGAGAGTGATCTTTTGTGTGTGTGTGTGTGTGTGTGTCTGCTGTTGTGAGCATGTTTGTGTCAGTGAGCATGTCTATAGTAAGCATGTATGTGTGTATCAGTGATCATGTCTGTAGTAAGCATGTATGTGTGTGTGTCAGTGAGCATGTCTGTAGCAAACATGCATGTGTGTGTCATTGAGCATGTCTGTAGTAAGCATGTTCATGTCAGTGAGCTTGTAATGAGCATGTGCATGTTTGTGCATTTATCTGTAGTGAGCATGTCTGTGTCAATGAGCTTGTGTGTGTCAGTGAGCTTGTCTGTAGTAACATTTGTGTGTCAGTGAGCTTGTCTGTAGTAAGCTTGTGTGTGTGTCAGAGAGTTTGTCTTTACTAAGTTTGTATGTACCTGTAAGCTTGTCTGTGTTTGTCAATGCTCTTGGGTGTGTCAGTGAGATTGCCTGCCTGTGAGCCTGTGTACCAGTAAACTTGTGCGCTTGTGTCAATGAGATTGTCTGTGCCGGCATGTGAGTATGCTTACTGTATAATTTATTTTTTTACCCTGAATTACTAGAATTTATAATTAAAAATGTACATACCAATAATAAAGTATATATATACTTTCTTTTAGGGACCTATTTAGCCTTGTGCTGCAGAGAGCCGCAGATGGAATTTTTTCCCCAAGTAAGTGGGTTAATCTCATAAGAGCAGACATTAGGCTGTTAGTGTACGACCTGCCAAAGATGGGGTACATTGACCTTGTGGCAGGCTTATGCAATGTATGATCATATAATTAACTAAACCCCCATTATCTTTGCCTAGATTAGGTGTTTTTTAAAAACAAATAAAATCTTTCAACATTGAAGTTGTTGTTTAGTGGATAGGTGAGTGTGCTGGATCTTGTATATTAAATATATATATATATATATATATATATATATATATATATATATATCCTTTAGTGGTTATGTTAAATATCCCTTTATAACATTTAAAATATGGCTACGTCTTGCTACCCCAGATTGAGTAATTCAAATTTATAAACATAGAATATATATCTATATGGAACAAAATGTATGCCAGCCCTATAAGTCATTGTGCCACGGTAGTGTTTGTGTGTGTGTATCATATATATATATCTATACAGACATACATACTTACACACACACAAACACTACAGTGGCACAATGACTTATAGGGCTGGCATACATTTTGTTTCCCAGGGCTGCTTTGCATTCCCAGTCCAGTCCTGATGATCTCTGATCTAAATCTATATAGTATTTTAGACAACTAGTTGGTTAAGGTTACTTAATCCATACTGCCTAACAACAAATACATTTTACTTTTTTTATAGCATGCCAATAAACACAAACGTGTTTGTCAAGTTTGTTTTGATTTTTTTTTTATTGCATAGTTTACACAGCTGAGATACAATAGAATTATAAGAGCAACCTACAATTTCAATTAATAAAAGAACAAATAGTTCAGAGGCTAAAAACATATCTAACTAGCGTGTTAAGTCAGAATGTGCAAATAGCCAAATGTCTGAATACATAATGTAGTCATCTAAAAGGATGAGAAGGCTTCTCAACTAATTAGCAAATCAGCTGGGAAAAAATAAAAACAGGGAGGCTTTGAAACAGTCATCTGAAGTTTGCAAATAATTTTCTCAAATTCTGTAAAATATAAAGCAAAAAAAAAATAATACAGCTTATGGCAGATCAATAAACATCTTTGAAAATAAGCAATTAAAGGAACACTATAGTGTTTGGAATGCAAAACTGTATGCCTAACACTGTAGTGTCCCTCTGCCCATGGCTGAATATCCGCCTCCTTCTCCCCCGGTGTTTAAAGGGTATAAAAACCCTTTTAACACTTACCTCTTTCCAGTGCCGAGGATCCTCGACACAGGCTCCGTGCCTGCCTCCTACAACATCAGCAATGGTTGAAACATATGCGTAACTAAATTAGCTTAACTATGGGGGATTTGAAGACACTGGACGTCCTTATGCAAAGCGTGAGGACGTCAGCATTAATTCAGAATTAAATAAATGTTAAACTCCGTAAATCACCATGAAGCACCTCTAGTGGCTGTCTGGAAGACAGCATTGTGACAGGGTGTATTATCCTGCTGAAATCTGCCATGAGGGAACACCATTCGCATGAAGGAATGTACCTGGTCTGCAGCAATCTCTAGGTAGCAGGAGTTACCCCATCATGATTACTGTCTCAATAATAGGAAATTATATAGATGGTATTACAAACGTGCTTACTTTTTGTCCTCTGCACAGGACAAACTTGATATTATACATTCAAATAAAAACATATTTAAAACAATCTCACGGTAGCTGTCAAAGTAACATCCACATGAATGCCAGGACCCAAGGATTTCCAGCAGAACAATACCCAGACCATAACACTGCCTCCAGCGGCCTTCCTTTTTCCCATAGTGCATCCTGCTGCCATCTCTTCCCAAAGTAAACAATGCACATTCACCCAACCATCCAACTCATCTAAACTCATCAGACCAGGCAACCTTCTTCCATTGCACCATGGTTCATCCATGACACTCATTTTCCCATTGAAGTTTTTTTTGGTGGTGGACAGGGGTCATCATGTCATTCTTATTGCTATTGTACTTGGCAATAACAAATGGCATGAAGTTCTGACATGCAACTTTAAATTTGTTTTTACACTTTCAAATCACATTTGCTGTGGCATTCAGTCGTTCTCCCCATTACTTTGTCTGTCAACATACTGATATTTCTGCCTACCACTAAGTTGTAAAAAAAACTTTCTGCTTTTTACAAACTAGTATGTTTTATGAATTAAGGGCTCACTTCAAATGTTGCTGGTAAGTTTTACCGACCAGTCATTACTCCCTAACGTAGCTATAGTTGACCTTAGCAAGTAACAGCCATTTCCCAACTGCAAAATCTCATTAGTAACAATTTAATTACTTTTGCATGGCACATGTGCCATAGGTTGGCGGCCCCTGAGCTAGAGTAAAGACACAAAAACATGTTAACAACTGAAATCCCCCCAAATACTTCCCAAGGAGAGAGCCGTTTGGCTCACACACCGATTAGGCGATTGGATTTCCCTATTCACAATATTTGAAAAAGTAAGAAAGAAAATAAAAAATTAAAAAACAAGGTCTCCTGGACTCCAATAATACCTGGTAGGAGCCTGATGATGAGTAAAAATAGTTTTTACCGGGTTTTTTAATACCATATGTACAAAGGATTAGCACTAATATACTAGACCTTACAGAGGCATAAGGCAGCTCACCTGAACAATAGGGCTCCCTCACAGGCCTTATAGAGTAGACAAAGCAAAAAAGGTGGAGGTGGAGGTGGAGGTGGAGGCGGCGCCGCAGGGGAAAAAAAACTGATTATAAACTATACAAGCATATATGCAAGACACTACATGAGAGAGAATACATATAAGATTAAAAAAAAATAGTTTGAAATATAGATAATGAATAATAATCAGGAGTCCAAAAACTAAGTCCAAAAGAGTCTATGCCTAATAAATACCTGGATAAAAACTTGAGAAAGCCCTAAGGGGAAAAACGTGTTGTGGTATTTTAATTGCTGTATTTTATTAAAGGTATTTTGGCCATTTCAACTTGAGAGTAAGCCATTTTACTCTTTTATTTATTTTTACTTTTATTTTTACATGGCACCAGAGTTTTTATTGTTCCACTGAGAATTTTACTCCAAAGAATCCTTGGTGGGGATTATACCACTCAAGTGTTATTCATTAAGCAGTCTGCCTGTTCAATGAAATGTGAGTAACTACTTGGTATTTTATTATTTCACCTCTGGCGTTTATACAATAAGCACTATTATTGTTTCTTTTGTATTTCATATGGTCCTTATACCAACAAGATATCCATCTACTACAAAACTTCACGTATCCCATAAGTGGGGATTGTACCAGTGTATGCCATCCACACTAGAACTAGTCTTATAGCTCTGGAAACCATGAGTAGGACCAAATAGACCTCTTACCAAATAGTCCTTAGTACCTGTTGGGATATACTGCACCATTATTTGCTGTCTTTTAATTTTTTTTCAAACGCATCTCACGAATATCCCATGCCCATACCTTACTGAGGAATGCTTCCCCCGACAAGATTGTGATTGACTTCTTAAACAAGGTTTTATTTGGACTTTTTGCTGTATTTATCAGGCATAGACTCTTTTGGACTTACTTTTTAGACGCCTGATTATTATTCATTATCTATATTTCAAACTCTTTTTGTTTTGTTTTTATTTTATATGTATTCTCTCTCATGTAGTGTCTTGTATATATGCTTGTATAGTTTATAATTAGTTTTTTTTCACCTGTGGCACCACCTCTCCCTCCACCTTTTTTTTTAATATTATGTATTTCAGACTTACTCTCCCCTCACACACATCATGCATTTACTCCTCTTCTGGCTGAGATCATAAGGAATCATTGGGAGAGCTGCCTCACGTGTGAATAAATTATCATGCTGCACCAGTCAGGGTTCTCTTCATGGAGATGCATTGGTTCAGTAGAGCTCGCTCTGGAGCATTTAATGTCTTTATGCTGAATGCATTTAATGTCTTCTTTGACATTAGAGGTGTCCTTAGGAAGCAATGTAAACCCTGCGTTTTCTCTTAAAAGGCAGGGTTACATTGCTTAGACTGCAGGTCCTAGGCGTGCATAGCATATTGCATAAGGGTGTGCACACTAAAGCACAAACACACACGCCGCGTATATTATATATATATGTGTGTGTGTATATATATATATATATATATATATATATACACACACACACACACATACACTGCTGTGTGTGTGCTGTGTGTGTGTGTGGACGCTGTGTGTGAGGACGCTGTGTGTGGGTAAGGGTGCTGTGTGTGTGAGGGTGCTGTTAGTGTGTGAGGGTGCTGTTAGTGTGTGTGTGTGTGCTGTGTGTGTGTTTAAGGGTGCTGTGTGTGTGAGAGGGTGCTGTGTGTGTGTGAGGGTGCTGTGTGTGTCAGGATGCTGTTAGTGTGTGTGTGCGGGTGCTGTGTGTGTGTGAGGGTGCTGTGTGTGTGTGGGTGCTGTTCATGTGTATTTGTTTGGAGGGACTGTGGGGGACCATTTAGGAAATAGCCCCCCTCCCTTCTTACCTTTTGAAAGAAGGGGGGACCATGCCACTGCCATCCCAGGTGGTCCAGTAGTGAGTGAACTCTAGTGAGAGCTGAGCGTTGCAACACTTCGACCTCGCGAGAGGAACTCAGCTAGAGCTCCCGGGGTCCTCTCCTGCCTCCCTCCCTGCCTGTGGATCTCCTTCACCGGCCCATGGAGGCACATAGCGCGGGCCACGGGGATTAGGTTGTGCCCAGTCACACCCGGCACATTGTGTGTGCACACCTATGCTGCAGGTACAGTCTCTTTGCACCAGAACGACTACATTAAGCTAATGTTTAAGAGCAACACAAGAGAATTGGCTTGGTTCCTGTCTGTTAATTGACCATAATGTGGAAGGTCACTTTCTGCAGGACATCAAGCCCTTAACAAACTGATGCCATGCAGATTCCTATACAGGTAAAATTAAACTTGATTCACACAAATTAAAAATATGTGGCATTTAACAAAAAAAAACAACCACATGCATATTTTTGCATTTGATTCTTTATTAGACACATTTAAAAAAAATATATAAGTTTTATGACACGTTAAAGCTTTAGGGTATTTTTAAAACCATCTGTCCTAGTTATCTTTTATTAAAATGCCACTACCTGCTTGCAACATTGGAAAATAATGTGGAAAGACATGCCAATCAACATGTCGCCCAAGGGTCTTCTCCTCCTAAACTGCACAGTATATCTCTTTTATTTTCTATTCAAATTTGCCAACCAGCAGCCTTTGAAATTGCGACACTTTTAATAGGTTTTTTTTTTTTAATGCACTGCTTATAGAAAATGTGCATATGAAAATTAAAATGTGTGACAGAGCTCCAGTCCTCTGACCGAGTACCCCCAGTCAAGTCTGCTTCCTCGTAGCTTTCAGGGACCCTGGAGCACTTCAAACCCAGTCTCCAAGGCTTGACTGGGATCACTGAGGGCCTTTTCCACCCTGGACCAGGCTACTGTTTACATAGCCCTGGACACACTTTCCATCAGCAGATTTCCCCAAACACCAGATGACACTTGGTGAAGGTTAAAACAGCCCCCGACAGCCTCATTTACATACAATAGGGTGCATAGAATATAGTACAAGGAATGGTGGAGTCAGACAATAACAAAGGCTGATGTGAGGTTGAGGAGAGACAAAGCAGCTTGTTTAAACTGGTCTGGCAGTGTCCCTGGGACAACGCCCTGCTGGTGGAAGTAATGGGACAGAAAAAAAAAGCGGTGGGGGAGGGGGAGAGCGAGAGACAAGCAATACATTAAACATACCCTACACTAATACGGGGCACAGGGTGACCAAAATGCAAGAGGAATCTGGGGACCTAGATTTGGTGTGTGCCTTTCATTCCCAATGACTGTGACTACCGTCACAAAATGTATCTATGAAATAGATTGATAAATGAGGAGGGCTGACATTGGATATACACTAAGCAATAGTTAGGGTCCAATACTAAAATATTACTGTTCCATATAATGAACAAACCACCATCTCTGATTGTATAAAATTTCCACAAGGGATCTTTCTCAAGCTTGGGAAAGATCCTATGTGGGATAGAAACATAGCACTTCCAATAAACAAGCTGAATTGATCCTTGGGTGCCTGGACTACAATTTTTGTTTTAATGCTCTAACCAGGATTCTCATTACCAAAGTGTCCAATGAGAAATATGATTTTGAAATGAATCTCGATTCATCTGCAAAACCGAAGGGACATCGGTCAAACATGTTAAGATCCACTGATAACAAGAGTATTTTCATGCAGTGGTAGCATAAGCATGATGTGACTAAATGATGCTTCCTCATATTTTTGTGTTGCCTTAAATTATATAAACGTTTCAAAACATTATTATTTAGAATTAAGGGTACAATCTATGAGGAATTGTACCATTAGGTGTCCTGCCCAGGGAGACTTACTGGCAAGGTGGTCTGACTGTAATTTGAATGTAGGTGTCCCACTTCTAAATCAGTGACATGACTGCTGACCACCCGTTTGCCCAACCAATTCCTTCAAATAAACAGACCACACCGAATTTCCTTTTGAGTAGGGCAATAGTCACAGCTTTATTTAGCTTCAAATTGCCAGTAACTTCTAACATAGTGTCAGCTATTGGCTAACGAACCAGTAGACAGCTTCTCCCTACGATTTTCAAGAGTCTTCTACAACTCATGTCCCATCTTCAACCAAGAGATGTCTGTAACTCCCAAAAGCCCATTTAGGACAAACATTGCAAATTCTAATGCTGGCAAGGCAAAAACTGCTACCTGTGACAAAACAAGAAGAACAGAGAAAAAAAAAACACAACAAACAAGCAATAGAACAAGAAACAATAGCAACAGGGGCAGGTGGGTGGGATAAATGCTGTCAGGCTCCCTCAACAGTGTCCAGGTGTTGTGTGCCAGTTAAATTTCCCAAGATCCCTAAGTCAAGGTAAGGTTCCATTCATAGTAACTTTTTTCTTACCATGCTGACCACAGTGGCAACAGTCATGTACCCCCCCCTTCTTAGGGACAGGGGGTGGGCAGCCTTTACCACTGCTCTAACCATTTAATATGAAATATTGCATGGATGTGTGTATCTTGTCTAATATTTTTTTTTCTTCAATTTCTTAATACTCTCTCCCTTATTTATCTTTAAACTAAAAAAGTTAATGAATTTAATATATTCGACAAAAGAATATTTCAGTTTTATGTACTATGGGTTTACACATTTCTCTTTGCAAAGTATTAGTGAAATATTGTGACTTTGCTATAGCTACAGTTCACAAACATTTTATTGAAAGACACATTTCCCTTTCCTTTTTCATCTGCAATAAATTACCCTTCTTCAAGGCTAAATAGAAAAAACTAATGAAAATATGTAAAATATAATGTTGGCACTCTTTCAGCCATCCAAACCTGACCACATCTCAGAAAGATGTGAAACTACAGAAAAAAAATCCCAGAAGGATGTGATATCTATTTAATAGAACTCAATTATTTGGCATTTTCTCTTAGACCTCTCATTCAGAGTGGTGATGATTTCCATCAGGATCTACATTCACACTCCTACGAGAGCTATTAAAAAAAATCATAAAAGAAATTTAGAGATCCATAATAAAAAAAATTAGTAACTATGATATCAGGATGGCATAGAACACTGCATCTATTGCTCTATAAGCTCTTTGGAGACTTCAGTAATGTGTTTTGTTTTTTTAATAAAGTCTGACTCAAAAAAATGTCACTTCTAATAGATAATTTAGAATTCTTTCCAACCCTAGTTATCGGAAAAGTGTTTCCAGGTGACTACTATGACATGTGGAAATGATTGTCAGCTCTACATACACTTTCCAAATAGTAGGGTATTTTATAGTTCACACAGATGGAGTGATATAGGTAAAGGGAGGCGGTATTGAATGTTATATCTGAGAGCACTTTAGAGCTTGAGAGCACTTTATGGGCAATTCCCTAAATCCACTTACTTTGCAATGTTACGTAAGTATATACTCCTGATAGTTAAGCTTGTTTGAATAACTTTAACAGGATTCCCTATTAAAGGCAGGTATTAGATTAGAAAAAGAACAACCAACTACAGTCAGCATCACAGAGAATTATAGACAGAACAGGAAAAACAGGGGACAAAGTGTGAACAAAAACATAATTCCAATAATAACTTGCTATAGCTGCACCCACTATCCACATTGGCAAATACGGTCATTATTATTACTACGTGCTGAATATTGTTACTAACACCAAACGACAAACGTGTAAACGCTGGCACTCCAAAACCAATGGCTTTTTGTGGGTTTATGTAAAAAGGTTCATCTAATTGACACAAAAATGAAATAATCCAAAAAAGTATATACAACAAGAATATAAAAAGTACAAACTGATATCTTGGGGGGAGGATTAGAAGAGGATGTAAGTAGTCAGACACATTTTGCATCTATCCAGGTGTTTGTTTTTTGACAGACCAAAGCCTTTTACAATTAAAAAATGTTCAGCTTTATTCCAAAAATGAACATACCTGACACAAAAATGAAATAATTCAAAAAAGTATATAGAAGAATAATTTAAAAAATCCAACATGAAATGTTATGTCCACCGTTCCTTTATTTAGAAAGGTTCAACTTAAATCCAAAGTTCAATAAAACAAATTAAACACTTCCAAAAGTATAAACAAAAATCACAAATCGGCTAAAATGATATCTTAGAGAGAAACAGAAAAAGTGAGGAGATGCACATTTCTCAGACACCCAGACACTTTCAACAGCTCATCCATGAATTTGTTCAGATTTCACCTCCGTACACGTCTGTATATAAGGCTAGATGATTGACACACATGACAGTCTCACTTTTAACATATAAATATGTGCAATTAGAGTTCTACATTGCACACAGGTGGTGGCATCTTATTCTCTAATGTGGATGTTTAACACATGACATGGATGATATTCAAAAACTCTTTATTATTGCAAAAGTCTCAAAGCCTGCAAATCTGAAGACTTGATGTTAAGTTCAAGTCTAGCTTCCATAACCTTGCTGAGTTTTCAGCTGGAAAATCAGCATGCCTTCCGTTGTCTCTGATTCCAAATTAAATGAGGCCCCCACTGGTCAGGCAAAATGGATTAAGGGATGGTGCAACTTTACTCTGACTTTGCTGAGCTCATAACTCCAGTTGCTTCCTTTGGGATTGCAAAGCTCATGTCTATATTCTTAACTGATAGAAAAATGTTATCCTGAATTGACTATCTCTGTAGACCATTGTGTTCCCTGGAGGGTCCTATTACAAAACCAGTACTACTCACCATTTCATTATATTATATTCAATAATTCATAATCTGATTCAGGATATATAGTAATGAATAAATATTAATAGGTACTATTCTGCTGAATCACAAATTATGCAATCTGAAATTATCTTCATGTGTTTGGAAACAGCATGAATCCATCCTATCAACTCTTATGGTACCCATTACACCTCCATAATTCCTACCCCAAAGTAAGCAAAAAGGTGGCATATTCTGAGAAGCATTAATGTAAGGGATGAAATAGGTGTTTTGTGGGATTTACGAACAATCACATGCAATTAAGCAGGGATACAGTTACAAACATCTAAATATTCATTAGCTCGTTTGACAAATCTCCATTATGAAAGGTGACCCATATTACCAATACTGACTTTAAATTTAATTCACTACAAAAATATCTACAGACTATCCCATTAAGCAAACTGATATCAAACCATAGAAAAATATACATTTCTTATTTATTCAATAGGGGATTGTGCATTAGAGCATTTTCCATAATAGTTTGTGGGTTAAAATATATAAACGTTCAAAAATAGAAAGTATGAGTAACCGACGCTGCAAGTTATTATTATTTTTTTTATTTGTATGTATTGAAATGGCTCCAAATTGGCTTTGGCATTTTGAGGTTACCCTATGTAACATAAGAGTGTGTTTTGTAGATACAGTGCTTATCTTTGGCAACCTGTTGAGTGTATTGAGCAAGTTTAGCATAGACCGAACCATACATTACAAGATATGTGCACAGCCATCTTCTGACATCTTTTGCCCAAGACATTGCCAAACTAGCTGTGGAAATGTTCCAGCTGTCTGTCCGCAATGCTAGTTTTATAGTTTTATATATTTTGTTATTTGCTGTGCAATAAAAAATTTTAAAATTTTAAATTTGAGTTTAAAACCATTTTAACCTGATAACATCACTGTTTCTATTTTAAACAGTAAAAACATATAATTCCCATTATTAACCTTGAGATCTGTTATACAGGATGTAATATGTTTATAGAGGAGAATTCCCTTTTAAATATCATTTTCAAAAGAAATGTACCTAAATCTTTGTAGTTGCCTCAGGAAATCATTCATAAAGTATTTATTATGGTTGACTCAGCCAACATCTCCATTTGACTTCAATAGAAGATTTAGGCCAGATATGGTCTAGACAGTATCGAATCTAATTCATTATTACAAACATAGAGTGTGTTTACAGTGTGTGTACATTGACTCTGTGAACATTTGAAGGAGAGGGCTAGTTCCAAGTGACACCAAAAACCACTGAAGACCTTACCCAGAAGAAGTGCAGTCATTGACAGTGAATCTTCATTTAAGTCATTATATTCTACATATGCCAACCCTATCAAGTCCACCTCTACTCAACCAAAAGAACAAGTAGATGTGAACTACTTAACCTAATTAGAGAATTATGAATGCATCAATTTCCTAATAAAGAGTAGGAAACGTAAATCAAAGGTTATCAAATATTTCTGGAGTACATGCAACTAACAATGCTTTGTGTCAAATAATATCACTTAGTATTTTTGTGAATCAGATTAAATATTTTAGACTATACTGTCAAATGTACGATTTTATGTACCACACTAGAGATGACTTAAAAGTTAGCTATAGGTAGTTCTATTTTTTTTTCTTGCATTCTCAACAATAATTGAAGATTATGCTAGCGCTAGTGTACTTATAATCTTAATTTTAATAATGACAGGAGGCGAGCATTACTCTCTTTACTAAACTCCACAGCAGTAAAGAAAGTGAAAACATTTAAACCAATCAAAAATGCAATAGGGAGTATGACATTCCCAGTAAATAGGCTCCTCCCCCTCTTTCGGATGCGACATCGTAAACAGAGAAGGAGGTACGTATAAAGTCTGAAACGACCATTAGTAAACAAGAAAACAGTGTAACGATGGGTTTGAAGAAGATCAGTCACAAGAATCAACTGTTGTCGTAACCAATATCAACCTGTTGACAAGACGAAAAAAGGGTCCAACGGGAACTGTGTCATCCAAGGGTTGAGTAGTACTCCAATTAGGATTCTGTAGATGTTCCATGCTTGAGAGACTTTAAACTGAAAGAGAATGTGAAATAGGTTAGGCACCGGTCTCCAAACTGGTTGCGTCAATGAATAACGACCCAAGTGTTACTAGTACCATAAACTTATACATGGAAAGTGATACTTTGATAAACTCTAGATATTACGAGAACAAAGCTTATCTATATGGATGAAAATTCTGATAAAACCTGGATGACAATGATAACAAGGGTACGGAGCAAAACTATGTCTGTATACTACGCTAGAATTCTACATAATATAGAAATCATTAGTTCCCCTCCTCCCCGGGTGGGAAGGGTGGGAAAATACTCGCCTCCTGTCATTATTAAAATTAAGATTATAAGTACACTAGCGCTAGCATAATCTTCAATTTTATCACATGACAGGAGGCTTCCTATTTTGCATTTTTAACGCTGTTGAATGAGTGACATGGCTGCACCGGCATGCGGGCGGAAGTAGAATGTGCGGAACGTAGATTCTCTTGACCAGTCCGCCGACCGCAGAATATCCGTTAGCGAGGCACCCGCCATGAGGGCCGAGGAAGCCGCCGCCCCGCGGACCGAGTGGGCCCCAAAGGAAGCGTCCACGCCTGCGAGGGCCAGAATCCAACGAACCCATCTGGCGAGGGTGGTCGTGGAGATGGGAACGTGAGGTCTAACGTAAGATACGAGGAGTTGGCCTGTGGCTGAGGTCCGGAGTGGTAGAGTAACCTCTACGTACCGTTGTAGGGTGGAGACGACGCAGAGTTGTGGGTCTGAGGTGAAGAAAGGGTAGAAGACCGAGGTGGAGTCCGATTTTGTGCGACGAGACACCTGGAAGGTAACTCCTTCTGGGGAGATAGAGAAAGCGTCGATGTCGAATGCCCGGATGTCCGAAACCCTGCGGAAGGATACTAGGCAAAGCAGCATCGTGAGTTTCGCTGATAATTGTCGGAGAGACAGATTATCATTGTTTGGCCAGTCTCTCAGTAGTCGGAGAACAACGTCCACGTCCCAGAGACGTGAGTATTTGGGTCCTGGGGGGCGTTGTAGTCGGATGCCTCTTAGGAGTCGACACACCAGTGGATCCCTGCCCACTGGGATCCCTAGAGTGGGGACGTGAGCCGCCGAGATAGCGGAGCGGATTACGTTGATCGATCTGTATGACCGACCTATGGAGAATAGATGTGAGAGAAAATTTAAAACGGTTGGGATAGTGGCTGTAAATGGATCGAGATTCCGTTCCATGCACCAAGTGGACCAGGAATTCCAAGCGGATAGGTAGCTTCTTCTGGTTCCTGGAGCCCATGAGTCCCACAGGAGGTCCCTAGCAGTCTGCGATAGTCCGCCGACCTGCCAGGTACCCCGGAAAGAGTCCAAGCCACCAGGGTGAGACGGTTGTCTAGCATCATTGGGTGAGGGTTGCCTTTTGGATCCGTGAGGATGTAAGGGTGTTGGGGTAGAAGGAGGGGATCCTTGTACGATAATGCCAGGAGGTCCGGAAACCATGGTTGTCCCTTCCATAGGGGGGTGATGAGCACTAGGGAGACTAGTTTGTTTTTGAGGTGGTGGATGGTCCTTGCTATCATGGCAAAAGGAGGGAAGGCGTAGGCCCCCGTGTTCGGCCATGGTTGTAGGAATGCGTCTACTGCTTCGCTCTCCGGGTCTGGGAGCCAGCTGAAGTACCTTTGTGTTTGTCTGTTGTTGCGAGACGCAAACAGATCCAGATGCAATGGACCCCGGCGTTCCATCAATAGGTTGAAAATCCGTGTGTCCAGTTTCCAATCGCTGGTGTCTCGCCAGTGGCGTGAGAACCAGTCCGCTGTGATGTTCGTCTCCCCTGGGAGGTATTCCGCTTTGAGGGAGATGTTGCGGGGTAGACAGAAATCAAAAATTTCCTTTGTTAGCTCCGACAGCATGCGGGATCGGGCACCGCCCAGGCGGTTGATGTAGCGGACTGCAGAGACGTTGTCCATCCGGAGGAGGATGCAGCAGTCCGTCTTGTCCCTTGCTAGGCTGCGGATGGCGAATGATCCCGCCAGAAGTTCTAGGCAATTTATGTGCAGGTTGAGGTCCTGGGATGTCCAGGCGCCTCCTGTTGAAGTGTCTCCGCTTGTCGCGCCCCATCCCCAGAGACTGGCGTCCGATTCCATGACTATATCGGGCGTGTTCCCGAAGATGGCCCGACCGTTCCACGCTTCCATGCTGTCTAGCCACCATCTGAGTTCGTCCCTGACTTCCTCCGTAATGGGGACCGGTTGGTCGTATGAGGGATTGTGTCTGAGGAAGGATGACTTGAGGCGTTGCATCGCCCTGTAGTGGAGTGGGCCCGGGAATATAGCTTGTATGGAGGCTGAGAGGAGTCCCACCAATCGTGCGAGGGCGCGGAGTGGAATGGTGTGGCATCGGATAGCCCTGCGCAGTTCCTTGCGAATGGCTGAGATCTTCGACTGTGGTAGTCGTAGTGTGCTGGTGGTGGAGTCTATTTCGAATCCTAGAAACTGAACTGTTTGAGAAGGATGGATGGCCGACTTTTGGAAATTCACCACGAAACCCAGGGAAGATAGGAAATCCGTGGTATACCGTGTGTGACGTATCAGTCTGGACTTGTCGGAGCAGAACAGTAGGAGGTCGTCCAGGTATATAATGCAACGAATTCCTAGAGTTCGCAGATGTGCGACCACGGGCTTCAGTAGTTTGGTGAAGCACCAAGGAGCCGAGCTGAGGCCGAAGGGAAGGCATGTGAACTGCCAGGGGAGGTCTTGCCAGAGGAAGCGTAGGAATTGACGGCAGGAGTGGTGGACGGGTACGGAGAGATACGCGTCCTTGAGGTCTAACCTTGTGAACCAATCTTTGTCTTGCAATAGGTCCCTCAAGAGATGTATGCCTTCCATCTTGAAGTGCCTGTATGTGACGTATTCGTTGAGTCTTTTCAAGTTGATGACGGGGCGAAATTCCCCTGTTTTCTTCTTCACCAAGAATATGGTGCTGAAGAAACCGTCGGGACCGGAGGCGGGTTCGATTGCCCCTTTCGAGTATAGTTCTAGTAACTCGTTGTGTATGAGGGTGCGATCTTCTATGGAGCAGTTGATGTGAAGTGGAAGGTCCCTTTGACATGGGTGGGCTACAAAGTCGATGATGTAGCCCTGTACTGTCTGTAGGACCCATGCGTCCGCGGAGATGGTCGTCCATTCCTGAAAAAACAGAGAGATACGCCCTGCTGTACACAGTGTGAGAGGGAAATGTGTTAGGTGGTTGCTTACCTGTAGAGAAGCGTGCTCTGCCTCGGGTACGTGGTCCACGACCTCTGTCTGCACCTCGTGTGTAGCTGAATGGTTGGCGATATCCCACCTCCGGGTAGAAAGGTTGGGGCCTTGGGGTGCGGGGGCCTGAAGGCCAAAACCGGCTGGCAGCGCGGCCCCTGTGGCGGCCAGCCCGTCCAAAAACACCTCTGGTGGTGTTTTGTCTGAATACTCTCCTCATCGAGGACTGGGCTTTGTTTAGGGATGTAAACACGTTGACATGTCTGTTGAGATCCTTAAGGAAAGCATCTCCAAATAACTTGCCCTGTGCCAGCGGGCCTAACTCTTTGGTGCCCAATTCCACCAGTTTTCCGTCAATGCGGAGTAGTGCTGCCTTGCGCCGCTCTGAGGAGAGGGCTACGTTTGTATTACCCACGAAACAAAAGCACCTTTGTGCCCACTCCCGCACATCGTGAGCCCATTCACGCACCATGGTTGTGTCAAATTGGTCTGCCCGAGCCAGGGCGTCGTCGGCCAGGTACATGATTCTGGCCAGTGGTCCCACTGAGTCCAGCAGTTTGTCCTGTATCCCTCTGAAACCCTTTTCTACCCCTTTACGGGGGTCACGGCCACCTCGAGACATAAAGGTGGTCATCACCTGATCAAACTCGGGGGTTTCTGCTACGTGATCGGGTAGCGTTGGTCTAGGGCATTCTGACCGTAGCCGGTTGCGGATGGTCTTGTCTAGGGCTTTACGTAGCCAAAGGTGCATGAATTTTGCAAGGTGGTCTGGGGGTGTCCAGTCCCCTGAGCGTGGGTGGCGTATATTCCTTGGGTCGAAAAGTCTGTGACCCGATGGATCCAATATAGCGTCTTCACCCTCTTGTGGGGTTTCCGCGGTGTCGGGATCTAGGGGTTCCCTTAGTAAGGTATCTTGAAAGAAACCGGGTTGTGATCCGGAGTCCGAGCCCCATACGTCCTCTTGTGAGTCCGAGTCGTGTGCTTGCCATTCGTCTAGTATGACCATGGGTTTCTTGTGAGTGTCGTCGTCGTCTGAGGAGTAATCCTGTTGAGGGGTCGGAGTGGCGACCATGGATGGTTTGTGCTTTTTGGCCGGGATCTTTCCCTTAGACGGGTTCTGGCGTCCCTGTTCCCCTTTCCAGTGGCGCTTGCCGGGGGGGGGATCTTGGCTCTCGTGAGACTCTGGGTCTTCTGAGTCTGAGTCGTGTCGGGAGTGGTGGGATTTAGATGGTTTCCTCTTCTCAGAGGCCATCATTTTGGAGAGAGCCTTCTCCATGGAGGCGGCTACCGCCTCATTAATCATAGTTTGGAAGTCGGTTGTTTGAGGAGCTTCCATTTTGTTCACAGATAGAATTTAGGCGTGGCACAGGGCGTACGTGGCAGAGGTCAGTGAAGCTGTATTTTGGAGTCACAGCAGTGACAATAAGGGCAGCACCCTTGTACCCCAGCAGGGTTGTGATAACGTGTAAGGGCAGCACCCTTGAACCCCAGCAGGGTTGTGTATAACGTGTAACTAGAGAGTGGACACGTACAATATAACCCCAGCAGGGTTTGTGGTATGTAGTACTCGAGCAGAGTAACTAATGGTATAGAGGAGAAAAGCAAAAATTGTGAGAGCCCCAGCAGGGTATCACAGATTGTATATTGACACCAGCAGTGTCAGTATGCCCCAGCAGGGCAGAAATACCACCGAAATTGGGATTTATAATACAATATAATGTATAATATGTTACTGGGCCTCACCCAGGAAATAACAGAGGTGGCCACAGGGCGACCTCCAACAGCAGCATAGGATAGGGGCAGCACCCCAGTAAAGCACAGGTTAAACCTTTGTGCTAAGTACAGCTTTAAACTAGAAACTGACCTCTGTAATTAGGCTAAAATGGATCTTCCGTACTGAGTGGGAAGGGAGAGCAAACTGCCGTGTGAAAAAGCGCGCGCGGGCGATCCAAGATGGCCGCCGCGGTCTCGCGATATGCGAGAACCAAGATGGCCGCCGCGTGTGAGGGAACAAAATGCGAGCGGCACGGAAAACGGTTGATTTACCGAGCCGAGCGTCGGGAGGAGGTGAGGTGCCGGCGGTGACTGGGGGAGGCGCCCGCCCGAGGGCGGGATAGAGGAGAAAACTCGGGAAACGAGTAAATTAGGCAAATAATGCAGAGGGGAAAATCTGCAGGGAAAAAGGCTGACTAGAAGCAGGATAGTATGAATAAGAACAAAACCTCCGAAAATACAGTGGACATATGTTAAACTAAAGGTAAATAGATAGACTAGCAATAAAATATAAAATATAAGAGTATAATAAATATAAAAGCTGGAAGAGCCAAAACTCTGACCTGTCTGCGATGGAGCAGTAAAGAAAGAGGGGGAGGAGCCTATTTACTGGGAATGTCATACTCCCTATTGCATTTTTGATTGGTTTAAATGTTTTCACTTTCTTTACTGCTGTGGAGTTTAGTAAAGAGAGTAATGCAAAATAGGAAGCCTCCTGTCATGTGATAAAATTATTTTTTAAATTTGCAATTATAGCATTATGGTTTCTCGCACAATGGTGTACACAGAGAGCACTAAAGATTGAATGTGCTCATGTGGTATTTCTCGGTCCCCAAGAACACTTGAGGGCTACAAAGATAAGTGTGTCTTTAACCTACATCAACAGCATTTAATAGGGTGGTGGAATGAGGAACTGACAAGTGAACTGAATAGGTAGCTACATAATTATTATTAATGCTATAGAAAGTGAAAACATAATATCACATATAATTGATTGTGGTGGTCATCTGGAAAGCTTTCTGTTTTGCTTTATTTAAATTACATGTTTGACTATTAGTATGGTTCCAATTGGCTAAGATCAATATAACACACTCATGAATCTCTAGACTAGACCATTAAATATGCTTATTTAAATTATATTTTTTCATTACTTACTAAAATATTTACTCGGTAAGTCATTGTTTCATTCAGTCTTACATCACACCTTTTCTAAAAAAAATAACTTTGTCTTCATGCCAAAAAAACTTGACAACTGATGTCTTGCTCATACATCTCAGAAATCATCCTCTTTATTTGTACTGTTTGAACTCGTATTTGTTAATATCTGATGTATTGAAACTATGTTAGATCAAGATTACTTAGAGTCAGAGAAAGACCCTGAAAAAAGTGTCTGTTTATCTATCTTCTACTGAAGATTGATAGCATTTATTTGAATAATTTTCTGCAACTTACACATGCGCTAGTAAAAAAATAGAAACTGTATTGTAGGTAGAATCAAATAACCTTGACAAGTGCAAGACAGTCTTTTTAAGGGCCTCTGATCTTATCGTGGATGCAAAATATTTTAACCAGGCAATTCATTTATGTTATATCACGTTTGCGATTTTTGTACTGATTCACGTATTCTGCATTGTATATCCTTATTTCAGGCATGTATCTATATATTTCTATATTTTTGTGTGTGGAGTGCCTGAATACATACATAAATACATATATTAGAGTATAAAAAATGTCACAGAGATTTTAGTGTGTATGAAGAGTGATAGCTATATTAACTAGCTTAAATGTAATTTATAATTTCTTTATTTAATGTGTAATCAATCAACTAACTTTGCTGTGCATAATGAGCTGCCAGATGTGAACTGGAAGAAGTTAAAATACTAAATTACACTTCCATGATTACAGGGGATTGAAGGTGTGAGTTCTAAGATCATCAGACACTACAGGGGAAAATGTAAAGAGATTGGATTCTACAAAGTGTATTTTGTGATTACAAAGTACTGGAGAGATAGTATTCTATGTAAGAAATGGCATCTATGGCAGTCCTCTTTACAACTCACATTGCAAAAACAGATGCCCTCTAAGTGTCTGGTGGAAATGACACAGAGTCTCAGATATATGTAGTCATTTAGAAGAGTTGCTTTTGACTTTTGGCAGTCGTTCTGGGCTGATGAGCTTGTGTGCAGTAACCGACGTGTGAACCCTACACGAACATGTAACTTTTTCTGACAAACTCCTCCTGGCAGCCATGGCTATATCATCATTATGCTGCTGTCCTTCTGTTGAATAATTAGAACATTGTGGCGACTTCTGGGAAAGAATTGAAGGACATTCTTATTTTAGTCAGAAATCTAATCCAGCAGTAACGTTTTTGGCAGTCATATAGGTTTCAAGTCACTTTGTATGTCAGGGATTAAATTCAGAGGACGTTGAGCAGTATAGTACTGGATTATATCAAATGGGAACTATGAATTCTCAGGAAATTACACTACTGAGTAAACAATAGAAAACCGTGTATTAATATACATTAACCTTTTTTCAAGTGATGCTCCATTCCATTTATATATATATTAATTATTTATTAATTGAGATCACAATTCACCTCATTCTTGGCACAGTCCCGACACTTATTTCATTCTTGTCCTCTCTCTATGCTTACTTTATACTGGCTGACAGGTGCAAATGACAAAGCATAAAGTAATGATTGATGGGAAACCAAGATGGAGGCTCTAAGCTCTAGGATTGAGTGATGTTAATTTCTACCTTTAATTTTACTTTCCTGGCCTTATGGGATAAGTAGGTATAGTATTTATATTTCTGAGATGTGACAGCTACCCTTTAAATGTGAACCAAGCCATACAGAAGGAAAACGTCAAAGGCCAGTAGCGTCAGAGTCAATAAAAATAAACATTGTTTTGGATAAGCAATGATAATCCAATGCATGGGATTGTCCATCTTGTAATGCAAAAGAGAATAATATGTTATGTTATGTTAAAGCTGAAACACAAGGATCTAAATTGAATAATAATAGTAATGCTCAACTACAGATACTGCATTAGTTATGTTCTAAGATACTTTATGAATATATACCAAAAAAGCTTAAGAAGTTTACATTCTAAACATTCTACATAAATATTCTATTATTAAGAACAAAGTATTTAACCAGGAAAGGTAGATTCAGATTACTCTGATTCCCAAGTATGTCCAGGGAATATTACTGTTACCCAATTTAATGGTATTCATTTTTTCTACCTTGGAAGGACAAACGGTTGAGTCAACACTGCCGGGGTTTGAACCTGCAGCCCCCAAGAGTTGAACAGATTCTACTGATGATGCATTGGCCCACTAAGCTCTCTCCCTGTATCCTCCTAATTAAATTATCTTTCATTTTGACAATATAAATCTTATCTGAATCCTGTCAGAGAGGTGCAAATTGCATGGTATGCCAATAAGTTACCATACCAGTGTTGACATGAAGGGGATTCTCAGACTCCACAACACCCAAGTTCAAAGAGTGTACTTGTCTATTTGATGATTAGTACTAGGCACGCAACCTCTCCACAGAGACAAGTTATTCTTTAGACTTACAAGCGCCCACAGCCAGAGAGCAGCGCCTGCAAATCCCTCCACATTACATGTGTTCAGAGAGCCAAGAAAAAAAAGTTCCCGGTTTTATGAATTGACAGTGCTTCAAGGGGGTCCCTGTTTTGTCAAACTGTAACATTCAATTGTAAAAACAGCAGAGACAATAGCATAGCACCAGAACTACTAATAAGCTGAAGTGGTTATGGAAGCAAGAGTGTCCCTTTAAGCAAAGCACAGTAATCGGTTTGCTAAATGGTGTAGGTATCGAGCAAGCTTAAAAATAATTTTGGTTTTAAGGGTACTAGACATTTTACTTTAATTAAATTCTGATTGCCAAATGGGCATTACTAAGCTTTCAGGGGACTTTGTGCCTGCCAGGTATATTTTGATCTCAACATAGTGATCTCACCAAGTCATGTCATACACAAGATTGTTTCAAAAAATGTTGAGTTAGCATTGCCATAAATATTTTCATCATTTTCCTGGAGTTTAGTGAATACACTACTGTATCAGATCTTTTATTGAAGAACATCTAAAATAACATGTCACAGCTTATGTGATGAATTCGAAGTCTACACAGTACCAATTCAAAGTTTAAACACGCTGTTATCATTATATTAGACGTGCTATTTTATTTTATCTTTTCAGTGAATTATAATCTTTAGTGGGCACTCAACACATCCTAACCTAAAGTGCATATGATTGAAAATGATAAGAGTCATAGTAAACAGCATCCGTAGAGAATCCTACCTGAAATTCTTACACGGTCATTTAATAAAGTGAGAATTCAAAGTTAATTTAAAGTGAATTTTGAATTTAAGAGTAGCTGAACTAAAAGCATAGCTGAGCTAGATAATTGTTAATACTATTTTGTCTATTTTGACCTTGAATTTGAGTTTTACTTTAAATGTTTTAGTGATTAACCATGATAGCCTTAAACCATAAACCTTTACCTTAACTACTGATCTCCCAAACCTAATCTAAACCCTTAACCAACTAACCTTTACCCCTAACCGTGACCATAACACCTAGATCCACTGGATCCTTGAGAAGCAGCTGACTGTGACTCCTATCATTCTATGAGAGATTGGCTGAGAGTGGTGGGAGCAAAAGTCCACCAAAACCCTATCACTAATTGCGCCACTATAAATGAAGCTAAAATAAATGCTTACTAGCGAAGGCAGTATAATTTCAAATGTGACATTCTGAAATGTGTTATGATTTGCACTGTTAGGAAATGGACATTTCAGTGGAATGCTGGACATTATAATGTAAATACTGATTTCATGACCTGGCAAACAGCAGCAAAAGCATTAATGGCATAGTATTAACATGTAACCCCATGGAAAATAGTCATTGTACTGTACATGCCATGTCATATACAGACATAGAGTGAACACGTTATACGTTAGTTCTCATTCTCTGGACCTCTGTGGGAATGCAGGTGCCGAGTTTGCAAGGCAAACAAATATATTTCCGTCAGAGTTTATTTCCTTTGCTTTCCAAGTTAAATAAATATGTCTCCTTTCTTTACAAAGGAGTCACACACATGTGTCTCTTCGGTTAAAACTCAACTGTATTTTGAGCAACTACAGCAACTAAAATAGCAGATGACGAGCCATATGTTTTATAGTTAAACGAGATATGTGTAGACTATATCATATAGATCAAAACCTTGTTCTGGCTTAAAAACAGAATGTTTATTTGGGTATTAATTTTATTATAGTGCAAAGAACTATCTAGTTAGATCACTTTTCATTAAAGACTAAATATAACCAGAATGCATTAGACCTATGTAAAATAAAATCCCTCAGTAACCTTTTGCAATTGCCGGAGGGAACTTTGACTGGTTGTTTTTACTTGATTATTCATAAAACCAATGAAAAGAAAAATAGAGAATGTTTTGCCTCTAAGCCAGTATTTAAAGTTCATTTTACTTCTGCATATCAGCTGTGTAAGAGTTCCAATGCAGTCAAAATAACTTAAAGGAACACCACATACCCTCAAAACACTTCAACTTCCTGAGTTGCATTATGGACTAACAGAGTGACCCCCTCTTTGACATTTCAGGAAAGTTATGGTTTCAACATAAATCAGCACTTTTATAAATGTGCTAAGATGCACCCTCCCAGCTGTCAATCTGTCAGTTGACAGTTTATTCCAGCAAAAAAGTGGAATTGATGCATCTCAAAGAAAAGCATTGGTTTTAATGCTTCTATATGAGAAGCATTGCAGGTGCAGCATAGTGATTTCCACACAGCTATATGTCCCAGTGTTTCTCTATCATAAGCATTCTATTGACTGGGAGATAATCAATACTGATAATCTCCCAGTGGATGAAGCAAAGCCGCAGCAAGGGAACCTCTTGTTTCTGGATTAGAGGTAAGTTAAAGGAATGCTACAAACACCTATAGTACTTCAGCTTGCTGAAGTACTTTATGTGTGAAGGGTGTGTCCTATTTTTCATTTCACAAAAAAGTGCAGATAATAAAAGAAATCGACACTTTATTAAATTTGCTTTGCTACACCTCCCTGGCTGTTAATCAGACAGCCTTCGTGTTACTTCCTGGTTTGGTTATCTCAGCAGAGCTAAACTCAAGAGGCAGGCAATTGCCCACATGAGTTGCAGTATGGACTTGTTAAGGGTGCTGGGTAGACCATCTTGTTTTTACAGCTATATTTACGGTACACACTGAACACAGTGTGAGGAATGGGCAGTCATTTGTACATCTAGACTTTAACTGAATAGAGAACAAAGTTTATCTCATATAATGTCAGTTGTTTTTCTGTTTATCTCTCTATTTCTCTTTTTAAGGAAATAATTTAAATACAAACTACTGTATATGAAAGACACAAGGTTAAATAGAAGAGTTTTGTTGTACTACGAAAACATGGGAAAAGGAAATCATTATTTAATTAATACTTCACTGTAAGTACATCAACATGACTAAAACATAATTGCCTTAAAAATGCCACTGAATATCAATTCACCCGATTACTTGTTTGTATATTGTATAATTTCTTATTTATGAAGCTCCAACATATTCAACAACTCTGCACATGTTAAGATAAAAATCCAATAAATTGTGACAAGCAAGTTAAGGTGAACATGAAACAGGTGGTGAAAAGCATTCAAACCGCAGGAAGTAAAGTATAATTACAAAGCAGGTAAAGAGCAATGTTAGCAGGAGGAAAGTTAGAGCACCAGGTGTGCATATCTATGTATCTAAACAAATGCATAAGAAATGTCAGATAAATATTGTTGCAAAGTAAAAAAATTTAAATATGGTGAAGCAAACAGGTAGCACAAGTTTTGTGAGGTAAGAAAGGGGGAGGTTGCTGTGGGGAGGGAAATTATTCAATAAGTTTATAGACTTTCCTGAATAAATGGGCATTTCTTAAAGGAATGGAGAGGAAAGCCTGATAGTATGATTCAGGAATTTCCAAGCACTAAAGAAGTCCTCTAAGTATGAACTGTGGGTAAGCAGTTTGAACCAATGAAGATCAATGGTGGAGGGTAGTGACCGAAGATGGCTGTACTTGCAAATTAACCCCTTAACCACCAAGCAATATTTGATTTCAAAAGTTATTAGCATATCTTTTATTTGAAGATAGCGATTCAAAGCTATCATATTACAACACATCAATTTTGTGTATAGATGGCTGTGTAGATATGCATTTTGTAAGTATAACATTTTCTGATAAATAAAAGCTTTAGACAATATACAATGTCCTTCATCTTGCAGTATAAATGCAATTTATCTCACATAAAGTAGGTATTACAAAAATAGATAACTAAAAATGGCCATATGCCATGTTCATAGGTATTTGTGCGGACACTGAAGGCATTTCTATCGGTACAGCATGGCATGCTTAAATGGCAGCATGATGTAAATAAAGATATCTGCACATACAGTAAATACAGCTAAATTGTATATTGTAAATATACAAAAGCTGCTATATCAATCTTTATCAATCACTGGAATGCTAATGGTAACAATTGGTAGAGTCCATTCAATCCTCCCTCCCCCTGTCTGCTGACTGTTGGAATGATAGGACTCATTAAAAACCTCCTTTACTGCTTAGAAGTAGGTCAGGTGACAGTCACTATATAGGTTACTATGTAGTGGCTTCTGCTAGAGAAATGTGTTCCTCTATAGCCTTGTTATCATTCCTAGAGTATCAAAATACTTGAAAATAGAACCGTTTATACTCAATTCTGGAAGTAAGGTGATTAAAGACAATGTGTATTTTAGGGTACAGTTGTTGAGAGTGTTACCGTTGAAGGTTATGATTTTAAACGTAATCAATACAAGACACCACTGTAAGCATTGATGCATGAGTGAATCAAGATATCAGTAAGCTGAGAGCAGCTGTGCTGCAGCTGTCATCATATTAGACAGTGTCTTCATTTATCTTACCTGATAAATGGAACTGCTAGCAAATGTCGAACTATACATGCTTATTTTACATTGAAAACAAAGAGAAAGTTAATATTGTCTGGCAGCTGTCGGCTAAGGCCTATTTTAAAAATACTTCAATACCAGAAGATACAAACCACCGTATTATCTATATAAAATATTAAAATCCAAACTATGGGGTTGATTTAAACTCAGCTGAAAGGTGATAATGGCAGTTGTTTAGTTCTCGATAAGACTTTTGATGGTTCATGGCTTATCAGGAGCCAACAAATTTCAGTTCAAGTGGCTTTGACTTTCAGGTAATTTGGAAACTTTGTAAAACCATTCATATATTTTCCACTGATAATATAGAATTCGGTGACTCAATATCATATATCAAGCAATTATCAATCATGAAATGGACTTATAGGATTTGGCAGAAAAAAAGTTGTTTATAAATGAGATTTCATGCATAAAACATGAAACGTCACCTAACCAGTGCGGACATGTAACCTAAATAGTGAGTGCATATCTACCAAACAATAAAAGCATGTCTACAAAACTATGAGGGCATGTCAGCTGCTTGCTGTAATATAAACTAGTGACTGATCTGCTCCTCCCCCTGTAACCCCCAACATGATCTGTAATCAAAATTGATATGGTGCAGCTGGGGCAATGTATTCTAATGGTAACATTTTATCTTTGTCAATTTGATAGCTCTCATTAATGCATCATTACCAATAAGGGTCAAAACAATTATGAAAAAATCTATATCTTGAAAGATCATTTATATAGCACAACAATATGACGCAATGCCTTACAATTATACATTACTTACTGGTAATGCGGTCTGACCGGGATTAAAGCCTGAATTTCCCAGTTCTAAGGCAGATACATTAACAGGGCCGGACTGGGGATACAAAGCAGCCCTGGAAAAAAAATCTATGCCAGCCCCATAAGTCATTGTGCTATGTAGTGTGTGTGTGTTTTAAGATGTATATATATAATTGGTAAATTCAAAATATTAGTCCTTTCAGGGTAATTAAATTAAACAGTAAAGCATACTCACATGCAGACACAGACAATCTCACTGACACAAGCTCACTAATACACAGACTCACAGACAATATCATTAATATATATAAGCTCATTGACATAAAAACACAAACTCACTGATGCACACAAATTGGCTAACTGACAGACAATCTCAATGACACACACATACAAGCTTACTGGTACACACACACAAATGTATTACATACAAACTCTAATACACACACAAGCTTACTACAGACAAGCTCACTGTCACACACACACGCTCACTACAGACAAGCTCACTGACACACTCCCTACAGACAAGCCCATTTACACACATGCTCCCTACAGAAGAGCTCACTAACACACAGATTCACTACAGACAAGCTCACAGTCACACACATGATTACTACAGACAAGCTCACTGTACACACATGCTCACCACAGACAAGCTTACTGACACACACATGCTCCCTACAGACATGCTCAGACACACTCATGCTCCCAACAGAAATGCTCACTAACACACACACATAATCCCTACAGATAGGCTCACTGACACACATACAAGATCACTCACTAGCAAACACACACACACACACAGGCTGGCACAGTCCGAGGGGAAAATCATTTAAAGGACATGTGCCGTATGATTAGGGCTGTCTGCCCGGCCCCAGGTTCCACGGCCCACCGGGAAATTTCCCGGTATCCCGGTGGGCCAGTCCGGCCCTGTACATTAATATTTAAAAATATTACTGCTCTCTCAATATGCAAGTTGAGCTTGTTTCTAAAATAGTTTGACCATATTAAATGTGTATTGCATGCGTTTAAAATATTTTGAACTTCATTTGGACCAGAAAACAAATTTATCACATTTAACTGGTCAAAATTTGGATGATATTACATCTAGTCAAAATGTAAAAAAATTTGATGCCGAAGCTAGTTGATCATTTTCAGCTGGCTTTTTAAAAAAATGTTAAATCGACCCCTATGTGTCATGCCTAGAGTAGAGACGCAATAAAAACAAGGAAATTGCCTGTGTGGGTTGTAGCCCAGGATAACCAACATATTTAATTATATTTAGGAATTGGGAACCCAAGGATTAGTCAATATAAGGTATAAACATGGTCAAAAGGTAATACTTATGATCAGTTAAAAACATCAAACAATGGACTGAATATAGCCACATTTATAGTCAGGGAGAGGATGCAGAAAGCAGCCATAAATCCACTGCACTTTCTGGTGGCAGTGTTGATATGCAAGTTTGGAGGAGAGGGGCTGTATTTTATTTTACCTTCCCTCTCCAAATTCACCTCAGCAAAGAAACCAAAAGTTTTGCAGCATACTCAGCAGTTAATTAAGAGTCACCATCTTGATTCATTCAGACACATTTGGACTACCAGATCCAGACGTTCTTCACACAATTTATCAATGTCCTGACTTTGATAACGAGGCTCCAAATGAGCCTAAATATGCTCTGGATTGCAGCCAGACCAAATGCTACAGGACAGCTGAAATCCAAACCTGAATTGTTAAAATCTAGGGCTGAATGCTTCAAACCCGGTCCCAGATTTTAAAAGCACAAACTATTTCTCAGTCGGCAGTACTAACAGTCAGTATTTAAAATGTCTAAAAATCCTCAGCAATGTAAGGGTAAAAAGGGTTAACTACTGTATGTGTCGACATTAGTTAAAAACAGAAAAAAAAAAACTTTAAAAAAGCCTATGGAGGTTTTTAACCTCCCTTATATACTTGCTATGTGGCAGGTGAGGGCAGATCTTCTAGGCGGCCATTGCAACTCATTCAATAGAATATCCCCACAGCAAGTCTCTAGAGATGGGAGACTTCCCTGTCAGAGCATTCTGATAAGAACTGACAGCGTGGGAAATGATTTGATAAATTTAATCAATTTTTCAAGTGATGCATTTTTTTTATTTATTTTTTTATCGGTTATTTTTCAAATTTGGTGTTTTTGTTTTTTTCAATAGTTGCGTCATGGTATTATGGATATTAATTTGGCCTTTTGGGGGGGACGAAGAAAAGAAGATATACAAGAAAGAAGACTTCTAATGGTAAGTATATATTTTATACTATAGGTAATAGCATAATGCCCCCTCACTATACTAGAGTAAGAGGAATGTTAGTAGAGTTAATTTATTTTGATATAGGTTGGCGAGCGGATTGGGGATCCCCATCCACCCAGTGAGTTGTGACAATGACATGTCTTTCCTTGCTTATTATAATTAGAGTCCCCAACCATTGTATATAAAATAACTAGAGCCACCACCTATGGTAAGGGTTGGTGGGACACTAGGTTCTCCCCAACTAAATGTGGGGGCTGGAGTAGTAGGTCGCCTTGAGTTATATTACAATAGCCTCCACTCAATGCCAATGGATAGGGCTGGGGTGACATTAGTTCTCCCTTCAGTTATATTCTAATAGCCTACAGTAAATGCCAATAGCCACCTAAGAGAAACTAGGTTCCCCCTTATTTAAGACGTAGACCCCAAATGCGAACCACAGGTGGGAGCAAGGGGGGATCATTAGGATGTCCCCCACATTTTTTTATTTAACAGCCCCCATCCGCTTTCCACAGATAGAGACAGGGGAGTGAACAGCGATCTGTCCAACCCTAATTTTTTATGTCAAGATCCTCACCTGATGTCCACGGATGGGAGCATGGGAAGGACAATGTCTCCTCCATTATTTTAAAATCTTCATCCCCATGAAATGGATCCCATCTAGCAACTTGGCAGCAATGGCTGCCCAGTCACTCATTTTAAATACTATTTACCCTCTGGTAGAAAACAAATTGTACTTGAAGTTATAATTCACTTGCATATAGCAAGTGAATGATCATTTCTGCCTACCAGTGCTTATGAATATTTAGAATCCTATACTTTGTATAGGATTCCGATGTGAAAAGCACTTACTTTAAAGCAGCACTGTCACTGTTTGGGGACTTTGCTGAACATTTCCGCAAGGAGTTCAGCGTGCTAGGTAAAGAGGAGTGTACTTACCTGAACCTGTTTCTTGTACGCACTGCCACAAGAGTATAGCATTGAGGTCTATGGATGATCCTGCGAGACTGCGGGATCCTCCATAGACACAGCCAATTACCTGCAGCTGTCACTGGTGATGGCTGTCGAGATAGACGTTTAGACTCTGCCCAAGAAAGTCAGGTGGAAGAAATATATTCCCTACTTTGTCTTTGTATATCTCTTGACTAGGTTGGAATTTCAGTGAAAATTTGTATTTCATAAAGATTGTATTTTTATCCGTCCAGGCAAAATCTGGCATTTAGTGAATTACCCTCCAAAGGTTTGTAGCATAATCCCCAGACAATTAAGATGCACCTCCCTGATTCCTTTAGCACTCCTTTTGCTATCACTACCCACCCTTGCTCCACCGTTCTTTATTGCATAATCCTGCAGCTGTCTCTACTATTATTTCTTAAAATACCTGAGTCACCACAGCATTTGCATATTCCCTGTGATCTCTAACCATTATTTATTTATTTATGCATTTAGATTTCTCTCGTATTTAAGTTACTTGAAATGTCCCCTGCAACCTCATGCGTCAACTTGCCATTATTACTTTAGATTTTAAGCTCACAAAGCTCACAAATTATCTTGTACTGTAATTGTTAGATTACAAACTCACAGGCAGGGTTTTCTTTTCCTGTTATATCAGTATGTGTTCATTATATGTCTGTATTCCCTCTATTGTACAGTGTTGTGGAATATGCTGATGCTATATAATTACCACATAATAATACCAATTAGCAGGACCAAATTTCCCAGTAGGCTGGATAGGCAAAAGTCTGCTGCAGTATGTCTTGTAGGGGGCGCATGTTATAAGCACTTATAAAGTGCCTTCTTGGAGCTTAAGTGGACTGATAAGTAATAACAAGTACCACAAGCCTCAGTATCCTCTGTAGTCCAATCAGCCTACTATGCTGATAGCAGACCTGCAGGAACAGCTATAAGCTTACTCGCGAATGGAATCCCGTGAATCTATGTTCAGGGAAAATTCCCCGAACATAGATTAGCGAATGACCAGGGCTTATTTTCAGGGCAGGGCTTATATTAGGAGCATCCCTCAAACATAAACTAGGGCTTATTTTCAGGGGATGTCTTCTTTTCAGGAAAACATGGTAGCAGTCTCTCACACAGAAAATGCCTTGCAGGGGGAGCAGGGGCAGAACTGAGTTATGCAAACAGTATGTCATAGGACAGTACTGTGTGAAGCACACTGTATACCAGCTCATAAAGCTCTGCTATCAATAATATGAGGGTGATTGTACTATAGAAGACACTAGGTGAGTGCTTTGTAAACAACAGTTTTCAAACAACCCATCATCTTAAATCTAAACGTAGCTAAACAAACCCTTTCCTTAGTCCCAAATGTAGTCACTCAAAGCTGTAACATAAAAAAAAACACTTTACTTTTTTCCAAGGTTCAACTCTCGTAAAAACTAAACACACAATGTACCCCTATACTACAACTATAACAACTCTCCAGCATAATCCTCTTAACACTTAACAACTTAACACTCTATGTAAGCTGTAAACAAAGATCAGCAAGCATCACAATGTAATGCACAAAAAGAAAAGGATGTACTGTTAAAAAGACAAAACCAAAATTCAACATCTCTATAGGGACACTATAGTCACCAAAACAACATAAGCTTAATGAAACAGTTTTGTTGTATAAATCATGTCCATGCAGTTTAAGGGCTCAAATCTCTGTTATTTAGGAGTTAAATAAATGTGTTTATGCAGCTATAGTGACACCTCCCTGCATGTGACCTACACAGCCTTCCTAAACACTTCCTATAAAGAGTCATCTAATGTTTACACTTCCTTTATTGCAAATCCTGTTTAATTTAGAATTTCTTATCTCCTGCTCTGTTCATAGTTTGCTAGACCATGCAGGAGTCTTCGTGTGATTAAAGTTACATTTACAGAGCCGGAATTTTGTTTTAAACTAAGTTGTATCTGATTGAAAGTGAAACCATTTATTTCATGCAGGTTGTGTTAGTAACAATCACGGTAGGTGTGGCTAAGGGTGCATGGACAGAAACACAAGTGATTTCACTCCTAAAAGGCAGAAACTTGAACAGTGAAACTTTAGAGGCATAATCTAAACAGCAAAACTGCTCCATTAAGTTGAAGTTGTTTTGGTGACTATAGTGTCCGTTTAATCATGTATGCAGAACAATAGTGAATCAAACAGTATATTCCTTTGGTACTCAGCAACAAAAAAAAAAACAACTCAGTCCTATTTCCAGCCAATACAAATTGACAAAAACAGAAGTAAACCATCATCTGGGAGTGAAGGTTCAGGGTAATGGCCAATAACAATATGTGGGGGCATAAAGTATAACAAAGAAAGGCAAGCTCAGATTGGGTTACCATGGCAACCTAAGTAACAATCGAGGTTAATCATGAAAACATACGAGGTTAATCATGGAGACATAGGTGGATAAAAATAAAGGAGTATCACATAAATGCATAGTGATATCAATTAGTGCAAACATGTACAGATGTAGAGAGAGGATAAACATTAAATTAATATATATCTATATATATATATATAGATATATTGGTAGTCATGACAACCATGCAAGTGATGAATATCAGTACTTGTGCACTGTACAGCTGAAGAGTACTATGGTAAACATAGACAATATACTCTATACATAGCAGAGAGCCAGTGAAATACACTGAATAAAATTATAAACGCAACACTTTTGTTTTTGCCACCATTTTTCATGAGCTGGACTCAAAGACCTAGGACTTTTTCTCTCAAATATTGCTCAGAAATCTGTCTAGTCTGTGTTAGTGAGGACTTCTCCTTTGCCGAGTGTAGCGGACCCTGGTTAACCCGACTGGTTACCTTTGCTAATTACCTTCCTACAGCTGTTCAGGAATCATTTAGGATATAAAGAGACCCAAATCCCCTCCCCCCTCAGTAACTGCCCTGAGGTACAATAATGCTTTATTGGCCACACACGGCTTTTATGCATAACCCAGTGTAAGGGGTTTCCCACACAGACATACAAAGTCACATCCCAAGATCCTCCCCCTCTCTGGGGCTTTAGCCCGGGAAGGGACTTGGTTCAGTTTGTCCCCAAAGCCCGCCACTGAAAACACAGGGTTTCCCACGCTAGTCGCCAAGGGTTCGTCTTCCCAGGAGCCTCTTTGCCTGGGAGTTCAGGCACTGTAAAAAGGGACCGTCCCTTTTTCTCCCAGGCACAGAAAAGCCTGCACTCGGGAAAAGAGCCCACCAAACACGCCAGCCCCAGAAGTGCCCACACCAATCCCAGGGACCTTCAAAGTGGTACCTTCCTCGACCAGGCTTTGCTTGCGAGGTCCCTGTGGGAAATCCTGCAAGGGAAGCGTCTACTTTCAGGATATGAATGCCCCCTTGACGGCATTCATCTATACGAAATGGCAGTCACCCAGGGGAGCACTCATTAATTACTTACCTTGCAGTTTCACACTTATGCTGCATTTGAGAACGTTCTGATTAATTGGTGTTAACATTCCAATGGGGCACTGGGGAAGTCCTTATTTGGGAACACGCTCAATGGGTGACATGTCCGGTGAGTATGCTGGCCATGCAAGAACTGGGATGTTTTCAGCTTCCAGGAATTGTGTACATATCCTTGCAACATGGGGCCGTTCATTATCATGCTGCAACATGAGGTGGTGGTCGTGGATGAATGGCACAACAATGGGCCTCAGGATCTCATCATGGTATCTCTGTGCATTCAAAACGCCAATAAAATAATAATAAAATGCACCTGTGTTTGTTGTCTATAACATACACCTGACCATACCATAACCCCACCGCCACCATGGGTCACTCGATCCACAACGTTGACATCAGCATACCGCTCACCCACACAACGCCATGCACGCTGTCTGCCATCTGCCCTGTACAGTGAAAACCAGGATTTATCCTTAAAGGGAACACCTCTCCAAAGTGCCAGACGCTATTAAATGTGAGCATTTGCCCACTCAAGTCGGTTACGACGATGAACTGCAATCAGGTTGAGACCCCGATGAGGACGACGAGCATGCAGATGAGCTTCCCTAAACTGGTTTCTGACAGTTTGTGCAGAAATTCTATGGTTATGCAAACCGATTGTTGCAGCAGCTGTCCGGGTGGCTGGTCTCAGATGATGTGGAGGTTCTGGGCTGGTGTGGTTACACATGGTCTGCGGTTGTGAGGCTGGTTGGATGTACTGCCAAATTCTCTGAAACGCCTTTGGACATGGCTTATAGTAGAGAAATGATTCAATTCAAGGGGAAAAGCTCTGGTGGACATTCCTGCAGTCAGTATTCCAATTGCACACTTCCTCAAAACTTGCAATGTCTGTTGATTTTGTGTCTCGCTGTTAAAATCCACTTACCATTAAAATTATAGACTGATCATTTCTTTGTCAAGGGAGAAACGTTCAAAATCAGCAGGGGATCAAATACTTAATTCCCTCACTATATATACATATATATGCATGTTTATTAATGTATTTACTAGTACTATATATAATTATGCCTATAATATATCCTGATATCCTTGATGGCTTCCTTCTCAGGTCACTCATTCCGTATAGGCGCAGCCTCTTCCGCATCCAGCTCAAATACGCCAGTCCACGTCATTAAGAGACTTGGCCGCTGGAAATCATCCATTTATTATACGTACATACCACGGCCCGAGAAAGCGCTTCGTCAAGCTTTCAGAAGTCTAGCCTTGTAACATGCAATAAAGTGTGTTTTATTGTATCCTGTTTTGCCCTCTTTTTATTACAGGCCTACTCATACGTTGGTTTCGGCACACCTCAACCAACTTTTGCATCTTCTACAATCCATAACGTATTGAAATTCCGAGCACGTTAAAAGGCCATTAGGCCTGAATTTGTGGGAGGAGTTAAGACCCCCTACTTAAACTCCTAGCCCCTACTCAACGCTATCGTTCAAGCTGATTGACCCCACCCACCTACACCCATCTATATATTACATTTCACCTTGGTGGGCCCTCTTTTTATTACAGACCTACTCGTACGTTGGTTTCGGCACACCTCAACCAACTTTTGCATCTTTTACAATCCATAACATATTGAAATTCCAAGCACAAATATATATATATGCATAATAGATACAAAAATCGCATTAATATATAACGTATGTAATGAGCATGTATTGGCCCAGTCTTGTTGCTAGCCACACACTCCAGCAAAATAACATAATTAAAGCGAAGAGCATACTCATAGGACTTTAAAATAAACAAGATAACTTTATTTTTAACAGTTGTGCAATAGCATACATTCACCATTTCAGTTCCATTAAACTTTCCTTAATATGTCAGGGTAGTTGGACTGAAACATTTATTATCTGCATTTTTATTAAAATAAATTAGCTTTTCTGTTTATTTTGAAGCCCTTTGCATGCTTTCTTTCACATGGAGTACATTTTTCTATTTTATTTATTTATTTTCACCTCTATATCTGTACACCATAACAGCATGATGCATTATTGGGCTGGTATAGAATTTTTTCCAGGACTGCTTTTAGTTCCCGGTCCTCCCCTGCTTCCAATATACATTGCGTATAAATAAAAGCTGTTAATTATTGGGTTAATCCACAATCTATCTGCGTTCTAATGACGTTCTACTTTTTTTGTTGACCAATTTTCTGCAAATTACATTTTCAGCTACTTCAATGATATTCGAGAAGTGAAGATATTTGGAGTTCAAAAATAAGGGTCAACCATCTGACCTGAGTGTCGGTAAAATGTATGAACATATTTCTTTAACGGATACCTTTGTAGACATAAATGTATAGATCAGTATGAGGAGAGGTCAAGGCCAACATCACAAACAAAGGTTCATGTGAGTCTGAAATGATGGCCATAGGGATTACAATGACAGAGGTCATCATAATGATACTATACATCAGACAATGCATCTGTTAGCAACAAGAAACAAAACATAGACATTGCAGATATCAAGAGTATACATAATTTCATACTTTGAAATGACCTTTATGCCTTCCTAAACACTATTTATCTACTGGAAGAATTCTCCTTCCAGCTAATATTCCAAAGAAATACACTTTAAAAAACTGCAAACAGACTTTTACTGCACAGTGAAGCAATGTTTATCTTGTAAATTGGTTTGAGAAAGACCATCATCACCTCTTCTTTCCATATGCCTGACTTGAATTTTCAGAGATGTATATATTTTGACTTTAACTACAACTATCACTTTAAATTCTTATTTTATTAAATAAATCTGTCAGTGTTATTGTATCTCTGTTATTCACTAATGTGAGACATGAATTCAAAGAGAATTTAATATTTAAAGTGGCACCGTCTGGAGACTTTGACAAATTCACCAAGATCCCCAGCGGTGACATCGCCACTGCGGGTTCAGCAACCAGGGAGGGAGACAAGGTGAGATTTATTTAACTGAACCTGTCCCTTGAGGGCGCCACCATTTTTCTCGGCCTGCTCCTCTGCAGCTCCTGGCACTTAAGCATCAGGTGCTGACACCACTGCTGTACTCTCGCGCATGCACAACATCACAGGCGGGATCCTCCATAGACACAGCCAACTCCCTGCAGCCTAGTGAGGACTGTGGGTATGGACACTTAGCTTACACCCAGAGACTAATAATGTCAGCCAGAGGAGAAATGAAGAGACAAAGTCTCTTTATACCTCTTAACTGTTTTGGAATTTCAGTGAAAGGATAGCCAAGCTAAAAGCACAGAATTTTCTTTTCAATTTCAGCTATTTTGTAACCCTATGGAACAAGTGCAGCTTAGTGGAAAGGGGCCTGACAGAGCTAGGAGGCGGGCATAGGGGGAAGGCCCTCAGGAATTGGGAATTGGAGTGTTAAGGGGTTGACCCAGTATAAATAGGCAGCCATTTTAGAATTAGGCACTTTTAATTTGCTTACCTGGCCTAATTTGTGTGCAACTCCTGTCTACAGATTGGGCCTGGTAGGTTTTTCTGTTTTCTTTTGCTACAGTCAAGTCCCAGAGTATGTATCCGGTGGAGCAGCTCCTGGCGGAGGTGAGAGCGGTGGCTTAGCTCGGGTCGGGATGTCAGGCCCTCCGGCATGGACGACGTGGAGGCCGCGAGATCAGGGGATCAAGCACGGGGCTCAGGTACAGTGCTCCGCCCCCCGTTGATGCTGTGGAAGGCCAGGGGAGCGGGATGGTGCAGCTGCATTGCCAGGCGGCCGGCAGTGCGGCTCCCCAGTTGGGGGAAGCCGCGCTGGGCACAGGTCCTGCTGTGGTCAGCAGTGGGAGCCCAGGACTGCAAATCACGGGGCCGTCCACCAGAAGGGTGGCCCCTGGTGGCGGGAGATTGATCAGCGAGGCTGCTGTCTCCAGGAAAACCAGGAGCGGTGTTGCTGGAGGAGCATCCCACGAGCAGGCAAGTGGCCTTGGAGGGAGTAGATGGTCACAGGGCCCGGGGTGAATCCATGTTGGGGATTGCTGAAGTGGGCCCCTCCTCCACTAGGGGTGTTACTGGGACTAGTCTGGGGCCCTTTGGGAGTTGGGCAGTGGAACTGGCTAGTTGCCTGGGTGATGGGAGAGATGACGGGCCCTGGGGGGGTGCTGGTCCAACACGGCAGGGATGGTGCAAGATGGTGTCGCAGCCTGGTGGGGTGGGGGTGGGGGTGCATGGGTAACCCCTGTCCCTGTGTTTTGTGGGCCCCCTCACGGCATCTCGGGAATGGCTACATCGAAGTTGACACGCCGCGCAAGAGTAGGTACGCAGGGCATGACGGGGCGGCGCTGCCCCTTGAGGCTCTTGTAGAAGGTCGGTATGGGTACGGCCAGCAGGCGCATGCTGCATTCAGGATAGCAAAGGCGAGTTCATGGAACAGCAGGTGGGCCAGGCTGGTCACACTTTGGTTGGCAGCGGGGAATGGCGTGGGAGGAGAAAACAGTGCTGGAAGCACCGGTCTTGCGGCAGGGTGGGCTTGTCCAGGGGGCACGGCCCTCCAGCAGATCCAGGAGCGGTAGGGAGAGCCCAGTGGGCTCTGTGGTCGACAGCCCAGGGTCAGTTGGCAGCGGTGCCCTATGTGATTCCCGCTCAAGGTTCAGGCACTGGTCAGACGCAGCCGGATCTTTCAGGGGCAGTTTGGTAAGTTTCAGATTCCCCCCGATTTTTATGGCAGTAGTCGTAGCCCCAGGAGTAGAGTCAACAGGGCTTCTGTTTTCCGCAGCAGCTGGGGTGGCCAGGAGAGGGGGTGGAATACTTTGTGGCCCAGCAGGCAATTCCTGGGTCATAGTAGGGGGGTGTCTGGTGAATGGTGCACCCTGCCCAGCACTGTCTATTCTCATTTCAGGTCTCGATCTTCTTTGAGGCGATCCAGGCATCGGGTGGCTTCCCACGGTTGGTGAAGTGCATGGACGGGCTGTCAGCCCTTGACCCGTCGGATCCCGTGTCGCCGCCCAGGGGCCTACGCAGGCTGCGGGCTTGGTTGGTGAGTTGGACAACACACAGCACTCACAGGGTTTTATAAATTCATTGCAATGGTTAATTGATTCCTTGGGAAAAAAAATTACCTGCAAGGGGGGATGTTAGTAGGATGTGGGCTCCAGTTTCATGTGCGTCGTTGGGGGGGAGCTCCGGCGGGCGTTCCAAGTCGGGTTGTGGAGCTGCGGTGTCAGCTGTGGCTGAGGTGGCATGGATGCGACTGCAGTGACATCGCAGTTGGGTACAAAGAGAGCAGAACTGTCCGGAGGCATTCCCGACACAGCGCGGCAGCATGCAAACATGTCCTTTGCGGGCCCTTTGGGGGTGCATTTGAAGCAGGAGGTGAAGGAGAAAATATGGAAAGGTGAGTTTTGCTAAATATTTTCGCTTTAGCCGCTGGAGGACTACTAGGACCCCAAGGAGGAAGACAAGAAGAAAGAGGAGAAAAAGCAGAAGAGGTATCGGAAGATACCTAAGTCATTCGGGAACTGGCTGCGTGCTTTCTGCATCTTAGCCAGCATTATCCGGGAGAAGTCACCAGGTCTGTGTTCCTCGTTGTTCTGCTATCTGGATGGGGTGTGGGTGGCTTACCGCACGTACGGCGGTTTGGGCTGGCGGAAATACGACAAGCAATTCCAGGAAGTGACTTGCGGTGAACCCAGGGATGCGGTGGGACTAGATGGACCTGCCTCTGTGGATGAAGCTTATGATGGCTCAGAAACCACCACCCTTTCAGGCAGCGGCCGGCACGGGAAGTCAGTCCTCTTCATTGGCTGTGTTCAAGCAAGGTATTTGCTGGCTCTTCAATGAGGGCCAGTACAAGTGGGGTACCGGGTGTCGGTTTAAACATGAGTGCTCTGACTGTGGGGGTAATCATGGGGTAAGCAGGGTAAGACTGGGGCCTCTTCCGGAGTGGGTTCCAGTGGGGCAGTGAAACTCGCTGTGATGTTACGGTAACAAGTCAGTAGCAGAGTTGTTGCGATCAGGTTTTGAAGAGGTTTTTTTTATCCTGTTTCAAGAAAGAGTGGGCCCAAATTGCAGGCTTCTCCACTAGGGGTCGTCCCCGAGAAGGAACTGGGGAAGTTCCGTCTGATTCACCACCTCCCCTATCCAAAGGGAGCGTCGGTGAATGACGACATCAGGAAGGCTGGACCCGGGGCCCTCACAGCGAAGGTGGATGTGGAGGCGGCGTTTCATCTCCTGCCGGTGCACCCGTAATGCCATCACCTTATGTGCCTTCGATGGTTCATATTTTTGAGACTTGAGTCTCCTGATGCAGAACTTTCTTGGAGTGGGTGGTAAAGATGGAGGCGGGGTGTCGGTCGATGGTCCACTATTTGGATGACTTCTTGTATGTGGGACCTGCTGACTCTCAGCGCTGTTTTCACCTGCTGCGGACCAATAAGTTGCTGGAGGATAAGTTTGGAGTCCCTCTTGCAGTAGCCAAGATGGAAGGTATGACCAACGGCCTGAGTTTCCTAGGTATAGAAATAGTCTCTCGTAAAGGGGAATGTCATCTTCCTGAGGGTTTCAGGCAGTGGTGGCAGAGGTTCGTCAGGCGCGTAAGGTAACATTGCACAGCTGCAATCGCTCCTATGGGGGGGGTTTACAGGATGAGTCTGGCCAGGGCCTCAGTCAGAATCCATTCACCTCATCACTTTGTTAGGGTCACCTGGAGGGCTGACCTGGAGGTCTGGGATGTGTTCCTGTGGGGGTTCAACGGGACAGTGACTTTCAGGCAGGCGGTGGTCGCGGCTGTGGTTTTGGAACTGTTCACGGATGCTTCGGGTTGCATTGGCTTTGGGGCGTACTTTGGGGGACAATGGTGTGCGGCGCCATGGCCAGCAGCGTGGGCGGCGAGCTCCTTGATACGTAACTTGGCTTTTCTCAAGCTTTTCTCACTTCTAGTGGCACTGTTGCTTTGGGGTACCTTGCTGAGGGATAGGAAAGTGGTTTTCTACTCAGAAAATATGTCTGTGGTGCATGCGGTTAATCGGTTATCGGCGTTGTTTGCTCCGGTGGTGCAGCTTCTGCGTAAATTTGTTCATATGTGTATGTGCCTCAATGTGGTTTTCATTGCACGGTATGTCCCTGGTTACTTGATTATCATGACTGATGCTTTGTCTCGCTTTCAGTTGTCCCGGTTCCGGATGGTGGTGCCCAGTGCGCTGGAGGTGGGGGAGGAATGCCTGGACAATATGTGGCAGCTCGGAACGCCTGCTTTGGAGACTTGTGAAGGCTTTCTTGGCACCTGGCATATGGACGGCATACTGTAAGGTTTGGGAGTCATGGGAGGTTTCATGGGCCAGGCTGGAGCAGGAGGCTACCCTCGTATGATTTACGTTTGAGCTACTGGACTGGGGTCGCATTTTTGTTTAAGCTGTGTGGTTAGGGGGATATGACATAGCACCTCATGATCCTTCAGGCTTTGAAGGGTTTCAGGAGGGGGTGTAGGATCCCAGATGCACGGCAGCCGGTGTCTATCAGTGTTTTGGGGAGCCTGGTGCTGCCTGAGATTTGTTTCTCCGGCTAAGAAGCTGGCTTGTTTGGTGCTGAGTTTGTTTTGGCCTTTTTCGGGGCTTTTCGTATTGGGGAGCTAGTGAGCACAAACAGGCAAAGTCTTGGCGGCATTCAGGCAGCTGATGTCCTCATGGGGGGTGGATAGGGTGGTGATTCACTTACCTAGGTTGAAAACGGATGTGTGGGGGAAGGGGACAGGTTTGGTGTTGCATGCTCTTCCAGGCTCACAGTTGTGCCCGGTTACCATTCTTGCACGGTATCAGGCATTGCATCCAACAAGGGAGGACGCTTTTTTCTTGCATGAGGATAATTCGGTGCTGTCACGCTTGCAGTTCGCCCAGGTTTTTTGCTTGGGACTTGGGCGGTTGGGTCTGAGGCCAGACCAGTTTGGTACGCACTGCTTGCGGATTGGGGCAGCTACAGAGGCCACGCGGCTGGGGCTCGGCGATGACCTGGTGAAGAAGATAGGGAAGTGGGAATCGGTTTGGTTCCACTCATACGTGCGACTGGGGATGCTGGTGTGAAGGTAGTGGTAGGTTTAGGGGGTTCTCCGTTGGTTGCGCTCAGCTGCTTGGATCATAGTCCATTTGTTCATGTTCTGGGCAAAGAGGAGGGCTGCAGCTCGTTTCCAGGATCAGAAGCTTTCCTATGGACCAGATCTTGATAAAGTGGTTCGGTTATCAGGGAGCTAGTTGGGGGGATATTATTGGGGCAGTGTTTCGGCTAGTAGAAGGTAGGAGATCGCCTGATTTATTGTTGTTATATACAGGGGGCAATGATTTAGGACTAGTGTCGCAAAGACGCTTGGTAAAATAAATGAAGCAGGATATTAACCGGCTACGGCAGTTGGTACCTGGGGTTTTGGTCGTTTGGTGCAAAATGGTCCCCCGACTTCAGTGATGTCACAACAGGGATACGGCTGCTATCAAGTGTTGCCAGGGTAACAGGAATAGCTTGATGGCCAGTTTTGTCACGAAGGTCGGGGGGCTGGTAGTTCGGCACAGGGAACTCGAGGACAGGTTGCCTGGGTATTTTCAGCAAGACGAGGTCCACCTCACGGAAGTGGGGTGGGATCTCTTAAATCTAGGATTCCAAGAAGGATTGAGTAGGGCCTTGTTACTTAGGGGTGGCGGGGCTCAGACGACTTAAGGGGTCAAGGTCTGACCTTGTGGCAGGGCTAGAGAGAAAAAAGTTAGGGGACAAACAGGCTCTGGGTTAGTTTAAATAGAATAGGGCAGTTAGGCTGCTGGTTAAGAGTTTGGTTAAACTTTAGTAGGATTCGAGCTTGGTGGTGGCTCAGAACCTGGTGGGTGGTAGGGGTATACGGGTATACCCCTACCGTGGTTATTTAACAAAGTGTGGCACTTCTATTATGTTTATGATGTTTATTATTATTGTTATTTATATTTACGGAAAAATATGGGTCATTGCCTTTTGTTTCGAGGACATATGATGTTATATGGCAGGATGGGGGCCGGGCAATGACTTTAATTATATTGTTTTTACCATTAATAAAAGCTGTGGACATATTGACCCATACATTAGTGTCAGTGTGTTATAGGGTGTAAGTTTGGGGGGCAATTCCACCTTCCCATATGACGACTATGCGCCTGTCATGACCTTAAAATTTAACTTCACTTTGAATTCACTTTCGGTTCTCACTTGAGTGAATAATCCTATATATGTGTTTTAAACAGAATTCAGTTCTGTTATGTGTTATGTGTTGGGCTTTTGTACTGCTTATTGTTATGCTCTAAAAATATTAGCAAAATAGTATTTCTCTTCTAAAGGATATTTTAGATCATGCAGAGTTGATGCGATTTCTTCAAGTTTTTTGTTGGCAGCACATACATATGTTTTCTGCCATCCTCTTTAACACAAAGAATTTATTAGATTTCATTATGGATTTCAATGCATATTTTATAGAGCGAATTGCTTATGATTAATTAATGCAAGGAGATGTTGTCGGATCAGTGTGCAAGAAACGAGTACTGCAGGAGCTGCTTCTAGTGTTTAATGTTCTCAGTGGCATTTGATTATACTGGTTTTTTTTTTTTTTTTTTTTTTTTTTAATAGCTCACACCAGCCAATTCTTAGCTCATGTGGTGCCTATGTACCTGCACATTACTATTTCTACTTATTTTGGATATTTTTTCTCTGACTTTCCAACTTACTTTCTTATTTCCTCCTGATCCTATGAAAAATGGGCAGAGATTTTAACCTTTCCTTTGGCATTTCCCTAACTCCTGTTACTACTTTGATATGTATTTAAATATTATTATTTACATTTAAAATAAAGACAACCAGTAGTGAAGTGGTTAAGAGTACCCTTGGAAAAACACATCAAGGTTATTTGCACCCCTGCACCCATTCACCCCTGAGTCACTTTCACATTGCTTAATGTCTAGAAATTCGTACAGGGTTATTCACTAAAGTGATTTTCAAATTTAAGGTCAAAATATCCGAACTGGAAACATTTTCTAGGTCAGCAATGCTTTCATTTCAGCTGCTCTATGCTTAAATGTGAAATTCACATTGAATTCACCTTGAATTCCCACTTTAGTGAATAACCCTGAAAGTCTATCTTTAAAGGTACACTATAGCTCTATAGTTCCTTAGTGGTCATTTAGGGGACCAGTCACAAATGCAGGAAGCGCAAAGTAGTTTTACTTACCTTTTCTCCCTCTCAGCACTGGTCTCAGCAGCTGGTCCCGTCTTCTTGGCTGAGATAATCAAAATAGATTATCTCAACCAATCCAGTGCTTTGCCATAGGAAAGAATTGGGAGGCTGGTGTGCATGCATGCAGAGTTTTACTCTTTATTATTTATTTCCTCAGAAGTGTCTCTAGTGGTTGTCTGAGTGACAGCCAACAAAGGCACTTTAACTTTGCAATGAAAACATTGCCATTCTGCAGAACTGCAATGTTTTCAGTTGCAAGGTTAAAACAGAAGGGACATGCACCCAGACCAGGTCACTGAGATAAAGTGGTCTGGGTGCCTATAGTGTCCCTTTAACTGTATGTCTATCTTTCTCTGGGGTGTATTCACAGAGCATCATAGTGTATTAAAGAGTGAAAAGGGCCATAGTCACAACTTGGGTGTTATATACTAAATGTTCTTATTGAGATTTCAGTTCACTGGAATATTGTTTAGTGAAGAAAGCCAAAATATCCAATAACCACTATTTATGGATATATTTCCTGACCATTTGCTTCAAGGATATAAAGGTGAAAGTTCATCCCTCCCAACATTTGTATGTTGCAAATCAGAATGAGATAGATGAGGTTAGATGTCACTAGCGGCATCCATAATGGGAACGGTAAAAGGGGCAAGTCCCTCCCTCTAACAGGCAGCCTAGCAGGCCTCCAGCCATCAGAACCATGCAGGGTTATTATCGCTGTACTGACCCAGGACAGTTGGGAACAGTGACATCAGAACTTCCCTGCCAAAAGTAGCACTGTAGGGAAACATGAACGGTCATTCTCTGCAATCACCTACCTCTAAAAACATTATCTCCTTGCTACATTCTCTGTTGACTGGTATTCCACTACCCAAATGGAACTTAGTGAAGTCACACTTTTTTATTATGTCATAGACCAAGCCTATAATAACCCTGTACAGCTCAGGTCTTTAGTCTTTATTAGACTGCACATGCAGGAAAACACACACAAAACATATGGACTGATTTCAAGACAAATTGTTACAGTTGTTACAGTTGAAGATTTACTAAACAAATAATTTTAGAAACTTGACAACAGAATAAGATGTGAAAACAAACAAGATGAAAAAATGCAGAATTTGGAATACTTTTGCAGCATACCTATTTATGCCTAAAAGGTGAAATTCCATAGTGAATTCTACTCATAGCCTTAATGATCTACATACCCCGTGGCTTATGTGGCTTATCAAGCTGTATTCTTTTGAGTACGTGAAAAATCACATAGACCTTGACACTGTGTTACTAGACATCTTAAATAGAGTCTATCTAACATTTTGTCAATCTCTCTGTATCACTTTTAAATTATGTTTTGCCTGTACTCTCATAGACTTTCTTTAACATTATGTCCCTGTTTCCAGGGAGTATTTACAAAACACTACATTTCAGTGCTTTGAATGCTAAAAATCCTAAAATTACAGAATTATGGAAAAAAACTGCTAACCTAAAAACATTCTCCAACTGGGCCATAGTCACAGCATGGCTATTATAGTTTAAATGTTGTTGGGATTTCAATCCAATACAATGCTTTGTTTAGTCAATAAATATCTAGTACATATACTATTCATGGATACATTTCTTAACCATTTCATTCAACAATATGTAGGTGAACATTCATTCTCTGCAAACATCGCCTACCTCTAAAAATATAATCTCTTTACTACATTAAATGTTGACTTGCTGTATCTTACTCTTATCATTGTTTCCACTGCTCAAATGGAACTTAGTGATGTCACACATTTTTATGATGTCATAGAAATAGACTAAGCTTACAAATACCCAGCACAGCTCTGGTCTGTAGCAGTGTTTAATAGACCACACATACAGAAACACACACTCATAGCACTCGGATTGATTTGGAGGCAAACTGTTACAGTTGGAAATTCAAAGATAGGGTTTTAGAAACTTGACAAAGGAATGTTAAGAATACGATGAAAACAAGATGAAAAAAAAGTACACAATTTGGACTATTTTCCAATATAACTTTGGGCCTAAAAAGTGAAAGTCCTCAGTTAATTCATCACAGGCATGGTTATTTACTAAAGTGAAAGTTGTCAGTAATTAAATGAATTCAAAGTAATTTTTTAATTCAAGACCAAAATAGCTGAATTAGAAAAAAAAAATCTTTCTGCATGTCATTTGGTCCGCAATTTGAAATGTACTTTAAATTCTCTTTGAATTAGTGACAATTCGCACTTTTGAAAATAACCATGATGGTCTTAATGATCTACATACCCTGATGGTTACCAAAGACACATTCAGTTGGGTATCTGAAAAATCCCATTCACCTCAATGCTGTTTAACTTGGCTTCTTACATAAATTTTGCCTAACTTTCTGTCAGCTATTTTGTGTCAAAGTAGAGATGCTGAATAATATGTCTTTGAGCCCTCCAATTATTTTTTTTAGAAAATTAAAGCAGAAGACAAGTGATCTGCAGCTCTTGCAAGCTGTTTTCGATATATCCTCAATTTAATATATATATATATATATATATATATATTATTTATATCAAGAAGCAGAGATTATTTTAAACATTTCATTTATATGTTAATTATATTAATTAAATCCAAGGTAGCCTACTTACAGCATTTTGTGTCAACAAGTGCTTATTGCGCTACATTTTATTTAAAACATATATATATATAATTTAGAGTTCATATAATTTAAAGGTTTGATTTTTTTTTTTCTTTTTTGAGGTTACTGTGTTCAGCTATCTTTTAGTTAAAAACACTTGTGGGTGCAATTTCCTGAGAAATTAGCTTAGAGTACCCTCTAATGCACACAGTCATCGAAAATAACATCTCAGCGACAACAGGAGGGTAAGGTGTATATACAAACATTTAGAATGGATACTTGTCTAAGAACAGGATAATCTGATTTCACCATATGCCACTATAGCGTTCTCAGTTTAATTATCCCCTTGCACCTGAAAATTGACACTTTTAAAAGTAGCAAGGCAATCGTCCCAGGGAATCCCATCTTCCCTGACAGATCCATTGTGCCTCATAGGTTTATGATTTCATTACTCCTGGACATTAAATTGTTCCATGGACTGAGCTCATTCCAGTCTCAGCATGTTGCGTCATGAAACTCTTTGCTGGATTTTGGAGACTTCATTATCTGCGGTAACCTCTGTGACACAGCCTTTTGACTGGTTGGCATTTGCACTGTGTGAGGTTAGGAACGTCAAAGCTTTTGCTGTGAGGAGTTTTTGTAAAGACTTCTTTCAGAAGTCAAACTGGGATTCACAGTTATGAGGAAACTCGGAATATATTTTTTTTCCTTTTCAATCTTTTACAACGTTCTGTATGAGATGATTTCTGTCTGCTCCGTCTTTTTCTGAACTGTAACAAAGGATAAAAATCAAAGCTATGTGAGTCAGAAAAATGAGAACTTCACTCGAATCTTAAAGGACTGCAGAGAATGTTCATTTGAAGTTATGGCAAATGTATATGTTGCAAGGGGTCCACAGACACTAAAGTTTCGCAGACGGTGATAAGTGTCAAATTATTTTGAGATTTATTTATTTTTATATAAATAAAATTCTTGACATTTTAAAATTCAGAAATGATATTTAATTAAAGTTTTAAAGGGAATATGTGTGTGTGCCCGTGTGTTTTGATGTAGTCATTTGTTTTTAATAAATATAATTTCTAAGATATATATGTAACTATTATATATTACATATAAATATTACTTTAAACATTATATATTAAATAGTATACTTACATATATATCTTAGAAATTGTATGTATTAAATAAAATACAGATTACATCAAAACATACACACATATTCGCTTTAAAACCTTACTGAAATATAATTTAGGAATTTTAAAATGTCAAGAAGTTTATTTCTATAAAACTAAATAAATCTCAAAATTGTTTGACATTTATCACCTCTTTTTTTAGTTTTAGTGTCTGTGAATCCTTTGCAATATATACATTTTATATCTTCCACATTGATTTATAACATTTCCAGTTGGCTGAAACTTCTTAATTATTGACTTGATGGGGGAAATTGACATTTTCAATGCTTTTGGTATTTTCTTATAGCCACTATTTTTTTTAATTATTATTATTATTATTTATTTTTTTATAACAGTAGCTGTCCTTTATGTATGCAAGCATAACGAGATGTTTTCCCAAATAATATTTAAACGTTTGTAAAAGTAGGTACCGCTGTAAGTACAACAAAAGGTATACAAAACTTCAAATTTAGGCATTTGGGAAACAAAGTAGTGTGAACACTGTCCTGCTTAAACAAGCCCATAGAGCTGAGCGTGGTATAATTAGATAAAATGTAGAAGTGAAATGTATCCAGAAGGGAAAAAGATTGCCAGGTGTGCAATCTTTATCTAAGTAACTTGTAAAGATGGTGTGACATATGCAGTAGGTGTGGAGTAAGAATGTGTAAAAGTGTTAGAACAGATAGCAAGATGACAAACTGTCTGAGGTGAGACAAGGATAGAGCACTTAATCAACGACTTCTTCTAATTTCTGATATAAGTTTATTTCTAGAAATATGAGATTATGGGAGCTATGAGTACTAAGCTGCAGTTGTAATAGATATTGAGAGTTTGTATAGAGGGTTGTCACGTGCTAGGATTTTTAATATGTTTACTTAGAATTATATTTATGAAATGCCAAAAAAGAAGATAGACAGTTTTAGAGTGATAATGTGAAAACAACGAAAACACAGTGTAGTAACATTGCATTTTAGAGATAGGAGTAGAGTGATTTTAGAGTAAAGAGTTACTATATTTAGTTAAACGGAGCTATGTTTTGTAGAGAGTTATTGGATTTAACCGTAGTTATCACTCAGTAAAAAGATATGAACTAAAGCCAGCCTTCAAGCTACTTTAGTTTGTAGGAACCATGGGAGTTGACTGTATAGTCCTGCCCTTTGTGTTGACTTGGCATACGGGTAAATAATTGGGTTTATAAAAGGCTCTGATTGGGGCAGAAACATTGCCTCTGTTTCCAATAAAAATCTAATGATTTCAAACGTGTGGTGATGTTGGATTGTTGTTTTGGATAATTTTTGACCCCAAGACACAACTATTTGGCCACTCAAATCATCCTCCTCACAATGCATTGAGACAATAAAGACAGATGTCTTCTTCCAGGTTGATTCATAACATTTTCAGTTGACTGGAACTCCTTAAGTATTACCTTGATGGTGGAACTTGGCATGTTCAATGCCTTTGCCATTTTCTTATAGCCACTTTGCATTTTTATCAACAACCTTTTGCTACACATCACAGCTATGTTCCTTGGTTTTACCCACTGTGATGAATGACAAAGCGGATTTGGCCAATGTGTTACCCAGTGGTGTATTTTGGATTTGTGCTGCCCTAGGCATTATGAAACTCCCCCCTCCCCATCTAAATTTGCCACCCACCTTACTGTCAAGGCCATCTTCCTGCTTAGGATCAACACTCACTTTGACTGACGGATACACACTGACACATCCACTCACTGATAGGCACACCCTCTCAGATAAACATACACTGACATATATTTCACTGACAGAAACACACTGACATACACATACACTCACTGATTTGACACACTTTGACAGCTACACAGTCACTCAGACACACACTGACAGACACACACATTCACTCACAAACACACACACACACACACACACACACACTTACTAATAGACACACACACATTCACACGCGCACAGTTAGATGTTCAGGCTCCCTGTGCAAGCTAATCTTGTGGTGCCCCCCTCGCCATCTTTGTTTGACTCCCTCTAGACAATTTCAAGCACATTCACAATCTGTCACCTGCACCCTTCAACATAACCCTGCCCCCTTCATCAGCCCCCTGACCCACTTTATCACCAGCCCCCTGGCCCCCTTTATCACTAGCCCCCTGCCCCCTTCAATAAAAAGCAATAGTTTTATATATATATATATATATGTATATAAAAGCAATAAGGACAAGCACCTACATTAAAGGCTGCTGCTTCCTGGATCCAGCTGTCCATTTTTCCCACTCCGCCGACTGAAGAGCACCTGCCACCCTGACACTCACTGAGTGGATCCTTCCGACGTCACACCCCCACCTTCCTCCTCCACGCTCCTCCTGCATTCCAATTTGGGCCTGTTTGTGAGTGACCGACTGCGAGGTGTGTCGGCCACCTGTCACCCCTGTTGCCATGGCGCCGTGTGCGGCTGCACAGTTCGCATACCCCAAACGCCGGCCCTGGTTACAGTCACACACACAGTTACACAGGCAGACAGTCAGACAATGTTACAATCACAACAGAGTACAGTCTCACACACACACAGGCAGAAAGTCACAGACAGAGTACATTCTCACACACTCACAAACAGGCAGACAGTCAGACACTGTTACAATCACACACAGAGTACAGTCTTACACACACACACACACAGGCAGACAGTCACAGACAGAGTACAGTCTCACACACACACACACACACACACACAGGCAGACAGTCAGACTGTTACAGTCACACGCAGAGTACAGTCTCTCACACACACACAGGCAGACAGTCACACAAAGAGTACAGTCTCTCTCTCACACACACACACACAGGCAGACAGTCAGACTGTTACAGTCACACGCAGAGTACAGTCTCTCACACACACACAGGCAGACAGTCACACACAGAGTACAGTCTCTCTCTCACACACACACACACAGGCAGACAGTCAGACTGTTACAGTCACACGCAGAGTACAGTCTCACACACACACAAGCAGACAGTCACACACAGAGTACAGTCTCTCTCTTTCACACACACACACACAGGCAGACAGTTAGACACTGTTACAGTCACACACAGAGTACAGTCTCACACACACACACACAGTCAGACACTGTTAGAGTCACACATAGATTACAGTCTCACATACGCACAGGCAGACAGTCACACACAAAGTACAGTCTCTCACACGGACACACACACACAGGCATACAGACACTGTTACAATTACACACAGAGTACAATCTCACACTCACACACACACAGGCACACACACACAGTCAGACACTGTTACAGTCACACACAGAGTACAATCTCACACACACACACAAAGTGACATTATATTCCAGCTCCCAGCATCACTGCAGGACTTTGTGGCCACCCGCAAAATAAGCTGCTGCCCGCCTCAGGGAAGGGGTACCCTAAGGTGGCTAGCTGGCCAGCTCATGGGCCCCCAATGAAAGAGACTAACAAGGCATCTGCCAGGGCATTTGGGGGCGGCATTTTTTTGCGCTCCCTTGAAAGTGTCACCCTAGACAAATGGTGTAAATACAGCACTGGTGTTACCTCATATTTATACCCCTGTGAAACAGGAAGTAATGGTTGAACAATTTCCTATTTCAAGTGCAGCCTGCTTTCGTGGTATGTTTCCAGTATTTCTGTTCCCTGGTGCCCCCTCGAATACCTATTCTGAAATAGTGGGACTATTTACCCTGGGAGAGTGACAGGGCACTCCTGGCACCTGTAACTACTACAGTGGGCTATAGTGGTGATGGTGCTTGGGTTGTTCTTTATTTGCCCCTATAATAAAGATAGTGTTATCTTACATCACATAAACAGAACACATGACATCACATAAAAATTCACATAACAAAAAATGTAATTATTTATTTTTGTTTTTTGGTTTCCCAAAATGTTCTAGCTTTTTGATTCAAGATGAAAAATTTCCTTCTCAATTTCACACAATATACAGTTTGGCAAATAATTGCAAAATAAAAGGAAATTGTTACAGTAGTACTTTATGAGACAAGTTAAGTAACTAGCACTTAAAGGAACACTCCAAGCACCATATACATCCCAGTACTGCTTGATTTCTTACCTGGGGTACACCAGCACCAGTCCCTGTCCCATTGCTAGCTGGAAGTACTCTTTAACATGTAACTGCAGGGCTTCGTTCATTGGTTCAGAGCTATCCCTGCACATTAGCCTGCTACCCAAAGAAAAGCTAACAGGAGTTAATGGAACCTTTACCAATTTATTTAACTACTTACATTGAGGGTGGGGGAGGGGGGAGGGTAGAGGGGGGAGAGTAAGTGGCACAGGGCACTGGGGGAGCTCCAGTCCAATATAACCAGTACAGAGAACTGTAATATTTGTGTTACTTGGAGAGTTCCTATATATATATATTTTATCTAAAGATTTGATTTATTTATCAAGCCATCTGCCTTATTTTACTATTCCTCTTTCTGCATAGGTTATAAAACCAGAAGGCCTGAACCAGTGATTGTAGCATCTGTGATACTTCTTTGCCCTTTAGGCATGCAGTTTAACATTCTATGACACTGCCCTCCATTAAACATAAGTGCGTAAGCAAAAACCCTTTGTACTTGAAAGGTTTTTAAAAAAATTTCAACTTAGCCCCCCCATCGTCTTATGCATCCCATTCAATGTTCTCATTTTAGGCTACATGCTACAGTTGATGATTTCAAGCAAAATTAATAATACTGTGAAGGAGGATAATGGCCTTAGGCGATGGTAGCTCCTTTTGAATTTGCATGGTTCTTTTCAGAATTGGGTCATATAATTTGGCAGTGCTTCAGTGAACTGAGCAACACAGAGGTGAAAAGCCAACTGTTCGGAGAGATGCAAAAATTAACCTTCATGCTGCTGGGTGGCCTTAAAATATGAACTACTATACCAACGTACAACGTTAGCATGGTCAAGCTAATGGCACGTATCTGAGATGTATACATTTAAATGGAAATGTAAGACACTCTTAAACAATCAATCAAAACATATGGCTCCAAGGGACTAGCAGAGCCTTTATGGAATTCAAAAGAACCCACGGATTTGTGGGGACTTGGTTGGCTCATAAATTATTGAGATTCTCTGAATCCCATTTCAATTGTTTTCAGAATGAATCTAATATATTTCTATTTCACTTTGCATGCATTCATAACATGCTGCTTGTGAACTATTCTTATTTTATTTATCCAGTCCAGCTGGGAATGTATATTAGTAGGTGTTTTTAGTGTTTTTGTTTGTTTTTTTCTTTTAAAAGACGTTGGTTTTATCTAGTAACAATTATTGCTTTTTCTTTTCCAATTCATCAGTGTCATCAAAATGAAAAGATTGGACATATTTCAAGGGATCTCTGTATATGTAATCAAAGCCATAATTTATATAGAATGAACTTAGAACTTGTGAAATGTGTCTGATGATGTGTCTGATGGGCAATGCGGAGTTTACAGTAACATATTCATTTATCACTGACAAACAGATTGTGATTGAATCTATTTTTCAATGTCTTTACATTTATTTCTTCTCAGATTTTCATTAGTGTTTTTAGTTTTCTCGTGTGAAATGAGTATTTGGTATTACGCCAATATTATTATTATATTACAGCAATTGGATATTTATACAACAATTACTTTCACTAGTAACTAGTGATGTCGCGAACATAAAATTTTCGGTTCCTAAGCTGGTCACTAACCGCAGCCACCCCGGCACAGAGGTGTGGGCCCTCGGTTCCTATAAGATGCACTCTCACACCCAGTGGACTTTGTTATATGTTTTATGCTATCCTATACTGTTTTGCGCAACACGCTGGGAAATCTTTATGGCTTATTGCTTGTATTGCAAAGCTTAAACACACTACTGGTCAACCTAATTGAGCATGACTATTTCACACGATGACCCAATGGTCCCTGACCTCTCAAAATCCCTGCACTGACATGCTACTCACCACGCTTACCAGTATTCAAACCTAATAGCAATGATATGACTGCTAACGACCTACTCCTGCTTAACCCCCTATACTACATTGTCTGTAGACTCTTAATATCCTTCCTTTAAGTTATGTGCTCACGTTGACTCACACAGGAGAACACAGGGAGGACTTTACTTGTAGTTTACATCGTAACAATGCTGACAGTAATTAACCTTAAACATGTATACAAGCAAGTTAGAGCTGTAACTAATGGCCAATGCTTATGTCGGTCGTATCTCACCCACAACAGGCACAGCATAACTCCCAGAACACACAGCCTATATTAAGCCAGTTCGCAATATGGCATCACCCAGACAAGCCATACAACAAACATTTACATTTTATTGCAATACCTCTGACGCTGAATCACTGCGCTAGAAGTGCGTATACTAAAACATAGTGCTACACAACTCAATGTTTAACCCCTTAAGGACACATGACGTGTGTGACACGTCATGATTCCCTTTTATTTCGGAAGTTTGGTCCTTAAGGGGTTAAGCTAATCGAAATATTATACTGTTGCAATCTTCTTATGTTATTTTTCTTTTTAACCAAAAAATGTGCCTGACTATTAGTAACCACAACTTGTAAAGTGAATGTTTATAACTAAACTCTGATGACGCTGTTGTGGCGCACCAGGGCTTACTGTTCTTTTTGTGCACAACAAAAATAAAGAATTAAAAAAAAAAAAAAATCGGTTTGCGAACGGCGAACTTCCGCAAATTGTCGTGAACCGGCGAACCGGGCGAACCGCCATAGACTTCAATGGGCAGGCGAATTTTAAAACCTACAGGGACTCTTTCTGGCCACAATAGTGATGGAAAAGTTGTTTCAAGGTGTAACGGACCGTTTCACTTACAAGAGGATAAAACCCAGTTTAGGCGATAATCCCCTTTCCAGATGCACAGGCAGCTACGGCAAACACCATTCTCCCGACTGGAACCACACGAACACTGGGACAGCTGAACAAGAAAAGCAGACATCGGCTTACACTCCTGGCAGTCAGCAAACAATCCCATTCCCCCAAAGAACGAGACGACACATCGCTTTGAGGGTTAAGCAAGACTCTAGACTGGGACACCCAGTCTGGCTTTTATTTCCAACTCACACATACAGGCCACACCCAGGGGGAGGCATAAAAGAACCAATGACATAGATGTTACCTCCCACACATCCCCTCCCCTTAGTGTGACACATAATCCCATTATGCATACAGAGTAAAATATACTTTTACACAACTTTCATAACTTTAAAACCATACATCACATTCACATAAAAATACATATCCACAATCAATCCATTCAGGGGAACAACATATTAAAAAATGGCATGAATCCGACCAGGGGTTTAAAAGTTACTAAAAGTATCTTTTGGGCCCTGGCTTGCAGCATGGCACAATCTGGCCCAAACAGAAGTAAAACATCCCCCACAATGCATCCCGGCTTCCTCCCTTCTGCCCTGGAGATAATTGGAGAAGTAATCCAATTATCTAGGACTAGAGTCAGACTCCATTAACCACATGGTTGCAAAAAGACAGTAAAAGACATAAAATTACATACTGATACATTTAACACACAAAACACACATTTCTACATATCCCCAGTTTAACTGAACACATAAATACCTACATAATATTTAAGACAGTATTACTGTGATATGTTACAAAGTCTTAAAGGGACATTAGTCCCAAAAGTCCCAATATGTCCATCGCTGATTTTAAAGGGCCAGTAGCAGCAATATAAATTATTACATGCCCAAATATAGTGTTTATAGAGCAATATGTCCATGGGCCGTAGTCGCAGGGCAGGAGGCTAGCAGCCAGGCCTCTCCAGTTCACAGTGGCGAAGCTGGTTTCGCCACATTTCTCCCCTTTGCCAATTAGACTAACAGGGTACCTGACTTTCTGCCGGTCAGTGCCCTGGTTAGTCCAGCAACCCACCCACGAAACAGAAATAACAGAGCAGCCCACCCACACTAACCGGTTACTACATCTGGGTGAGGAAGGATTTTGTCCAAGTTCTGGTGTTTCACCACTGCTGGGTGGGAGACGGGTAGGCTGTCTTGGTGGGTTGCTGAGGGGGCAGAGACCAGCGGTACTCTGTCCTGTTGCCAGCACTACCACGGGAGTAGTCTGGTGGGCGCCTGGTTGCTGGAGACTGGCTGTCTCCCCTTTAGGTGCACAGCTCGACTGCCGGAGGGGGAGACTGACTGTCTCCCCATTGGATACATCACACTGAGGCTGGGGAACAGGACCGACCGTCCCTATCCCTTGTGCTGTAAGTGCAGAGACTACGGTCCCATCTGCACAGCTGTGGGGCTTAACAGCTCCCTTTGGTGGGTTAGGTTGCCGTGGGAGAGAGGGTGTAACAAGCTCCTCTCTCTGGATGGCAAACTGCCGCTGGGGAGAAAGGATGGCACCTTCTGCTCCCTGGGGTACCCACTGCCGCTGGGGAGGAAGGATGACACCTTCATCTCCCTGGGGTACACACTGCCGCTGGGGAGGGAGGACGCTGCTCTCCTCTCCCTTCGCTTCACACTGCCTTCCTGGCACATCACTTTGCTGCTGGGGAGGAAGGACGACACCTTCATCTCCCTGGGGTACACACTGCCGCTGGGGAGGGAGGACGCTGCTCTCCTCTCCCTTCACTTCACACTGCCTTCCTGGCACATCACTTTGCTGCTGGGGGGGAAGGACGACACCTTCATCTCCCTGGGGTACACACGGCCGCTGGGGAGGGAGGACGCTGCTCTCCTCTCCCTTCACTTCACACTGCCTTCCTGGCACATCACTTTGCTGCTGGGGGGCAGGAACAACAACCTCTGCCCCCTGTAACTCAGCCTGCCGCTGGGGAGGATGGACGACACCATCAGCTCCCGGAGACACACACTGCCGCTGGGGAGGGAGGACGCTGCTCTCCTCTCCCTTTACTTCACACTGCCTTCCTGGCATATCACTTTTCTGCTGGGGGGCAGGAACAACAACCTCTGCCCCCTGTAACTCAGCCTGCCGCTGGGGAGGAAGGACGACACCTTCATCTCCCTGGGACACACACTGCCGCTGGGGAGGAAGGACGGCACCTTCAGCTCCCTGAGATACAATCTGCCGCTGGGGAGGAAGGACGACACCTTCAGCTCCCTGTGATACAATCTGCCGCTGGGGAGGAAGGACGACACCTTTAGCTCCCTGGGACTTACTCTGCCGCTGGGGAGGATGGACGACACCATCAGCTCCCTGGGTTACACACTGCCGCTGGGGATCTGGGCCGACTGCCCAGCATCCCTGTAGGGCTGGTAGAGAGACCTCGGTCCCATCTCCACCTGCCTGTTGTGGTTCCTCACAGGACCAATCTATGAGGACCCCTACTTCGGGTTCTTCCTGCCGCCTCAGGGGGGGGCGGCTAACCTCCTCGGATGCAGCATCTACTCTGCTGCTGTACCACTCTTCCTGCTCATCATACTCTTCGTCCATCTTTGAGTTTTTCTCAGCCATGACCTGGTTCCAGATCCCCTGGAATGTGTCCATGGATATATAACCCCCATACTGGGCCACTTGCTGCCTCACCTTGGCCATAAAATCATCTTCAGCGTCAGAGCCTTCCATACTTGTCTGCTCCAAGTCGCTGGATACCTCTGCTGCCAGGGGCGCTGCACGAGTGCTAACGTTGCCCTCAATTTGTAACTCCAAGGAATTGGTGTTCTGTAGCTGTCCTTCTGGCTGTGGGAACAATCCCGCAGCTTGTTGGTTCCTCTGCGTCGTTCGCAGCATGAGGTACGCCTGTACATCGTTGTAGACCCGGTCTGCCATCCGCTCCGCTCGGGCTGGTGAGAATAGAGCCATCCTGCTCCTATATTCCCTGGCAAACTCGGATTCCTCCTCCTCCCTCGGAGGTGCTGCAGCAGCTGCGACTCTGTCTCCTTCCATTTTCCTAATTTCCTTTGTAGATAGGGTCGCTGTACGGATACTAGCGTTGCCCTCAATTTGTAATCCAGAAATGGTGTTGTCTGTAGCTGTCCCTCTGGTTGTAGGAACGATCCCGCCGCTTGCCACCAATTGTAACGGACCGTTAAACTTACAAGAGGATAAAACCCAGTTTAGGCGATAATCCCCTTTCCAGATGCACAGGCAGCTACGGCAAACACCATTCTCCCGACTGGAACCACACAAACACTGGGACAGCTGAACAAGAAAAGCAGACATCGGCTTACACTCCTGGCAGTCAGCAAACAATCCCATTCCCCCAAAGAACGAGACGACACATCGCTTTGAGGGTTAAGCAAGACTCTAGACTGGGACACCCAGTTTGGCTTTTATTTCCAACTCACACATACAGGCCACACCCAGGGGGAGGCATAAAAGAACCAATGACATAGATGTTACCTCCCACACATCCCCTCCCCTTAGTGTGACACATAATCCCATTATGCATACAGAGTAAAATATACTTTTACACAACTTTCATAACTTTAAAACCATACATCACATTCACATAAAAATACATATCCACAATCAATCCATTCAGGGGAACAACATATTAAAAAATGGCATGAATCCGACCAGGGGTTTAAAAGTTACTAAAAGTATCTTTTGGGCCCTGGCTTGCAGCATGGCACAATCTGGCCCAAACAGAAGTAAAACATCCCCCACAATGCATCCCGGCTTCCTCCCTTCTGCCCTGGAGATAATTGGAGAAGTAATCCAATTATCTAGGACTAGAGTCAGACTCCATTAACCACATGGTTGCAAAAAGACAGTAAAAGACATAAAATTACATACTGATACATTTAACACACAAAACACACATTTCTACATATCCCCAGTTTAACTGAACACATAAATACCTACATAATATTTAAGACAGTATTACTGTGATATGTTACAAAGTCTTAAAGGGACATTAGTCCCAAAAGTCCCAATATGTCCATCGCTGATTTTAAAGGGCCAGTAGCAGCAATATAAATTATTACATGCCCAAATATAGAGTATATAGAGCAATATGTCCATGGGCCGTAGTCGCAGGGCAGGAGGCTAGCAGCCAGGCCTCTCCAGTTCACAGTGGCGAAGCTGGTTTCGCCACACAAGGGGACTAACACCTGGACTGTGGCATGCCGGAGGGGGATGCATGGCAAAACTCCCATGGAAAATGACACACTTGATGCAGAGTCTGGTTTTAATCCATAAAGGGCATAAATCACCTAACATTCCTAAATCACAATGGATATGGATTGACACCTGACATATGACATATTGACACCTTGACATATGGGTTGACACCTGTCCTCAGAGACCCTGATACACACTGACACAGAGCAGAATAGGGACTGTTCCCCCTACATAGGGTCACTTGGCAGATATGTATTGACACCTGTCCTCAGAGACCCTGATACACACTGACACAAAGCAAAATAGGGACTGTTCCCCCTACATATGGTCACTTGGCAGATATGGATTGACACCTGTCCTCAGGGACCCTGATACACACTGACACAGATCAGAATAGAGACTGTTCCCCCTACATAGGGTCACTTGGCAGATATGTATTGACACCTGTCCTCAGAGACCCTGATACACACTGACAGCAGAATAGGCACTGTGCACTGGCAGAGGTTGGCAGAGTACACGCTGTAGGCCTGACACACAGACGCTTGCAGACAACTAACTGCTATTCAATCTATTACAGTGAAAAAATGTTTTTGTTTTTAAATGCAAGCTATTGTGACACCAGATATGAGTGGTGGCACTGGGCAAGTGGGCACAGTATCCACTGTGAGCCTGACACAGAAGCTGGCAGGCAGGCAACTGCAATTAGATTACACAGGAAAAAAAAGCAGACTGATGTTCTAGCCCTAAAAAGGGCTTTTTGGGGTGCTGTCCTTACAGCAGAGATCAGATGAGTCCTGCAGAACTGTAGTGGACACTGAATACACTAACCTAGCTATCCATTTCCCTATCAAACAGCAGCAGCTACACTTTCCCTCCTCTCACTAAGAATGCAGCTTCAGAATTAATCTTAAATGGATGCTGTCCAGGAGGTGGGAGGGTCTGGAAAGGAGGGTCTGCTGCTAATTGGCTGGAATGTGTCTGCTGACTGTGAGGCACAGGGTCAAAGTTTACTCAATGATGATGAATAGGTGGCGGATCGAACTGCGCATATGTCCGCCCGCCGTGGCGAACGCGAACACGCTATGTTCTCCAGGAACTATTCGCCAGCGAACCGTTCGGTACATCACTACTAGTAACCACATAAAAAATTATCTTGTGTTTTTTAAAATTAAATTAATAGAAAATATAGTTTATCTTCATGTTCAGCAAACCTACTTCATGTATTTCATTTCATTGTAGAGCACTACATTTGAATCTTTTACTGCTTTAAAATGTAGAAATTTCCGTAAAATATTTTCAGAGCCTATTCTTGTACTTTTCATGGTGCATTTAGCTGGACAGATTTATCTGGTAGAGAGGGGTGTATTACTTTTCAAGAAAAGTGTGCATTTTCATGCATGTGTATGCAGCTAGGTCATTTCAGTGAGTTACAGATAAAGGTTATGCTGTACATATAATAAAATACTAGTCACATGTACTTATTAAGGCTTTTCTGCAAACCAATGTTAACAATACAATTTATTTTTATTTTTACTTCTTCAATAAAAGTAAGCTAAAATGCACTTAACCCATCATGGAAATTTCATGTACTCTGAAGACACTCTATGGGAAATTTATCAAAGTGTTCTTTTCTAAAAAGGTGGTCAAAGTACTAAAATTGCAACAATCACTATGGACAGCAGTGGAAACCAGTGGTCCAAAGTACTAAAATTGGAACAATCACTATGGAAAACAGTGGAAACCAGTGGTCCAAAGTACTAAAATTGGAACAATCACCATGGACAGCAGTGGAAACCAGTGGTCCAAAGTACTAAAATTGGAACAATCACCATGGACAACTGTGGAAACCAGTGTAAACAATGTGGCACATTTCATTGGTACCTTCTCCCCTTTAATATTTTTTGCTCCATGCTAATACATCTCTAACCATTGGAAAAGACCAATGCCGCCGTGCTTTCCTAAATCAATTCTTTAATAAACTGACCCTACTCATGTTGAATGCAGTGAGAAAACACCATAGCCTGACAGAACCCAACTGCTCTGACAGAACTCAACTGCTTTGAGTCTGTTGGCATGAAAAACAAACTTCCAGGCAAACCAACTGCCAGGGAGAAGCCAGCATAAAGAAGAACAAGAAATATGCTGTAAGGTTGACTATGACAAGCAAGCATACAACTAATCAGGTGCATAAGTGATATTCCACAACAAATTGAGCAAAATAAATACAATTTCAAAAAGTCAAAGATGCCAAGAGATTTTCAAAATTTTCTAGAGTTAAGTGCCCATTAACTTCAATGTGAACTAGAAGCTAAGCATGCAATAAGCTTAACTCAATAAAAAAAATATATATCTGAATCAGTGACTTAACGGGGCACTCCCACATTAAACTTAGCTTTCTCCTATTGTTTCCTCTCCTCTTCCTCTCTCACAATCTGTTCTTCTTTTCTTCATTTCTGTTCTTGATTTCTTTAAAACATAAGACAAAGTAGGGACTGCTTTGTCTCATGTATTTTTCCTACGCTTGACTTTCTTTGACCAAATGAGGAGCTTAAGTCTGCTCCATTTCCTGTGTCAAGGAGAAAGGTAAGTACTTTTTCTGACACAGGAAATGGAGAAAAGAAGACCAGATTCTGAGAGAGGAAGAGAAGAGGAAATAATAATAAGTTTGGTGTGACAGTGCTGCTTTAAGAAAACCCGGTGTATATTGCGTCAACAATGCCAGGGACAAAACTGTATTTGGATGTAAGTCGTTTTCCAAATTGTAGTTTTCCAAATAATTATATAAATAACTAATATATGAATTAGATTAAACAATAGACATGTACATTTATTAATTTGAATTCTTTTCCACTTTTTCAATTTTGGTTTTCTAGGGTTTTGCATCGGATGTCCAAATGTTACAAGCATCCTTTATGACCTAATAAACCCTCTCCATAAAATAGACCAAAATATTAAATCATTTAAATGAACACTCCAAGGACCATTATCAATACATTTTGGTAATTTGGTAACAAATTGGTTATGGTACATATGATCACATTAGTGGAGAGTGTGAATCATGAACTTTCACTTTAATATATCTATTCGGACCAGACTGACTGCACGCACCTGACAGAGCTAGGTAGGTAATTGTCAACATAAACAGTTTGACAAATTACCATGAGATGGCATCAATGGGCTTCTGGCACCTTAACCTCTTCATCACACTTTAGAGGTTACAGTGCTCAGAGTATGACTTTAATATATATATATTTTTTTAATTTAAGTGAACCCTGCTTCAGTAATTAAAGACTGGCACAATTAAAGAGTTACAGTCATTGCAAGCTATCTATGATAACCACTTGTAATATTTTCCCATCTGTTAGTAACACATTGTATTGTACAGAGATAGTTAGAAAGGAAATATGCCATAAACAAGAAGACCACTTATGTTCTTGTTCCTCCTAGGCTGCTACTTCACTGACGAGTTCAATTACTTTTTGTTCAGACACAATACTTTCAAGTGTTGACTTGTTCACCCAACAATAAGATTTGTAACATTCAATGCACGTTCACAAGTGATGGATCAAAAAGTAGCAACTGTAGCATTATTGAAATATTGCGTATGAATCTATACTTAACCCTTGTCCCCGTCTTGCCTTCTGTATCCCTTACCTTTGACTGCAAAATAAAAATGGTCAAATTCAAAAAAAAAAGTAGCAATTCCCAATGTTGCATTTAACAATGTAACACACATACTAATGCAAAAATAATAAAGTAGAGAATCATTATGTTCAAAAATTTGGAAAACTCAACTTTTATTCAATGTTTCAATGTTTCAGAGTAATTGGAAATCTTTAATCAGAATATTGTTTACATAATAAAACAAACATTTGTATACTATATAACAAATGATTGAATTGCACTCACCCCCAGTAAAGTCAAGTAACAGACTACTAGCAAAATTATGCACCATTACCCTAAAAGAAGATGACATAGTGCTCTTGACATATACATTTATGTAGAGCCTTTATACCATCATTCCTCATCAGGAAGCTATAGGTAGGGCTATAGGTAGGACTTTGTACTTGATTTACTGACGCCGACCCACACAGGGAACTGCTTTAGCTTTGAAAATAACTAGTACCTGCACATATCTGGCACTTCCATGGGGTCCATTATGGTAACGTTGTATGGCAATGGGTACATCTACATGTTGAAAGAAGAACACATTCCGTGCCCCTACAATGATTCCATCATTCTGTATCTTCATTTCATAGATTATCTCATCATCATTTTGAAAAGAACCACCAACACGACAGAGATTATAGTCAATAACATCAGCTCTAACAACTTATCATTGCAACTCAAGGCCAATTCCAGCACAGAGAGTGTAGAATACCGATACAAGGGAACAGCCTGACCTATATGTTGTATAGCAAACCAACTGAGAGGAACATGCTCCTACATGCTAACAGCTTTCATTCACAACACCGAAAAGCCCAATACCACAAGGAAAATACACCATCCTAACAGTTAAATTTATATTTTTAGGCAACAAATCAAAGCTATATCTTTTTCCATTTTGTATACCAGTTTGCCAAATTAAGCACCAGGCATTGAGTCAATTCTGAGCTGAACTTTGAGTGCAGATTATATATATAAGTTGTAGTGAAACCAAACATGATAAAACTCCCCGACTGGTTATGCAATAACACAATTGACTGTTGTGAATCATCTACATGTCTGTATTTAGTGCTTAGTTATATGCTGACAGATATAATTTTACTCCTTGACTGGAACCAGCACTGTGCTAACAAGACCAAAAATGTGCAAACTATATAGTTCACAGTTGTTTTTTAGATATTACTTCTTTTGGATGTAGGATGTTGGATGGATGTGATGTCTGTCTACCATCATTTGCATGTTGAGCTGGGAATTCTGGAATAATTTTGGAAACCTGATTTCTACTACGCAAGAACAAAAGACATAATAGTAAGCTTTTACCTTGACTTAGCATAAATATTAGAAACCAGCCCCAAGGAGCACTCCTCAGCCTAGATGCCTGCACCTTCTTCATATCATCTATGAATACTCTTCAACTTCATCCACTTTTGCTAATTAAACAGTCCTTATGCTCGAACCTCTGCCTGATCCTTCTGCTAATGCACAAAATAATCAAGCTTTCCACGGTAGTTACAGGAATCCAGAATATCCTGTACCTGAAACTCTCCATGATCATTAAGCAGAATAGTGTTGGCTACTGGTAACGTATGACCCAGGTCAGTTGGGATCGCCTACAGCGAAGGAAAAAGTATTTGATCCTCTGCTGATTTTCAACGTTTGCCAACTGACAAAGAAATGATCGGTCTATAATTTTAATGGTACGTGTATTTTAACAGTTAGAGACAGAATAACCAACAAAAAATCCCCAGCAAGATTTCTGGCTCCCCGATGTATTTTATACAGGTAATGAGCTGAGATTAGGAGCACTCTCTTAAAGGGAGTGCTCCTAATCTCAGCTTGTCACCTGTATAAAAGATACCAGTCCACAGAAGCAATCAATCAATCAGATTCCAAACTGTCCACCATGGCCAAGACCAAAGAGCTGTCCAAGGATGTCAGGGACAAGACTGTAGATCTACACAAGGCTGGGATGGGCTACAAGACCATCGCCAAGCAACTTGGAGAGAAGGTGACAACAGTTGGTGCGATTATTCGCAAATGGAAGAAACACAAAATAACTGTCAGTCTCCCTCGGTCTGGTGCTCCATGCAAGATCTCACCCAGTGGAGTGAGGAATCAGCACAGAACTACACGGGAGGATCTTGTTAATGATCTCAAGGTAGCTGGGACCATAGTCACCAAGAAAACAATTGGTAACACACTACGGCGTGAAAGACTGAAATCCTGCAGCGCCCGCAAAGTCCCCCCGCTCAAGAAAGCACATGTACAGGCCCGTCTGAAGTTTGCCAATAAATTTCTGAATGATTCAGAGGTGTACTGGGTGAAATCGTTGTGGTCAGATGAGACCAAAATCGAGCTCTTTGACATCAACTCAGCTTGCCGTGTTTGGAGGAGGAGGAATGCTGCCTATGACCCCAAGAATACAATCCCCACCTTCAAATATGGAGGTGGAAACATTATGCTTTGGGGGTGATTGTCTGCTAAGGGGACAGGACAACTGCATCGCATGAAAGGGGCGATGGATGGGGCCATGTACCGTCAAATCTTGGGTGAGAACCTCCTTCCCTCAGCCAGGGCATTGAAAATGGATCATGGATGTGTATTCCAGCATGACAATGACCCAAAACACACAGCCAAGGCAACAAAGGAGTGGCTCAAAAAGAAGCACATTAAGATCCTCGAGTGGCATAGCCAATCTTCAGATCTTAATCCCATAGAAAATCTGTGGATGGAGCTGACGGTTCAAGTTGCCAAACGTCAGCCTCGAAACCTGGACTTGAAGAGGATCTGCAAAGAGGAGTGGGACAAAATCCCTCCTGAGATGTGTGCAAACCTGGTTGCCAAGTACAAGAAATGTCTGACCTCTGTGATTGCCAACAAGGTGTTTGCCACCAAGTAATAAGTTGAAAGGGTCAAATACTTATTTCAATCATTGACATGCAAATCAATTCATAACTTTTTTGACATGCGTTTTTCTTTTTTTGTTGTTATTCTGTGCCTCACTGTTAAATTACACTTACCATCAAAATGATAGACTGATCATTTCTTTGTCAGTGGGTAAACGTTCAAAATCAGCAGGGGATCAAATACTTTTTTTTTCCTCACTGTATGGATTCAGCAAGAAAACTAAATATATAGTATACAGGCAGCGGGATATTTTCTATGATATTTTGTTAAATGTTTAATTTAAAATGTCTATTGGCAAACATAGATCAGCAGAATACATATACTGGAAAGCTAATTTAGGGGTTCTGATTAATTATGTGGAAAATCACACTGGCAGCCAATAGTATGCTTCTGCTGAACATTCCAAATTTAGAATTTTGCCCCATAATTGCTCTTTACAAAAATAACGCCAGTAAAATAAATTTGCATTGATAGGTAGTGCCATATGGAAATTCCACGGCTCTGTGAATAATTATGATCTGCCGATGAGTGACAGTCAATGATATAATACATTTCTCTGTGTTATATGTTGGAAAATAGTGCATAAAAATGCCTGGCATACATCTATTCAAGAAAATCTATATTGTAATTTATGGACTCACATTGTGAATGTCAAGTAAACCTTTTTCATAAACATAGTTTACACAATAATAATTGAGTTTGAAATGTTATTAAAATGTCTTCATGTAGCACAAAGACGTATATGGAAAGTGTAGATTTAAATATGTACCCCCAGCTAGCATTCATAATATTACTATACAATCATAAAATGTTATTAAAAATCTATTATGCAGGTAGGTAGTAAATTAGCTCATTGCCACTTGTCCTCCATTTGCTTACACACTGTTAGAATGAATAAAAAAAATATTTTTCTATGCAGTTATTTTTATTGCATTTTAAAAATGAGAAGTAAAACTAATAAAATTGGAAGCTTAATATTTTAGCAATTGCAACTCTGCAAAACAGGGACGTATAATAATCATATATTATATAAATATATGATAAATATATTAAAATATGTCAATGTGGTCAAAAAGTTTATTTGCAGAAAAAAAATTACATTACCTTGTTTTACGCAAATTATAAGAGGGTTATGCACCAAATGGAGAAAAGTGTGTTTCCTTTGACCTCACATCTACAATAAAAAAATCATGTCAAAACTGCATTAAACCACATTAAATCAGTAAAATTATTATTATTTAATAACAAAGTATATTACATTCCATAAAGCCAGTTAGTCTACATGGGTGGATTTGCTTGTCTATTTTGGATTGTGCCCTAGGGAAAATATAGGATGTCGAAACTAATAGATCATATTTCTTCATTAGCAATAGTTTGTGTTAAATCATCAAACAAAAATGTGAATCTAACCTAAAAGAAATATGCAGAAGAAACAAACAGATTGGGAAAATATGTTAAAGTGACAATATAACCAGTTCATCTCATTGAATTGCTTATAATGCCTAGAGGTCCCTGGTGTTATTCCTCCACTCAGTGATAAACCATTGCCAAGCAATTTAACACTGAATGAGGGTCCCTGACGAGCCATCACCCTGCCCCCTATGGGCGGCAGTGATAGGCAGAAAGTGCCGTTTATCACCGTCCATACTTGCTCAGGCTGTTGTTTCAACAATAGCCCAAACAGCACGGACGTGATCAGCTGGTGGGGACTTTCACAAGCAATAAAATATCAAGAACTGAACAGAAGGACAGTGCTAGGGGACCCCCAAACACTATAACCACTTTAATGAGATAAAATCGTTACAGTGCCTACAGCTTCCCTTCAATGGTCATATTCTGAATGACTAAGGAAGAAATAATGCAGTATTCTGCAGAGTTAGAGGCAACAAACTATAAAATAAATGTATCTCCCATCCATTTAATAACAGGTCCAGTGTCAACTTAAATGTATTTTGTTTTATTTGGGTTTGCTGCTGAGTCAGCTGAATATTTCTTTCAAAATACCATCTCTTTTCATAGACATCCTTTGTTCCAAATCCAGATTTAGAAAATGAATAATCTTCTTTAAAGTCCTGATCAGACTCCTTGGGTTGAGCTTCCCACCCCAATTCACATGGTTGGCTTGATACAGTATGACTCTATGGTGTGCAATGTGATAATGATATTATTAGATTTAGTTTCTGGAAACTGATATAGCTTGTGAGTCAGATGCCATTAATGGTATTTGGGTTTAAAATTATCTATGAGCTAATGTGTTCAGAAAAAAAGAAAGAAACTGGTCTGACTAAAGAAAAAACAGAGAAGAGATAAATGTATCATATACCCACAGTACTTATTGGAGGGTTCCAATGGCCCTTGACCAGCAATCCAGAAATGAGATATAGAGTGATCCAGATCTCCTTCAGTCCCATCATAGTGGTCCTTTATTTCTGCAAATATAAAGGCAAAGAAAACATTTCAACCAACATGGTCTTTCGCAGGTCATCTAGCCCAAGCAAGAGTACAACGGGTGTCAATTAATTAAATAGGAGAAGACTGGAATAACAATTGTTCAAGGCATGTGAAGTCATAGTGATATTGTTACTAATTATTTTATTGGTTTTATCAATTATCAATCACTACGCACTAAATAAAATAGTTGAATATGGACATCTTAGAATCGGAAGTCAGTTTGAACCAAGTCCAAACCAAATATTTCAGTGGTGCAGAGAAGTTAAATTACTGACTTCTGTATAGATGTTTCTCATTGTCGAGCGCTGATTGTCAAACACAGTGGAATCAGCATCATGGTTTGGACTTTTGTTTCTAGAGACAGGCATGGTGATCGTTCTTGTCTGCCACAGATTGTTTCACATTAGCTGGTAGAATTTATATGGCATTAAGTGGTGAAAAGCATTAAAGGGACATTGTAAGCTCTATAACCACTTGATCTTATTGAAGTTGTTAGAATGCCTTAAGTAGTACTGGTGACTATGACATGTGGGTATCCAAACTCTATAACCACTTCAATGAGATAAAATCGTTACACTAAACCTGTTATTAAATGGATGGGAGATAAATATATTTTATAGTTTGTTGCCTCTAACTCTGCATAATACTGCATTATTTCTTCCTTAGTCATTCAGAATGCCGCTATTGAAGGGAGGCTGTAGGCACTGTACCAGTTTTATCTCATTGAAGAGGTTATAGTGTTTGGAGTACCCCTATGTCTTATCCTCCAGTACTGTATATGTTAATTGTCTGAAGACTTGGAAGCTTGACTTCAAGTCACGCCTGCAAGCCCTCTGGATAGGAGAGATTGGACTGTCACCGGTATACTGTGACATCATGCATGCATGTGCAGGGCCGTTCATGACTTTTGATAGAGAATCATTGCATTTATTGATTCTTTATGACAGGATTTTGATTGGTAGATTGCCATGCATCTAGGAGGAGCTGAGAAAAACCAAGTAAACTCATTTATTGTAAATTTCACACTAAATCTAACTAGGGACAAGGAGACTACAGTGTTAGGAATACAAGTTTATTTAAAGCTTAAAAGACATTGTGATTTGCTTCTAAAATGTATGTACCAATTGCAATGTGTTTGTGTTGTTATCATGAGAAATTCAAAAATAAGAGATCATTTCCATTGTTTAGTCACTACTTTGATAAAGTAATGACTTGTTATGTACATTGTAACATGCTTTATATTGTTTTATTAATATTATATAATGTAAAACATTTACAGATAAGAAATAAACAGCCTGGTATATTGACTAAACTGGAAATTCTAAAGAATATAGAGCAGAATAAAAATGTACAAATTTGAAAAAACTTCCAACTCTGCCATTTTTGCCTAAAATGTGCTATTCTTTAGCCAATAACCCAGTTGCAAACTCAAATATTAGAGAGGCACTTGTGATGCTTTTGAAAAGTAGGTAGGGTACTTTTTTTAGTGAACCATTCCCTTCAATGCATTAACTTCAGCTTACCAGAAAACCTTCCCACTGATAAAGAAAAAAATATATAAATATCTTATCTGAAATTAATTATATTTGGAACAGGCAAACTTATTTTACCAGCAGGCATTAAAAATAAATGACATACCTAAGTTATAGATTACAATCAAAAATGGAAATAAACAAGTTGTAAAGTTATTATAGCAAAACTTATTAGAAGCAAAGTAATAAGCTGATATGGAGTATTAAAAATATAGCTAGTAAAATGACTAACCGTGAAGATGAAAATTATACCGAAACAATAATATTCATTTTACCCAAACCAACAAGAAGAACATTATAAACACATTAAAGAATTGAGTCATTTCTCATTTTCAACAATTTTATTAGTAAAGGACACCTTGAACTGTTAATGCCTTCTATTATTACTTCTTAGCTTTTCTCTTTTTTATGAACAGTTAAAGTTCCAGTTATGTAAAGAAGCCAGAAATGTTACAAAAAAGACACAAAAAAACAATAATAATTCATTATGTGTATAAAATAGATTAAAACATGGTAGCCTATCAAATATATCAAAAGCAAAATGAACATTCTTCATAAATTACATCCTTAGATGTTAGTGTCTAAATCATACAAAAATGATCATGGGAAACAAAACTTGAGAAGATCTTTTCTAATATATTAGTCATGGGGTGAGCAACCTAAGGCCCGTGTGCCATGCATGGCACTTGAGGTACCTTTGCACGGCACTCAAGGCTGCCAGAGCCAACCAGGCTGTGGCCTATCAAGAGTCTCAATGGAACTTCATATAGATACTAGTGCAAAAAGGTCGTGAGGAACAATCTTAAATGTACACATTGCAGCACTTAGAGGAAGTGCACTTGGGAACGAGAAACTGCACTGGAGTAGAGCAATTTACAGCAGCTATCGCAGCTCCTGTCCTTGACCTGCTCCTGGCGAGCTCAGTCCCCATTGGACCCAAGCCGCACTGCTAGATATACATGGAGCTACAGAATAAGTCTTGTATTATTACAAATAATATAAACAGCCCACACACACAGTGCCCACAAACACAAACCACTGACAATACACGTACATGCACACAACCCCAAAAACAGCCTCTCAAATGCATTACCAAAAGCAGCCCCACACATACACACACACACACCACCAAACACACTATGTAACTTATCATTCACACACAATTCCACAAGAAGTCTCCATATACAGCCCGCATTCATAAGTATCATACACAATACCACAAAGTATGAATGAACATATACAATATAACAGCCCCCTAACACATTAATGCAATGCTACAAAGTAACTGCAGCACCCATAAATAATGTTTATGGTCCACCCTTAGTGAGCCGGACAGTATATTTGGAAGTTGGTGAGGAGCCATGCCAGACTGACCTGCCCCTTCTTATGGTAGGTGGGCCCCAATTCTTGTTGGGCCTGCCCCTTTGGGTAGTGCCAGTCATGCAAATATAATCATGGATCTGTTTGATGTTGGACCTAGTGTATTTTAAACTGATTAGAAATGGGAGAGCCCAGCAATAACCAGTTACATTTCAAAACACATCCACTCATAACAAGGCTAATTTCAAATGGGGCGTCTTTAAAACGAGTCTTAGGACTCTTTTATGTAAGCTTAGGACAAAGATTGGGGAGGTAGCACATATCTGGGTATTTTAATCCATAACTGAGAAGGTTATTTAAAAAGGAGGAATCTGAACTATAAACAGTTAGTACAGAGATTCTGTTAGTTGGACATTATGCAGTAGGGATGGATTTCACGTCACAGTGCTGGCTAGATATTTGGAGGATTTATTTACGTAAATGTTTACTAAATATGCTAGTAGATAGCAGTGCATGTGTTAGCTGTAGTTTTAGGAACTTTAGTTTAAGGTACAGTGTAATGGCACAGATAACATGGAGAACATAAATAAAGAAAAAAGAATTGCCTTTAGAAGTAGTTTAAGTTGGTGTTAATTACAAAGGAAGCACGTTCTAGGTCAGTGCTTAATGCTTCACAGCTGTCTCTAAGCTGCCTGAAGCAGCACTGTCTTAGATGTCACAGTATGTTGGTGATGCTGGCAAGTTTTGGTCACCTACCATGGTTAATGCCAAATAATGGAAGAGTTGATGGATCCTGCCAAATATGACCTGAGCATCGAATATAAATATTTATGGATTACTTAACTCTTTTGATGTTGAGCCATTTTCAACTTTACCTAGGAGCGTTTATATAGTTAATTGACTGGGAAATGTTTCTAAAGAATAAAACACAGCCAATTAGTGATATGTTTGTAGGGTACTGCTCTGGAAAGATTTGCAAAGATTAGAGATGGTGACATTGCCACTGGGGGTACAGAGGCCATGGGGAGCAGAGCAAGGTGAGATTTACTTACCAAAACCCGTTCGCTGCGGGCGCCACTATCCTTTTACATCTGGACCTCTTCAACTCCTGGCATCTCAGGTGCTAGGAGCCAACGTTAGTGATATACTCTTGCACATGTGCGAGACTTCAGCATTGAGGTCTGTGACGGACCGCCTGGCACTCCGACCAAGTGCCTCCACCAATCGATGCTCCTAGTTTTTACCAAGGAATTTCAGCACTCCACCAGACACCATAAACACAGATCCCACTTCCAGCGATGCAGCTGCGCCAGGGTCTCACTGTCCTTCCCCCACCCTGGACCCAAGACCGGGATCCAGCTTCCAGTGGGCAGACCTCTCCTACTCCCACAGAGCATAGCAGGAACAGCTCTTATATGAGCTAGTAATTATAATTCCCAGGGAGTATAGTGATACAGCAATCCCCAGGATAGATACAGCCATTTCCCCCACACATGAGATGAGACTCTATGTTGAGGGTAAGCAGGAACAGAATTTGAATGGAGGCACACTGGCCTTTTATGCAAGTTTCCCAACAAGGATGACACCCAAGTTGACCTTGTTGGGCACAGGGACACAAAGTGGATAAACCAATAAAAACATACAGTGAGACACTCCCATACACAAACAATAGAATACCCCCTCTGTGCTTGGGAGATAATTGAATCAGGATCTGTACTAATCTAACCCAATTATCTCCAAGCACAGAAAAACATACAATTTTATGAAACCCCAAAAAGTACCTTAAAAACACATAAAATCTCATAAAAGTTACATCCCCTGTTAGCCCCTATATGGGTGAACAACATATCCATAAATCACCCAGATCGGTTTGTTGTAGAATTATTAGGCCTCATATAAAATTGTCTCAAAGGCCTCATATAAAATTGTCTTAAAGAATGCTTTGTGCTTTGTTAGAAGAAAGTATGCATCAGCGGAACCATAGATTCCTGTAGAATTAAACATTGTAGCAGCTAGCCTACATGTTGGTCGTAATAAAATGTGAAGTTACTAAAAGCCTTGAAGCCTAACCTTGAAACTAACAGTGCCAAACTACTCAAAATGGCTGCCAAAGCACCCCTCCCATCGAGTGAGCACCTCATGGTAACAAGATGGCGCCTGCATCTTGTGCCCACTCCCGTGTCAATGATGTCACCACCTCTTGATGGGAGGGCATTTAACTAACCACTTAACACCTAAACAAATTAATTATGTTTACTTGTTGTTATCTTGAATTCTTTAGTGATGTAATTATGCCTTTATAAGGGTCTGCGCACCCACTTTTTAACAGATGCCATTAAATTTTCCGAAGTTCTTTCATTAACCTGAACCCTGTGTCTCAGTGTGAATTTACTTCCGCGTGCACGCAACTTTATTATTTTTAATTTGGACAGGAACAGATAGTCATTCAAACTTATTGGTTTGCATAAAATAATCTATTACAGGTTCAGGGGTTCAGGAATTTCCTGGAAGTCATAGTTTTGACCCACCTTGCACTTGGTCCTATGCCCAAAACAGTTCCAGTGAAATCAGTGCTAACAGTCAGTCAAGTTCGTTAGTCTTTTACAGGTTTCCCTGCAGGCCCTATAGTCTGTGGGCAGGATGCTGGCAAGCAGGCCCCTCCAAGTACAAGTGGCGATGTTTCTTTCGCCACAAGGTCTATGGGGGGGTCCCGCGAGAAAGAGATTTTTTTCCATAAAGCCATCACTGGTGACAGCTAGGGGAAATTACAAGCTTAGCAAAAAGTATCTCCACCTTTTTAGCAAATTAGTCCCATAATTTGTCTTAGTATATCTTTTGACTTGGCTGGAATTTCAATGAAATGCAAACACAGTCAATCTGAGTATTTCATAAAGATTCATTCATTTATGATATGGGGTGACAGAGTCGCTTTAAATGTAATGAGAATTGTTCAGAGAAACAATCTATATGTTTGTGCTTGCAAAATGCTGAACTGCTGAGGAACGTATTGGCTTCAGTAAAATTGGTTTCAGGTAAATTCTTCCATTATGGAGATAGAACCATGGATAAATTACTATAGGATTTTATCTCATAAAATTAAAAAGTGATCATAAGCAGAGAGTGGTAAATCAAACAAAGTCAATTACACTATTAGTTTAATCACACATAATACAACTGTAAGCATTAGAACATAAATTGTGTAAACTAAGTGCCAGCAAGTACAGTGATTATCAAAAGACCTCGGGAAAAAAGCAATGAAGCTTGCAAACATCACAAAAAGCACTATAAAGCATTGTGTTCTCATTGTCACATACTTTGTTTAATTTAAGAAATATATTTACTGTACCTTACAGTTACAAACAGCAAGCAGGTAAACTTGAATAAATTAAATATTTCAAATTACATCCTCTTACTATTCAAATTACAAGAATGACAAGAAAATATTTATTGCTCCAACAGAATATTTTGTATCTTAATAATATCTTGTAGATTGTAAGAATCAGTCTAACAAGTTCCCAGATATTCTTTTGGGTGAATGAGAGGAGTGACAATTGTTGGCATCTTTAATATATCAAAGGCAAGGCACCTTAATATAGGCATATGTGCAAGGTCACAGATAAGCACTCGATTCGGTCACTGCACCTCTAGAGTAGGGTGTTTATAAACACATAGACATTGTGTTCATCATCTTCTCTGTGCACCTGCTACACTTGAAAGCCTTCCAATAAAAGGCTCTCCTGCAGGGTAATCAGAACAGGCAAGCATTAATAGCTTTAATTGTAGACATCCTTTGTAACAGGTGATAAATAGCACAGACTGCTAATGGTCTGAGGGTCATTCAGGTATCTTCCATGCTAATAATGCTCTGTGTGGGAGAGAATAATCATTTTTACAGATCTTATGTGATAGATAGACAGACAATAGGCAGACAAATAGACGGATAGACTGATTAAGATTGTGATACGGAGTCATCTTTTTTTAAAGGGGGCTTTTAATTAGTTAGACTTTCACCCAGTCTCCACTCCTTCAAACTTTCAATGAAAACTCACTTCTTCAGGAAAGCGTATCAATTAAACTGTTTACAGCTTTTCTGCCCCTAGCAACCTACTTTTCTACCCTACCCTTAACTTTTGTGTCAATATCCCCCACTCCCTCTAGCATGTAAGCACATTGAGCAGAGAGATCGACCACTCTGTTCATGTGCATTCTATTCGTCTGGTTACAATTACAAGTAAGTCCACTCGTTGTACAGCGCTGCGGAATTTGTTGGCGGTTTACAAATAATTATTCACGTTCTCTGGAAGTGACATTACCCCTTTAAAGTATACTAAACCTAATTACCCCATGCCTTAGAAAAGCCAACTTCCTTTATTTATATGTGTGATTAGAAGCAGAATGTTTCCTTTGTAGCCAGCAGCTTTGGATCAAAACTTCCATTTCCTATGTATTACATTACTATGAATTCAAACCTGGCAAGAAGGGAAAAGTCAATATTACACTTTGTTCCTCTTTAACCTGGGAGTGGCAAACCCAACCAAAACTGAACAATGACATCATGAGAGTAGATAGGAATGCAACCAAATGAAATGTTGAAACAAGTGCAGTTTGGTCGACAGACCTGTGTTAAGAGAACAGAAAAAAAAAGATGAATGAGATTAGTATAATGATATGCAGTAAGTTGAATGTATGGTTTAATAAAAACATGCTTGATCCTGTTTTTTACACATCATATTCTTTAAAAACTAAAGAATATAGAGTAGGCTGCAACTCAAAGGGGTTCATGAAATATCAGTGGGTTATTGGTAAGAAATGAGAATTGCGGGCTAATGTAACAAATACTTTCTTTTTCTTTTCTTTTTTTTTAAGGGGAACCCACTACTTCCCAGGATTTTTAACATTATGTTTACATATCCTCTGTATTGAACAAATATGCGTTTGTTAGATATGAAAATGTTTTATTATATTCACTCCACTGTATAAACCTCTAAACTGGAACAGGGCATCTGGGCATTGCCTTTGCACATGGCAGTCAGAAGAGAGAGAACATAGAGAGAAGAGGAGAAACAGAAACAATGGCGCTGTCAGGACTGAACTAGATTAAGATCTTGTTTATCAAATCCTTAACCCCTTAACGACGAGTGACGGACGAGGTCCGTCACTCAGGGGAATGCGTTAATGACGAGTGACGGACCTCGTCCGTCACCCGTTAAAATTAACCCCAGATCGCCGCAATCGCGGCGATCGCGGGGTTAATGGTGCTCCGGTCTGCCTCTGCATTAGAGGCAGACCGGGAGCACCGGATCGGGCTGTCAGAGTACATGTGCCCGCTCTGACAGCATGCCAGAGCGGGCACATGTGCTGTGTATACTCACCTCCGCCTCCCTGCACTTCCTGGTTCTGTGTGAAGTGCAGGGAGACGGATCTTCAGTGATCCTGCCCCCTGGTGGAAAGAAAATATAGTAAAATTAAAATCCCACCCCCCTTTACCCCCCCTTTACCCATTTTAATAAAAAATTAACCCCTTCCCTGCCAATTGATCACTGACTACAGTGATCAATTGGCAGGGATTACATTTTACTAAGATCTGATTTTTTTTTTAACCCCTGAGGGTTAATTCTTTTTTTTTTTAACCCTCAGGGGTTCAATTTATTTTATTAATTAATTTAAATATTTTAAAATTATAAATTTAGCTAGCTGGGGAGGGTGGAAGTTAGTGGGGAATTGGGGGATTTAGTATTACGCTAACTAGGGGTTAACGTTAAAAAAAGTTTAAAAATACGCTTTAAAAAGTTAAAAAATTAAGTTAAAAAAAAAGTTTTAATAACATTTAAGTAAAAAATTAAAAAAAATAAACCCTTTACCCAGTCCAAATAAAAATTAACCCCTTCCCTGCCAGTCGATCACTGCCTACAGTGATCAAAATACAGATCACAGTATTATACTGTTCTAATTTTTTTTTTTAACCCCTGACGATTAACTTTTATTTATTTTTTAACCCTCAGGGGTTAAATTTATTTAATTAACTAATTTAAATATTGTATAATTAAATATTTTGCTAGCTGGGGTGGGTGGGAGTTATGGGAAAATGGGGAATTTACTGTTAGTGCTGCTTACTGCTAGTTAGGGGTTAACGTAAAAAAAAAAGCTTAGAAAAATGTTAAATCTGTAAAAAAAAGTTTTACGAAAGTTTAGGAAACTTTAAAAAAATGAATAATCAAAACAAAAGTTTAAAAAATAGTTTTAAAAAGTAAAAAAAGTTTTAAAAAGTAAAAAAATACATTTAATAACGCTCATTACCACTACACCTGGTACAAGCTAGCGGAAAAATGATCCCACGCTAAGGTTCAAAATATGCCTTTTGAAATACCCTGGGATGTCTTCTTTAAGAAATGGTATGGCTTTATGGGGTATTTGGTTTATATAGCCTGGTAAAATACTCTAAAATGGGACATGGGCACAGCGTAAAAATTGAAAGTTTGAAAAAAAATGGAATGGCTGTGTCCCAAATGTGCCCCTCCGATGTCCACATATACCTGGCAAAGGTACATACGGGGGTATTTTTGTACTCAGCAGACATAGCTGAGCAACATATGAAGTATTATACAGTGGTAGTACACATAAGATTTGCAAAATATACTGTGCAAACTCACTTTGTGTGTCAAAAAGGCAGAAAAAACGCTTATTACCACTACACCTGGTACAAGCTAGCGGAAAAATGATCCCACGCTAAGGTTCAAAATATGCCTTTTGAAATACCCTGGGATGTCTTCTTTAAGAAATGGTATGGCTTTATGGGGTATTTGGATTATATAGCCTGGTAAAATACTCTAAAATGGGACATGGGCACAGCGTAAAAATTCAAAATTTGAAAAAAAATGGAATGGCTCTGTCCCAAATGTGCCCCTCCGATGTCCACATATACCTGGCAAAGGTACATACGGGGGTATTTTTGTACTCAGCAGACATAGCTGAGCAACATATGAAGTATTATACAGTGGTAGTACACATAAGGTTTGCAAAATATACTGTGCAAAACTCACTTTGTGTGTCAAAAAGGCAGAAAAAACGCTTATTACCACTACACCTGGTACAAGCTAGCGGAAAAATGATCCCACGCTAAGGTTCAAAATATGCCTTTTGAAATACCCTGGGGTGTCTACTTTAAGAAATGGTAGGCCTTTGTGGGGTAGTTTGAATTTAAAACCTGCAAAGATGCTTGGAAATTGCACATAGGCCCGGCGTCAAAATTCAAAGTTCGGTCAAAACTGATATGGCTTGGTCTCCTATATGGCACTGTAGCTTCACAAAATAGTGCCATAGACATACAATGGGGGTGTCCTTTTACTCAGAAGACTTAGCTGAGCATAATTTGGGGGGTTTGAACTTAGTGGCACACATTAAATATACAAAATGCCCAGCAAAAATGCAATCCGTATGTAAAAAATGCACAAAATTATTTTTTACCACATACTTTGGCATGTAATGGTAAAAAAAATGGGGGCATGTTAAGGCACAATATGCACCTTATGAGATACCCTGGAGTGTCTTCTTTTACAAATGGTAGGCCTTTGTGGGGTGTTTTGAACAGTAAAACTGTTATAATACCCCAAATGGAAGCATAGGCTCATTAAATCCGTCTCTCAAAATTCTACTGTGAATACTGAAAAGGACAGGTCTCCTGTATGGCACTGTAGCTTCACGAAATAGTGCCATAGACATACAATGGGGGTGTCCTTTTACTCAGAAGACTTAGCTGAGCATAATTTGGGGGGTTTGAACTTAGTGGCACACATGAAATATACAAAATGCCCAGCAAAAATGCAATCCGTATGTAAAATATGCACAAAATTATTTTTTACCACATACTTTGGCATGTAATGGTAAAAAAATGGGGGCATGTTAAGGCACAATATGCACCTTACGAGATACCCTGGAGTGTCTACTTTTACAAATGGTAGGCCTTTGTGGGGTTTTTTTGAACAGTCAAACTACTATAATACCCCAAATGGAAGCATAGGCTCATTAAATCCGTCTCTCAAAATTCTACTGTGAATACTGAAAAGGACAGGTCTCCTATATGGCACTGTAGCTTCACGAAATAGTGCCAAAGACATACAATGGGGGTACCGTTGTACTCAGCAGAAGTAACTGAACACATAATAAAACTTTGTACAGGAATAGCACACACCAAATTTACAAAATACACATGAGAAGTTCTTTGTTATAAGTTTGTGTGCGAAAACCCCCAAAAAACACAATTTTACTCCAATATTTAGCAGAGGTTGGCGGTAAAATGGCTACGTAGAAAGTGTCAAAACAACCTTAGGTAAATAGCCTGTGGTGTCTACTTTATATAAATATATACTTTTGTGTGGCAATTTTGTTTTCTTTTAAGGCTATTAGGCTTACAAGACAAACATACCAAATTCTAAATTCGCTCCACATTAAAAGTTTATTTTACTCCTTGTGCTTTGTGACCTGTAACTACCAAAAAAAACTGAAAATCCCAGACACATTATATATTCTGTAATTCAGAACAACTAAATGAATTTATTTTTAATTACTTTCCTTAACCTGCACTAATTATGTACACATTATTATTGCAAAAACTGTAAAAAAAACACACAAAAATTCATTTTTTTGCATATTTCTGTATTTTTTTAATAATAAATAAGCATTTATATATACATGTGTTACATCAAATTAAAGCCCTTTCTGTCCTTTAAAAAACGGTATATAATATGTGTCGGTGCAATAAATTAGTAAAATGCAAATTGCAGTTGAACGCAAATAGCAAAAAATGCAAAAAATGCCGTTGTCATTAAGTGAAAAACAAGCTTCTGAAGCTCTGTCCTTAAGGGGTTAATGTACAATGTACAAAAAAGTTGATACTCATGCAGGGGGAGGGAGAGGGTGGAATCACCTGCCCTCAACCCAACCCAGTACTTACCCAATTTTTTTTATGGACACAATGTTCATTTAACCCCTTCAGGACCGGCCTGTTTTTGCGATGTTTGTACGTTAAGGACCAGAGCAGTTTTAACACTTTTGTGGTGTTTGTGTTTAGCTGTAATTTTCCGCTCTCTCATTTACGGTTCCCATACAAGTTATATACTGTTTTTTTCACGACAAGAAGGGCTTTCTTTACATACCAGTATATATATTATGTCATATATTGTATTTAAAAAAAATAATAAAATATGGTGAAAAATAAAAAAAAAACATGTTTTTGGACTTTTACTTGAAAAATCTTTTACTTATCTACAAAAGCTAATGAAAAAAACTGCTAAATAGATTCAAAATTTTGTCCCGAGTTTAAAAACACCCAGTGTTTACATGCTTTATTGCTTTTTTTTGCAAGTTATAGGCCTATAAATACAAGTAGGAAATTGCTGTTTCAATATATATATATTTTAAATGTATCAATAGTGACATTGTTACACCGTTATCTGTCATAAATCCCCGAAACACACTTAACATGTACATATTTTTTAAAGTAGACAACCCAGGGTATTCAAAATGGGGTATGTCCAGTTTTTTTTAGTAGCCACCTAGTCACAAACACTGGCCAAAGTTAGCATTTATATTTGTTTGTGTGTTAAAAATGCAAAAAACGCTAACTTTGGCCGGTGTTTGTGACTAAGTGGCTACTAAAAAAAGCTGAACATACCCCATTTGCAATACCTTGGGTTGTCTTCTTTCGCAAATGGTATGCCATCATGGGGCTAATTCTCATTCCTTGGCTACCATACGCTCTCAAAGGCAACCTAACCAATCTGACAAATTTCAATAAAAAAAAAAAAGTAAAATCAAGCCTTATATTTGACCCTGTAACTTTCACAAACACTATAAAACCTCTACATGTGGGGTACTGTTATACTCAGGAGACTTCGCTGAACACAAATATTAGTGTATCAGAACAGTAAAATATATCACAGCAATAATATCCTCAGTGAAAGAGCTGTTTGTGTGTGAAAAATGCAAAAAACTTCACTTTCACTGACAATATCATCGCTGTGATATGTTTTACTGTTTTGAAACACTAATATTTGTGTTCAGCGAAGTCTCCCGAGTAAAACAGTACCCCCATGTACAGGATTTAGGGTGTCATAGAAAGTTACAGGGTTAAACACAGTGCTAGCAAATTAAATTATCTGTACTTTTGGCCTGGGTTGGCAGGCAGGTCCCTCAAATTGCAATCATTAAAATTACTTAATTAGGTAAAAATATTACATAAATATGCACGTAGAATTTTAATATATATACATATTTATATATTTGACGTCTACGTGTATATTTATGAAATTATTTATGTAATTATGTATGTGGACATATGTATATTTCGTATTATTTTTATTTATTTATTTATACATAGATATATATATCATTACATTCTAAGTATATTTTGATATAAATATATATATATCAATATCAAAATACTGTTAGAATAAAACTGAATATATATATATAATTTTTTTTTAATTATTAAAAATTATTTTTATTTTTTGTTATTTATTTTTATTAACATATTATTTGTATTTTATAATAATATATATATACCATATATATAGTTATTATATATATTGTATATATTCGTGTGTAATTTAAATATAAGTGTATTTTTATAATTATATACGTATATATAAATATAAAAATACACTTAGTGTGACATTATATATATGATATATATACATATATTATATATAGGTATATATAGATATAATACATGTATATATAGCATATATATACACATATTATTTTTTTTTTTTTACACAGATTTTTTTTTTACACTTTATTTTGGATTTTTCACTTGCAGGGAGACTGCCTGTCAGCACAGACAGTCCCCCTGCAGGCAGACACATGGACACCTATTGCGGTCATGTGATCGAGTGATCACATGGCCGTGGGGTCCTGATCTGCCGAAGGGGGACTGCCTGGGCAGACAGGCAACCCCCCTGGACCGGGTGGAGCACTGATCGCCGCCGTGGGACCGACGGCGATCAGGTAAGTAGCCCAAAACCGTTATGACGGTTCAGGACCGTCAGCGGTCCAAACGCACGTTTTACCGCTGACGGTCCTGAACCGTCAGCGGTCGTTAAGGGGTTAAGCATCAATTAATATATCTAAAATAATCTAAGACTTGTTCGGACTGATAGGGAGGGTGACCTATCACTTATCTGTAATTACGTTAAATAGATATCTCAACACGACTACCGTTGCAGAGGGGGAGGGGAGTTGAAGAGACTACCAATTATCCCTTACTATGAGCAACAACTGTAGGGAGCATTTTCACACCCGAACAACCAAACTGTGAGGAGTGAGGGGAGAGGGGTGGAGGTCAGAGGCAAAACCTAACATTGTTAAAAGACCACTATAGTGCTAGGAAAACAAACTTGTTTTCTTGGCACTAGAGGGTTATTAGGTCCACCCACCACCCTCATGGCCCCACTGACCTTTCTCCAGCGCTGGGCTCCCTCGGCGCTGGTGACCTCTCCTCCTTCTGCTGACATCAGCGCCAAATGCGCATGCACGGCAAGAGCCGCGCGTGCATTCAAACCGCCCATAGGAAAGCATTACTCAATGCTTTCCTATGGACGTCAGTGTCTTCTCACTGTGATTTTCACAGTGACAATCGCAGAAGCGGCCCCTAGTGGCTGTCAGGAAGACAGCCACTAGAGGCTGAATTACCCTCAGTGTAAACATAGCAGTTTCTCTGAAACTGATATGTTTTCAGCTGCAGGGTTAAAACTAGAGGGACCTGGCACCCAGACCACTTCATTGAGCTGAAGTGGTCTGGGTGCCTATAGTGGTCCTTTAATACACTACGATAAAAAGTGTACATACTCTCAAACGCAAACTGTGACGACGTAACCCTTACTCATACAAGAATTCTGTATCACTGCCAAACTCACGATATTGTAACCAACGATCTAATTGTTGTATTGTACAATATTTGAAAACCTAAAAATAAAGATTGTTGTAAAAAAATAAAGTAAAATAAAAAATAAATAAAAAGTTGATACTCATTCTAGTTAATTTTCAGGGTGTTTTATTTGAAAGTGTACAGAGAAGTGACAAATGTCCTTTAACACAAATAAGGCGATGCAACTATGGGTATTTAAAAATTATAGCTTGGGACTTATTCACTATAAGTTCCATTTTAGGTACCGCTTAACCTGTTCTATATCAAAATCAAGTATAAATGCTTTTATTTTCATGTACCGTATATACTCGAGTATAAGCCGAGTTTTTCAGCACATTTTTTGTGCTGAAAAACCCCAACTCGGCTTATACTCGAGTCAATGTCTGTATTATGGCAATTTACATTGCCATAATACAGACTGGGGGCTGTGGGGGCTGCAGAGCGTTTACTTACCTCTCCTGCAGCTCCTGTCAGCTCCCTTCTCCTCCACGCCGGTCCGTTCAGCACCTCTGTCAGCTCCCAGTGTAAGTCTCGCGAGAGCCGCGGGGTCATAGTGCGGCCGCGAGACTTACACTGTGAGCTGACAGAGGTGCTGAATGGACCGGCGCGGAGGAGGAGGGAGCTGACAGGAGCTGCAGGAGAGGTAAGTGCTTCCTGCCAGCTCCCCTCCTACACAGTGCCCATCCACTGGACCACCAGGGAGTGAGAGCCCCCCTCCCTGCCATGTATCAAGCAGGGAGGGGGGACGATTTTTTAAAAATAATAATAAAATAAAATAAAAAATAATTTAAAAAATAATTAAATAAAATAAAAAATAATAATTAAATATAATAACAAATAATAATTAAAAAAATTATTAAAATAATTAAAAAAAATAATAAAATTGCCCACCCCCCCACCAAGGCTCTGCAACACACACACACACACACACAGCACTCATACAAACGCTGCATTCATACACACACACACTGCATTCATACACACACACACTGCACTCATACACACACACTGCACTCATACACACACTGTACTCATACACACACACTGCATTCATACACACACACACTGCACTCATACACACACACACTGCACTCATACACACACTGCATTCATACACACACTGCACTCATATACACACACACTGCACTCATACACACACTGCATTCATACACACACACTGCATTCATACACACACTGCACTCATATACACACACTGCACTCATATACACACACACTGCACTCATATACACACACACTGCACTCATACACACACTGCACTCATACACACGCTGCACTCATACACACACTGCACTCATACACACACTGCACTCATACACACACTGCATTCATACACACACACACTGCACTCATACACACGCTGCACTCATACACACACACTGCATTCATACACACACACACTGCACTCATACACACACACTGCATTCATACACACACAGCATTCATACACACACACTGCATTCATACACACACACTGCACTCATACACACACACACTGCACTCATACACACACTGCATTCATACATACACACACTGCATTCATTATAAACACACTGCATTCATTATAAACACACACTGTAAATAAATATTCAATTAATATAATTTTTATAGGATCTAATTTTATTTAGAAATTTACCAGTAGCTGCTGCATTTCCCACCCTAGTCTTATACTCGAGTCAATAAGTTTTCCCAGTTTTTTGGCTTATACTCGAGTATATACGGTATTTTGTATTATGAAAATCTAACCCATAGAGCTTCACTCATATATACTCTAGTTATGACCAACCTGTAAAGAAAACAACTTCACTGCCAGAAGTCACTGCTCACTGATGTAATGCCTCTTAATTTGCTGAGACTGTAAGCGCACCATCTGCTTTTAAACAGTACAGGAAGTTCCAATGGGTCATAATATTCCTACAGTAAGGGAGGGAGGGGAGTCAATAGACTCAACCATTTCACTCTACCATGTCAGCATTACATTAACAGTCCAGAGATTGATAAAGATTGCTATAGGAGTTTTATACCTTTATTTAAGAACTATAATTTAACTGTATTCACTGTATGTGGGCATTGTGCTCAAATGCTCACATTATTTATACTCTGTTTCCATTTTTAGTAAGTTAGAATAATACCTATAAGCAAAGTATTTGACTATTTTTATTTATATATTTTGTCACATTTACTTTTTTTTTTTTTTATCAGATTCACGCACATTCAGAGAAATCTCCAGTTTTGTGCATGGGTGGGAACACATGTCTTAGACAGCCCAGAACTCTGATCCGGGCTGCTTAATATTAGTATCTGTGCAAAAATTAAGTCTGTCGTCAGCATGCACTGCACACTGGTGATAGACGTAATTAGCTAGTTCACTTGCAGTGCATCAATTCATCTCCTTAATTACAGCTCTCTCCTCCCATCATTCCTCTTTAATGGCAGCCCTCTCCTTCCACTCTACCTTTGTAATGATACACATCTCCTGCCTTCTTCCCTCCATAATGACAGACCTCTCCTCTCCTCCCACCTCCCCTCCCTTCATGACAGACTTGTCTTATTATCCCTCCCTTCATAATCCCATTGTGTTGGTAAGAGTTTTTTTTTTTTTTTTTTTTTTAAAGCATTGAAATAACTATAAACTTCTCTATACATAACTTTTCACTAGATTCGACGGTCAGCATGTCATTGCCACTCACAGTACACATTTCCTATTGAAAGAAACATAGATTGAATCACCTAGCTCCCAGACACCTTTGTGTACGACAGTTTGTGTGTGATGCTAATAACCATTGCTGCATGCTTTGCTATGTCAGTGCAAGGCCTGACAGAAAGCATCCCAGGATTATGCAATATATTTACCGTTATTACATTTCTTTGTGTTTTATTAACCAGTGTGCAACTCTGCACATTGTTAAAGGAAGGTTTAATAGCATTATTACTTAGCTCACATGCTGAACATGCACTTAAGTTGTTGACACCTCATTACTTACTTCCCTTATGATGGAAATATATTCCAACTTAATAGTGAGCTTAGTAAAGTGGATAATGTGGCTTTGTGTAATTAATATGTAAACCGCAAACCTTTAAAATCAAGTGGAAGGAGTAATTTAATCATATAATATTGAGTTGTGGTTACTGCAATCCTGTGCTATGCTGTCATGTATCTTCGTTATACTTATATTTTACCTTTCTGGCAATGGGTAAACACAAGAAATGTAATATGCAAGGAATACCTCAGAAAAATATATTAATTTCAGATATCCGATACTCCTGCAGGCCTACCAGCATCAGACATTATGATTACACATACTGTCAAGGAAGGTACTTCTGAACACTGCACATGCAGGGCAGTAAGTTAGTGGGTTACATGGGTGGCACAATTACTTATGATCCTGTATATGCATAATTAAGGATTTGTTCACCAAACAGTAAACTATAGTGAACTGTGATCTAAAATGTTAGGGCAATCTAGCTGAATTGAAAAACAATTAGTCAGGTTTATTCTCAACTTTTCTACTTTTTATTTCATCACAATCCGGGCCGGCGCTACCATAGGGCACTCTGGCCCGGGGGGCGCAAATGTCGGGGTGAGCGTCAGGAAAGAAGTGCACAGTACACCCCCACTTTAACCCCAGATCCCCACAACGCTGCCCCTCAATACTGTCCCTACTCTCTCCACCATTGCCCCAGTCCCCACAATGCTGCACTGCTGCCCCCAATACTGTCCCTACCCCTGATAATGCTGCCTTGCTGCCTCTCAATACTGTTCCTACTCCCCATAACCACAGTCCCCCACAATGCTGACCCCCTAATACTGCCCCCATCCCCCACCATAACCTCAGTCCCCAACAACGCTGCCCTTCCTCCCCACAATAGTCCCACTTTCCCTCAATACTATTCCTATCCACCCCACCATTGCCCTAGTTCCCTACAATACTGCCTATACCACCACTATTTCCCCTAACCACACCATACTGCCCCTATCCCAACATATTAAAGCCCAATTCTCCAAATACTGTTGCTAACACTACCACTAATGCGCTAATTCCCCACACAAAATAATTAATCTCCCACATACAGCCCCTGTCCCATCACAATAAAGCCCCAATCCACAACAATACTGCCCCTAATCCCTCCACAACACTGCATATATTCCCCAATACTACTCCTATCTACCCCCGCCAAAGGCCCTGTTCCACACATTACTGCCCCTATCCTCCGCACTTAAGCCCTATTGTACAGCGCTACAGAATTTGTTGGCACTATATATATTATAATAATAATAAAGTCTCTAGCCCACACAATTCTGCCCCTATCCCTCACACTAAAGCACAGTGACACAGAAAGGGGCTGGTGGGCAAGTAAGAGACACAGGGTGGTGTATGACACACTAAATGGGGGATATAATACACTAAAGGTGGTGTAACAAAGGGGTAAGACATTCAAGAGGAGATACAGTTGCAAGAAAAAGTATGTGAACACTTTGGAATGATATGGATTTCTGCACAAATTGGTCATAAAATGTGATCTGATCATCATCTAAGTAACAACATTAGACAATCACAGTCTGCTTAAACTAATAATACACAAAGAATGAAATGTTGCCATGTTTGTATTGAACACACCATGTAAACATTCACAGTGCAGGTGGAAAAACTATGTGAACCTCTAGACTAATGACATCTCCAAGAGCTAATTGGAGTGAGATGTCAGCCAACTAGAGTCCAATCAATGAGATGAGATTGGAGGTGTTGGTTACAGCTGCCCTGCCCTATAAAAAAACATTTACGGAATTTGTTGGCGCTATATACATAATAAAATAATAATAATAATAATAAAAAAAAAAAAACACACACCAGTTCTGGGTTTGCTTTTCACAAGAAGCATTGCCTGATGTGAATGATGCCTCGCACAAAAGAGCTCTCAGAAGACCTACGATTAAGAATTGTTGACTTGCATAAGACTGTTCATCAGTCCACAGTAAGACAAATTGTCTATAAGTGGAGAAAGTTCAGCACTGCTCTACTCTCCCTAGGAATGGCTGTCCTGTAAAGATGACTGCAAGAGCACAGTGCAGACTGCTCAATGAGGTGAAGAAGAATCCTAGAGTGTCAGCTAAAGACTTACAAAAGTCACTGGCAAATGCTAACATCCCTGTTAGCGAATCTACAATACGTAAAACACTAAACAAGAATGGTTTTTATGGGAGGATACCACAGAGGAAGCCACTGCTGTCCAAACAAAACATTGCTGCACGTTTACAGTTTGCACAAGAGCACCTGGATGTTCCACAGCAGTACTGGCAAAATATTCTGTGGACAGATGAAACCAAAGTTGAGTTGTTTGGAAGAAACACACAACACTACAAATGGCGAAAAAGAGGCACAGCACACCAACATCAAAACCTCATCCCAGCTGTGAAGTATGGTGGTGGGGGCATACTGTTTTGGGGCTGCTTTGCTGCGTTAGGGCCTGGACGGTTTGCTATCATCGAAGGAAAAATGAATTCCCAAGTTTATCAAGACATTTTGCAGGAGAACTTAAGGCCATCTGTCTACCAGCTGAAGCTTAACAGAAGATGGGTGTTGCAACAGGACAATGACCCAAGTTCAGGGCTGCAACTGGGGTGAAGAGACTGTAGTAGGGTATAAGGGTTGCAATTGGGGGATGGGACTGTAGTGTAGTGGCTGCAATTGGGGGTCACTTACTGTCTCAGTAGTAATGCCACTGTCTGGAGTGGCTTACTCCATTTTCAAACTGCAGTCTTAGGTGTGCCTGCACTGTCCACTCTGCTTGCTTCCAACCTCTTCCATCCCTCTCTTTGTTCCCCATCCATGCCTTTCTTTCTCCCCTTACATCCATGTCTCTCACCCCCTTCCATCCATGTCTCTTCCTTGCCTTCCATCTATGCCTCTCCCCCTCCTTACTTCCATGTCTCCACCTTTCTTCATATCTCTATCCCCCTCCCTTTCATGTTTCCCCCCTTTCCCATGTCTCCTTCCCCCTTCAATCCATGTCTCTCTCCCCCTTCCATCCATGCATCTCCCCCTCTTCCTTTCATGTCTCCCCACCTTCCCCATGTCACCCTTTCCCCTAACATCCATGTATTACTCTCCATTTCTCCCATCCATATCTCCGATCCCCCCACCCAAGCACCGGTCAGCTGCCACTTCACAGAGCCCTGCACCCTAGATGAAGGTAGAGCAGGCTCTGCCCACCTGCAGATCAGTGCCCCCTCACTGCTCTTTTACCTGTCATGGTAGGCAGGTGAAGTCCAAGTCTGGAATGTTAGAAAGAGCGCCAGGTAGTCACATGACACCTGAAGTTCCTACACAGAGTAGGAGGGGGAGGCTCTCCCTGCTGGGATAGTGAGTGTTTCCCTTATGGAGCCAAACCATAATATCTGGTAACTGCTTTTTTTTTTTTTTAGCGAAAGAGATTTTTAGAAATGGCAAATAAACTCTCTCTCACTCCCCAAAATATAAATCTATTACCGGGATATTATATAGAATGCGCTGGTAATTAAAATGTAAGATACTCCTGGAACGTTTGGGAGAGTTGGGATGTCTGGCAATGCATCACACTAACCCTGGCTGTGTGGGATAGTTATGGGACTCTCATTATTGTGCCAAGCTCTGTATTTAAGTCAGTTCTGTCTGTTGTATAGGTATATCTGTAGTCTACCCGGCTCTGTGTATTTTACGGGTATTTTTTTGTTGTGCTCAGCTCTGTGTACTTTATAGGTTTCTACATTATTCTCTACTCCATGTATTGTAATATCCTTATTGTACTGTGTTCTTTGTATTGTATGGTTGTGTTTGTATTGCTGCTGACAGTGTGTATTGCATGGGTATCTCTGTATTGTATTCAATTTTGTATATTGTATTGGTATCTCTATATGTACCAAGCTTTGCGTATTGTCTGCATATATCTGTATTACACCTACCTCTGAGTTTTTTTATGGGTATCTCTTTATTGTATGCAGCTCTGTGTATTGTGTGCGATCATCCCTTGAGAAAAATATGTTGTCTGAAAAGTTGGGGGTACTGTCTTTTGGTATTAGGACCCCCTATCATTGCATTATACCATTGTGTGCTTATTGCTTCTGGTGTGCAATCCTGTTAATTTCTTTACCATTACATGTAATGATTTTTGTGCTTGGGGTTGCTATATTAATAAGCATTGTGATTACCTATATGGAAATGTGTATTATTATTATTACCTTGTGTTTATATATTGTGTTTTTGGATTACATTTTTTCATTTTGTAGTATCTAATAAAGTTTATTGATCTTTTATACAGAGTGATCCTGTGTAGTATATTTTGTTCTTTTGTGTGGGGACTGGTTGGATACAAGAGAATCAGCAGACAGATCCCACAGTTTAAAATATGGTGTCTGCATAGTTAATGGATGGAGTCAAATTCCAGGGGAGTAGTTTGGCACCCCATAATAGTAAAACTTCACCAGATGGTGCAGAGTATATTTAGTCCCAAAGTCACCTCGAACTCAAATTCCAATTTGCATTCAGCAACTGAATTCTATTTATCTGGTTATCAGCCCCCGTAATGCTCATCTAACATTATATACACTATATATATGCATATGACATAAAGAGAGGCTGCATTCAGAATAAGTGGCCCATAAACTATTCGCCAGAGGTGAGCTGACAATAACGGAAGTCAAGGTTTAAAGCAAGTGGAAACTTAGAGGTTGTCTGTTCCTTGATACGACAATTACTTTCTTTTTGAATAAATCAAATACAGCGGATTTGTCAAGGCTATTGTTTCTGTATGAATACAGAGATCACCCAGGTTCACAAATGAGGAAGTGCGCGAGGTTCAAAGAGGACACATGTTCAATCTATCCAAAAAAATAATTGTTTAGTTTTGCCATGGTGCCTCTGTGGCTTTGGGAATATTGATCCATAGAGAAACAATAAATCATTTGTCAATATGCTTCACCAAAGAAAAAACTCAAATGACAAAGTTATTGTTCTCTCTAGAATACAAGAATAGATTCCCTATGTATAATTTATTTATTGTACCCCTATGTGTTTTTCCTTTCAGTAAGTATGTTTGAATGTTTGAAAATAATTTCTTGGTGATACATTCACTATAATTATTATAGTAACTTCAACACAGTGATGGCTTTTGATTCTAATTACCCCCTTTCCACCAGAAATCCTTATTAAACCTGGGTCTTTAACACCATAAAACATATTGTTGAACATATATATATATATATATATTACGGGTTTTAACAATCTTTCAGAAAGATCAATATAACACATCACACCTGTCAAATAAGGAAATATACTAGAACTGTACAAATGGGAGTACAGAGCTTCTTTCAACATACACAATACATATATACACCAAATATCAGTTACTCAAAAAATTCACAATAAAATACAATATCTAAAGGCATTTTAGTAAAGATACTTTTATAATAATTTTATAATAATCCAAAGTCATTGGGAATCAATAAAGCCAATATTGCTATCCATTTTGGAAGGATATCTAATTTGAGGTATGTGATTATTTTCCTTGCATTGCATGTTCTCACAATTCAATCATATCCATCAAAATTCCATTACCCTATGTCAGTTGTTTTTATAGAGTAAAGGTAAACATACGTAGATACATATCTCAAAGGGTTCTCAGCTGACCCAAGCTCCTGTTGACTGCTTTTAAGATTAGGACATGAAAGATCCTACATCAGATTCCTCAAAGTGAAAGCTACAATTTAGTACTGTGAAATTATGATGCATGGATGACCTTCATGTTTAGTGTAGAAATCTGTGGAAAGTAGAATGTTTGCCTTCATCTCTTGATCAGGCTGCAGTGTTTTAGTAGTTTTCACAGATGGACCTTCTTAAAGGGATACTATAGTGCTAGGAATAAAAAGTTGTATCCCTAGAACTAAAGCGCCCTCTGCCCCCTCTTCTCTTGAGCCTCCCCACAAATCCTTACTGTACTTACCTGATTCCAGCACCGATCTCCCTCGGCGCTTGGTCAATGCTTTGCCTCCCCTGAAGTCACCCACAGGCGCATTACAGCAATGATTTCCCTAGTGGAAAGCATTTCTGTAATGCGCCTAACACACAGGGCACCTTAAGGCCTAAGGCCGGCCCGGTTAGTCATGATAATAACTGTTGAGACTCTGAGGAAACCAGATTGCTATTTATTAAACAGACTACTTACAGCATAATAATGATTAATAGAATATATAAAGGAAATTTGGGAAATTGATATAGCTCTAGTACTGAATTTCTCACAACCATCTTCCTTCTATGTAAGCATCTGAACCTAGGGTGTCACTTAAAGACTTTCATTAGACATGAAAGTCAGCATGCTGGTGTCACTGAGGAGATTTGCTCTGCTTGGGAATGCGTTCCAAGCAGAGCAAATCAAAGAAGACTTCTGGAGAAGTGAAGAATGGTCTGAAGATGGGTGTTACATGAAAAGTAACACACATGAAGCAGTTCTGGAACAGAGGAAAAGTGAGTAAATCTTTGCATTTTACATTACACCAAGTATCTTTGGTATTTTAGGTAAGTGATTTTATTCATAACAGGTTCACTTTAACTATTTTGACTAAACTACAAGCAGCTTACATAGATATTGTGATGCTTTGAGCTATATCATACTGGTATGATCAGGAGTGTAAACTCTCTTATACTAGATGGGTACAGCTTCCTAGTAGTGTGGGATTTAAAACTAAAATTCCCATGGAATTATACAGTGCCACATTTTAAGACATTTGTAATAATGCAAGTCATCTTACCAAACATATTTCACTTTTGCAATAATAAATAACATAGCATCATGTACCTTTTCGTTTTGGAATTGGGTCATGCTCTCCATTCTGTTCTCCCCTATTAAAAATGTTGACTCGTTTAAAATTATTTAACATATGGATGGTCTACAAACTCTATTTATGAATTTTGCTTAATCCCCACGTTTTATTAACTCTGCCCACCATAGTTTAAGTACATAAATTATAGCACAAATCCAAAATAGTCTATATAGATAATAAATAAATATTCCATTCTAAAATAAGATAATCATTCTCAATGTGCACTTTATGGAATATGCTTTAAAAATGAGCACATTGTTAGTCTTTACAGTCTGTTAATTCCAAGGTGTGTTTGATGCCAACTGACTTTCCCCACCCTGTACACAAAGATTAAACCGGAATACAGTCATAGCCAGCTCTATGTACAAATATTGGCTTAGTAATGGAAACTGTCAGTAAACCAGTAAATACAAAGTAAATGATATCTCAACATTGAAGTTTATTTCTTTGATAACAACATGCAGTATATTATACAAGACGTTTGAAATGAAGTCAGCTGTGCAACCTTGATTGATAGCAACAAAGAGGTGTTGACTGCTTAAGTTAGATTCTAGAATCCAACATAGCTAAAAGCAGTGTTCTTCAAACATTACCTCGGGACTCGCCAACAAACCATATTTCCTGATAATCCTGCTTTAGCATAGGTGAGATCATCCCTGGCTCATTTATGTTTATTGAGGCATCGGTAGGTATGTACTCAACTGTGTGGTGGATCCTGAGGACATACTTAAAGTACACTGTGAAATATTTCAATCTGAAGTTATTGTGTATTTTTAAAATAAATAATATTATACAAACCCAAATACCAACATGTATGTAAATACTTTACTGTACATAGAGAGTAGTCACAAACAATCCGTCCAGAGATTCGGTATAATGTGCGCAACAGTGTGAATGGGATACATTGTGGTACCATCCTTGCTATGTAATCTGTGGCTCACAAGTTTACAAGCCGAATGCCAATGAAATGCAAAACAAACCACAAACTAAAAGTAACACAAAACACATACATTTGATAACACAAAGTACAGACAAGAACAACCTAGTTTTTATTTCGACTTAAAAGTTCCATTAACTATCTCGATTCAGAAGTAAAAGGGCTCAAATGTTTAATGCAAGGGTTGTATGCTAGAAGGAAGTAGAAAGCTATATATTCTCATTAGCTTAAAAATGAGGCTTTATATAGAATAACAGGCATTTTCACTGGGAAGAAATCTCTGCAGTCTACATCATTATGCAGATAATAACAATGTATTGAGTGCGCAGATTGTAAATGTACAAATGGCATGCAATTTTCATGACTTTTGAGTCTAAATTGTGAGACTGAATTGTTTATTATTTTTTTCAATATTCCAACAGCACACATGCTTTACATTTAAAAAATATAGCTACCAAACTAGAAATGTTTTATTTATATTTTTTTGAAATATGGTGTCTAAGGCAGGGAGATAATTTAACATTCCATAAACCTATATTTTTAGCATAATAAAATCAATATTTTGAAGTTTCGATGCGACTCCTTCATCATACTTGAGACAGACTGGGCAATGCTAGTAAATAAATATCCATTAGCCAAAACTATTTTTTAAGTGGAAAATGCTAAAAAAAAAAAAATCAAACAGGCTAGCACATGATAGTGTGGTTTAAGGCTATTCTCTCTAAAAATGTATTCATGTGGTTAAATGCATCTCTAGGTTTATTCTGACACAAATAGTGGGATAGATTTGGAGGTACCGGTAATTTTATTTAGAAATTTACCAGTAGCTGCTGCATTTCCCACCCTAGTCTTATACTCGAGTCAATAAGTTTTCCCAGTTTTTTGGGGTAAAATTAGGGGCCTCGGCTTATATTCGGGTCGGCTTATACTCGAGTATATACGGTATGTAATTCAGTTGTCTTGTTTTTAAAACACGTCTTACTTGTCCTAGACCTAATTAATCTGATAGCTTTCGCAAGTCTTCCTTTAATAATATTTAAGCTAACAGAACTAAGCCATCACAGCCATCATTGTGGTTAAACAGTATTTTCCCAATAATGTAAAGGTTAATGCATAATGTTTGCTCAATGCATTAAATAAATGATTCAGCAATACCTGACATTATGCAGAAATATATAACATTCTCTTCCATTTATATTACAAGCATTGCGTGTGCATGTTTTCGAGATGAAACCTGCCCCCTATAACATGTGTTCTTTTGCAAGAGCATAACATTTTATTTTTTCTCCCACCTGTCAGTCAATTCGTCAGCATAGATACTATGCTAAATAAATGGGTGACTCCAAGTGCACTCCAACAAGGTGAGAGCTCCACATAGGGTGTTTTTGGTGGAGGCTTTGCATCCAACGTTATGACACTATTTTAGTTCTCATCTCCCTAGATTGCCATTTGAATTGTAACTCCTGGAGTGCTGGAAGATCCAGAAGAGGCCACTATATTTATGGTGTGGACTGTACGATCTTGGGATCACTAAAAAAAAGTACTGTGTATACAACAGGACAATATCATTATTTGCAACTTTCTACTGAATTATATTTTTCCAAATAAGTTCTATCGATACTTTGCTCTCTAATTTGAGAGGTTTTCCAATTTTGTGTGCCAACTCACTGTTTCAAATAAGGAAGAGCAGAAAAGACCTCCTACATGCAGTCCTTCTGCTCTCCACACATAACACACTATGGTTGTGATGGTAACTCCCTAATCGACACTGTTAGGGTGTATATGAATGGAGTGACTCACGTATGCCTGCATCACAGTGGAGGATTGCCCTGCTTGGGGCAAAAAAGTAACACCAATGAAGCTGAGGGCATGGTGGTGCTAGAAAGGAGGTGAGAATACATAATGGATCTCTGTGATATATGATGTATTCAATGTAATTGGGAATAAATTAAGGTAAGTCGAAATTTACATTCAGGTTCACTTTACAAATATGTTTAGCAATAGAATAAGGTTTACACGCATCACTATAACAACACCTGGAATTTCACATAGCTAAAGCGTTTTTACAGAGACTAAATTAATATATAAAATACAATCTGAACGAGACATGTATATTTTCATCCTCTTTTTATACTTTCCTCCTTTTAATCTGCCTTCACTTGGGAACAAGAGAAACATAAATTATGCAAATGACAGTCAGCAGTCTTAAAAGCAAGTCATCATCCATCAACATTGTCGTGAAAGAGGGAAAGGGATAATGTGTGTGTGTGGTTTGTCCATATATAACATGTAGCTGGTGTCTTTAATACAATTCACTCAGCATTAAAGTCAATCTAATTCTCTAATACACTAGAACATCTGGGACATAAATCCATGAAATCCACAGAAAATGTACTTTGTTAAAATGCACCTGTTGGCCAAAGATAGAGGCTGGTAATTCTAAAAACATGGAAGCATTAGAACTATAAAGCGATAGATTTTGTTTTATTTTATATATATTTTTTAAGTGGGATAGAAGAGATATTGCGGAGATGCTGGAGCGAATTGTGACAGCTACACAGGCTTGGAACAGAGAAGAACAATCGGAGAGAAAAGGAGAATTGTGAGAAAAGATAGAGAGATAGTAGAGATGGCATTATGAATGTCCTAGAATGTCACATGCTGAAAGATGTCAGCATCAATCAAGCTATGGAAAAGCATATGAAGAGGGACCTGTGATTGCAAGTTGTATGTTTTGATGTGTGTGTGATAAGAGGCTAGAGTGGAATGGAATAAAACAGACAGATTACTCAATGCTATCTCTGTTATTGTGTTCCTCTTAAAGAGCAAGAAAAATGTGAGTACTTCAAAAAGATATTTTTCGATTGCACTTTTTTTGCTGTTTTCTTTTTTTGTTTGAGTCCATTGTGCTGTCCTGTGAAATATTTTAACATCAGATAAAGGGTTGTGATACTAATTCATAGAGACTACAATATGATTTATATATATATATATATATATATATATATATATGTATTAAGGCAATTTGCCTGGATTTGTGGGAGGGGGTGGCCTACTTACCTCCCCTTACCTTGCTCCTTACCATTTGAGGTCAGAGTTGAATGAGGATCCACTTCCGGGTTCTCTCAGACGCCATCTTGGCTTTCTTACCCACAAGTTTTTCTGCAGCAAGCTGTGTCCAGGAATCCTCTTGCAGGCCTTTTCCGTCCGTCCAGCTTCTTACCCGGATCTTCGCACGGTACAGCACGTGTCCTCGCTTTACGGTTTTCTCTGCACAGTCGCATTTCAAAGCCTTTTTTGCGGCTTCATTCCTTACAAATTGTTCGGCTAAATTATGCATATTAGAGAACCGATCAATTCGCACAAACTGTTTTTCCCTTGCTTCATTTTAAACGATTGTCATTTCGGTTTGTGTTTTCTGGTCGGCACTTATTCATAGTATATGCACGATTGCTGTTTTGCATACGGTTAAGCTATTCATGCTAACTTCTGTTTCCCTTCATACTAAGATTCGGTTATTCTGCTATGTATTCACATATATCTTTTTCGTGAGTTACATTTCATCATTTCATGTATTTACATTTGGTTAAAAAGTTGCTTGGTTAAATAGACAGACCATTTTCATGCTATTTTTAAGGTATCACTTGTTACATCAAGGGTATGAAACCAGCTAACATTTCTGTATAGACCATTGGACTCCCACGCTTACTGGAGTTTTTTTTTTTTATAAATTATCCATTTCATTACAATTAAATCAGCCTACGTTACAGGCCTAATTTCTTTGTTGTTAATCATGACACATATGGATTTAATTCCTTTTCATGCATACTCGGGTTGAATCACACGTACTGATCCAACCAATCATAAGTTTCCTGCACAGTAATATACATATATATATAACTTACATTTTATGTTCCCCTTACTCACCATTATTATATAACACATATGTTGTTGGTACATAGGCAACGGCCTCCCTCAGATATCTTATTAAAGCCATGCCAACATTTCTGAGTAACACATATCTATTGCATAGTATCAACATTTTATTTGGAATCATACGCAAGCAAACCTTAACACATTGCTGCTACAGGCTATAAGTCTGTTTTCTTTCCAACAATCCACACTCATCATACTACTTTCTTTTACCCATTTCAGGCTATCAAGCTTATATATATTTGCTCCACACAGGTTTTTCCTGTGAATTTGTCATACTACTGATGTGGAATTATTAAAAATTATTATTGTACTTGTATTGAATTATTGTACTAACTCCATTTTAACCTTATATTGTGACAATCCTCCATTTTGTCCTCCTAACCTGACTTCTTCAAATCCTCCATTTTGTCCTCATGACTTAACTTGTTCATTTTAAAACTACCTTACGTGACTGAACTTCTCAACCCAATTAATACAGTAGACAAAGACCGTGTTTCCTACAAGGACAAGTACCAGGAGGTGCTGGCTACTCCTTAAGACTTGCCGGCTACTCCTTAGGACTTGTAAGATAAGTATAGTTTGAAGGCCACGAGAACACAGTAGTAATGAAATGTTCTATTCATAAGAGACCTTGCACCTGGACATGAGGCCTGATATCACTGACTGTGTAAAATGACGCTCAAGCCCCCCTTTCCACCGAGTAAACCTCATGCTGGGAAAGATGGCGCCTGAGCCTTCTGTCCACACCCTTGTCCAGAACAATACCACCTCCCGGTGGGAGGACACCTAGCTGGTCACTCAAACCCCTGAGCCAATTAATAATATTGGTGGGTGGACACGAAGTTAGTCACATAATGTTTAATCCAATCAATGATGTTTATTAGTTATTATCTGATATTCAATGATGATGTCATTTTGCTTTTAAAAAGATCTGCACAACTGTTTTCCAACCAGATTGTATTAAATTTTCTGAAGTGCTTTCAACCTGAACTCCATGTGTCAGTGTGAGCTTACTTCTGCGTATACGCAATTTAATCATCTCAGATTTGGACAGGAACAGATAGACTTTGAACATTTTGGTTTACTTTCAAAAAGTACCATAACAACTTGGCGCATCCAACGTGGGGCATCGGGCTATGTCTGGCCGGTGAGCCGTCCTAAGGAAGATGCTGTTGGACGGGGGAATCCTGGGGGTAGGAAGGGAGACTGATCACCTCCAAGTACACGGTAGAGACTTCTGCAGAGCCACCGGTATGTTCCGGCCCCTTTGATTGACCCGTCCACGTGTCTGTGACTGCTTCCCGGGAGGACATCAAAGACAGGTAATATCTTGCCCGGTGTCTCGTTACTCATTTGTTTACCTGCATTTTAGTCTATCTGTTGCCTGGGTGTGTTTGAATTGTTTGCCTGTTTCCCCATTTTGAGATAAAGGGGGGGTGGACCTGCAGGGGATTTGCCTGGGGTTCTGTCTTGCTTGTTTTCACCTTTTTGGGATAAAGGGGGGTGGACCTGAGGGGACTTGCCTGGGTCTTCAGTGTGTCTGTCTATCTGTTTGTATTTTACCCCTTTTGGGATAAAGGGGGGTTGACCTGCGGATTCGTTCCTGGGGGTCTTCTGTTGCCTGTTTTACCTCTTTTAGGAACCACGGTGTTGTGGTTGTAAGGAAAAAGGGGGGTTGACCTGCGGATGCGTTCCTGGGGGTCTTCTTTGCCTGTTTACCTCTTTTAGGAGCCTCGTGGCTGTGGCTGTAAGGAAAAAGGGGGGTGACCTGCGGATGCGTTCCTGGGGGTCTCTGTTGCCTGTTTCACCTCTTTTAGGAACCACGGTATTGTGGTTGTAAGGAAAAAGAGGGGTTGACCTGCGGATGCGTTCCTGGGGGTCTTCTTTACCTGTTTACCTCTTTTAGGAGCCTCGTGGCTGTGGCTGTAAGGAAAAAGAGGGGTGTTGGAACTGTGGATTTTGTGTAGACTCATAATTTCCTGTGATCCTTCTTGTGTCACTTTGAGAGCCTAGCTAGCTTCTTTGTGCACATGGTATTTCTGTTTATTTGTGAGGGGGGCTTAGTCTTGTGGCAGAGGACTTTGTTTCCTGGGGGGATTCAAGTAGGCATTGCTTGTTTTCCGCATCACGTGGTAGTGAGACTTATAAGTGGGTTTTATAGGGGCACTACGGGAGTGAGGATAGACGTGGCCACATTCTTGTGGACTGCAGAGTAGAGAGAGGCTGACGGAACTCGGACCGGTGTCAGTTGTTTTCCGTGGCCGCTGGTAGTGAGACTTACGAAAGTCGTTCTCCGAGCGGGGACACTACGAGGTTGAGAAAGGTGACTTTGGAGTAAGCACATGTAGAAGGAAAGGGATTATTGTTGATTTCATTTGAACTGTAATGCATGCACTGTATTTCAATTGTATTGTTGTCTTGTCTGTCTAATTAGGAGTCTCATGAACTCCTGTGTCTGTCTCTAAGGATTTTTCCTTGCCTTTTCCCTTTTCTATACTTCCTATATTATTATTCTATCCTCTCCTATTTCTATTGTGAGAGAAGTGATTGGTCACACACTTCTCACCTCCAATTAGTGACTAGTCTACGTTTTGGAAAGACGCACTGGGGGGGGACCCACCCCTCTCGAGTGTCAGTCCACCATTGTAGACACTGTTTAAAACCTTTCCCCCCTATATCTGGGACGCCTGTATAGGAGGGGAATGGAACAGGGTTAGAAAAGCCCAATAAGGGCTGGCTAGCGCGTGTGATCTAGTTGAAGATAGAGATTGCTAAAGTGTGTAAAATTGCTGTGCCTTCATGTGGTAGATTACTGACAGAGAAGAAAGCAAGCTTACTGGTACAGAGTAGCAATGCTATTCAGCACGAAGGTAGGGTTGAGGAAGAACTAGATCACAAAGGGTTAAGAATGTATGTATATTATAATAATTGTTTTTTGTATTTTGTGTTAGCCATTACCCTGGTAGAGGGTGGGGGTTTTGTATTGAGTTTCACTAAAGAGTATTATTAAATGTTGTGTTTTTGTGTCCCTTTGCTTTTGCAATAATTGTAACGTAACTGTCTTTCCAGCGCTGACATGGTTAAAAAAACTTCATGCTGGCTCTCTCCTTGCCTTCTGTGAGACGCGAGGGGGGAGAGGGAGGGGTGACATTCCTGGTTTTTCAGTTCAGCGTTCAGTAAAATTATTCAGAAACTAATAAGATTTAGCAATGGAACAAAGTATTTTCTCCAAGACTGTTGTATAAGATAAGGAGCCAGGGATGTAGCTCAGTGTTTATTACAAAGGTTAGGAAAGTGAATCTGATACAGGAATAGAGAATTGTTTGGACGAGTTAAAAATGTAAAGGCAAGTGTGATTTGTTGCATTGCTATGCAATGTGGATAGAGGGAATATGCAAAGTTGTTAAGCTAGATTGTGAAGAGGAAAAGTGATTAATGGCTGTAGGTATATTGTTTGCATTCCGTGAGTTTATTTATTTATTTTATTTATTTATTTATTTTCCGCCCGTGTATTGTGTCATGCTCATCCTATCTTAAAGACATGCTGTCTTCCTTAATTCCCATATATTATGAACAAAAAGGTTACGGTTACTAGGATTATCCTGCTATTAGTTTCCCTGTGTCAGGAAGGTGTCTGTGACAAGTATTGGTTAATATGTAGATAGAATATATATGTCTATCGTTTCATGTATAAGTAACAAGTGTGTTTTAGCTTTGTGTACAAAGATTGATAACATGCTGAAAGAAGGGTTATCTTAAAGAACATTTACTAAAAGAAAGTTCTAATAAACCAAGATTTCTTGAACAAATGAATAAGCCAAGTTTAAAGACTGACTAACATAATTTTTGTTGTAAGCCCAGATATTTTATTATTGCATATGCGTAGGAATTGAGACTTTGGGCATTATAGTATATTAATTCTAGATCTGTTACTAGCAGCAAGTGCTTAGCCTTATGCCTATCCCACGCATGCTCAAAACACTTCTACTGAGTTAACCTCTACCACTCCAGTTGGAAGGCTATTCCATGCATCCACTACCCTCTCAGTAATGTAATACTTCCTGATATTATTTTTAAACCTTGGTCCCTCTATTTTTGAGACTATGTCCTCTTGTTATGGTAGTTTTACTTCTTTTAAATATAGTCTCCACTTTTACTGTGTTGTTTCCCTTTATGTATTTAAAAATGCTTTTATCATATTTCCCCTGTCTCGTCTTTTCACCAAGCTATACCTGTCAAGATCCTTTAACCTTTCCTGGTGAATTTTACCCTGCAATCCATGAACCAGTTTAGTAGCCCTTCTTTGAACTCTCTCTAAGGTATCCATATCCTTCTGAAGAATATGGTCTCCAGTACTGTATCCAGTACTCTAAGTGAGGTCCCACCAGTGTTCTGTACAATGGCATGAGCATTTCCCTCTTCCTACTGCTAGTGCCTCTCCCTATGCAACCAAGCATTCTACTAGCATTTTCCGCTGCTCTATTACATTGTACATTGTCATCAACAGCCAGAAACTGGAGAACAAGAAATGTGAATTAATGTATAGCCATTTATAAGCTTAACAAACTCTCCATTATCTTTTCCATTTATTTTCCGGAAGGCAATGTTATTTGTCTATTTTGTATGTTTTAAAAATACATTATCAGTGAAGAGTAGAATAAATTTTATCCCATTTACGAGACATAAAATTGTGATAATGTATATTTGTGATATAAGTAGAAATTACATTTTGAGATGTTAGATATAAATTATTAAATTAAGAACTAGAGTCAGGGATAGCGTCTGTCTCCGCGGGCACAAGACCCCGTGTGGAGAAGTGGTGGGCAAGCCATCATGGGCCACCCATGGGAGTGAAACGTTCGAGGCTTGTGGAGACAAGATGAGCATGTTAGCCTTTTATTATTTTTCTCTAGGGAAAGCATAGGGCCAGTTAATAGTTGTTGTACATGGGCTATTTGCAGCCTCCATTGCATTTCTACCTAGTCTTGATTTCTGATGTCTCCTCCATTGCTACATCACCTGTCTGCTCCCTTACCTGCCCACCCCCGCTTATTCCTCCCACCGATCCCTCCCCTTCATCTGCAGTCCCCCACTTTCCCCTACTGCCCCTCCCTCTACTCCACCTTCTCCTCCTCCTACTCCTCCTTCCTGCTCTTACTCCTCCCCCTCTTCCTACTCCTCCCTCTACTCCACTTTCTCCTCCTACCCCTTCCTCTACTCCACCTTCTCCTCTCTCCTCCTACTTCTCCTCTTCTCCTCCTCCTACTCCTCCCTCTACTCCACCTTCTCCTCTCTCCTCCTACTTCCCCTCTACTCCTCCTTCTTCTTCCTACTCCTCCCTCTACTCCACCTTCTCCTCTCTCCTCCTACTTCCCCTCTACTCCTCCTCCTACTCCTCCCTCTACTCCTCCTTCCTGCTCTTACTCCTCCCCCTCTTCCTACTCCTCCCTCTACTCCACTTTCTCCTCCTACCCCTTCCTCTACTCCACCTTCTCCTCTCTCCTCCTACTTCTCCTCTTCTCCTCCTCCTACTCCTCCCTCTACTCCACCTTCTCCTCTCTCCTCCTACTTCTCCTCTTCTCCTCCTCCTACTCCTCCCTCTACTCCACCTTCTCCTCTCTCCTCCTACTTCCCCTCTACTCCTCCTTCTTCTTCCTACTCCTCCCTCTACTCCACTTTCTCCTCCTACTCCTCCCTCTACTCCACCTTCTCCTCTCTCCTCCTACTTCCCCTCTACTCCTCCTCCTACTCCTCCCTCTACTCCACTTTCTCCTTCCACTCCACCTTCTCCTCTCTCCTCCTACTTCTCCTCTACTCCTCCTTCTCCTCCTCCTACTCCACCTTCTTCCCTCTCACTCTATCCGCTACTCATTCTTCCATCTCCCCACCACCATATCTGTATCCTTTATATGCTTCCTCCCTTCTTATTCCTTACCAATTTCCTCCACTCATAGACAACTCTGCCTCTACCTGACAACATTATATTTTGAAGAAAAGTTGCTCTGGCCACTCTTCCGCCACTTCCCAGGGGGGAATACCACACTAACGAAAAATTAAAATTATTCAGACATGAAAGAACTGTTTTGGGCACTCTCAAAGAAATAGTGCGGTCCTGACCCAGATTCCCATGGAAGTAAGACACCTGTAAGGGAGGTGGCTGTCCCTCATGTTTTTTCTACACTAAGTCCCCAGAAATCTCATGAAAGGAACCTGACTCATTAGAACAAAACATGAACATTCAATTTACAGATCTCTACAGAGGGGGGTCAGCAAGAGAACTGTGAATAGAAAGACAAATACCCCCCAATCTCACACAGAAATAGGTGAGGAAACCTCTTCTACTGCTCCTTATGGTTGCTTTGAACAGATGAAAGAAGAAACAAGACACCTTTCAACAGAGCATGCAGTAGCTTTACCAGATCCTGACTCCACTCTGTTTGCGGATAAAGAGGAAAGGTACCATACTGGATTTGCTGTTGCTACAGAAGATCAGGTACGTCAAGCACCTTCACTTTCCTCACTCACATCTGCTCAAGACGCTGAATTGACAGCCTTCTCAGTGGCATACAAAATGCCTGAAGGAAGACATGCCAATATCTACACTGACTCAAGACATGCCCTGGGTGCAGCACATTATTTTGGATCAATCTGGAAGATAAGAAGCACCACTCAGCTGACTAAAAGCTGCCAACCAAGCCACAAGTGCACCAAGGGAAGTGGACGGAAGGGTGTCCGCTAAAGAAACTTCTATACTCACCATGTAGATCCTACCCACAGATTTCAAGCTTCTGAAAGAATGACAAGCAGCTGCTGACCCTGAAGAAATACAAAGCTGGAAAAACAGAAAGGGGCAACCCTTGAAGACGGGCTGTACTCCAACGCTCTTAAGCTCTGTTTACCCAAAAACATGTACTGGGCAGTGAGCCCATGGAACTTTATACCTATCCAAGACCCTCATGAACTCTTTGATCTCTAAAATACCCCTAAGCACCTAGCTAACTCTCAATATCCCTTTCAAGAATCCAGATGACAAAGAGCTACTGGGTCAAATATGCACTAGTTATCATAGACATTTTGTCAGGATGGCCAGAAGTCTAGCCGGTCATCAATGTGACATCCAAGACCATATACCCAGTAATGCATTGTGAAAGTTGCAGAGATCACTCAGTGGATTCATTGTTCCAGATTCAAGACTCTCTCTGCAACATGAGAAGTGACATTTGTTGATTTTGACACACTTTTGACTCTAAAGAAAAAAAAAAAAAAAAAAATGACTTGTTAAATAAAAAGATACCAGCAAGTAGGTGTTTGATGGCCATAATAATGCCTGACCACCTGCCATCGATGGAAAGCCGAGGACCCCAAAAGGAGACCTCGTGAAGCTAAAAAGATCCAAACGCCAAGCTCCCTCAGGATTATTTGCCCATCCTGAGTTTGTGGTGATATTAATATTGACTAAATGATCCGAGTCCACCTACGCTGATGTAGCGTGGGACAGGTTTAATACTACACCCTAGCCAAGGTTATTATGTCCATACACATAATACATGACAAGGTACTCTTGACACACCACATTCATGCTTCAGAACATAAAGAGGAGCACCCCTCTAAAGGGAAAGTTTGATTGATATATATATATATTGATGCCATAGGTGTGCCAAGGGGGGTACCAGATGATTTTGCAGTAAAAGGAAAGTTTGAGTCCATTTTCCCAACCGTCACTGCTAATAATAATAATAATATTTTGATTTGCATTTATTATATCTATTGCAACCAACAACGTTTACCTGTCACCATGACTACTTGTGCCTATGTTCCAGATAACACAAGTCCATATGGTAATGTAAGCTTGTCTATTTATGATGTCCCTCTGAAGAACTAAGAAGACTTTGAGAACCGTTACTCCAGTCATTTCTGTGCCTTTGGGTTAACACGTCTTCTGATACTAACATAATAAAGTTTTATCTCTTAGAATCTAACATTTCATAGGGGGGACTGATGTGGAATTATTAAAAATTATTATTGTACTTGTATTGAATTATTGTACTAACTCCATTTTAACCTTATATTGTGACAATCCTCCATTTTGTCCTCCTAACCTGACTTCTTCAAATCCTCCATTTTGTCCTCATGACTTAACTTGTTCATTTTAAAACTACCTTACGTGACTGAACTTCTCAACCCAATTAATACAGTAGACAAAGACCGTGTTTCCTACAAGGACAAGTACCAGGAGGTGCTGGCTACTCCTTAAGACTTGCCGGCTACTCCTTAGGACTTGTAAGATAAGTATAGTTTGAAGGCCACGAGAACACAGTAGTAATGAAATGTTCTATTCATAAGAGACCTTGCACCTGGACATGAGGCCTGATATCACTGACTGTGTAAAATGACGCTCAAGCCCCCCTTTCCACCGAGTAAACCTCATGCTGGGAAAGATGGCGCCTGAGCCTTCTGTCCACACCCTTGTCCAGAACAATACCACCTCCCGGTGGGAGGACACCTAGCTGGTCACTCAAACCCCTGAGCCAATTAATAATATTGGTGGGTGGACACGAAGTTAGTCACATAATGTTTAATCCAATCAATGATGTTTATTAGTTATTATCTGATATTCAATGATGATGTCATTTTGCTTTTAAAAAGATCTGCACAACTGTTTTCCAACCAGATTGTATTAAATTTTCTGAAGTGCTTTCAACCTGAACTCCATGTGTCAGTGTGAGCTTACTTCTGCGTATACGCAATTTAATCATCTCAGATTTGGACAGGAACAGATAGACTTTGAACATTTTGGTTTACTTTCAAAAAGTACCATAACACTACCAGGTACGTACACCTGCTCATATGGTATTTCTACCATACATTTCATTTCATCCCCCTAGGTTAGAGTGCTGGCAATAGGGTCACAGGCATCCCAATAGGTATTTACCCCTTCTTGGCAATCGCCATCAGTTAGTGGTCCCGCGAGGCCAACACCCAGCCTCAAACGTTTCAGAGGCAAACACCCATCGGGCCACACGTTAGCTAGCCGCCTCGCATGTTGCATAGAGAGGGCCTTACCTGTCACTCCCTTCCCCTGTTTTCTGTCTTACAGTCACCGAAAGGCCTAAAACTCCTGCCACTACAACGAGTGGCCTCAATAACCCCTTGCGCCAATGCATAGATAGAGCCTCTCAAGCCGCTTGGCAATTAGCAGGGCCTCATCTGTCACCAAACAAGTATAATGTTTTCGCCATCCGGCCTAGCTAGCTTGCCAGTACAATTTGGTGGTTTCCTATACTAATTAATTATTTTGTTTATAGTATGTCTCAGGAAGGGGTAGAGGATTTCTCCCTGCCTAGCACCCCGGCTAGAGCTGTCACTCCCACAAGAGGAGGCGAGCTTGCCAGTCTAGCATCGATCAGATCCTGGACGATCCCACGTATAACCACGGAATTGAGGAGACGACAAATTCCCTACCCCGCTACAGCAAGGAAAGCAGAACTTTTCAAACTGCTACGCACATCTACAAATAACATGGATGCCGGGGAAGGACCTTGCCAGTCCAACCCAGGAGATATACATGCCATGTTATCCTCACTCATGGCATCCATGAGCAAGGTCAACTCCAGGCTGGAGAAACTTGTGTCGGTCACCACGGCCCTTACCCTAGCAGGGCCACCCGCTGCTGCTTCACAAGCACCAGCTGACTTGCCATTAGTTGCTCCAGCCATCACCCTGGATGACCAGGAAGTTAGCCCGGCTCATTTGATACCTGAGCATATAAAAAGAGATATCCTGGAAGGTAAAGACGTCAACCTGGCTTCCCTGTTGATTGCCTCCCAGGATATTGTTGAGAATAAAACGTATGCTTATGATGATGTATCTGTTGTTGTCAGGTCTAGGGATGCCCGCCTAAACAGGAAACGGACTATCCCTGAATTTGTACTAGCTTTTGGTATTTACAGGGATGTCATCTGTGCGGTCTATCCCAACAGAAGAGAGGAGTTTGATCTCTATATGCACAAGCTGGTAGACCTGGGCAACAAATATGGTGGTTCAGCCTTCTATGACTACCATAGGTCTTTTTCTGCAAAAGTGTCTGGAGCCTTCTCCCAGTACGGAACACGATCCAACTGGGGAAGGATTGATACCGTCATTTTTTGCAGCCACTTTGCAGGTCTAAGAACACCGGCTTGTGCATACTGCTCCTCCACAGCCCATACTACAAACTTTTGTCCCAACACGGCGGACGAACATGCCTCCACGCAAGGAGCTAGTTCCTCTGAGGTTCCAGAGAAGTTGTCACGAGACAAACTGGGACGCCCAATCAAGTTTCTGGGCAAGTTTCTCTTTCAAGCCTCATGTTCACTCTATCGCCAAATCCTGCCATTTCCATCTCAAAAACACTGCGCGCATCCGCCCCTACTTAACGCCAGATGCGACTAAGCTGTTGGTCCATTCCACTGTACTTTCTCGCCTTGACTACTGTAATCCGCTTCTCAGTGGTCTTACGTGCTTCCAACTTGCGCCGTTACAGTCCATAATGAATGCGCCGGCGAGGCTCATCTTCCTGTCCGCCCGCATCTCTCATGCCTCACCCTTCTGTCAGTCCCTACATTGGCTTCCTATAAAATATAGAGCTCAATTTAAAATTCTGGTTCTTGCTTTCAAATGTCTACATAATGCTGCTCCCACCTATCTATCCTCCCTTATACACAAGTATGTCCCGTCTAGGCCCTTACGATCTGCTGAAGACTTGCGTCTATCTTCTGTCCGTACTCCCACCTCTGATGCTCGCCTTCAAGACGTCTCGAGGGCTGCACTGTTCCTGTGGAACTCGCTTCCCTCCTCCGTTAGATGCTCACCCAGTCTCCACTCCTTCAAAAAATCATTAAAAACCCACTTCTTCATAAAAGCGTATCAATTAAACTCTTAATAGCTCCCAACTGATTCCTCTTCTGCAACTGTCACTAGTCTAATACTATCCTTATCTTTTGTGTCATTTTACCCCACTCCCTCTAGCATGTAAGCTCATTGAGCAGGGCCCTCAACCCCTCTGTTCCTGTGTGTCCAACTTGTCTGGTTACAACTACATGTCTGTTCGTCCACCCATTGTAAAGCACTGCGGAATTTGACGGCGCTCTATAAATAATATAATAATAATATGTAATAATTTTAATGTTGGGTCTTGTAATTACAGTGGATGTAGACTATTGCATGTCTGTTCAAAATGTTTTAGGGCACATGCAAAGACCATGTGTCCAAATAAAATGTATTCCAAGCCTTACCTAACGTCCATTAATATGCCAGTATTCACTGCATTTATGTCTCAGCACCCATCTAGACACCTAATAGACTTTCTTATCTCTGGTTTAACAGAAGGCTTCCATACAGGTATCCTACACTTACCAGTCGGAACTCTGGAATGCCCTAATCTACAATCCGCCCAACACAACCCCACAGCGGTTGACACCCTCGTAGCTCAAGAAGTGGCTGAAGGCTTCGTATTGGGGCCTTTCAAAACTCCCCCATTCACAGAATGGCGCACTAACCCCATTGGTATTGTCACAGGGAAATCTTCCCAAAAACAGAGACTCATCATTGACTTATCGGCACCCCACTCATCGGCCAACCCCAGTCTTAATTCTCTCATCCCCTCTGAGGAATTCTCCCTGCAATACACCACCATAAATCACACCATTACCGCTATCATACAAGAAGGAGCCTGGCTCAGTAAGACCGACATTACCAACGCCTTTAAATTACTACCAATCCACCCCACACTGTGGCACCTGTATGGCATCAAGTGGTCCGGGAACTACTATTTTTTCTCCCGGTTAACCTTTGGGTCCAAAAGTAGCCCAGCTATTTTTGACACATTTGCCGAAGCATTATGCTGGTTACTATTGAACATAGCCAGATGCCCTACGGTATTACATTACCTGGACGATTTCCTACTGGTCGAGGAGAACACTTCCCCTCCTACTAGTCTCAAAGCTACCACTAAGCTATTTGAGCAACTTGGTGTACCTATCTCCCCTAAGAAAACAGAGGGGCCAGATACGGTTATCACTTTTCTGGGTATCCAATTAGACTCCTCCACAATGCAAGCGAGCCTACCACACGATAAGATAGTGAATATTCTCACTTACATAAACAGCTACCTTCAGCTTGGTACTTGCAACCGCAAAGAGCTACAGTCTCTGCTGGGATCACTAAATTTTGCTATGCGCATCATACCTCAAGGCCGCTCCTTTATATTGCGACTATTGCATCTTTTTCCACTTTTCCTACATGACACGCACTGGTTGTCCTTAGATACCCAAGCTACGGCAGATCTAAACATGTGGAAGAGATTTTTATCCACTTGGAATGGTAAAAGTATGTTCCTCTATCAATTGACTGACTCATCTCCCACCTTTGGTCAGATGCGGCATCTACCACTGGTTTTGCAGCAATTTTTGGGAACGAATGGCTTTGGGGCAGCTGGCCTTCAGCAGTTCAGGATTTGGAAGGTTTTTCCACTAACTCAGCTCTTTTTGAGATCTATCCTATCGTGGCGGCTGCCGTAGCATGGGGTCATTTATGGGCAAACATGCCAGTTCATTGCTACTCACATAACCAGGCAACCTGTCACATCATCAACAAAGGTCATTCCAAATCCCTTACGATCATGAGATTTCTGAGGAAACTCACTTGGTTGGCAGCTTGTCATAATTTTTTCCTATGTTGTTTCCATGTTCCAGGTGTATGTAACACAGCTGCTGACAATTTGTCTCGCTTTAAATTTCAGGTGTTTCATCAAGCACTCCCGTCAGCGGCGCCCACAGCCACCATCACTCCAACATTTCAACAACTCATACTGGACTAGAAACCATCATGCAGCATAGCAAGACATTGTCCCAATTGGCACTTTCAAACAATACACACAAAACATACAACAGAGCTTTCACACTATTCAAAAGATTCCTTCTGGAACATAACATAATGCAACCATTTGTTATGACATCTTTTTTGGGGTTTGCTTCCTTTTGCCACCTTAAACTTATAATGTCATATAACACCATCAAACTCTCACTGGTATTCTCACTGGTATTCAACACCACATGCTAATCTTACACCCAAATAACAACAGTTTCATGGCCTCTCACCAAATTAAGGCCATACTCAGAGGTATTCAGTAATCAGAACCCACAGATACAGCCCAGAGGCTACCCATAGATAACCATATCTTTAAAGCATTATCTAACCTGTTGACTTAAAACCGTTTGACACCAATACAAACTCTATCATCAAAACAGCAATATACATAGCTTTCTATGGATTTCTAAGACCGAGAGAATTCATTACAACCTCCACGACCCAAACTACTCCTTTCCTCCTCTATTGCCACTTGACAAAACATATGGATCATTACATCCTGACTTTACCTCACTCCAACATCAGTCAGCACATACCCATAAACATTCCGCACTATCCCACACACAACAGATGGTGTCCAGTCAGGGTTCTTGATGCCTACATACAACATCATAACTTACTACCCTCACAACCATTACTACAGCTGCAAGGTTCAGTACTCACCACTACAACCTTCATGACCTACGTCAGGTCTTTGCTCACACAACTGGGCCTCAACGCAGCCAACTACTCAGGGCACTCCTTTCGCATACGAGCCGCGTCCACAGCCTCCAGTGTAAACATCCCAACTCATGTTATCAAAACACTGGGGCGCTGGAAGTCATCTGCTTATTCACGGTACATACCTAACCCAGTACAAGGGATGCTTTCAAAAACATGTCTGGTTGATAAAATGTATATGTATTGGTTGTCTGTAATAAATTTGATTACTTAATTTTTGCCCTCTTCTTTCTCAGGCCTACCTCATCGTCGGTTCCGGCACACCACAACCGACTTGCTCTTTTTATTATCCTACATTTATCTTTGGTATTTCACACTGTACTATCATAAGCACCTAACACAAATATATATATATATATACCGACTTGCTCTTTTTATTATCCTACCTTTATCTTTGGTATTTCACACTGTACTATCATTAGCACCTAACACAAATATATATATATATATATACCGACTTGCTCTTTTTATTATCCTACCTTTATCTTTGGTATTTCACACTGTACTATCATAAGCACCTAACACAAATATATATATATATATATATATATATATATATTTGTGTTAGGTGCTTTTATAGTACAGTGTGAAATACCATAGATAAATGTAGGATAATAAAAAGAGCAAGTCGGTTGTGTATATATATATATATATATATATATATTTGTGTTAGGTGCTTATGATAGTACAGTGTGAAATACCATAGATAAATGTAGGATAATAAAAAGAGCAAGTCGGTTGTGGTGTGCCGGAACCGACGATGAGGTAGGCCTGAGAAAGAAGAGGGCAAAAATTAAGTAATCAAATTTATTACAGACAACCAATAGATATACATTTTATCAACCAGACATGTTTTTGAAAGCATCCCTTAATTCTTGTACTGGGTTAGGTATGTACCGTGAGTAAGCGGTATATATATATATATATATATATATATATATATATATATATAAAATATCCAATGCTTGCACTCCAGTAATAAGGATAGAATAAGCCCGGTGTTTTATTCAGCAAATGCCACAGTGGATCAACGTTTCAGTTTTTTGTCATAACTTTCGTCAGGATAAGGTGCAGGTACAATAACGAGTGTTAAATAACAAACATAATTATTTAGTACAATGTACACATGTGGACTTACCCTTTGCCCCCAGTGATTGCCATGACTGATCGCTAAAATACGCAGGTAAAATTGACCCGGTAATGTATTTCATTGCAGCTGTCTAGATTGCTGCTGCAGTCTGTGTGCATTCCAGCGGTTATCTGAAAATCGTCTGGAACGCAAAGGGGCGTGTATTGTTGTATGGGGGTTGTCATAGCAACCCGGTTTGGACTATTTGTGCCTGTGATCGCTCACGGGTGCAAAGGGTTTATTACACCAGCTAGGAGGAAGATCAGCATATTGGAAATCACAGCATAATAGTATTTGATGTTGGCAATAAAACATGTTACAAAATAAAGAATCAGGGAGAAGATTTGATTGAACTGTCTCTGCTTACATAAAATTCTGTTGAACCTTATCGCTAGGAATAATGTCTCTAAAGATAAGTGGCTGGATACATGAACAGCAATGGCCTTAGGTTTAGGAAGATAAAAACTGAACTTTACATATGTGCAGTAAATGAAAAATAGAAAATAATAAAAACATATTTGCAAATATTGAAAAATAGCTATTCCATAAAGTGAATTATATGAGGAAAATTAGTCTTAAAGGGACACTATAGTCACCAGAACAACTTTAGCTTAATGAAGCAGTTTTGATGTATAGAACATGCCTCTGCAGCCTCACTGCTCAATCCTCTGTCATTTAGGAGTTAAATCCCTTTGTTTATGAACCCTAGTCACACCTCCCTGCATGTGACTTGCACAGCCTTCCATAAACACTTCCTGTAAAGAGAGCCCTATTTAGGCTTTCCTTATTGCAAGTTGCAGGGGAATGATCTATACACTAAAACTGCTTTATTTAGCTAAAGTAATTTAGGTGACTATAGTGTTCCTTTAACCCCTTAAGGACACACGACATGTGTGACATGTCATGATTCCCTTTTATTCCAGAAGTTTGGTCCTTAAGGGGTTAAACCCCTGCTTGATCTCTAGGGAGATAATTCATCTATCCCTTAGTAGTCAGGGGCTAAAGTGTCTTGGAAGTTCCATAACATATTCGAAGAATAGATAGTATAAAGTGGGAATTGCATCTGATTATATGTGTTTAGGAAGCTTAAGGTGTGTGTGTGTGTATATATATATATATATATATATATATCCTTGTTATATATTTGGATATACTGGCACAAAATGTATACGCTCTTTCTGGTCGATTTGTAGATTCCCTTATGTGTCCCTGAACTGCAAAAATCACCAGTATAGGGCAACATGTCTTAAAGGACATGTGAATGCATACTATAGAAAATCGAACATAGACATAACCTAAGGAATGAACATAAATGATTACATTATTATTATTATTATTATTGCGATTTATATAGCGCCAACAGATTCCGTAGCGCTTACATACATCCTATTAGTGGCATTTGTACACTATGTAGATCTAGGATCATATATCTTAGTGCATGAAGATAAAGAATAATGAACAAATGTAAAATGAACATCAATGATTGAATATATCCTATTGGTTCCATATATATATACACAATGTGTAGATCTATGATCAAATGCAAGGAATATGGTTTAAATTCCTGCTATAGATTTTTAGATCATAGGAAGATGCCCAATGAGTATTTTTCATTTAGTCCCTTTGGATGTACTGTGTTCAATGTTCGAATCCAAAATAACTCTCTTTGTAGCAAAAGTTTTTTGCGATCTCCCCCTCTCACCAATGGGGGGATGTGATCTATTGCAATGAACTTCATGCTAGGCAATGGATGGTTAAGTTCCAGAAAATGGTTAGCCACGGGAGTTCTGAGGTTTGGTCTCTATATGCAGTTCTTATGCTGGATCGGTGGTTCCACATTCTTTCCCTTAGTGACAGGTCTATTTTCCCCCTTAGTGACAGGTCTATTTTCCCGATGTATGCCAACACACATGGGCATAAGAGTATATATATATATATATATTGATAACTTTTTGAACTCCATTAAAATCTATTGTTTAAATTAAGATTTCGAAACAGATTTTGTTTTCATTTGCAGATACAGACATTGCAGTAAAAATAATATTTGTTATATATTTGTTTATGTGAAAAGTGATACATTGATGACATTGTGTGAAAACTAAATGGTACAGATCACATATTCGTCTTAGAATAGTATACCATGTTTCTCTTATTATGCATTTGGTGTGTTTCCTGTCAATATCTGCTTATGGCTGGCAGAATTGTACTGGATCCATACGGCAAAAGGCAGAGTGGGCCAGGACATTTCTTATATGGCATTTTAGAAATTTCACTAATATGATTATATGGCATGTTTAACAATATGGTATAATGTGCATTTAAATCATCTTAAATATTGACAATTTGTATTTTGTGTGTGGTTATTATATTATGTCTTTTGTCAGATGAGGGTACACAGACTACATGCATGTGCTCTCATGTTAGTACAGGGCGTATAATAGGCATACTGTGTTTCTGTGGTCCGGAACTTAGGCTAAGTCATGAGCATCCCATACATACCACCGGAGAATAACTCACCTTTAATCAAAGGGGTGATCGAAATTATGGCAGGTTGGATTGGAATTTTAATATGACAGGAAATTATATGAAGGAGCTAAAATTGGACAGGTGAGATGGGAAAAGGAAAGTTCAAATGTAATGTAATGTTTTGAGAGATGCAAACCACCAAAATGGGTCATGAGCAAGGTGGCATAACTGATAGGGAGTGAAGGCAGAGAATAAACATGAAAACGTAGTGTGTGAAAATGATAAATAGATAATCAAGTGTTCTGACCTACTATATAGCCGCAATAGAGGTGACATGCTTAAAGGGACATGTATCACTTAAAAAAAAAATTTCAATCAGCAAGGAAGCACTTCTAAACAAATATACAAACCAAAATACAGCAAGAAAAAACTTTTAAAATTATGTAATGTTTTAAAATTTACTATAAACTATGTCAGATTGCATTATTTTACACGCCTCTTAACTTGGCGAGTTTCTTCAGCCTCCTCCCCACTTACTCTTGCCCACCCAGCTCAGTTTCAGACCAGTCCACTAATAACGGGAAAAGTTAATTATTGTGCAGCAATAGGAGAGAGAACCCCCCCCCCCCCCCCCCGCCCCACAGTTGTCTCAAAGTGATGCATGTCCCTTTAAGAGATCCTGTTTCCTTCAAGGAAGACATTATTTGCAACATTTTCCCAAATGTTATTTCAAGAAATTTTTCCCAGGCTTGATTAAGGCAATTTTATTTTGTTTTGTTTTGTTTTCTTTCTCAAAGGTAGAGTTTAAAGCAGACTGCAGAGAGGTTGATGCATAATTACAAAATGTCTCTGTTAATTCTAGCTTGTTCTTCACATACTGGGAAAGCAATTGCATAAGGTTTTAATAAACCAAGCATGTTCAATTCACCTTCATCACTCACCAAACATCAATATAAAAAGCCAGGTTTGAGTAGTAAACATTATGAAGGTAAAGTTGTCTGACAGGATTTTGTTTTTGTGCCATGATGATGTTACATAATGATTTTTGTGTGTTTATCATTACTTACAGGAAACAGCAGCCATTAAACAGTCGATATTTATGAAAGAACAGAGGTAATGTAGAGGTATCAGAAATGTTATGAACATTCTACGACAGAGTGATTTTGTCAATCAGAAAATAATCACATACTAATCATTATAAACAGACAGTCCATAGAGGATTGTAAAAACAATGTCAAATGTATTATACAGATTACGCATGAGTATATCTTTGGCCTGGAAGAAAGATTTAAAAAAAAAAACTAAAAAGAAACATTGACTAAAAGTGAAGGAATATTTATTTTAAAAATCACTTTAAAAAAATCACTTTTAATGCATTGTAGAGATAATGCACTACAAAAAGCAAAACATGTAATTAATACAAAATAAATACAAATTCGAGAATAGCTACCTTTCAAGATTCTAACCTGGACAATTTAGGGTAGCTCACTGTAGCCTCAGGCACACATTTTCCTCACAGATTGGCATCTTGTTTTTCTAATTCTTATATCATAAACCTGGTAAGTAATTTTTACACTGGAAGCATTCCACTTATCATATAGGACAAAGTAGAACTGCTCTATTTATTCATATACGCATACTGAGGTTGCTAGCAGTTTGTTCACAGTGCAGTTTGCAGTTTGCAGTGACCTGAGTTGTGGGTAGTGATTGGAAGAGCTGCTTGCTAAACATGCACACAGCTATGGCTCTGTTCTCTCTACACAGAGGAGAGAGAGAGACTCTTGCTATCCACATGATGCACATACAAACTGATGCAGGCAGCCTAGAACTGAGAATTCCTTAAAACGTATTTACAGCAAATGAAGGCCGTCTCACAGCAAAGGTTTTTACAATTCGCTGCACTCGTCAGTCATTATTAATATGAGTGATTGCAAAATACTCTGAGCAACATAAGTTTTACAATAATGCTAAGTTGTTATGGTACTTAGAGAGACCCTTTAATCTGATTTTTTTTTTTAATGTCGGAAGTGCCATTCTTTGGTAAACATGACTGATGGCCATTTAATTAAATAGTTGTTTACCATTCAAAATGTAAATCCAATAACCACACAGAAACCAGTATTAACAGTGGGAAAGCCCAGAACAACCCACCTTGATCTTCCACTGTTCCAAACCCACTACTTACAACACAACTCATTCTCAGCCACACTGCCACATACATTGGCTTCTTCTACCCTAGATGATTCAATTCAAAATATTTACTCTTACCTAGAAAGTTCTCAACAACTCTACTTCTTCACTAACTCATAGATACACCTCTTCTCAGCCACTTCACTCTAATAGTGACCTTCTACTATCTACTGCTCATATTAAATATGGAGAATCCAATTGGTATTGGCAATTGGTATACAACAATTCTTAATATTCAAATGTATTGGGTCAAAGGATAAATGGACAATTTTTGCTCTTGCTATGAGACCTTTGTTAAGTCAATTACACTCCACCAAACCGTAATATATGTAGCACATCAATAATCACAGTTATCAATGAACATGATTTATAGCTGCATTGGATAATTCGGAACACTATGTCATGGGGACAAGGAAATGATGTAAAATCACAGATCATGTGACCTGCCAACACATGACTAGTTCAAGAGTTAGATACAAGAATATGTAAAACACTCGCTCCATGGCGAGAAGTCCCAAACCGTACCAAGGAAGTGCTAGTACTAAAAGATTGAGGCAAAGAAGTGCACCAAATGAAATATAAAACATAAAGCATAAAACCCCTTGCTATCAGATAATTAATGCTGCTCGTACACACCTTGCAGTTTTCAGCTTAAAGGTAAAACCTTTAATTAGACCAAGGAGAGTGTTCTTAGCATACACAATAACCCTTCTTATCAAATGAAATAACCCTTAATACTACACACATGGGTTGGGCAGCATTACTGTGCATACAAATACTGAGAAATTAGCTTAGCACTCAAACTCAAGTTACTACCCTCATCTCCCATGCCATACAACCCAGAGCCAGGGACAAGCAGCTCTAGTATATGTGAGTGCCACTGATATTAAGGTGCATATGAACTGTATTCTGTGTTACGTTGATCTGCACTATTGTGTGCTTATAGTTTATTTCAAAATGTATTATTGTTGCATATTTGATTTGTACTGAGTATAATTGCTACAATGTTTCTCCTTGAGACTGATACATAACTGAATCACCAATATCAACACCACTATTTATGGTTTTTATCTAAATATGTATGCTACGAATTGTGTACTTTTTAAAATAAATTCTGTAAATAACTTGGTATTTGCATGTACAAATGAGCTTGCATACATTGCAGTTGCTTGTGGCATACCACACTCACCCTGGTGCTCACTATAGGAAATAATTGAAATAATGTACGCATGCTTTTACTTATGGTGGCATCATGTGGATGTGCACATTGTACCATGTGTACCTAGCGCACATGCATGTGATGTCATTTCCAAGCAATTGCAGTGATTAACAATTGGCTGGAAATAGTCAACCACTCTCTTAATGCAACAGAGTGAGTGCATTAAGAACGCGAGTCTGTAAAGACAAATCTTTGCATGTAAGTTTTTTTTCTTCAGTGAATTATCTCCAAAATGAGACATGAGCAGGGCCGGACAGTCCATAGGTCCCAGTGAGACCAAGGCTCCAGGTTGCACTCTGACATGGATGGCATTTTGATGTCCCTGTCATTAAATAACAGGCCCAGACGTGGCTTTCTAATTAGCGGATTTAGGCGGCAGAGGGGGTCCACCAGGTGCAAGTTCCCTCCAATCAGTCTGCCCGGGAATTTCATCCTTGGAAACAGGCAGCACAATGTCTTGGCCGGCCCTGGACATGAGACTTGAGAGATCAAATAAACCGTGTAATGCTTAATTAAAGAGCAAGCAGTTTTACCAAGACAATGTCATAGATTGTAAGCTCATTTGAGCAGGGCTTTCTTCACTTCTCTTCTCTGTTATATTCTGCATGTTAATTACTTGTCAGATATCCCCATGTTATAATTGTAAAGCACTGCGGAATATGTTGGCGCTGTATAAATGTTAATAATAACAGGTGCTATTCTGGAGCACAGTGCTAAATAAGTAGCAATCACCAGGGAAAGCAATAGAATGTCTTTTGTTACCTTAATAAATCTCCCTCACAGAGTTTGTGCTTAGAAAGACCATGATGAAATTTCCTGATCTAAAGACATTTTTATGAGACATGAAAAAAGCTTTGCATTTCTGCAATGAATCCATAAAAAAAAAACTCTGTAATATATCCAAGGAACATGAACGTGATGTGTGCATGAAGAGCATCTGTTCCACTCGCTGTCAAGAAGGGAGCGATTTTCTGTTCATCATCTTCTACATGGCATCCAATGGCGCAGGCACACTGGGATCGTAGCTTTAAGCATTGCCACGAGCTCTCAACATTTCTTGTGAGCTACAGTTCTGAAAGTTGCTTTAGATCATGCATTTCTTGTTCCCTTTTGACGTTATTTTACTAGAGGGGGTAATTTTCCCTGCTGGTACTCTGTAGTGCAGACATTTGCTCACACCCTGCATTCCCTCACAGTGCCTCACATGTGTTTTGCTGTTTCATTTTCTTCTTCATAATAGATTTTCGGTCTCCGGTGTTTCTTTTTCCTGCCATACCTGTTCTTTTTGTCCTCAAGCTTTTAATCCTTATCGTACAACTGCCGTTCGGATACTGCCCTTGGCTGTCACGGCTCTTCACAAATTCATTTATTCTACATGTGATATTGTTAGGAATGTTTGATAAATTACCTTTATATTGTGTAGTGCTGCCCAGCAGAGGGGTGTTCAGTTCAATAAAGGCAGTTTACATTAACTACTACATTTTACTTCCAAGTCATTTGCAGAAAAATGACACCTGGAGTTTTTGTTCTGTAAAATAATTCGTAAATGCATTATACATAGATAAAATACTTATGTTCATATACAAATGGATATAAAAATGGCAGGTAATAAACTCAAAAATGGTCTTTATGTATATTTAATTCACATTAACCTTCTGCTCTGATTTCCTCCCCTGCGATAAACCAAGATAGAGCGATTGTGGTTAGAGTCTGCAAACACAACATGGACCTCTTTCTCCCTCCAGCATTTCTCACAGCCACATGCAAACATATTTTTTTTTTTAAATAATACAAATTCTAAATATAATTAAATAAATTATTACTTACTGGAAATAGTGAGGTGGGGTTGTTCTATGTGAATGAAGAACTTATAGTTGGGGTGGACAATGCTGGATAATATGCTTGGGGTATGGCTTAAATTGAAGGAGAATGTGTGGCTGGTAGAGGAGAATAGGCACGGTTAAAAAAAAAAAATTGGTAGGGCTGAATCAATTTGTCTGAAAAAAACATTTTGTTCAGGTGGGACAAAATTTGTCCATGTGGTGTTTCAGCTCATAAAACTTTTCGTCCATTGTCCTTTGTCAGTTGTTTTGTGATACGTCCACTAGAGTTTGCAGGAATAGATGACCTGCAATCTTTGTCCTAGGGATAAGCATAACCACCTAGAAAAGCTAGTGGGTATGTGGCAGCCTCCTAGAGAAATATTTTGCGGCGCTAAACACGCTTGTGCTGTGCTCCTGCACAGCAACAGCGTTTTAGCCAATCAGGTGATCAGAACAGCCGTGTAGCTCGCGGCAGCCCTGATCACCTCAGATTTCAAAATCGGGATACTGCAGATGGTTAACTCATCCAGAGACAAAGAACCCCCTAAGGTAGGATAGATATCAATGTACACGGTACTTCACATAATAAAGGAAAAGAGCACCACTGATAATGTAACAATGATTTATTTACTCAATCAAACATGAATTTACTCCTATTAAAGGGTTTTGTCAGCAGAGTGGAAAGGCAATATTATAAAGTAACAATAAATAAGAAACATTTCTGAAGTACTGACAGTTAATAGTAACATATGAAAATGTAACAAAACAATCTTTGATTGTGAAGGTGAAAAAACAAAACAGTCTCTGAGAGAAATATTAGTATAGTATAACTCATAATCAAAGAACTTCTGGAAGAAGTTTCTTAACCTCCAGAACTATTTAGGAGGGTCCTTGGCTTGGTGATCCTGTCTGGGCAGCCGGTTGTAATCTGTAAAGATAAACAGAATAAATATAAATAAATATAAGTGAAAAAAAACAAACACACAAATTTACTTTAATTAGAAGATTCCCAAACCAGAGAAATATCCTGCCACCACCAGGCAATAGAAATAAACCTGGGGAGTGAGGGATGGGTGCTTTGCTAGGTGGTTATGCTTATCCCTAGGACAAAGAAAGTTTGCAGGTCATTGATTTCTGCAAACTCTAGTTTGTCCCTCCGGGAGGCATAACCACCTAGCAAAGCTAGTTGGTTGAATAGTACGCACCTGGAGGTGGTCCAAAGGGACTGTAAACGTTCCACTTCAGTTGGCCTCCAGCAAAACTTAACGAAAGTCTTACTGGAAGACCATCTTGCAGCTTTAAGGATAATAGGAAGAGGAAGGTCTCTCACTGCTGCTTTTGAAGCTGAAGCCCCTCTGATAGAATGACCCTTAAAAACCGTGACAACAATACCCGCTGCAGACATAGCGGACAGTATCCAACCCCTGATTGTGTTAACCTTAGGTGGCCGAAAAGGTTTTCTGGAGGTGATAAGTAATTGCGTTAAGTCTTGTCTGACTGGGGTAGAAAGATTCAAGTATGAATTTAACAAATTAACTAAGCATAAACTCGGCTCAGCAGAATCCTGCACCAAATCTAGTTCTACAGGACCCAGGAAAATATGGAAAGTCTTCTGTCTCCCTTTAAGGATGAGATGAAATCCCCCAGGAGTTCGAGACAACCATGGTTCGACAATATTTAGCTGGGTTAATTCTGAGCCTCTAGCTGCCAGAGCTAAAGCTAGAAGGGATGCCAATTTAATCGCCGTCCATCTTAGGTCAATCTGGTCATTGTCCAAAGAATTAAGGTAGTTTAATAAAAGGTCCACATCCCAAGTGGAAGTGTATCTCGGAGTAAAAGGCCGGCAGACTGATAGGCCTTTGAGTAATCTGAGGTAAAGGGCGTCTTGGGTCAGATTAGGGATTCGAAAATTTAATGCAAAACCATACGTCTTAATTGTACTGACTGCTAACCCTGAATTATATTTGAGCGTGAGGAATTCCAAAGCTAAGGGAATTGTGTCAGATTCATGGGAAAGGGAATTAAAGGAAACTTCCCATGCTTTAAATTCCTCGATCCTCTGTTTGTATCTTACACTGGTCCTGCGCCATAATGAAGAATTAACTATGTCTAAAACCCGGTCAGACAGAAGAGGATGCGTTAAAAGCCTACCAGGGCTGCCATCCACATAAGTTGGGGGAGCTTGGTTAAGAGATCACTGGTCCCTAGGAAGCAATCTGCTGTCCAGCCTAATGGAACCTTTGGTCCCCTGATTAGAGGTTGGATCAGGGGGTACCATGGTCTGGAGGTCCAAATGGGGTACACTAAAACCAGATTGGTTACCCTGTCCCTGCGAAGTTTCTCTAACACCTTCATCAGAGTAGATGGAGGGGGAAAAGCATAAAGGCCCAGAATGTCTGTTCATTGGAAGGACATCTCATCCATCTTCTAGCTCCTTTTGCCCAAATCCTGGTTACAAATTTGGGAGTCTGAGCCGAGGTCTAAGATGCAAAAAGATATATTTGAAGGATTGACCGATAATAAGCACCACTCTGCTTGAAGCTTTTAGAAGTGCCATCTTAGAAGCAAGTAAAGCTGGTAGGGAAGGGTTATGAGAGGATCCCTCTTTCTCTGCCTTATCCAACATAAGTAGCAGGGGACCAACAGCATCCGCAATTTTAAATTGTACATTGCGCAATTTCTGATCCATGGGATCCGCAGAAACACTGCTTCCTGTAATGGATAACAGTGCTGGATCAATTTCAGGGGCCATTAGCGCCTGAATGTCAGGGATACCAATATGATTTCTAAGGAGGGGATCATCCTCTTTAACAAGCGGTGATCTAAATGCTAGTTTGGCAAAATACCTGACTTCTGATTCTTGTTCAATGGCCCATCTTGAGGGAGGACTTCCCTTGTTCAGTGGACACTGCAGAGTGAACCACCTTCTCGCACTCCCAATCAATCTCCGGTGATCCCTGTCTGGAGCTGGACCGGCTTAGGGAGGATGAATGAGCAAACACTTTTGAGGTGGACGGTGAGGGACTGACAGCCCTCAAACGAGTCTTGTCCCTTTTGTGTTAAAACTGCTTTAAAACCTCAAACAAGGGGAAAGCATGTTTCGCTTTTGGAGGTACTGTCCCTTTAAAACGTTGACTACTCAAACGAGAATGAGGGGAAGAGGGACCAAAATCAAATTCATCCTCAAAACTTGAAGAGGAAAGGCAAGCCTTCTTTTTTCTTTTACTAACTGGGACTATATCCTCCTCAGAAGATGAAGAGGATATGTCCCTGGCAAGGAAGGCTCTCTTATGGAGCCTTCTAACGTTGATGGGGCTGTCTCTAGGAGAGACATCCACCATATCTGTGGCAGACACAGAAATGGAGTCCTCCATAAACGTTGCCATTTTAAAATCTGAGGTGATCAGGGCTGCCGCGAGCTACACCTGATTGGTTAAAATGCTGTTGCTGTGCAGGAGCACAACACAAGCGTTTTTAGCGCGGCAAAATATTTCTCGAATAAGGTTCTTGGGAGTATGTGGGGTTGATTGCATCGATCTGTACTGCGTAATGAAGTACTAGAACACAATTGCTGCATGCAGGTAATGCTAGTTCATAATTTGCTTATTCCATCGTAAATCAAACTGTTTATTCACAGAATTAATTAGGAATATGAAACTCATTTAACAAGTTGAACTTAATTCTCTGTCATCTGTAAATCTATAACTTTCAATGAACGCTTGGTACTGTAGGTTTTTTCTATGCTCCTGACTCATATACATATTTCCCAAGTGATTGGTTTTTAGTCAGCATATTCAATATTCTAAATAATCCTTTGTCACAAGTCATCATTCAGTGCTTTGCTTGTTACAAATCCACTTTCTGTTACATAAACTGGGGCATCAAAGCTATTCAGGAATAAATGATGTATTTACTTTAAGTATTTGTTCATTTGGATAATGCAGTACTTGTGTACACACTCTTTCAAAAGTCAGGACAATACTGACACAATGCATTTTACGGAGATTACAATGCAGGTTGAGATGTGATAATGCATTAAATAAACATGCTTCAGCAGATTGGTTGTAGGGATACTGTATTAGATTTCAAATGTTCATCACAGCTATCAAGAGTATACAAAAATGTTTCTAGGACTTTAATATTTGGGACATTATTTATGAACATAGAAAATCAGGATAATAGTTATTATTATTATTATTATTATTATTATCATTATTACAGTCTTGCACTTTTAGTATGGAATAGGTCATCCATAGTTTAACAGACAGGCACCTTAAATTATTATTTTTTTTTTATTATTATTAATATAATCATGTTTCTAAACATCTATATGTGTATGTGTTATTGTTTTGGAATATTATTTTGTTTCTGCCTGCAGTATGATTTCTTTATAAGTTGTGGTTATATAACACCAAGGGTTAACACTCAGGATCACATGCCCATTAAACGTTATTATCGCAATGCATTGTGGATAGTGAAAATATTCAAGGTTGGGAGTTTGTTCATTAGATGCCCTTCTTGACCTTGTTGAATCAGCTATCGCCTTAGGTCCCAACTAATGTTTTGTGCCCTTCTAATTTCCCTTATCACTTTTGAGCTATTGTGGTTCAATGCCAAATGTATTGTCAATTGTCTTATGTCCTTAATCTCTATAGAAGTTTAACCTCTGTGTCAGGAATTAAAATTGTGTCCCAGAGCCATTTCAGTGGGTTCCCAATGGACAGTACAGGCAACCTCCTCTGTATATTGTTTTCTACTTTGATATTGTACTCTTAAGTGTGATGGAGGCCATGTTTGGAAGAGTCTAATAACATAATTTCTCAGATTTCGTTTTGTTATATACTACAATGGAAGAATGGGTCACTGGGCTAGTTTTTCCAATTGCAGACTAGGTTGAAAAGCTAATGTCAGATAAATAACATGGGTCCCTGTCAAAGAAAAGTTAATAAAAAAATTCTAGAGTAATCCTGGCCAAAACTATATGAGGTCAAGCTTGTGATACAAGATGTATCATTACTATTAAGTACAATGCAACTCAGATATAATCAACTTGATTTATTTGAGGTCAGTGTTAAATAGTTTTTGCAAACGGTGCACCAAAATTAAATCTTTCTATTGACTGTATCTAATCAGTTACACTTTCGTAAAAATCTCTTAAAGTGAGTTGAAATATACCAATAGATATTATAAAAATAGTGGCAGCAAATGGTATTTATGAGATAGATTAAGCAACGCATGGGAATGTTATGCTTTTACATCAGAAATCCAATACTTGTCCTCGGCAGATATAGGGCTGGCATAGCTCCATACCTACTTTTTCCAGCCAGCAGCTACTTGCTAAAGTACCTGTCGTTACTTTTATCAAACAGTGGCTGTTTAACATCTGCTAATTTCGTGAGTAGCGTCAGGGAGTTACCATCAACCGCTACTAAAAAGGAAGTTACTATCAGCTCCTACTATTCTCTACGAGAAGAACTTAGCGACTGATTCCAACCCTGTTGCTATTTTCTATGGCTACCACTAAGCTTCCAGATTGACTAATTGTTAACGTATGTGTAATCTTACCGATGGCAAAGCAGAGGCAACGGATTGTTAGAATCCCATTGAAGAGCTGTCCTAGCGTAACTGATACGATGAAGGTTTTATGCAAAGCAAATCATTACGCTAAGCTATACATTATGCTACTTCCCTATAACCCCATATATTTTTTTTTAAATACAATTGCAAATCATGGTTTTATTTTTACATACGCAAATACATCAAACCGAATATTGTAACCTGTGAGCAATATCAAACTAATGTATACATACATAGAATAACTTACTGAAAAAATCAGCCATGATAACGTTTGCCTTTAAAATTCCAGAGGCACACAGAAATCTTTGTTTATAGCTTGCACAATGTAATTAATGGGATATGTAGAATTTGTCCAACCTTTATCACTGGAGTACTATTGACTGCTTTCAGGATTCACAGTAAAACACTTTGATTAGTGATTTATACAGCAAGAATAATTGACTAATTGGTAGATGGAGGAAAACTGAAACTTTGGCAGGACAATATATAAAAACTAAACTGCCATTTTTGTTTATCTGTTCTTGATGAGTGTCAAGGACTATCCAGGATGAATTTCATCAATCATTTCTTAATTTCAGCCTGCTGCTAATTTAAATAGGTAATACAAAATGCACAGTATGCACAGTTAACAATTTATATATGTTTCTATAATCCATGTTGATGCATAATTTAATCAATGGATCCTAATGCAAGCTTAGATATATATAACGAATTTTAGGCATAAGTAGTTATAGTTGGCTTAACCTCAGAACATAAAATACACATGTAACACGTAACTAAGGGCTTATATAAGTTAAAGGATCACTGTAAGCATCATAACCACTTTGTCTTGCTGATATGGTTATGATGCAAAAACCCTGCCCCTACTGCCTTTCTTTTAAAAAAGAGAATTGTCTTGTGAAAGGTAAGACTTGCCTGTCAGAGAAATATGATTTCCAAGCCAACCAATAAGTATTCTTTCAAATAGTTTTATTGAGTTTTTCAAATATATTTACATACATTATAATAATAATAAACATTTTGATAATACATACATTTAATAGCACAGAGTCTATAAAATTATTAATAATATAATGAAAAATAAAAAATAAAAATAAAAATGTAGTAATAAATCTAAAATAAAATGTGCAATGGATTGGAAGTATGCATGCACTGTCAAACTTCACTCTCCTCCAATTAAATAAGATACAATTAAATGGGAGGGGGTGAAATAATAAAAAGAAAAATAAATTAAACAATCAAATCATTTTACATGTACAATCAATCAGAGTATTCTGCCATAAATATAGAGCTTGGGAAACCCTTTATAAAGGTCTTTCCCACTTTGAAATTTCAGTCTCATCAGAGCACTGCACAGACAAAAAAATTATTTTAGTTTTTATTTTTCCACCTCATTGGTTATTTTATATGATTTTATATGACCATAAAAATTAAATTTAAAAGAGAAGACCTTTGATAAGTGTAGGATGTATTTTTATCCCTATATTTTATATATATTGGGCCCACCACTATTATAAGTGTGAGGGTTAGGTAGGGACAATTACATGAGATAATAGATAGGAGCTTGGGAACCCCTAGCCACCCAGGGGAGCATTAATTCAAGTAGAAGTGGACAATGGTATGGTAAGCCACACCTTATTGTACTACTGCCCAATGGCACAGCGCTCTCCTCATGCTTGTCTCCAGGGCCGTCTATAATATTAATAGGACAAAGCATTTTCCTGGGCTCCCTGGGTGCCAACTCCCATAACCCTTAACCCTGCAAGTGTAATTATTGCAGTTTTCATAAACTGCAATAATAACCTTGAAGGGTTAAGTCTTCCTCTAGTGGCTGTCTACCAGACAGCGACTAGAGGGACTTCCGGCTTTTGTTAGTCTAAATGACACTGGACGTCCTCACGCTATGCATGAGGACCTCAAGCATCGCCATAATCCCCACAGGAAAGCATTGAATAATGCTTTACTATGGGGAGGTCTAATGCGCATGCGTATCCATTGCCACGCATGCGCATTAGGTCTCCACCTGCCCGCGGACGTCAGACGGGGAGGAGCATGTGCGGATTCAAGTAAGTGTCTGAATGGAGTTTTAACACCTTCGGCAACATGGGATGGGGGTCAGGAGGGAGGGGGACACTCCAGGATTCTCTAGTGCAATGAAAATGGGTTTGTTTTCCTGGCACTAGAGAATCCCTTTAATGATTCCTTATTACTTATTTGGTGGTCCTAATGAGCCCCATATATCTTTATTTAATATTATTTATTTTAATTTTAACTGAGGAGGCTGGTTCAGAGTCACTGCTAGTATTCTTTTAATTATTTACCTGCTGGCTTCTAGTGCAAAATGCTTGTGGAAATTTGCAGATGTGTATTCTAATGCATATATATTGGGTCCAGACATTTATCAAGCACATTCGGTGCTTGATAAATGTCCTGATTCCATTCTTTATATAGGACTTGTATATGGATAAAGCACTGATTTTAAACCAGACATCGATCCAGCCAGATGGTGCTCACAAAGTCAGAATGTCCACATTTCCACCAGATTTGGCTTTAGAAAACATGGCAATTGCCAATTCAGTCGGAATCTGATCCTTCACATTTTTGTGTGAATGGACAAAATTCAATAGTCCCACCTGTGTCCTAAATTGAGTTTTTAATGCTAAAATCATGCCTTTGACTTAACCCAGCAGCTCTTGACGGGGTTTAGGCGTATTCATTCTTTGATTTGTTTTGAACTGTTAAATTAGTAGATATAATAACACAATTACCTGCAACAATTTACTCTGAAATGTTATGTTTATATAATCCAACTGCTGGCAGAACTAAGCAGTAAAGAATAAGCTTCAGGGCATTCTCAATTTGTATGCTTCTGGGCGTTCTCCCAGATATATGATAATGTCAACATGAATATACTCCTTTATCATGTCAGTTAATCCCTAAGGAATATTATAAGATATCACAATCTATAGCCTTGTACATTTGATGGTGTATTTAATTCTTCATTCGTGTATCTTCATTCACCTACAACAGGCCATGTTTCCATTTGTTTGAATTCTGAGATAGTTTACACACTTATATGAAGTGTAAACTTTATATATTATATATATTTTTCTATTATAGTATAACTATTTTAGCATTCATTGTTCAAACATATTTAATGGAAAAATCAAGGCTGGTGTTTTCTTTTCTTTTTTCATTATTTGTTATTTCTATAAAAACTTTTCAGTAAAAATCCCTTTTTATTGCATACTTTTTCATCTCCATAATGTCAGTGGTTCTATAAACAAAGTGAGGCGGTCATAAAAAGAAACGTGTGTTAAAGCAATCAGCATTGTATAGCTATTCACTGCAGGAGAAAAAGGGCGTGCGATTATAATGCATTTTGCTTTTTACTGATGGTACCAGAACATGCTAATAGCATATAATATATTTCAAGAATTCTTCTATTACTGAGAACAAGACATTTCTCATGGAGATATTTTAAAATAAATGTATTATTAATGGAAAAAAAATTCCTATTATAAAATGGATTCACTCTTCGTAAACTATGGCGAAATCACATTGTCAGTATTTCTTATTAGAATGAATTTATACACATAGAAACTTTATGATACATAACTTAGAATTTTTATTTTTTATTTTTTTATTTTTAAGTATAGGAAATCCAAAGGCATAGACATAGATCTGAAATAATATGTTTTTGACAATGTATGTATTGTGTAACTTAAAATTTAAATTGTTCACAATTAGTTATAGTTTTTGTTGAACAGTACCGTCTTCACCAACCAGTGTTACAGGGTAATTGTGGTGTTGTTCGTATGAAATGCAATGAAACAAAGGTCCATAAATTGTTATAGATTGCTAATGAGAGCCAATCAAAAATAATATGTCTTAAAAAGCGATATAGTAAATGTTGTTTGTTACGCTTCATACTAGTAATATTGGAACTGAACATCTTGCCCACTTTCAATTAGCTAAAAAAAAACTCATTATGAGGTTTTAATGGCCATTGTATTCTTTGATTTGCAAGATTAAATCCATTACTATGTACATTACCCTCATAACCCCTGGAGTTCTCAGTGTAAGTTAACATAAGCAAACAGCGGTACAGGCAGGAAATGGCTGTCTACATGTTTATTCTAAGAGGACATTAATACGAAGACTTAAGAGCTCATATGTGCACCTATTTATAGAGAGATAGAGAATACATAATGGTGAACTACAGGGCCGCCCTGTGCCTGGACATTTACACCAGAATGCAGCCAAGTTTAAGCATCAACACCAAACCATCCCTCATCCTCTTCCTCCTCGGTAGAATGGTGGTATATGTGAATGTGGGGGTATATCTAGGCTGTTTAGAAGTGTATTTGTGTAGTGTCCTAGTGTGAAGGGGGTATGTGTGTAGGGTGATAGTGTATTAATGTAAATATGTAGCATGGCAATCTGTGTGTGAATGTGGTATTGTATTTGTGTAGCATGGAAATGTTTGTGAAAATCAGTGTTAATTTGTCTAGTATGGAAGTGTGTATGTGATGGTGGTGTGGCATTTATGGGTTCTAAAAGTGTTTGTGTATGTATTTTTTCTCCAACCTCATTCGCTCTAACCTCCACTTTATGTATGGATCCTTATTCCACTCCGTTTGGCTCTTCTCTCCACACCATGCCAACTCTCAGTCACTCTCCTTTTACCATTCCAACCCAACTGAGCAAGTCAATATGTGTGGGAGTGGCATAATATTTACACTTGGGCTAAAGCTCCTGGTAATTTTTTCCACCTAGCAAAGTCACGTTTTTTAAGATTTGTTTGGCTTGACTTCATTAACCAAGATTTAGGAAACAGGTTGTCCATGTGTGCTGCAGACAAGCTAGTGGCTGATAAGGCCAATGCAGAACAGGCAGATTGTACTGCATCAGCTAGTAGGGAAAATCTGGTCTGACTTTGATACCACAATGTCACTTTCCTTCTGTTTCTTTTTATTCTCAACATCTGAACATTTATTCTCAACAGACTTGGAGACACACTATTTATCAGGAGACAGCCTTATAAATAGTGTGTCTCCAAGTCTCCCGATCAGAGGTTAGAGCAGACCAGTGGCGAGTGTCAATATGAAAGGCATAAGTCATAAGCCCCATAAGTCATTGCGCCACATATTGTCGCATGTAATATGTAAGGCTATGTCTTGCCACCTCAGATGATTGAGTTATATATATATATATATATATATATATATATATATATATATATTGCTTTTCCTAATATAAAATATTGGTCCTTTCAGAGTAAAACATTTAATTATACAGTAAGCATACTCACATGCAGACACAGACAATCTCACTGACACACACAAGCTCATTGATACACAGCCTCATAGACAAACAATTTCACTAATATACATAAGCTCATTGACATAAAAACACAAGCTTACTCACTAGCAGGCACACACACACATGCAAGCAAGCTCACTCACTAGCAGCCGCGCACACACACAGCTTAATTTAGTGGTTCTGGTGTCTATAGCCTGTCCCTGCAGGCTTTTGAATGTAAACACTGACTTTTCAGAGAAAAGGCAGTGTTTACATTGCTTAATAGTGACACCTCTAGTGACAGACACTCAGACGGTCACTAGAGGCGCTTCCTGTGTCAGTGCGGATTGGCTGAGATCATCAAGCTTGATGATCTCAGTCATAGAGGCAGAGACCAGCACGACGTTGAAAAAAAAAGTGAGTAAAACACTATTTTTAAAAACACACACAGACACCACGACTGACACACACACACCATGACAGACATACACACACCATGACAGACACACCATGACACAGACCATGACACAGACACACACACCATGATACAGACACATCGTGACACAGACACACACATGACACAGACACACACCATGACACAGACACACACATGACACAGACACACACCATGACACAGACAGACACACACACACCATGACACAGACAGACACACACACACCATGACACAGACAGACACACACACACCATGACACAGACATACACACACACACACACACACACACACACACACACACACACACACACACACACACACACACACACACACACACACACCATGACAAAGACAGACACACACACCATAAATGTAGAAAATTGATGGAAGTGCACTCCCCCCCTTGCCAAGGAATCCAGGGTGCTAAACTGGATATGTCCCAGTACCCAAATGGACCAAATCTAATAGTAAAAATAGAAAATGAATCCAGGCACTCCAAATGAAGTCCAAGAGAAAGGCAATTTATTGGAACCAGCTGCTGGTTCCAATAAATTGCCTTTCTCTTGGAATTCATTTGGAGTGCCTGGATTCATTTTCTATTTTTACACACACGCACCATGACACAGACAGACAGACACACACACCATGACACAGGCAGACACACACACACCATGATACAGACACACCGTGACACAGACACACACATGACACAGATGCACACACCATGACACAGACAGACACACACACACACACCATGACACAGACAGACACACACACACACACACCATGGCACAGACAGACATACACACACCATGACACAGACAGACACACAGCATGACAGACAGACACACACGCCATGATACAGACACACCGTGACACAGACACACGACACAGACACACACCATGACACAGACAGACACACACACACCATGACACAGACAGACACACACACACACACCATGACACAGACAGACAGACACACACGCCATGATACAGACACACCGTGACACAGACACACGACACAGACACACACACCATGACACAGACAGACACACACACACACACCATGACAACGACAGCCACACACACACACCATGACACAGACAGACATACAGCATGACAGACAGACAGACACACCATGACACAGACAGACACACACACACACACCATGACACAGACACACATGCACACAGCATGACACAGACAGACACACACACACACTCAAACACTCCCACTGACATACATACTTTTTGGTACCTGTGGGTGGGCAGACAGATATGTGTGCTGGCGTCCGCAGGGAGAAGTTGAATGGCGACCGCAGGGAGAAGTTGAATGGCGGCCGCAGGGGAAGCTCTTCTGGCGGCCGCTGGGGGAGCTGGCCGTTCTGTCCCTGCTCACCCTCCCTCGTGCGCTAGAACTAGACCGGGGCCGGAATATGACGTCATATTCCGGCCCCGGTCTCATTAAGCTGCGCGCGAGGGAGGGGGAGCAGAGACAGAACAGCCTACTCCCCCAGTGGCCGCCAGAAGAGCTTCCCCTGCGGCCGCCATTCAACTTCTCCCTGCGGTCGCAGGTCACCCCGGCCCCAGGTGCCGACGGCCCTCCGGGACATTTCCCGGTATCCCGGTGGACCAGTCCGGCCCTGCCTAATGCTACCATTTACCAGGGAAGGTTTATTATGCACTCAGTATAGGATGATCAGGCCACAACAATATATCTTATACTCAGATTTAAACTTCTTTAGGGGGCTTCTGTTCTGAATCAGATTCCTGTTTTACTATTCACAGTAGCACAGCTTTCTAACACATGATCTTTCTCTTAAACATACCTCTCAACATTCCAAATGGACAAAGAGGATCACTTTTTATGTGTGTAAGTGGGGGAGGGTGGCGAAGGTCAGGCTGTTGCAAGGATATTTTTTTTTACTTACTAATAACAATTTATGCAATACAAATTTACCAATGCATTTTATTTACCCAGACTGATTTCTAAACACTTGTATAGCAGTTTAAATACACATTATTGGGAGTATTATTGCTGTGGAGTTCTGTTATACGCTGAGACACACCAACATTATGGAGCTGCTAGAAAAGAGGGACATTAGGATAGAAAGTGGGGGATTTGGGTCCAAAATAGGGACTGTCCCTCTTAACTAGGGACACTTGATTGGTCTAATCATCATCTGGAAGGAATGCAGCTCTTCTCAAGCTGTCTGCCCCCAATTAACAGAGAATATGGCTATGTGTCCTAGTTACTTTCTAGCATTCGCTGCAGCAGGACAGGGGAGAGGAAAACAGACCACTCCCGGTTCGGGGAACTCTGGCACCACTCCCAGCTCGGGGAACTCTGGCACCACTCCCAGCTCAGGGAACTCTGGCACCACTCCCAGCTTGGGGAACTCTGGTACAAATAATAATATTGCAATAAATAAACAAACAAACAAACAAAGCTTGGTATAGCATTGTATACACCATATGAATAAGCTAATAATAATAATGATAATAGATTCTGAGTTTTAGAATTTGGTGTCAGGTGAAGTATGTTAAAATACACAAAACCGATCAGACGTATTTTTTTGGACAAAAGATAAAGGCAGTCAATACTTTTTTTATTCAGGCATGAAATATAAGCAAAGGTGAAACGAGGCAATAATTCCAATTGTGCATTGATCATAGCAACCTGTCATGCTGCTGCTTTGAAATTCCCAGTAGTGACATTGGGCATTTTTGGTTATGCTCTTAGAAATATTTATTATATCAATAGAGAACTGCTAGGGAATGTCAGGTCTGAAAAGAAGCACATTTACAATGAACATTCACGTTGGGCTTCTGCAGCATCTAACAATACAACCTGCAAGATTCTATTACTTTTGCTAAAACTGTGTCAGTGGAGAATTGTGTTTTATTTTCCTGATTCCATTATTTAACACATCCTTTATTCTGTGTCATGTTAGTCGGATCAATGCTGTTCCCATTCTATGGGGAAAGTTTTACTATTCACTTTAATCAACCCTTAGAATTACAAACACTGTGGCAGTGTATTCTAAACTTACAATACATAAAAGTATAAAACATGTTAAATGGAATGATGCACATTTTGTCCTTGTCAATGTTATATATCGTTTATTTAGCCTTCTAGCACTCCAGGGGTTAATGACTTGGACCAAGAGGTCTCCAAGCCCAAAGCATTGTAAGAAAATCAGAAATATCCCAATTGATTTGCCAGTGAGAAAACAAATTCCTATTAGTGGCCCATTGACATATTCGGCACATTTCTCATTATTTCATATTGCTAAAAAAGCCACAATAAATTGTATCCCATGAGCAAGGTCATAGTAGCTGTAGGCTTGTGTTTTATTTTCTCAGGAAAATATTTGCCTTCAGTGTTTTAAGTGTGCAGTTTCCAACATTTCGGAGCATCAAGGCCAAGCAATGTGAATCACAGTAACGATTAAATGTAATTAAACGATTAAAATAAATATTTGCAGAACACCAGTTTAGAAATTACACCTTGTCCAAATGTTGCAGCAGGCTACGTATATAAGAAAAATGAACCAAACATTTGTATTCAATATACAGAATTACATGTTAAGCTTGTAAAGAATAGAGATGAGCTAGATAAGAATGCTATTTGTTAACATTTGTAATAATTTGTATTTGTATTTACTAATATATCCCCATTTTATAATTCAGCACTGTGGAATATTTTGCAGCATATACATAACATAATGCTTTATTTCTTATTTATACTGTATACGTCATTAAAGGAAAGTTGTTATACAACCCCTAATTATCTGAAATAACCTTTTCTATAATTTTCAGCAATTACCGTTAAAAGTATTTTTTAATTCTTTAAAAAAAAAAAAACATAATTATAAAGTTTCTTTGAAACATGGGATGAATTGCTAACACATCACCGTGGAAAAGAAAAATACAGCAATTTTATACAATGGCCATTATTATTATTATTGCCATTTATAGCGCCAACAGATTCCATAGCGCTTTACAATATTATAAGAGGGAGGGATTTAACTAAAATAGGACAATTACAAGAAAACTTACAGGAACGATAGGTTGAAGAGGACCCTGCTCAAACAAGCTTACAGTCTATGGATTGTTTAGGAATACGTAACTATTCAAATTATGATATTTTATAGAATTTAGATTTATTTTTTAAATCATGAATGCACAAGACATTCAACTGTATACTTGTTTTGCAATACTTTCAACAAGGGGCCCCATTCTATGTGTGAAGGTCGATAAAACAGCCAAAGTGATAAATTATTGTCTGTTTTGCTATTCTATTGTCACCACTAAAATGCTTTACCACATGCGATAAAGTTTTATCACTTTTTTTTCTGAATAGAATCCAACGGGAGTAGCGATAAAAATTTCAAGTAGCATAAAAAATCTCTACCCAATGGCCAACGATACGGTTTCACATAGAGAAAAAGTATAATATTTACTGCTGAAAAAGATGCAGGTGGATGGATCTGGTACACAGCAGATATATATTTTTTAAAGAATGTAAAAATCTTTTGATTTGCTTTACTGATACTTTTCCACTGGCTATGCAAGCAGGCATCACAAAATAGTTAAACATAAAGAAAGGTTTCCCTGGACTGAATAAGGAACGGAAAGACATGACTGCTGCCCAGGGAGGGGGGATGGATTAAGGGGGATACATATGTAGCAATATGAGACTGGTATATAAGGGAATCTGGGGGTGGGCCCTTGCCACTCAGCAGGAAGGAATATATATAACAGGAGCTTTCCCACCCTCCTTCCCTGTGATGGTTAATGTTAGTAGAAAAGTGGTGGTGTTGGTGGTGTTTTTTCTCTGTGTCTGGTTGTCTCTGTTTTGTTTTGTCACAGCGGAATACCTGGCAAGTGCCAAGTCGGATTGGGGAGTTGCAGCATGCTTGGGCTGAAGGCGGAAGGCAGGCTGCTTTGGACTCTGGTAAAAGGATGTGAGATCTGTCCAATGGATGAATCACCCCATCAGCTGACAGTTGGTTTTAATGCTGGTCAAAAATGTTCAATAAAGCTGTGGCCGTTGCCCTCATCCATTATACAGGTGTTGTGTGTTTATTGGGCAACGGATGGGGTTTGTGGGTCTGCAGTCAAGCGAAAAAACAAATAATTGTTGGGGTTCAGCTATAAAAGATCCAGTCCAATCATGGATATGCGCTCTGACAACAGATGTAAATTTTCACTCTGCTAAAGTCACATGTCCTGGGGGTGTAACTAGCCTAGCTTTTAACTAGAAACTCTGTACATAGAGTATCCTGCCACAATGACTAATTCTAAAAACTTTGAAAAGCTAATGTTATTATTATATTTATTTATTAAACACATAAAGGATGATTTACTAAATACTCAAGAAACTGGCATATCTGAAAAAAAATATTATGCCCAGAAGTCAGTAAAAAGGTTTATGGTATTTATACGGTACCTATTTATCTGACTTCTGAGCATAACTCAGCAGTGTTTGCGTATCAAAGCAGTAAACATGTTAGCTAATAGATGTTGTCTATATGTGAAAATTAAGAGTTATATATTAATTTAACCCAGAGGTTCTTAATCTTTTTTGCCAGGAATCCAAATAATGTATGTTCTATTAGTTGGTGACCCATTGTTAAAGTGAACCTGTCATTATAACACTAGCTACAACACCCCCAAGGTTGTAAATATATCATTTATCATAGACAGAGACGTAACTAGAAAGCCCAGGTGCGAAAACCGCCCTGTTGCCTTACGTCTCCCCCCCCGCCACCTCTCTGTATGTTTACCCTCCCCCTCCCATTCGTTGCCCCCCACACACACACACACTACAGATACACATGCAGACACACACATAGACACACACACACGCATATACAGAGACACACACAGACACACACATACAGACACACATACATACAAACACACACAGCCACACATATACAGAAACACACACATAAACAGACAGACATACACACACACATACATACAGACACACATACAGGCACACATACAGAGAAGCATTCATAGAGACACACATACAAAAACACACACATATACAAAATGTTTTAGTCACCCTCCTGTTTCCTACTTTTTAGGTGCAGGAGGGCGACTACCCTGGGGTCCAGTGGTGGCTCAGCCTAAAGGGAGTCAGAGTTCCCACTCTGACTCCCTCCTCTTCTTCCTCCCGCGTGGCTCCCTGGGGTTGCTGGGAGGAAGTGACTGGGGCAGTTACTTCCTCCCAGTTGTGATGTAATCTCAATTAATTTCAATCAAATTAATTTCCATCGGGTAGCCCTAACAGCATGGGCCACCCGATGGGCCCCTTAATGTGCGGCCCCGGCGGTTCTACCGTGCGGGCCAGGGCCGCAACAAATGGCAGCGGTAGTTCCACCACTGATCATAGAGGTAAATTGTATATTTATTTGCTTTGGTAATCGCTCACTCCAATGTCAATGTGAGTGTTTCACGGTTACAACATCCACTGCCTCCTGCCACCTCATGTCTGTAGACACCTGGTCTGCTTAGGAACACTTCCTCAAATGGGGCAATCTCTATTAATAATGTCAACATGCTGGCTACACTGCCAGCACATCACCATCAGAACGTCCAGTACATGACAAACACCTGCTGGGGGTGTAGTACATTGACAGTGAGCAAAGAACCAAAAAAACATACTTTGCAATATTGGCAGACCACCAATCTAGCCATGCAATAGGTCTTGAAACAGGAATGAAACAGGTATGAACATTACTTATCTGCCTTTGCTATCCTTGGTTTTGCTTGACTGGGGAGAGATGCCTTCTCTTTACCTAATATATTTTGCAATTAACCTATTACTCTGATAAAGGCTGCCTTGCTTGCATTTCCATTTAAGAAGTTAGACTTTCCATAGTTCTAGAAGCATAGAACCACTTTAGGGAGGGTTATCTGCCCTCCCTGTCACTCAAACCTTAGCTAAGAACCAGTGGTGGAACTACTGCAGTCGCAGGGGTCGCAGCTGCGACCAGGCACATCACTCCAGGGGGACCACCCTGTGGACCCCTGCGACCGGGAGCCAGCTGCCATATGTTGCAGCCCCGGCCCACACGGTAGAACCGCCGGGGTCACACATTCAGGGGCCCATTGGTTGGTTAGGGCAATGCTGTTAGGGCCAACCAATGGCAAAGTATTACCAGGGGGCCCGGTCACGCTGTTAAAGGTAAGACGTGGCTCTTTGATTACATCAGAGCTGGGAGGATGTGACTGCCCTGGTCATGCCTCCCAGCTTACACAGAGCCCGTCGGGGAGGTAGGAGAGGAGGAAGGCAGAGTGGGAACTCTGACTCCCATCAGCCTGACCCACTACTGGACCCCAGGTAAGTCACCCTCCTGCATCTAAAAGGTAGGAAACAGGAAGATGACTAACATATGTGTGTGTCTCTCTGTATGTGTGTGTGTGCATCTGTATGTGTGTGTATCTGTATGTATGTGTGTATGTCTCTGTATGTACATATGTCTCTGTACGTATGTGTGTCTCTGTATGTATGTGTGTATGTTTCTGTATGTGTATGTGCCTCTGTATGTATGTGTGTGTGTCTCTGTATGTATTTATGTATGTCTGTGTCACTGTTTGTATATGTATGAGTGTCATTCTGTGTATTCCAATGTTTATCCTATAAGTGTTTGTATATCTGCATGTGTGCGTATATGTATCTTTGTAATAGTTTGTGTGTCTGCATTTGCATGTGTGTCAGTGTGTGTATGTGTGTCTGTGTATCAGCATGTGTGTCTGTGTATGTTATATGGTATGTATCTGCATGTATGTCATAGTTACATAGCTGAAAAGAGTATCGCGTCCACCAAGTTCAGCCTTCCTCACATTTGTTTTTTGATGTTGATCCAAAAGAAGGCAAAAAAACACAGTTTGAAGCACTTCCAATTTTGCAACAAGCTAGGAAAGAAATTCCCTCTTGACCCCAGAATGGAAGTCAGATTTATCCATGGATCAAGCAGTTGCTACCCTACATTTAAAGAGTATATCCTTGAATATTCTGTTTTTGCAAGTATGCATCTAGTAGCTGTTTGAACATCTGTATCGACTCTGATAAAACCACTTCTTCAGGCAGAGAATTCCACATCCTTATTGTTCTTACAGTAAAAAACCTTTCCTTTGCCTTAGACAAAATCTTCTTTCTTCCAGTCTAAACGCATGACCTCGTGTCCTATGTAAAGTGCGGTTTGTGAATAGATTTCCACACAATGGTTTGTATTGGCCCCGAATATATTTGTATAATGTTATCATATCCCCTCTCAGGCAACGTTTTTCTAAACTAAAGAAGTTTACATTTGTTAACCTTTCTTCATAGCTGATATGTTCCATTCCTTTTATTAATTTTGTAGCCCGCCTCTGCACTTTTTCTAGTGCCATAACATCCTTCTTTAGAACAGGTGCCCAAAATTGCACAGCATATTCAACAAACATATATCAGTTTCTGTTTGTTAGTATATCTGCATGTGTGTCAATGTATGCACGGGTGTGTCTGTGACAATCCTGTCACTCACCCATGCCATACTCACCACCCATCGCTCTGCCATATTCACCCTATTACACTCACCTTCTCTCGCACTGCCACACTCACCTCCCACAATCCTGTCACTCTCTTTCTCCATCACTCTATCACACTTGCCCCCTTTCACCCTGCCACACTCGCCCTATCTCATTAACCGTGCCGCGAATTCTGTCATACTCAACCTCCAACCATGCCACACTGACTCTGTGGGGCATGAATGAGACACATGGAGGGGCTAAGAGGCTGGGGGTGAGACTTATGGGGGCAGGGCCCCAGGGCAATCTTTGCACCGGGGCCCCATGGTTTCTAGTTACGCCTCTGCTTAGAACCTCTCTGCTGCCAACATACTGGTCAAATACCAAAGATTGATTGATAATTGGCAACAGGGCCATATTTATAAAGTACATTAAATTCAAAACTATCCATTTGGTAGCAATGGGTCTCTATTGCACTGATAAAGAGTGCTGCTATGGTAAATCATTTGTGTGCAAAATAAGGAACAGCACACACACACACAAAAACAAAAATACAGTTCAAAATTTTACAAGGCTAATTAATATCATCATATGGACATATAGTGTTAAGCCCACCACTACACCACAGTACCCCAATATCGGTGGGTCCTATGCTAATTTTAACTTGGGAGATTAACATGCTAACTGAAATACTTACTGTTTAAACTGCTTCCAGAGAATCTCCTCAATTTATCCTTTCCTGTGATCACCTCCAAAATAATCTGTTGTGAGCAGTTCCCTTAAACCTGACTAATAATCTATATCTTTCACAAATGCAAGGGCTTGGCCTGCAGTTGTGGGAGGGGCATGTTACACTACTTAAACCCCCCTTCTCACCTACCTCCGTCCCATACGTGATTTTAGAGATTCGCTTGTCCCTACTTCTGGTCGCTCCATTCTTCCACTTACCTGGTCCTCAAGGCTTCTTTGCCTGGCCTGCTGTTCCCTGCTGCTCGTTTGTCCGCGGTCCTCCTGGGTCCTCCTGGGCTCTGCTCCAAGCCTCTGCTGTCCATCCAGGGCGGGCTCCGCTGGCTCGTACCCCTTGCTGACCGGATGAATGTGTCTTGTCCTCCGCGTCGCCCCCTTTCTACCGTGGCTCTTGGGCGGTCGGCTTTGTTGCGGCGCTGCGCGTCTCTTTCTGGCATTTGGCTGTCAGCCCCTCACTTCCTGCCACGCTGTTGCACGTGCGCATCTTTGCTCACTAGCGACCGGGCGTCCATGTGGCCGAACACGTGTGTGTTGTGTGCAGTTCTGGATACGGGTAGGTGCCATGGTAATAGGTCTTCCTAATCAGGACATTTATGCATTGCTGTGTTTCTTATTCGATAACTTACTAACGAGTCCGCAGGAGACCCATTCACCGTACTAGTGAATGGTTCCTGTGTAACACTTTGCCCTAGAAATCCCAGGTTTAATACAATGAAAAAAAAAAAAACAACCCACATGCCATCCCATGTACATTCCACTTTTCTTTTTCGTGTCCCTAAGGATGGGTATGCCTTTGTATTCTATACTTTTCCTTTTCACCTGTCACCAAACCTAGTTTTTAATTGTTTCGCCTTTTGGCTTTAGCTAGTATGCCAGCTCTCACACATGCACACACACTCACACTGGGTCTCGTGAGCCCCGTGGGCTTTACACCAACACGTACTCTTATTACCTATTGCCGGGAACGCTCCTTTCGGCCTGACCGCCTGGACTCTGACGTGCTTACTCTGCTTCTCGGTTACGGTCGGCCCTGCAGCACTTCCTTGTTCACCCTCACGTTCTTTCGATACACGTTCATCAACTCCTTCCTCTCTCACGCTACCTTCCCTCTCCCCTTAGTTAGATGTGGCTGGCTGTCAGGGTCCTAGGTGTCCACTAGTGGTAATTCCCCCAGGCTTCTTTGCCTTAGGTTAGTGGTCCCGCGAGGCCTACACCCATCCTCATACTCGGAGGTACTACGCCCCTCGGGCCAAATCATAGTTAGTCGCCTCGCATTCTAGCTTAGAGAGGGCCTCACCTGTCACTCCTATTCTATCTTATGTTTAACTGTCACCGAGAGACCAACACCCCGCCACAACGTTCAGTGGCCACATTATCCCCTCGCGCCAACGCATAGATAGAGCCTCTCATGCCGCTTGGCATTTAGCAGGGCCTCACCTGTCAACAAAACTAGTTTTAATTTTGGCATTAGCTAGTATGCCAGCTCACGCACACACACATTGGGTAGCTTGTGCGCTGTTTCTTCGTCTCTTTTTCAGCAAGTGTCCACTGCCTGGTGCTGGCGTGGTACTTTTTCCGCCTGGCTCTCTGGCTAGGTCTGGTACTCATCGCGCTGTGGAGTTTCGGCTACTCCTACCTTCTTTTCGTGTCCTGGTCTCTTCCTCACTTCGCTGCGGTTCTCTCGAGTCGACTTATTCCCTCCCCAGCAGCCTTTTGGTCAGCTGAACTCTCAGCGTCTGTATGCCTCCATGGGTAACGCTGTTGCCGGAGGGGCCCCCAAGTTCGCTCTTCCATTCTCCGCTACTGTTGTCTATACGGCGGTTTCGGATTGGCAATTTGGGTAATTGGTATCTGCCGCTCTGGCTGCATCCAAGCCAGACATCCTGCACCCTTTTTATTTTTTTTATTTTTTTCATACGATCTCTCCGGTGCCTCCTCTACGCATTCCACTTGGCTCTGCCTTCGGCCTCACCCGTAGCCACTGACGTTCCCTGCGTTTCGCGATCTGCTCGCGGACTACCAGCCTTGTTAGATCGTGGTCGTCATCTTTCTCGTCTGGCTCTTTCTATTAACACTCGCGGTACATGTGTTAGGGCCTTCTTCTCCTTTGAGGCTCCTTTTCGCGTATACTGTTACTGTCTTTTTGCTAGGTTGTCTGCGATTGTTTTTTGCTTCTTTTGCCACCTATAACTTGCATCAACTCTACCTATTACAAATTCACATGCTGTTACAGGTTTACCATTCATACGCAGTTTCATGTCCTCATACCAGTTTAGTACCACACTCAAGATATTTCCGGCTCCTGGGAAATTTCAAATCTTGCAGATATCCCATCCGCATCCAATTAGTTCAATTACTATCAGACCTATTAGATGCCTGTCCTTACGAACCAGACACCAACCTTCAATGTAGGGTAATAACTGCTTGATCCAAGGTTAAATCTGACTGCCATTCTGGGGTCTAGAAGGAATTTTTCCCCTAGCTTGTTGCAAAATTGGCAGTGCTTCAAACTGGGTTTTTTGCCTTCTTTTGGATCAACCACAAGGAAATGGGTACCTATTTACTCTCTCTTTCTAATCAAGCCTCACTATCACAGATTTCACTACTTGGGGCCAATCCTCACACTACGACATACTTACAATTCTTTGGTGCATTGATCTTGGGGCCAGATTTAACCTGTTCTACTACTCTGGTTACCCCTCTAGGATAGGGTGGCATCTATGGCTTCAATCTAGTTCACTTTGGTCTGTATATATTTAATCTCTAGGTCAATGGAAGCTCTCAGCATATTCCCCCATATGTACCATGTACCGCCAAGATTTTCGACAGGCATTTACCCTATAGCTAGGCAATTAATGTTTTCTTATCAGTTGTTGATTGTTTCTACATTTCTGGCATGTATCAACTTTTTTCCCTCTTTTATTACAGGCCTGCCCGACATCGGTTCCGGCACACCTCAACCGACTTATTTCCCCCTTTACTATGCTCCTCTTGGTATGCTTCCTTTACGGCCTTATTTGCCCCTCACACAAATGCAAAGGCTTGGCCTGCAGTTGTGGGAGGGGCATGTTACACTACTTAAACCCCCCTACTCACCTTCCTCCGTCCCGTACGTGATTTTAGAGATTCGCTTGTCCCCACCCTCCACTCCCTCTATCTATATTTTCATTACATCTCATGCGTGGGCCCTCTTTTATTACAGGCCTGCCGCGACGTCGGTTCCGGCACACCTCAACCGACTTATTTCCCCCTTTACTATGCTCCTCTTGGTATGCTTCCTATACGCCCTTATTTGCCCCTCACACAAATACAAAGTATATTGATCACATCCATGAGGTTAAGAACCCCTGCCTAACTGTGAAAAAATAAGCATTTTATATAAAAAATATGATATAGTATTTTCCCCAGAATTCAAAGTACAAAAATACATAATGTAATTGCTGAAATTTATTGCTGGAAGAGCTAACATAAATGTGGGTCAGAAGTCTAAAATGTGTTGATTTGCATGTTTAACAAGGCATTCTAAGAAAGTGGTAGAAATGTGATCTTTTATACCTACAGTGTTTGAGGGGTTTCCTTTGAAATATTCTTTGGAATATGTAGGTTATGCAATTTCAGAATTAAGACATGTTTTTGAAAATTTTCGACCTTGCCACAACTTTTATTAAATCAGTGCATTATAAGCATATTATTTAACAGGGTAAGGAAACAATTCTGGTTAATTTAATATTGATGACATCACTTGTTTTTTTTCTCCAGATGTTAGCAACTGACACTTGTAATTCTGACAGACACATCTGTTAAATTAAGCACCGTGAGCTTCCTCTCACTCTCTTTAACAAAAATCATCTGTCCCCCCCGAAGAGAGGTAATGCAAAAAGGAAGTACTCATTTACAGTGTGTTACATTGACATTTATTTTTTTCATTACAAGCATAGTAAGTGTAGCCTTTAGTGTAGTACAGTTAGGCAATGGGGAAATCAGATCACATAAACCTGAAAAATTGTCCTGAGTCTAAGCTTTCTGAGTCCGGTTACATGTGAAGGAAAAAATGGTTTAAAGGCCCATTAAATGCACCCTGACCACTTCAGCTTAAATGCAGAGGCCCTGTAGTTTTACCCCAGCAATGTAAAACGGGGTTAAACACACCTTTAATGACTTCAACTGTGCAACAGCCAAGTGATGCTCAGTCATGTGACCAAACGCAGTTCAGAGGAAAACATGGAATTTAATGTCATTCTATGAAAAGCATTTGACTGAATGTGGCTCTTGCCACACACGCATACCTCATGCCAACTGGTAATCTATGAGGGCTCTTGAATTGGATCATCATGCAAGAGATGCCTCCATAATAACATAGCAGAATGCATGGCAGGCAGTAACACAGAAGGAGTCTCTGCTCTTTTATCAAATTAGCTTTTAATACAGGGTGGGGGGGGGTGTGCTAGATCTAATTTGGGAGTAGGGCACTATAGTGGTAGGAATGCGTGTTTGTTTTCCTGACACTATACAGTGCCTTAAAATCTAAATGTCAGCCTCCTCAAATACATTATGCAACAGTGCAGGGGCTAGATAAAAGCAAGCAGGGATTTTCTAAAATACAAATTAAGCAAATTATGAATGAAGGGTGTGAATAATATATTAACACAAACACTCTAGTAAAAAATATATATGAAAAATAGTTTATCCTGTTATTATGGGAACATCCCTTCCAGGACTTTACCATTCACTTATCTCTGTAACAAAGTGTATATAAATATATATATATCAGGGATCCTGATGGAAGTCCACTATTTGGACTGAAACATTGATGTAATGTAACTGTTTGGGAAATAAAGGAATGAAGGAGTGCTCTCCTTCGTATTCATATATTGGGAGTGGCTGGAGCAGCAGGTTGGCGAGGAAAGGAGGAAAGCAGAAAACATGTGCAGGACTGTTGTGTGTGTGTTTGTGTGTGTGTGTGTGTGTGTGTATGTAGACACAATAAAGGATAGCATTGCTTTCAGATAGTATTACTGGAGCACATACCGTGTGATTTTATGACTACAATATATAACTTATATGAATGCTCAGCATTTACTTGATTACACTATTATACGCGTGCATTCCATGTTCATGGTTGTCATACACTTTTTGTGAGTATATACATTTCCTAAAATACATACTAACCAAGGGGGTATGGAATAGGCCCCCAGATTTCCACACTTGCTGTGCACATCGGTGTGGGTTAATATGGTGAGCTGGGCTCCAAGGAACTCCCTTCATTCTCCCCTTCTTTAGATTAGTTGTTTGAGGGTTAAAGAAGCACTCTAATTATAAAATGAATGCATAGATTTTTTTTAAATTGGAGTGTTCCTTAATTTCTTTAAATTATTGATCCCTTCTCCCATTTCAGCTCCAAAATAGGTTACTATTAGCCTAACTCACCTTTATTCCAGTGCCCTAAGAGTCTCCTCACTCATCAGATGCTTCTCACACCACAGAGAAACATACATATCAATGCTTCTCTGTGAGAAGGACTCATTTCACCAACAGTTGAAAGTGAGTAAGGCAATAGACCCTCTAGCCTGGTGGTGTTACTAAGGGAATTTAGGAAAGTGATGATTTGTTTAGAAATTGGCCTGCAGGGACATGCAGTTAATCTCTAAAGCACTTCAGCAAGTTGAATTGCTTTAGGGGACTGGAGTGTCCCTTTGATCCAGTGCAAAGGGTGTGCTTTTCTATATATAGATACAGTAGCATTGTAGCATGCAGTGATTCTGTTATTTTTTTTTTATCACTCTAACAAAATGTATTAGAATAAACATTTGCAGGTTTTTGTTTTTTTCAAGTAGGAGAGCACTTGGGAAATAGTGATCACAATATGGTATATTTTAAAATAAAAGCAAAAAAAAGCTAATTCACATGGGTTATAGTAAAACATATAAATTTAAAAAAGCAAAATTTAATAAGGACAGCTTTACAACTCATTAACTGCCATAAACGCCTTAGTGAAAAAAACACTAAGCATAAATGGAATATCTTCAAACAGATATCAGAAAGGTATATGTCTCAGTATGTACCACTGGGTAATAAATAAAAAAAGAACAAATTGAAACCAATGTGACTTTGTGCGAAAGTAAATCAAGAAATAAAAAAAATAAGAAAAAGAGCATTTAAAGCATTTTAAAAGGACAAATCAGAGACATCTTATATAAGAAATAAGAAAGCCCATACTGCAAGCAAAAAGGCGCTTAGATTTTCTAAACTACAAAATGAGAATGTGATAGCAAACACATTTCCACCAAAGATGTTTAAGAAAAAAGTAAAGGAAAATGCGGAATTTTTTTTTAATAACTATTTTTTTACTCAGTATGTATTGGGAACCTGTGGCAAGAGATATGCAAATGATTGCTGCAAATAACTTGCAGAAAATTGTGATTGAATGACTCAAGCAACTAAAACAGTAAACAAAGCCCCAGGGTCTGACAATATTCGCCCACGATTACTTAAGGAGCTAAATGTGGAAACAAGTGAACCTCTGCATTTAATCTTTCAGGGTTCTTTTCTTTCAGGAATTGTACTGGAGGATTGGAGGAAGGTGTGGTTCCTATATGCAAAATCTTTGTTCAGAAATTATAGACCTGTGAGCTTAACTTCTGTGACTGGGAAAATATTTGAACGGCTATTAAGGGATAATATTCAGGAATTAATTGGGAAGAACTTTGTTATTAGCAATAATCAGCATGGTTTTATGAAACATAGGTCATGTCAAACTATCCTAATTGCATTCTACAAAGAAGTAAGTAGAAGTATAGATCAGGGTGTTGCAGTGGATGTGATCTACTTGGATTTTGCCGAGGCATTTCATATGGTTCCACACAATATGTTAATGTTCAAACTAAAAGAATTTGGTCTAGATCAGGGGTGGGCAATCTTCGGCCCTCCAGATGTTTTGGACTACATCTCCCATAATGCTCTTAGGGCCATAATGCTAGCAAAGCATCAAGGGAGATGTAGTCCATTACATCTTGAGGGCTGAAGATTGCCCACCCCTGGTCTAGATAAAAATTCTTGTTCTTGAGAAAAAGTGAGTGCAACTTACCACACATGTAGCAGTAGAACGATCACTGAACTCCACAAGATTGTCCCCGGTGAGGCTCCATTTCTGCTTCTCCTGCCAACGAGGCACGCAGCCGACGAGTACCCCAGAAACAGCATGAATCAACTTCACAGATAACAGGACTGTCTGCTATACTGTGTTATCTGCAGATTTTGCCCTCCCATTCTGTAAGTGAACTATAATAGGGGAAGTTTCTTTATTGAATTATTATATGGTTTTTGTGTATTTCAATAAACTTTACAACACCAGAGTTTTATCTTGCACTCTTTTATTATGGCTTGTCCACTTAACTGTTGAATCAATGAGTGCAAAAGGACACTACCTCTCAAGAGCTGCATTAGGATCACTCTGGATGCTCTTATATTTAAGGTTTTTGGACTATTTACTCTTTGTCATAAGAGACTTTGAGGCAACACACTTCTGAATGGATTTTACCTCCTATTTGTACATCCAATCATCCATCAATAAACTTTCTAAGCATATTTATTCTGAAGAACAGTTAATGTATTGTTTTATTGTATTTACTTGTATCCTGCTTATATTCTATATGTCTACATAGTGGTTTTTGTAATGCTTTGCCCCCTCCAACATCCACTTGCAGAAGCCTAGGACTGCAGTGTATGTACGTTTCTCAAGCTGTTCTGTAAACGGGGAGCCACTGAAATGAAATGCTTACTAAATCATTCAAACTACACAGCATTTTACAGAAAATAAAGAAATCAAGGTAGTGCAACTAGAAGCGAAATGTGCACAAGGAGAGCTACATACAATTCATTTGAAGAACCAAAAAGAAACATTTCTTTGGATTTCCCCTTTATCAATGCCAGAATGTCTTTATACAAAGAAAGCACACTCATCCATATACACTGAACACAATTACAATCGCAACACTTCTGTTTTTTTGCCCCATTTTTCATGAACTGAACTCAAAGGTCTAAGACTTTTTCTATGTACACAAAAGGCTTATTTCTTTCAGATATTGTTCACAAATCTGTCTAAATATGTGTTAGTGAGCACTTCTCCATTGCCGAGGTAATCCATCCACCTCACAGGTGTGGCACATCAAGATGCTGATTAGACAGCATGATTATTGCACAGGCATGCCTTAGGCTGGCCTTAATAAAAGGCCACTCTAAGATGTGCAGTTTTATCATACAGCACAATGCCACAGATGTCACAAGTTTTGAGGGAGCGTGTAATTGGCATGCTGACTTCAGGAATGTCCACCAGAGCTCTTGTCCTTGAATTGAATGTTTATTTCTCTACCATAAGCCTTCTCCAAAGGCATTTCAAAGAATTTGGCAGTACATCCAACCAACCTCACAACCACAGACCATGTGTAAAAACACCAGCCCAGGACCTCCACATCCAGCATCTTCACCTCCAAGATCGTCTGAGACCAGCCACCCGGACAGCTGCTGCAACAATCGGTTTGATCAAAGAATTTATTTCTGCACAAACTGTCAGAAACCGTCTCAGGGAAGCTCATCTGCATGCTCGTCGTCCTCATCAGTGGCTCGACCTGGCTGCAGTTTGTCATCGTAACCAACTTGAGTGGGAAAATGCTCACATTTGATGGCCACTGGTACTTTGGAGAGGTGTTCTCTTCACGGATGAATCCCGGTTTTCACGGTACAGGGCAAATGGCAGATAGCATATATGGTGTTGTGTGGGTGAGGGCTTTGCTGATGTAATCAGGGCCGGCGCTTCTTATAAGGCGAACTAGGCAGCGAGTGTCCGGCCGGGTCGCGGACCGGAGAGGAGCTCGGCCACGCTAGAGGGAAGGGGAGGTGAGGAAAAGAAGATTACAGGGAGGGGGAGTGGAGAAGATTGGAGGGGGAGGGGGGGAGTGGAGAAGATTACAGGGAGGGTGGAGAAGATTACAGGGAGGGAGGGGAAGTGGAGAAGATTACAGGGAGGGGGTAGTGGAGAAGATTACAGGGAGGGAGGGGGAGAAGATTACAGGGGGAGAAGATTACAGGCAGGGAGGGGGGAGTGGAGAAGATTACAGGGAGGGAGGGGGAGAAGATAACAGGGGGGAGAAGATTACAGGGAGGGGGAGTGGAGAAGATTACAGGGAGGGAGGGGGAGAAGATTACAGGGAGGGAGGGAGGAGAATATTACAGGGAGGGAGGAGGAGTGGTGAAGATTACAGGGAGGGGGAAAGTAGAGAAGATTACAGGAAGGGAGGGGGGAGAAGATTACAGGGAGGGAGGGGGTGGAGAAGATTACAGGGAGTGGGGGAGAAGATTACAGGGAGGGAGGGGAGTGGAGAAGATTACAGGGAGGGAGGGGGAGAAGATTACAGGGAGGGAGGAGGGAGTGGAGAAGATTACAGGGAGGGAGGGGGTAGAAGATTACAGGGAGGAGGGGAGTGGAGATGATTAGGGGGAGTGGGGTTGAGAAGATTACAGGGGGGGAGAAGAAGAGAAGATTACAGGGGGAGAAGAATAGATTACAGGGACAGGGGGAGAAGAAGAGGAGAACACAGGGAGGAGGGGAGAAGAGGAAAACACAGGGAGGGGGGAAGAAGAGGAGAACACAGGGAGGGGGAGAAGAAGAGGAGAACATGGGGGAAGATGAGAACACAGGGAGGGGGGAAGAGGAGAACGTGGGGGAGGGAGAGACCACTAAAGGAGGGAGGGGGTGGTGGAGAGACCACTAGGGGAGGTGGGTGAGGAGAGACCGCTAAGGGAGGGGAGGTGGAGGATAGACCACTAGGTGGGGTGGGGGGAGAGGAGAGACCACTAATGGAAAGGGGGGGCAGAGGAGACCATTAAGGGAGATGGGTGGGAGAGATGAGACCACTAAGGGGCAGGGGAGATCTCTAAGGGATGAAAGGGAGAGTTCTATAGGACAGGGGGCAGGACAGGGAGCTCTTTCACACTACGCGCACACACACTCACACACAATGCATTCCTATACACATTAAGTGGTCACGTAATGCATCATGACGTTCGGTCAATGCAAATTAAATGTAAAATGCAGAATTTCTGCAAATTATAACAGAATGTGCAACAAGTGCATTCACAATACAAACATAGATAAAACACAATTCGGAATTACATTTCAACTAATTAGAGACAAACTTACACTATTAGCATATTAACAATCATGGAATTCAGTTTAGAGACAATTTTGGGCGAATTCAAGCAAATAGGCATATGTACTCAAAAAAGCAAACACTTTGACATGTGGTACAATTTTATAACATTAATCTTAGTTAGTTCCATAGGGTACTGCACAACATATAGAATTACACACACAACCAATGATATTATTACATTCTAATCTAAATTAAGGCCACACAGTGAATGCAAAACAGCATGTTATGGTCAGCTGAGAAAAATTCTTGACAAATTTTAGTAGGAAGCAGAGATAAGGCTATGAAACCTAGTCCAAATTAATTCAAGAGGTCAGTGTGGTGGTAACAGATCCACCAAGCGGGCTTGGACCCAAAAAAAAGATACGTATAAACAAAGAATGAATACACCCCAATCAAGGGGGGACTCAATACTGGTATTTAAAGGAGGGCAAAATTAAAAAATTACTGCTATATTTACTAGCCTAGAGATGAGCCTTGTGGGGAAGTAGTCAAAAATACCCACAGCTATAAGTACAAATAGTATCTAGTAGGAAAATACTTTAGTGGGTAAAACAGGAAAATAGTTATACAAATTGAGCTTTAGCTGGGAAGCAAATATCATTTTTTATGTATGTTACAACCACATGTCCTAATCCTTGTTTAATGGTCTCAATCTGCAGCTAGCCTCAATGGGGCTAAAGTAAACCCTAATAATGGCTGCTAGGTCTAGATGAACAGGATTGGTACAGGGAAAGTTCACTTATTAGTGATCTAGGTAATTGTTATAATGAGCGCAAGAGACAAAAGGGCAATAGGCTATAGCCTGAATAAAGGGGTTATGGTAAAGGAAATTACCGTGAGTGGTATAAGAGCTTCAAAATAAATGAGTTCAAAAATCACTGATATCTAATGAAGCAGCGTTAATGCTGAAAGTATTCTTATCCCTATTCTTATCCCCTTTAGAACAGCAGGTAGCAAAAGCCTAACTGCTAGTCCCTGAGTCTCCTAAAGAAACACCTTTGTGGGTGTTCTATGGTAATACCTAATATCTATATGCTCCATGTCCTTGACTCCAATGAACCCCCACAAAATCAAAATCTAAGAAGAGAGGGGTGCTAAATACCCACTGCGTGCATTAGTGCTTGAAGTGCTCCATAAAGTGAAAGTTTATTTTGAAGCTCTTATACCACTCACGGTAATTTCTTTTACCATAACCCCTTTATTCAGGCTATAGCCTATTGCCCTGATGTCTCTTGCGCTCGTTGCTATGACAATGACCTAGATCACTATTAAGTGAACTTTCCCTGTACAAATCCTGTTCATCTGCACCTAGCAGCCCTTATTAGGCTTTACTTGTGTGGTGGTAACATACATAACAAATTATATTTGCTTCCCAGCTAAAGCTCAATTTGTATCACTATTTTCCTGTTTTACCCAATAAAGTATTTTCCTACTAGATACTATTTGTACTTATAGCTGTGGATATTGTTGACTACTTCCCCACAAGGCTCATCTCTAAGCTAGTTATTATAGCTGTCATTTTTTATTTTTTTCCCTCCTTTAAATACCAGTATTGAGTCCCCCATTGATTGGGGTGTATTAATTCTTTGTTTATACGTACCTTGCAAAATGTTGCCTGCATTTTGCAAATCATTTGTGATGTCACAGCAACTATGAATATATTATACACATCAACAGCAAATTAAGTGATGTATAAAATCCATTGAAAAATGACACTATATAGACTGGTGATGCCAATTATTCTGTGGTTTGTTTGTTTTTTGTTGTTGAGATTTTGGCTTTCAAAATGTTCAAATAATCATGATAGACAACTTCTTCCTTTTTTATTGTCAATACTTTAAAAGAACTTAATATATTTTGCCTACTTTTAGCAGGTTTTAAAAAAAATGGCATATGGTTAGGAAAGAAAAACAGCAAACTGAGTTTGTTTCCCCAGCGTGCGGGAAACCAGCACATACAAGTTTAAATACTTATACATTTATGGAAATATTCATATATACATTTTTAAATGCTTTAAAAAAAAAGCTCCATTATATAGGAAACTGCATTTAACTATATTTCAATATATATTCTATTGCACTATACAGGTTTGAAAATGAATAAAAATGTATCTCACTAGACTCTAAAGGAAGAATATAAATATTCTATTACTTCCATTGGGTTGAATTTAATTTTTGTTTATATAAAAATATATTCACAATTTCTTTCATATTTGTATGTAATAGTATTATAACTTGGAAGATTTTCTGAACATGTTTATCTTAATTTTACATAATTCCATAATACACTTTGGACAAATTCCATAACAGTTTGAGGAAATAGTACAATAATGAGACAATAAAATGCCATACGTTACTTAATTGGTGACAATTGTGTGACTCTCAAAAATATTGAAAAACAAAATACCTTGCCAGAATAAGAAAAAAAGCCTCTTAACATGACCTCACCAACATTTATATAGTTGCATAGTTTAAGCAGCTGAAAGGGTTAAAAATATGTCAATCAATGTTAACATTTCCAAGATATATTGATCCACTACAAGCTTTTGCCAGTTTTCCATCGATTGTGAAAAAAATCATTCTTGACTTAAAGGAAATCAAATTTATCCTTGGATCAACCTTCATTTCAAACAGTGTTTCTTCTATAAGTAGTAGAGTGAGAAATGACATGATAAAACCACTTCTTTATTTAAAGGGATTTTTTCGGCAACAAAAACTGCTGATGACAACATTTCCATGAGGTGGGTATATAAATTGAATATATATATATATTGTGATTTTAATTTCCACAGGAAAAATAAAGATTAAAATATTGGGGCAGAGCCTGGCTGATAGACTGAGAAGTCATGTTTGACCCTGAATAAATTGATTACATTGCAGCTATCAACCCTGATCTTGCAGTTTAGCAACTACTTACCTGGCCATGCAAGGGATCCTTCATTACATTATTTTTTTTTCTTTATTTAATATTGAAGAGTGAACATGGTATACAATCAGTAATGTAAATCATTATATACAGCTATAAAGTTGATTCTTAAGTCAAATACCTCAGAGTTTAGTTATTCAACAATGCATATTTTATATTTAGAATAGAATAAAACACCCCTCAAAAAAACAAACAAAAACAACTATCTCTATCTAGGTATGTCTCTCCTTTTAATATATATGCCTTCATGGGTCGCAGACTTTACTAAAGTAGAGTAGGAATGTCTAACTCTTGAGGATAAATCGTCCATAATACAATTTCCTTTTTTAGATCCACCTCTCTCATAGATGGTAAGTCTGCTTTTAGCCAGCTGGCAGCTATACATCTACATGCTGCCAATGTGATAAGGTATACTAGTTTCTGCGAATGTCTGTGTAGGCCAGTTATTGATCTGGATAATAAAAATATCCAAGGGTTTAGTTCTATATTTTCCTGTAGTATTGTTGACATTAGTTTTTTTATTTCTTCCCAAAAGCTGCAAAGCTTTTGGCAGCACGTAGATGTATAGCTATCGCATTGGCAGTACGTAGATGTATAGCTATCACATTGGCAGTACGTAGATGTATAGCTATCACATTGGCAGCACGTAGATGTATAGCTATCACATTGGCAGCACGTAGATGTATAGCTATCACATGGGCAGCACGTAGATGTATAGCTATCACATTGCCAGCACGTAGATGTATAGCTATCACATTGGCAGCACGTAGATTTATAGCTATCACATTGGCAGCACGTAGATGTATAGCTATCACATTGGCAGTACGTAGATGTATAGCTATCACATTGGCAGCACGTAGATGTATAGCTATCACATTGGCAGCACGTAGATGTATAGCTATCACATTGGCAGCACGTAGATGTATAGCTATCACATTGGCAGCACGTAGATGTATAGCTATCACATTGGCAGCACGTAGATGTATAGCTATCACATTGGCAGCACGTAGATGTCTAGCTATCACATTGGCAGCACGTAGATGTATAGCTATCACATGGGCAGCACGTCGATGTATAGCTATCACATTGCCAGCACGTAGATGTATAGCTATCACATTGGCAGCACGTAGATTTATAGCTATCACATTGGCAGCACGTAGATGTATAGCTATCACATTGGCAGCACGTAGATGTATAGCTATCACATTGGCAGTACGTAGATGTATAGCTATCACATTGGCAGCACGTACAGGGCCGGACTGGCCCACCGGGATACCGGGAAATTTCCCGGTGGGCCGCGGCACCTGGGGGCTGCGCATATATGTGCCACCGGGTGGCCGGTCCGGTGGCACACTCATAGGGGGCCGGCCGTGTTTCAGGCTGGAGCCGCCGGGCCGGGTGGCAGCCTCGCCGGTCCGGCGGCACTTCTGTCATTGATGATGCTGAGGGGGAGGAGCATGTCTACCATGCTCCCTCGCGGTACCCACAATCCCCAGCACAGCATCATACTGATACAGCATAATGTGCTGGGGATTGTGGGTACCGTGAGGGAGCATGGTAGACATGCTCCTCCCCCCTCAGCATCATCAATGACAGAAGTGCCGCCGGACCGGCGAGGCTGCCACCCGGCCCGGCGGCTCCAGCCTGAAACGCGTCCGGCCCCCTCTGACTTCTCTAGGTAAATGGGGAATAGAGAGATGGTGGAGGGAGAGGCACTGGGAAAGTGGGGCGGAAGGGAGAGGGAGAGACACTGGGAAAGTGGGGAGGAGGGAGAGACACTGGGAAAGTGAGGAGGGAGAGACACAGGGAAAGTGGGGAGGAGGGAGAGACACTGGGAAAGTGAGGAGGGAGAGACACAGGGAAAGTGGGGAGGAGGGAGAGACACTGGGAAAGTGGGGAGGAGGGAGAGATACTGGGGAAGTGGGGAGGAGGGAGAGACACTGGGGAAGTGGGGAGGAAGAGAGGAGGGAGAGACACTGGGAAAGTGGGGAGGAAGAGAGGAGGGAGAGACACTGGGAAAGTGGGGAGGGAGAGACACTGGGAAAGTGGGGAGGAGGGAGAGACACTGGGAAAGTGGGAAGGAAGGGAGGAGGGAGACAAACTGGGAAAGTGGGGAGGGAGAGAGGAGGGAGAGACACTGGGAAAGTGGGGAGGAAGGGAGGAGGGAGAGACACTGGGAAAGTGGGGAGGAAGAGAGGAGGGAGAGGCACTGGGAAAGTGGGGAGGAAGGGAGGAGGAAGAGACACTGGGAAAGTGGGGAGGAAGGGAGGAAAGAGAGACACTGGGAAAGTGGGGAGGAAGAGAGGAGGGAGAGACACTGGGAAAGTGGGGAGGAAGAGAGGAGGGAGAGACATTGGGAAAGTTGAGAGGAAGGGAGGAGGGAGAGACACTGGGAAAGTGGGGTGGAAGGGAGGAGGGAGAGACACTGGGAAAGTGGGGAGGAAGGGAGGAGGGAGAGACACTGGGAAAGTGGGGAGGAAGAGAGGTGTGGAGGAGGGAGAGACAAAGAGGGAGAAATGAAGGAGACACACAAGGGAGGGGGAGAAAGAGGCAGAAGGGGGAGAGAGAGACTGGGAAGGAGAGGGGAGACATTGACACAGTGGAGCAGTGAGGGGGAGAAAGAAACATACAGCGTGACTGGGGGGAGACAAAAAGGCACACAGAGGGGCTGGAGATAAAAAGAGACACACATAGCACATAGGTGCTGTATATATCACTGGTGGATGGGGGGGCAACGAGGCAATTTCCCCCCCCCCCACGAGACTTTCCCCTGCCGGCCGATCTCCCTCCCCGTTCCGCAGGCACCGTGCGGGCAGCCGGCAGGGGAGGGAGGAAGAGAGGACCCGGGGAGCTCTAGCAGCCCCCTGGGTCCATCTCGCGTGAGCACAGAGCGTTTCCGCAGCTTCCACGGCAACGCTCCAGTTCTCACGAGGGTGAACTCTAGCCCTGGAGCTACGGGCTAGAGTTCACTCTCAGCACTGCGACCACCAGGGATTCACATCTGCTTAAAATAAATCTGCACTTTTGTTTATTTTGAAGCCTATGAGTGCGCTTTTTACATTAGAGTAATTTTTATTTAAAGTTATCTGTTCTTACACTGTATCTGCACACTATGCTGGCGCAACGCATTATGGGGCTGGTAAATATTTTTTTTCCAGGGCTGCTTTTAATTCCCAGTCCGTCCCTGAGCACGTAGATGTATAGCTATCACATTGGCAGCACGTAGATGTATAGCTATCACATTGGCAGCACGTAGATGTATAGCTATCACATTGGCAACACGTAGATGTATTGCTATCACATTGGCAGCACGTAGATGTATAGCTGCCGGCTGACTAAAAACAGACCTTCCATCTATGAGAGAGGTGGATTTAAAAATTAAAGAAAATTGTATCATGGATGATTTATCCTCAAGAGGATTTATCCTCAAGAGGATATCCTCAAGACATTCCTACTCTACTTTTAGTAAAGTCTGGGACCCATGAAGGCATACATTAAAAGGAGAGACATACCTAGATAGAGATAGTTTATTTATTTATTATTTTTTTTGAGGGGTGTTTTATTCTATTCTTTTTTTTTTTTTTTTTTTTTTTAAATTCTTTATTTTTGCGTGCATAATGATAACAAACATTCCGGCACTGCCACAACAGCAGGTACCGGTCATTAATCGGCATAGGTTACATCTGCACATTTTTTGGTATTAAATTCAGGCTTGGTTCAAGGTTAATCAACAGTTATGTCAGTATAAGAGGCAATATAAAGCGTGGAAGAGCAGTATGAAAACTGACATGAAGGTTTAGTAATAAAATAATACAGTAATACAAGTACTTGCTGAACAGGCTAGCAGTAAGCGTTTAGGTAAACAAAAGTGATTAACTTGCTAAAGTTACATGAGGCTTGGCTGACTGACCCTGAGAATGGCTATAATACCTCGATTGAGCTGTGCATAGTAATATCAGTGCGGTTAGTTCTAGACAGGCTAGGTGGGGAGGCAGTTAAGAACCATATGCTTCAGGAGTAGTTATTAGTAACTTTCTGTAAGCTTAGTTAAGTTTATCCATCAGGGAGCAGCAGATCGACAGACATATCCGCAAGCATAGACATTTCAGTTAGAATAAGCAGAGAGATATAGAACATGTAGGGCCTAACTCATCACAATGCAAACTTTTTCAATTGTACATATTGCAATTATGCCATAAACAAGGTTCAATAACAGGGACTACAAAGTCGATTTGGGTGTTCACGTGAACGCAATATTCGGTAGGTTAGCATGAACTGTACCAGGGGTGCTAGTCATTTGACCGTGCACAGTGGCATGTCAGACTGCCATGTTGTTGCTAGTGTCCCCATTTACCCGATACCAGAAGTCGGCAGGCTTTCGGTATAGGTCTGTGAGCAGTCCGAGGCTTTCTGTGTAGGGGTTATCTCCTTGGCAGCGGCTGTATGATGCTGGCTGTGAGCCGTCGCTTGAGCTTGATTGGCAGCTTGTCTGTGTGCAGTGATGGTGGGGCTGTGCTTTGATGGGGCTGTGCAGGCGCTTGTCCCGGGGTTTTCCCCGCCGTTTGTGGTCGATTGAGAGGAAGAGTGCTGGCGCCTGAGGGGCAGTCCATCGCCACTCGTTGCTTTGCTCTCTGCCTTCGTCCCCTTCTGGAGGCTGCCCTGGGGGCTCGCTGTGGGTACGTACATAGTTGCCGCCTGGTAGCTGGTCGGACCCATGAAGCTATTGCTTGGACTGCTTGTTGAAAGGGCCGAGCCTTATGCCGGAGTTGTGACCATAAACTGGAGCAGAGTTGGTCAAAGAACTCCTGGGTGTGTTTGGGTGGAGTGGCAGAGGTGTTGCTGGTACCATGGTTCGCCCTCTCTCTCCCTATTGCTGTTTGCTTATCTTCGCTGTGTTGTGGTTGCAGTCGGCCACGTGTAGTGAGGCTGAGCTCCTCCGCCATCTTGGACGCCACCGTTTCCATTCTGCTCGGAAGCTCAGTGGCGTCTGCTATGCTGTCGTGGCTTGTGGTTTCTCGTGCTGGTGGGGACCGGGATATCCCCCACCGGTCCAAAGGGGGGGGGAAGTAGTGTGTGGGTATCCCTTCTGCAGCCTGAGAACCGGGAGAGCGGCCGTCTCTCCACGGCTCCCACCCGTGCAGGCCGTGAGATGTGTTGAGGGCTGTTCCGCGGCGGAGAGCCCCGAATCGGGTGTCTCCGGACTCAGCATTCCCTCCTGGAGACGAGTATGGTTGTCCGCGGCCGGAACGATCCGGTGGTCGGGCGTAAAGCCCAGAATCAAGGCTGCAGATGCGGGAGCTCCCACCATGAGCGTCCGGCTTGCTCGGCTGGTAAGCTCCGCCCCCCGTGTTTTATTCTATTCTAAATATATAATATGCATTGTTGAATAACTAAACTCTGAGGTATTTGACTTAAGAATCAACTTTATAGCTGAATGTAATGATTTATGTTACTGATTGTATATCGTGTTCACTCTTCAATGTTAAAGAATTAAAAAAAAAATAATGCAATGAAGGATCTCCCCACCTTGCATGGCTAAGTAATTAGTTGCTAAACTGCAAGATCAGGGTTGATAGCCACAATTTAATCAGTTTATTCAGAATTTGGTGAGGAGCCCTTGTCAAACATGACTTCTCAGGCTACCAGCCAGGCGGGTATTAAGACTTTTATTTGGCCTTTTTTGGGGCTAAAAAAATAAGATTTGAGAAAAAAGATAACATCAAATGGTAAGTTTTTACAGGTATCTAGTTCTCTTGTTCCCCTCACTATTTTTAGGGTGAGGGGGTTAGGTATGGGTTTATTAATTTTGTTTTTGGGTGGGAGGGTGACTAGGGGCTTGGGGACCCCTAGTCACCTGGGGTTAACATTTTCATTTAGGGCCCCCACCCGCGGCTCATGGGTTGGGGCCGGGGAGGACAATAGGTCCCCCCATTTTTATTTAGGGCCCCCACCCGCCACTCAGGGGTGGGGGCCGTGGAGGGAGGACAATAGGTCCCCCCCTTACTGTGATTTAGGGCCCCCACCCGCCGCTCAGGGGTGGAGGCCTGAGGGGGAGGACAATAGGTGTCCCCCCTTATTGTTATTTAGGGCTTCCACTCACCGCTTAGGGGTGGGGGCCATGGGGAAGGACAATAGGTCCCCCCTCTTTATTGTAATTTAGGGCCCTTACCTGACGCTCAGGGGTTAGGGCCGGGGGGGAGGACAATAGGTACCCGCCCCCTTATTGTTATTTAGGGCCCTTACCTGCCATTCAGGGGTGAGGGCCAGGAGGGAGGACAATAGGTACCCCCCTTATTGTTATTTAGGGCCCTTACCTGCCATTCAGGGGTGGGGGCCAGGAGGGAGGACAATAGGTACCCCCCTTATTATTATTTAGGGCCCACAGCCGCCGCTCAGAGCTGGGGTCTGGGGGGGGAGACAATAGGTCCCGTCCCCCTCCACATTTTCATTTAGGGCACCCACCCACCACTCATGGGTGGGGGTCAGGGGGACGATAGGTCCCCCCCTTATTTCTATTTAGGGCTCCTACCCACTGCTTAGGGGTGGGTGCGAGGGTGGGCAATAGGTCCCCCGTTTAGTTTAATACCCCCACTCGCGCGGCACGGGTGGGGGCTCAGGAGGGGGGACTCCAGGGGTTGTTGGTCTTTTCTTTTAACAGTGAGCAACCACTGGCAGAATTTACTAATACTAAGTAATCTTTACTTAGTATTAGTAAATTTGGCTGAAAGACCAATTTAAGTCTTTCAGCCTTTTGGTAGATAGCTCCCTGATGCAGCCCCCGCACGAATAGGATCGGAGTTTCATTCATTAGAATGAAATTCCGATTCGAACAAAGTCCTGAATTGCATCCTGTTCTCATTCTGTTAGGACAAAATTTGGTAGTTTCATTTGCGTTCTGTGACAGGATGTTCGGCAATACTGACAGGAATCATCGTGAGATCATAGATCAAAGGTGAGAATTGTGGAGAAATTGCTTTGATCACCAGAAACAAATCACACTTTGCTCCTGCGCTGGTCAAAGCTGGTCAAGCGTAGGAAACCTCCATAAGACAAATTAGTGCCTACCTTGTCTTATGTTTTAAAGAAAACTAGAGCAGATGGGAAGACATGAAGAACAGATCCTGACAGAGGGAGAGAAGAGGCATGACAGTGCCGCTTTAAATTGATTAAAACTATTTTTTGTCTCAATCTTTTTAATATAGTAATATTAAACCAACGATTCTCAACTTGTGGTAGGCGTACCACCAGGGTTACAGTTCTTGTCCCCCAGAGGTACACAAAAAAAAAATCAGTAATGGTGGTTCTACCGCTGGTGCAGCTGCACCACACAGGTTGGGAATTGCAAGGACCATTGGGTGGCCAACACACTTAGAGCGATAAACATCTGCCATCAGGGGCCCAGTCGTGAGCTGTGAAAAATTTAACAGCAACCGGGTCGGTCCCTTCTTGTCGACAAGGAGTACTGGAAGGAAGTGAGAGCTGGTCACTTACTCTTAGCTGCCATAGACCCAGCCATGCCAGGAGGGGGGTGGACCGTGTGAGGAGCAAGCCCCTAACTCCCAACAGTCCCAGCCATGGAAGCCACCCTCCTGCTGGGTGGGGTAGCTAAAATTGTATCTATATTTCTGTCTTTGTGTGTATTTTTGTGTATCTATGTCTGTATGTATGTAGTGTTTGTATCTGTTTGTGTCAGTGTCTGTATCTGTATGTATGTGTATTTGGGTATGTCAGTGTGTGTATCTGTGTGTCAGTGTTTGTATCTGTCTGTGTATTTGCATGTGTGTCAGTGTTTGTATCTGTGTGTCTATGTAGCTGCATTTGTCAGTTTGTGGATCAGTGTATCTAGATGCGTGTCAGCATTTAGTTACATAGTTACATAGTTACATAGGTTGAAAAAAGACATGTGTCCATCAAATTCAGCCTTCCTTGCATCTGTTTTTTGCTGTTGATCCAAAATAAGGCAAAACACACAGTTTGAAGCACTTCCAAATTTGTAACAAATTAGGGGAAAAAATAATTTGACCCCAGAATGGCAGTCAGTTTTATCATTGGATCAAGAAGCTATTACCCTACAATTGAAAAATTATATAATTGAATTATGCATCTAGTTGCTGTTTAAACATCTGTACAGAGTCTGATAAAACCACTTCTTCATGCACAGACTTCCACATCCTTATTGTGTTTTCTATGTTTGTCAGGGTTTGTATCTGACAAACATAGAAAACACGGTGTTTATATCTGTGTGTCTGTGTAACTGCATGTGTGACAATGTATGTGTGCATCTGTCTATCTAGATATGTGTTAGTGTTTTCTTCTCTGTATCTTTGTATCTAGATGTGTGTCAGTGTTTGCTTTTGTTTGTCTGTGCATCTGTAGCAGTGTTTATATCTGTGTATCTCTATCTATATGTGTGTCAGTGTTTGTTTATGTGTGTCTGTGTATCTGCAAGGGTCAGTGTTTGTATCTGTGTATTAGCATGTTTGTCAGTGTGTGTATCTGTATGTGTGCGTATCTGCATGTGTGTCATTGTGTGTCTGTGTATCTGCACTGTATATACTAAAATGCCTGGTGCAGAGGAGAACAGGGGGAGCCTGGAGAAGCAGAAGGAGCCTTGGGCAGAAGAGGAACAGGGAGAGCCAAGGGCGGTGAAAAATGGGAGATGGAACTGAGAAAAAAATTATACATTTAAAATAGCAGCAACTATATTAATTACAAACATTTTGCTAATATGAGGAGTACAATTTATGAATGTGGGCTGCCAAGGGGTACACAATGAAAAGAATGCTGGGAACCACTGTCTTAAACTGTTATTTTATCAGTGTTTCTGAAGATTAAAAAATATATATTTGAACTAAAATAGCAAAAGACGTATCATAGTAGCTGTGATCTAGACAACTTTTAGAACATACCGTATATACTCGAGTATAAGCTGACCCGAATATAAAAAACTGGGAAAACTTATTGACTCGAGTATAAGACTAGGGGGGGGGAAATGCAGCAGCTACTGGTAAATTTCTAAATAAAATTAGATCCTAAAAAAATTATATTAATTGAATATTTATTTACAGTGTGTGTATATAATGAATGCAGTGTGTGTGTATGAGTGCAGTGTGTGTATGAGTGCAGTGTGTGTATGAATACAGTGTGTGTGTATGAGTTCAGTGTGTGTGTATGAGTGCAATGTGTGTATATGAATGCAGTGTGTGTGTATGAATGCAGTGTGAGTGTGTGTGATGCAGTGTGTGTTTGTGTATGTGTTGCAGAGCCTTGGTGGGGGGTGGGCATTTTTATTATTATTTTTTTTAACAAATTATTTTAATAATTTTTTTCTGTTAAATTATTATTTATTTTATTATTATTATTATTATTTATATATATATTTTTTCGTCCCCCATACCTGCTTGATACATGGCAGGGAGGGGGGCTCTCACTCCCTGGTGGTCCAGTGGCATTGGCAGTTCAGTGGAGGGGGGCTGGCAGAGAGCGTTTACTTACCTCTCCTGCAGCTCCTGTCAGCTCCCTCCTCCTCCGCGCTGGCCCGGTCAGCTCCCTCTGCAAGTCCCAGTGTAAGTCTCGCGGCCGTGCTACGACCCCGCGGCTCTCGCAAGACTTACACTGGGAGCTGACAGGGGAGCTGACCGGACTGGCGCAGAGGAGGAGGGACCTGACAGGAGCTGCAGGAGAGGTAAGTAAACGCTCTCTGCCAGCCCCCCTCCTACACAGCCCCCAGTCTGTATTATGGCAATGTAAATTGCCATAATACAGACATTGACTCGAGTATAAGTCGAGTTGGGGTTTTTCAGCACAAAAAATGTGCTGAAATACTCGACTTATACTCGAGTATATGCGGTATGTCTCTTTCAGGTCAATCATACCAGTGAATAAGATTTTTTTCTACTTTCTGAGATTCACGTGATTCAGGAGAATAAATTCCTACTTTCCTGGAGTTGTAGCCTTTTCAGACTAAACAAATTCTAGAAATGACAGATCAGAAAATTAGCATTTTACCTTAAGCAGATAAATATGACTTAATTCACTAAACACTAGTTTTTTAATGTTTTATAATACATAATATCATGTTCATTTTAGCTGCTTAGTTATGATTGAAAATTATGCTCCAGTTTTGCCTGGAGGCCTATATACCTTTAACATGAAAAAAAGAATTCTAGACAGAATAATATATATTTACTTAGATAGTTCCCTGCAATAAATATATATATTTCATACTATGTCGACATAGTATGAAATAATTATAAAATAATTTACTAATACACTTTTTCATGTAAGTCCCAATTCTCGTTGAATTGTATCTTTGGGAGCCATCTTGTATATACTGTATATACCTATATATACATCTTGCTCCCAAATAAATATATATCCTGATGAAAGTCTGTGTGTAACAGACTAAAACGTTGATTGACTTTTTCACAGCTAATTAAAAGCTAAGTTTCATCTACATTGCAAGTCCTGGGAGTGCTATCTGGATTGTCTATTTTTGTATTTTCGCCCGACAAGCACCGGGCAAGTATATTTTGTGATCTATGGAGTGCAGGATTATTATTTTTTTCTCTCTCTCTCTCTCTCTCTCTCTCTCTCTCTCTATATATATATATATATATATATATATGTATATATATATATATATATATATAAGATGGCTCCCAAAGATGAACTGGAAAGGGAATGTCTGAGACAACAACAGATAGACGATGCAGAAAAAGAGGAGGTTCCATGACAAGACAAACCTCTCCATGGGGTTTACCACCAGCAGATAGTGGATGTGGCTCACCACGTCAAAATCCTACCAGTGGTAGGAAAAGGCAGGACTGAAAGACAGCACTGAGGCAATACTCCTAGCAGCACAGGAACAGACACAGCACCAGTTCAATAGAAGTGGGAGTCTACCACACCAAGCAAGACCCAAGGTGCAGACTGTGCAAAAAGGCCTCTGAGGTAGTCCAGCACCTAGTAGCCGGATGCAAGATGTTAGCAGGAACAGCTTACATGGAGAGACAACCGAGTTGCTTGGATTGCGAAAATCTGCACAGAATATGGATTGGACCTGATGGGAGTCCAGATGGGAGATACCAAACAGGGCAGTTAAGAATGACAGGGCTAAGATACTGTGCGACTTTAAGATCCAGACAGACAAGCCAGTGCTGGCCAAACAACCCGACATCGTGGTAAACAAGGAATGGAAGACTGCAGTCATGGTAGATGTGGCAATACCCAGTGACTATAACATCAGGCAGAAGGAACATGAGAAGGTGGAGAAATACCAAGGACTGAAAGAAGAGCTAGAAAGGATATTAAAAGTAAAGGCAGTAGTAGTCCCAGTTGTGATAGGGGCACTCGGGACTGTGACTCCGAAGTTGGGGGAGTGACTTCAACAGATTCCAGAGATCGCTGTCCAGAAGAGTGCAGTTATAGGAACAGCTAGGATACTGCGCAGAACCCTCAAATTCCCAGGCCTCTGGTAAAGGACCTGGGAATGAGGAATAAACATACCACCCAGGAGGAGTGAGAAAATCTATTTAATTTATATTATACGTTCATGGAAAAAATAAAGTACACCCTCCTTGTACTTTCTATAGTTTTACATATCAGGACATAACAATCATCTGTTCCTTAGCATGTCTTAAAATTAGTTAAATACAACCTCAGATGAACAGTAACATATGACATATTATACTGTGTCATGATTTATTTATCAAAAATAAAGCCAGAATGGAGAAGCCATGTGTGAAAAAATAAGTATACTCTTACTGCTTCCAAAGGAATTAAGACGCTAAGTGGCAGACAGGTGTTGCTAATCAAATGCTCTAGATTAATTGATCATAAGCAACTGTGATCACCTCTATAAAAGCCAAAGTTTTAGCAGCTTGCTGATCTGGAGCATTCAGGTGTGTGTTAACACAATGCCATTGAGGAAATACATCAGTAATGATCTTAGAGATGCAATTGTTGCTGCCCATCAAACTGGGAAGGATAATAAAGCAAATTCCAAACAATTTAAAGTTCATCATTCTATAGTGATAAAGTTTATTCAAATGTGGAAAACATTCAAAACAGTTGACAATTATCCCAGGAGTGGACGCACAAAAGTAAAGTTGGAGAAGGAGCAGAAAGGGGCTGCAAGGAGCAGAAAGGGATCAGAAAGAGAAAGGAGCAGAAGGGCGCAAAATAAGCAGGAAGTAGCAGAAAGGTAAAGGAGCCAAGAAGGAGAGAAGACAATGTCAGACGAAAAAGAAGACTGTGACAAATGAAAGAGTAGAAAAGGAGATTGGAACAGGAAGGACAAGTGAAGTGAACCCTCCACTTTACTCTGGACACCACATCATAAGGCTTTAGTAACTGGGCCTGGCAGGGAAACTTTGGACCTTCTCATCTCCCAAGGTAAATAAAAATATCAGTGTTAATGATACTGAGTAGGGGTGTCGCAGATTGGCTAGAGCGGTCAGCTGGCACTCTAAGTGATTCAGTAGCTCCCCATTTTATAAAAAAAGTTAAAAAAAATTATGAACCGGGAACTAGTGATTGGCTTAGAGCATCAACTGACCACTCTAGCCAATCTGCAGCACCCATGCCTGACGTCAATCTGCACTTCCTGACACTCCGTTTCAGAAGCCGAATACCACTGAGCAGAGATCTGGAGCTGGAGGAAGCCTTTGGGGTTAAACCAATTGAGAGCGGTTTAACCCCTTCAAGGAAAGAGAGCACCCAGGGGCTTCCTGGCATCGTAGCATTTTCGTTTAGATGAAGTTGTTATGGTGACCAGAATGTTCCTTTAATTTGCTTAAAGAAACACTATAGTTTCAGGAATACAAACATGTATTCCTGACACCATAGTTGTGAAAACGCCATTCACCCTGGCTTTATGTGATAATGACTATGCCCCTTCCCTTTCATGACACTGTCAAAAAGGGACCAAGCATGGATGTCATTACAATTATGCCCATGTATATATATATATATATATATATATATATATATATATATATACATATATATATATATATATATACATATATATAATATTTGTATTCAGTGAATGTCATTTTATTTATACATTTCATCACTCTTGCCACTCTTTCTTTCACTCTTTCACTCTATATTCTCTCTTTATTCTATCAGTGTTTCCGCAGAGTGAAAAAAAAATATTTGAACTGCAATAACAAAAAATGAATCATAGTAGATAACATAGTAGCTGTGTTCTAGATAATTTTGGTCCCTGAGACCTTGAGAAGTAGAACATATGTCTCTTTGAGGTCAATCAAATCAGTAATTGGGATGTATCTTTCTATTTTCTGAGATTCTGGTGATTCAGGAGATTAAATTCCTACTTGCATAATAAAATGTTCCTCCACCTATTCTAAAGGAGGATATCATGGCACTAGAAAAAGTGCAAAGAAAAGCTACAAAATTGATAAAAGGAATGGAGCATTTTAGTTATGAAGAAAGGTTCAAAAATCTAAATCTCTTTAGTTTGAAAAAACTGCGCCTCGGAGGGGATATGATAACATTATACAAATATATTCGGGGCCAGTACAAACCATTATCGGGAAATCTATACATAAACAGGACTATACAGAGGACACGAGGTCATGCATTTAGGCTGGAAGAAAGGAGATTTAATCTAAGACCAAAAAAGGGGGGGTTTTACAGTAAGAACTATAAGGATGTGGAATTCTCTGTCTTTGCCGTGCACGCACACTTTGCGGTCAGAGGCCACATACAGCCAATTACAGCTTTAGGAGGGTTATTTACACCCAAATTACCTTTTGATCAGTGCCCTGTCGTGGTTTCCCTTTGCTGGTTATCCAAGAGTGTGTTCCTGATCATATTATTCTGGGTTTTGACTTTGGTTTCATTTTGACTTCCCAGATTTCTGGTACCCTTGACTTTTGGCTTTCCCTCTTCGTTGTTTCTCATTCTGTATCCCTGACCTCGGCAAGTATTTTGACTATTCTTGAGTATGTTAAGTCTGGCCATTCTAAGGTCCGGTTAGACGTTACCCTTAGACCTAGGTGTGCCTGCGGGATCTACTGTAATACTGACAGATAAATACTTCCAAAAACATAACATACAGGGATATAATTTCTAATTAGTGGGGTCATAGCTGCTTGATCCAAGGAGACATCTGACTACCATTTTGGGGTCAAGAAGGATTTTGTTCCTAGTTTGTTGCAAAATTGAAAGCGCTTCAGACTGGGTTTTTTGCCTTCTTTAGGATCAACAGCAAAAACATATGTGAGAAAGGCTGAACTTGATGGACGCAAGTCTCTTTTCAGCTATGTAACTATGTAACTGTGTAAATACCTGTGAATTATTGGATGTTCTTGTAACTTTTCCTGGCAGTAGTGGTCTTCGCAGAATAAAAAATTCCAGAAATTACTTATCAGAAAATTAGCATTTTTCCTTAAGCATTAAATTGACAGAGAAATATGACTTCATCCTCTAAACACTGCTTGTTTTTCATGTTTCAAAATATATATCATGTTAATTTTAGCTGCTTTGTTATACTTGAAAATTATGTTTCAATTTTGCCTGAAGTGCTTTATACCTACAGAGTAACATGAAAAAAATCTAGGCAGGAAAATAGACATCTACAGAGAGACTTCCAAGCAATATATATGTCTTAATAGAGGTCTTAGGGGCTCAAACATTGTACGTCAACATCGTATGATGTAATTTTTTTCCTAATACACTTTTTCATGCAAGTTCCAAGAGTGTTTTTGTTTATTATTATATTATTTTTAAATATGTATATTCCAAATACATATAAATATATAATAAATATATAATATATAATAAATATAAATATATAGAATTCCAAAAGCCTTGCACTCCAACTTAAACAATGTCTTTGACAACTATTAGCTGGTTCTCAGCAATTATTATTATTATTATTATTATTATTATTATTGCCATTTATATAGCGCCAACAGATCCCGTAGCGCTTTACAATATTATAAGAGGGGGATCTAACTATAAGTAGGACAATTACAAAAAACTTATGGGAACAATAGGTTGAAGAGGACCCTGCTCAAACGAGCTTACATTCTATAGGTGCTGCATATATAAGCCAAGGTATTGTACCAGCACTCTGAGACCCCAAAAAAATATTCTTCCAAAAAAATTGATCCATTATCATATAATTACATTATTATTATTATTATTACATTATATAATTGGTTAAATATTATATAATATGTAATATTTTTATTCAGTTAATGTAATTTTATCTAGCAATATTTTTCACTCTTACCAAAACAAAGCCATTAAATTCTTATTTTATATCTCCCAAGTGTCAGATCTCAGTAGAGATAGTTTCTCTTTGGTAGCTAAATCACCCTCCCCCTTTTCCATATTGTGTCCCAGAATTTAAGGAAAACATAATTTTTGTTTTTTAAGAGTCCAGAGTTTTACAACAATAAAACTCATAGTGATGTGTCCTTAAATTTTAGGAAATGCATTTAGAATTTAGCTTGTGCACACTATATAGAACATTTTGGTCTTCTGCCAAACTACTTTTTCACTCCCTTCCCTCCCCCCCCCCCCCCCCCCCCCTTACCACACCTTCAGCTACATTGCCTGAAAGAAAAGCATCCTCCTTGCCAATTGGAATGTAGAGAGGTATCTTAGTTTACTGTACTTATCTGGCCATTTGCTGTAAGCAAAACAAAGACAAGTTTTAATCAGTAACATCTCTTTGATGCTACATTTTGTCTTCTCTGGACTAAACTGGCCTGTCTATAACCTCTATAGAATCAAAGCTGTAAAGTGAAATCCATCCATAGTTAGTTATGTATGTTGAAATATATAGTGCAATCATCGCATGCAAATAAAGTATGAAATTATGGAAAATCTTTAAAACTAATGATGTAATAAAGATAATAATCAGTACACAATTCTTAAAAAAAGAAAGAAAAAAAACATATATTTTATTAGGGTGAAGAGGTTAAATACCTTTGGTAGTAATTAGTAATAACATTCTCTAATGATCTCTGTTTTCCAAAGCTCTGCATTGATGAGTAATATTTCGAAGGAGAATTGTAAAGGATAAAGAAGATTTTTTGATATTAACCAGTAAAAGATTTACACTTTACTTAAATCTGTATAGAAGTATTATAAGCATAAAAATGTACTGTATATAATTCCAATCCTGACAGTTCATTTAAAAAGTAGTTATCTCTGCATTTAAGGATCAGGGCTGCCATCAGAAATGATGGGGCCCCTTACACAGCTTATAGTCTAAACCCTTAGGGACCACCCCTGAGTCAGCTCAAAGGGCCCACCCTTGAATCCATGTGTGTGTGTGTGTATAGTGTATACAGTGTGTATGCATAATAGATGCAGTGTGTGTATAGTTTATGCAGTGTGTGTATATAGTGGATATAGTCAGGGGTGTATTTACCCCGAGGCAAACAAGGCAATTGCTTTGGGCGGCACTTTCTGGGGGGTGGCAAAAAAGCCGCACCCCAATTGCCCTGGCAAATGCCTTGCTAGCCTCTTGTCCTGGAGGGCCCCCCAGGCTGGCAGAGGCGGCACCTTCCGGGCGGGCAGCGAGAGAGCACTAATACTCCTGTTCAGCTCGATCATTAAATTCAGAACAATCATTAAATTCACGACTATTAAAATTCTCTAAGGAGTGCTCGGTTGACTACTTTCTTATATTCTGCGCTGGAAGCACCCGGGTATTGGATGTTATATTCATTTATTGATGGTGAGTGCCAGAGGCAGGACTGTATGTATATATATATATAATGACATTTGATTAATATATATATAGTGGGACCTCGGTTTACGAATTTAATGCGTTCTCCGGGACGTTTCTTATTGAAAAACATTTGTAAACCGAAACACGGTTTCCCATAGGAATGCATTGAAAACCAATTAATCCATTCTGGAGGTCAGAAATAAGTCAAAATGAGTTGGCATGGAAACCAACCCACAATGCAGAACACACAATAAAAGGCATGCAAACGATGAAGCTCAGCTCCCTACCTTTCCAGTGCTTGAGAAATGCACCAAAAAAGTTCCAAAAAGTCCCAAAACCACTGCAAACAATTTCCAGAATGGCACCAAAACTTGATGCAAAAGCCGCTCCAACACCTCCACACTCAACGCCACGTGCTGCCCACAGGCTCCAGCATGCAGGGGGTGCTATAAACCTCCCAGGTGCAATTGTGTATTGCGAAACAAATTTGTAAACCGAGGAATTATTTTCAATGGATTTTCATTTGTAAACCGAAAATTATGTTAACCGAGGTCCCACTGTATATATATATATATATACCGTATTTATATATAGCGCAAAAAGGTGGTGAGGAACAATCCTCAATTTACTCATTGCAGCACTTAGATACCCAGCTATCGCAGTTCCTGCCCTTGACCTGTACCTGGCCAGCCCAGTCCCCACTGGACCTCAAGGAAGCCACCCACACTGCTAGATATACACAGAGCTGCAGAATAAGCCTGCACCTGATACAAATAATGCAAACTTCCCACGCACAAACACACACACAGACCCCACACAACCACTGACAATAATAAACACACACAACCTAAAAAGCAGCCTCTCACATGCAATACCTCAAGCAGCCCCATACATAAACCACCAAAAACACTATGTGACATATCATCCACACACACTTCCACAAGCAGCCAATCATACACAGCCCACATTCATAGGTAACACACCTCAATTAAAAAAATTAGACCGGCATACCAGGGGACTTTAGGATCTTGTATTGGCACAATATTACTAAAAGGTTGCCTACCCCTGGCCTAGGCCATCTTTTTGTAGAGCAACAATTCTTTTTTTCAGATCCTCAGAGAGTTCTTTGCCATGAGGTGCCATGTTGAACTTCCAGTGACCAGTATAAGAGAGAGTGAGAGCGATAACACCAAATTTAACACACCTGCTCCCCATTCACACCTGAGACCTTGTAACACTAATGAGTCACATGATATCGGGGAGGGAAAATGGCTAATTGGGCCCAATTTGGACATTTACACTTAGGGGTGTACTCACTTTTGTTGCCAACAGTTTAGACATTAATGGCTGTGTGTTGAATTATTTTGAAGGGACAGCAAATTTACACTGTTATACAGGCTGTACACTTACTGCTTTACATTGTAGCAGAGTGTCATTTCTTCATCGTTGTCACATGAAAAGATATAATAAAATATTTACAAAAATATGAGGGGTGTACTCACTTTTGTGAGACACTGTATTTATATATACATATATATACATACATACACAGAGGCGGCTCTAGACTTTATGAGGCCTTAGGCGAAATGCAAACATGAGGCCCCACTAACAAAAAAGTGTCACATATACACATTGATGCACTGTCTACCTGTGTATGTGCCTGAGAGTGTGTCTGACAGAGAGTATCCTTGTGTGTATGAATGTATGTCTCTGTGAGCATGTTTGCGTTTTTGTCTGAGACCCTATGTGTATGGGGTAGCTGCTTGAAGTGTGTTGTGTGTATAGGGGGGGTGATGGTGAGAGGGAGAGACGGGTGATGGTGAGAGGGGGGTGATGATGTGGGGTTGATGGTGAGAGGGAGAGGGGAGGGTAATGGTGAGAGGGAGAGGGGGTGCGATGGTGAGAGGGAGAGGGGGAGAGGGGGTGCGATGGTGGGGGGGGCGGGGAGTGATGGTGAGAGGGAGCGGGGGGTGATGGTCAGAGGGAGCGGGGGTGATGGTCAGAGGGAGCGGGGGGTGATGGTAATGTGAGAGGGAGGGGGGTGATGGTAATGTGAGAGGGAGGGGGGTGATGGTAATGTGAGAGGGAAGGGGGTGATGGTAATGTGAGAGTGAGAGGGGGGTAATGTGAGAGTGAGGGGGGTAATGTGAGAGTGAGAGGAGTGTGATGGTGAGAGGGAGAGGGGGTGCGATGGTGAGAGGGAGCGATGGTGAGAGGGAGCGATGGTGAGAGGGAGAGGTGGTGAGAGGGGCTGATGGTGAGAGGGAGCGGGGGGTGATGGTGAGAGGGAGCGGGGGGTGATGGTGAGAGGGAGCGGGGGGTAATGGTAATGTGAGAGGGAGGGGGTGATGGTAATGTGAGAGGGAGGGGGTGATGGTAATGTGAGAGGGAGGGGTGATGTTAATGTGAGAGTGAGAGGGGGTAATGTGAGAGGGGGGTAATGTGAGAGTGAGAGGGGGTAATGTGATAGTGAGGGGGGTTATGTGAGAGTGAGGGGGGATAATGTGAGAGTGAGGGGGGTAATGTGAGAGTGAGAGGGGGGTAATGTGAGAGTGAGAGGGGGTTAATGTGAGAGTGAGGCTGAGGTGATGGTGAGGCTGAGGGTGGTGGGGGGTGATGGCGAGGCTGAGGGTGGTGGGGGTGATGGTGAGGGTGGTGGGGGGTGATGGTGAGGCTGAGGGTGGTGGGGGTGATGGTGAGGGTGGTGGGGGGTGAGGCTGAGGGGGGTGGGGGTGATGGTGAGGCTGAGGGTGGTGGGGGGGTGATGGTGAGGGTGGTGGGGGGTGATGGTGAGGCTGAGGGTGGTGGGGGGTGGGGGGTGATGGTGAGGGTGGTGGGGGGTGAGGCTGAGGGTGGTGGGGGGTGATGGTGAGGGTGGGGGTGAGGCTGAGGGGGGTGATGGTGAGGCTGAGGGGGGTGGGGGGTGATGGGGAGGGAGAGCCTACCTTTCCCTGGTGGTCCAGTGGGCTCCCTGGTGGTCTGGTGGCCACTGCTGGCCAATTCTCACGAGTCACATGGTCTGCAGCTCTGCACACTGCGGAGCTGCAGACCAGTGTCTGCGATGGTGGCCGGGCAGTCAGGAGGGGCCTCGCACCCGGAGGCATACCGGGCAAGCCGCTGGGCCCCCTCCTGGTGTCAGGTCCTCGGTCAGTGACCGAGGACATGACACACTCTGCCAACAGGCGGTTTAGGCGGCCACGAGGCCCCCGCCAGCGCGAGGCCTTAGGCGGCCGCCTAAAACGCCTAATTAGAGAGCCGCCTCTGTACATACACACATTAGGGCTGTACCCACCTGATGGCAGCTCTGTTAAGTATTAGTTGGATCAGAGATACCAGAAGAATAAAGTATATACACTTAGGTAGTGATCCACGATACAATTTTTTCTAGGCATTGGTCCATCACTTTGAAATTATAATTAACATATTGCTACAGCTGAAATCTTTGGGTGTTGATTGTAGTCTATTTCCATAAGTGGATGTTAAAGGAACACTCAGACTACTTAATCTCAATAAAATGGTCTGGGTCCGGTATCCCTCATTTTTGGTTATTCAGGTGCAAATGCAGATATTTAACTTTGCCGGCTTTTGCAGGCATAATTAATGACTCAATCAAATCTGTCACTGGTTGCAGAAGTAGATTAAAAATTAAAATGAACAAACAATTAAAATGAGACAGGGTTCTTCATACTAAAAAAATTACTTTATTGCACCCTCTGGTAGGTATGGGATTATGGGGATTTACAATAATTTTTTATTTATTTTTACCCTGCTGAGTGCTGTCTTCTGCTGTTGGACTCATTATTGGAGTTCATCAGGTTTTAAAGGACCACTCTAGTGCCAGGAAAACATACTTGTTTTCCTGGCACTAGAGTGCCCTGAGGGTGCCCCCACCCTCAGGGACCCCCTCCCGCCCGGCTCTGGAAAGGGGAAAGTGTTTAAAACTTACCTTTTTCCAGCGTGGGCGGAGAGCTCTCCTCCTCCAATCCTCCTCTTCTCCTCCCCGTCGGCTGAATGCGCACGCGCGGCAAGAGCTGCGCGCGCATTCAGCCGGTCACATAGGAAAGCATTCATAATGCTTTCCTATGGACACTTGCGTGCTCTCATTGTGATTTTCACAGTGAGAATCACGCAAGCGCCTCTAGCGGCTGTCAATGAGACAGCCACTAGAGGAAATAGGGGAAGGCTTAACCCATTCACAAACATAGCAGTTTCTCTGAAACTGCTATGTTTATGAAAAAATGGGTTAACCCTAGAAGGACCTGGCACCCAGACCACTTCATTAAGCTGAAGTGGTCTGGGTGCCTAGAGTGGTCCTTTAATTCTCTAGTCTATTGAATGACTGCTAGTGCTGTCAGCAGGCAAACAGTTCAGATCTTTTTTTATGATACGAATATCAGCCAGCCATTCAGACTTTACTGAATTACCCTGTGAATGTCCTTTTTTTTGTTTTGTTTTTTTACAATCTTTGTTTGTAGAGTTTTAAAGGTTTACATGTAAGCATACATCAATACAGTTATTGCATTTTGTCACATCTATTTACATCTCAGATGAGGCGCACCAAGCCCCTGTGAATGTCTTTTTAGTTAAACAGGAGAAGATGACTTATGAACAATCCATAATAAACTTGTTCTGTATTCATATACATGTTTTTCAACATTGTCCATCTTTTGGTGTCTATCATCAATGTTATTACTTTATTCTTATGTTCTCTTCTAATCAGCTCAATCTCAGCTCCTTGTGATATTTTTTTACATTTTACATTATTTAGTTTTAGTTTTGAGATCCTCAGTGACCCACATGTTTATTTTATATGCTTCTCTGTCTGTTTTGTTATCCTCAGCCTATTTTTTGATTTTTATCTACTTCCTCATATGATGCCAATCTTCACTTGTATTGTTTTTACTTGTCATGTTTTAGAATCTCCAGTTGTAAGCACCTAAAATTATATAACAGCATAGAAACTGTGGTGGAATCTCGGTAAAAATAAATTTAGTAGGCCGAGATTACCACGTGGCATGTGTACGTGCATATGCTGACGTATCGATCAGTAGTGTACGGAGCATGTGCAAGAATACAGGATGTAGTATTCCCCCTCCTCCATTGTGCTGGACAAGCCATGCGGTCAAGCAGGAAGTTAATTCTTATTTGTGTTGATTGGTCAAGAGAATGTGCGGGTGGAGCTTAATATGGGAGGAGTTATGTGCCTATATAAGGAGCCTGCACTATTGTCCGGGGCTCAGAATTTGCTGTATTTTGGTGACGTTAGTCCCTCTGAGTCCCGATCGGTGATCCAATAAAGAATCTCTTCCTTCCTGAAGAAACCTGTGTCCATCTCTCTGTGCTTGGCTTCCGTCAGTTTCTCCGGTATCATTTGGTGCATTGGCCGGGAAGCTCATCGTTCAACGGTAGCTGAGAGGCAGAGGCGTGAGACGGTCTATCTTTGCCCACGTTCTCTACGGCTGCACCCCTGAACTTCTGCGTGGACCTCCCTTCGTCTCGGCGCCACTGGTCTGTTGTCCAGGAGATCATCGGCCTCTACGTGAGAAGTGCTGGGGTGTCCCCGTCGATGAGTGTGAACTCAGGTTCAGGAACGAGGAGGTAAGACAACTGCTGTTTTAGACGGCAGGACCCACTAGGGGTATACCGATTGTGCGGTAGGCCCAAAGGGGTTTGAATCTGTGTATCTGCCCCCTCTGTCGGAGGGAAGGAGCGAAGGCGCACCGCTCGATCGAACGCTCTTTAGTCAGACCGTTTGATTTTGTTAGTCAGGCGGGGTCCTGGTGTAAATAGCCCTAGCCGGACACCGGTGTCTTGTCTAGACTAGCGTTCTAGGGTGTATATTACGTTCGCTAGGTCGGAGGGACCGGGAGACTAAGCGGCGCCTGTGTAAATTCGGTTCGCTAGCTCTCAACCTATCTGGGCTAAGTGGGAAGGCGTGTAAATTTGGAACCCACTAGACTTTTGATAGTGCGACTAAGAGGCGCCTGTGTAAATTCGGTTCTCTAGCTCGCTATATGTGGTGATTGGGCAGTGTGGCTAACCAAAACGGGTGTATATAGTTTTAGGTAGTCCATTCAAGGTACTGGCCAATAGTTTAGTTGGGAATTGTAAATGTGTTAACGATTGTTTAGTAAAGTGTATATCTTGTTAGATAGCGCGAGCTCAGCCGTCTAGCGAGAGTGTTAATAGTGTGTTGCTGTATTATAGTGCACGGTACCATAACCCTGTATATTTACTGACACTGTATATAAGTACTAATCATTGTCGTCTATTGCATGTTTAACACCATAACCACTAATAATTGTATTGTGACCTTAACTTGTGCTTTGACCTATGCTAACCGTACTGTAACCGCTATTTGTAAAAGACGATGTTACTGGGGTGTGTTATAGACGGGTAATTCGTATATAGAGAATTATAGCGTGGGTGACTGTATAGTTACGCCAAAGGGCATAATATTGATTATATAGTGACTGGTGTAGCAGCTGTGTGTGTACGGGAATTCCCTGAGTGTTTATTGTGTTATTGTGTACGTTTCACTTGGTAACCGTACCACGTGGTGCTGTTGCCAGAGGAAACGGGTGTGACTGTTGAATAGTACGCGTGTATAGTATTCGTTGTCGACGACGTTCCATTGTTAAGTATGGGTGCGTCGCAGTCAACGATTCCGGATCCCTTAGGTTGTATGGTGAAGAATTTTAAAAAGGGATTCAAAACTTGTGATTTTGGGGTTAAAATGTCTCCTGTACGTTTGGTCACTTTGTGTACTAGGGAGTGGCCTACTTTGGTTGCGGCATGGCCGCCACGTGGCAGTTTGGATCCAACTCTGGTACAGCGCTTACACGTGGCTGTATCAGGTAGGCCTGAACTTTACGGCCAGTTTCCTTATATTGATTGTTGGAGACAGGCCGTAAATGACTCGCCAAAATGGCTCCGGACATGCCACGAGGAGCAATGTCGCCTCATGGTAGCTAGGACTTGTTCGTCCACTAGGACTGGTGTTAGGCCCATTTTGGACACGCCCCCTGAGTCCGAGATCCCTTTGCCGCCCCCTTACTTTCCGTTAAGAGGAAGTGACGCAAACGCAGGAAGTCCTGCAACCCTCCCCTCATTACCCCCATCCACTTCCGCTTCCTCCTCCAGTACAGGATCCACCCCCCCTCGTACTAAATCTCCCCTTCCGGAATCAGAACCAACCCCCATTAAAAACGAATATCCTGATTTGGCGCCACTTCAGACTTCCGGTCAAGCTTCATCTAGCTCGGCTCGAAGTGTTTTATTTACAACCTTTTCCCAAAACCAAGCTCCCATATCCCCATACCCTATTTCTCCCCGACTGGAACCTATGACTGACGCCCCTCCACGTAGCCCCATACAGACCCGACAGTTGACCGGTGCCCAACAATTAAGACACTATCAGATGCCTCTTCGTCTGAATCCTGGGTCAGCCTATATCGATGCCGCAGGCCAAATGGCACATGCTGACCCAGTCTTTGTATATGTCCCATTCACGACAACCGATCTTTTAAATTGGAAGACCCACAATTCCTCGTATACTGAGAAACCACAAGCTATGACTGATCTGTTCACCTCAATAGTACAGACACATAACCCGACATGGGCTGATTGCCAGCAGTTATTAATGACTTTGTTTAACAATGAGGAAAGGACAAGAATTAACCAAGCAGCCATTAAAGCACTAGAGGATAGAGCCCGTGCTTTGAACCAAGCTAATCCAGCAGCATGGGCCGCAACACATTATCCCAACACCGATCCCGATTGGAATGTAAATGGTGCTGATATGGTTCAACTCAGAGCCTATAGAGACGCTATAATTGCTGGCATGAAAGCCGGAGGAAAGAAAGCCATTAACATGTCGAAGACAGTTGAGGTGATTCAGAAAAGCGATGAAGCGCCCAGTGTCTTTTATGACCGATTATTGGAGGCATACCGCTTGTATACCCCCTTTAATCCGGAAGACGCAGACAATTCCCGAATGGTGAACTCCGCCTTTGTCAGCCAAGCTTACGGAGATATTAAGCGCAAGCTACAAAAGTTAGAAGGGTTTGCAGGTATGTCAATCACCCAACTAATGGAGGTAGCGAATAAGGTTTATATGAATAGGGAAACAGAAAGTAAGAAAGAGGAAGAGCGCAAGATGCGTAAAAAGGCTGATATGCTAGCGGTAGCGATCGCAGGCGTAGATAGACGGGGCCCAGATAGAGGCGATAGTAGATGGAGTAGGGAGCCTTTGAGTAGGAATCAGTGCGCGTATTGCAAGGAAGAAGGGCATTGGAGGAACGAATGTCCGCAAAGAGAGCAGTACGAGAGAGACCTACCCAGGGCAGGCTACGGAAACTTTAGAGGCAGAGCGAGAGGTAGAGGAGGCCCCGGAGGGAGTAATGGTAATAGAGGGAGTAATGGGAACAGAGGAAGTGTTAGGGAAGACAGGTATATTCCAACAGCGCAAAGGTCCCGCGATAGAGAAGGTAGGGACTTCGTAGGATTGGCTGACACGGTCATGGAGGACTATTGATACCGACCGGGCTCCATCCCCCTTGGTCGAGCGGAGCCTATGGTCGATGTATCAATAGGGGGAAAAAGGAGTGCGTTCATGATCGACACTGGTGCTGAACATTCAGTGGTGACTAATCTAGTTGCTCCTCCATCTGGAAGGACTATTACTGTGATAGGAGCAACTGGAAGAAGTGCTGAAAAACCGGTTCTTAAAAGTCGACTCTGTACATTGGGAGGCCACGTAGTAAAACATCAATTCCTTTATATGCCTGAATGTCCAGTCCAATTGCTGGGACGTGATATGCTATCAAAATTACAAGCGCAGATTACGTTCCTACCAAACGGAACAACATCTTTAAAGTTTAATGGACCTTCAGGTATCATGACATTATCCGTACCAAAGGAAGAAGAGTGGCGACTTTATACAGTGTTGACTAGCCAAAACCCTAGGAGTGATGAGACATTATTTAACATACCAGGAGTTTGGGCAGAGAACAACCCACCAGGACTGGCCCGCAATATTCCACCTATAAAAATTGAACTAAAACTTGGGGTTTATCCAGTGAGCCTAAGACAATACCACATCCCGCAGAAGGCTAAGAAGAACATCCAATCCTATCTGGATAAGTTCATACGGTATGGTATCCTAAAATTCTGTACTTCCCCCTGGAACACCCCATTGCTGCCTGTTCAAAAGCCCGGTACAGATGAGTATCGACCTGTGCAGGACTTGAGAGCAGTCAATGATGCGGTTGTTAGTATACATCCAGTTGTACCCAATCCATATAACCTGCTTGCTTTAATTCCGGGTGGGGCTACTTACTTTACAGTCTTAGACCTCAAAGATGCCTTCTTTTGCCTCCGAATTGCCGCAGAAAGTCAATGTATTTTCGCTTTCCAATGGGAGAACGCTGTAACGGGCTCAAAACGCCAGATGACTTGGACAAGACTGCCCCAAGGGTTTAAAAATTCACCTACCCTATTTGGTTCAGCCCTAAGTCAAGATCTACTGGATTTCGAGTCCATCCCAGGAGAGTGTGTATTGTTACAATATGTAGATGACTTGTTGATAGCAGCAGTTACAAAAGAAATCTGTCAGCAAGCAACGCACGATCTACTACACATTCTCTGGAAGGCAGGATACAAGGTGTCTAGAAAGAAGGCTCAGTTGTGTTTGCCAACTGTCAAATATCTGGGATTCCATATCTCTGAAGGTCAAAGAATTATGGGGCCAGAGAGAAAAGAAGCTGTCTGCCAAATACCAATACCCAAGAATAGAAGACAAGTGCGAGAATTCTTGGGGGCAGCAGGCTTCTGTAGGATATGGATTCCCAGCTATGCGATACTGGCAAAACCTCTGTACGCAGCTATCAAAGGTACAGAGCACGACCCCTTCTTATGGACCCAAGAACAGCAAACGGCATTTGAAGATGTGAAGAAGGCTTTGATGAGTGCCCCAGCATTAGGTCTACCTGATCACACACGACCATTCTACTTATATGTACATGAGCAAAGAAGAATGGCTGTGGGAGTATTGACACAGTACTTGGGATCATGGCAAAGACCTGTTGCCTATATGTCTAAGCAATTGGATGCAGTGGCCAGCGGACTTCCACCTTGTCTAAGAGCCGTAGCTGCAGCCGCCCTGCTAGTAGCTGAAGCCGATAAACTCACTCTGGGTCAAGAACTTTATGTACGAGTCCCACATGCAGTACAGACGTTGTTGGATTACAAAGGAAATCATTGGTTTAGTAACAGCCGTATGACCAAGTATCAAGCAATGTTGTGTGAAAACCCAAGAGTGCATTTAGAGACTGTAAACACCTTAAATCCAGCTACCCTTTTGCCACAACCTACTGAAAGTCAACATGATTGTTTGGAAGTAATGGATGAAGTATTCTCAAGTAGACCAGATCTTCGTGATTTTCCCATCCAGAACCCCGATTTTCAATATTATACCGACGGCAGTAGTTATGTGAAAGAAGGGATCCGCTATGCAGGATATGCAGTAACAACAATAGACAAGGTGATAGAAGCTCGGCCACTGGCGAAAGGAACATCAGCACAAAAGGCAGAATTAATAGCACTAACACGAGCGTTACAATTGGCTGAAGGTTTAAGAGTGAATATCTATACGGACTCTAAGTATGCGTTTTTAACCACTCATGCCCACGGAGCTTTGTATAAAGAAAGAGGACTACTGAATTCAGAAGGCAAAGAAATCAAATACGCAGCTGAAATCCTACAACTATTGGAAGCAGTGTGGGAGCCGAAAGAAGTCGGTATCATACATTGTCGAGCGCATCTGAGAGGAGATGGTGATGTAACCAAGGGAAATCGGATGGCAGATAGTGCAGCTAAGCGTGCTGCTGAATCAGGAAGACAGGAGTATGTGGGGCATATAGCTGCTCTTATACCAACTCCACTGTCCCAATGGACTCCAGTTTATACAGCTCAAGAAGAGGAGTGGTTAAAGACTGAACCAGGAAAGTATTTGGAGAACAAGTGGTATCAGCTAGAAGATGGAAGAATAGTCATACCAGCATCACTAGCGGTAGAAATTGTCCAAAATTATCATAACGGGACACATTCTGGGAGAGACAGCACTGAAGAATCTCTTAGAAAACATTTCTACATACCAAGATTGTCCAACTTGACTCAGGCCATTGTACGAAGATGTGTAACGTGTGCTAAAAATAATGCAAGACAAGGACCAGTAAAGCCACCAGGAGTCCAGTTTATGGGGGGACTCCCCATGTCCGATCTACAAATAGACTTTACAGTGATGCCTAAATCGGGTGGACATCGTTACCTGTTGGTAATTGTGTGCACCTATTCAGGCTGGGTAGAAGCATGTCCTACTCGTACAGAGAAAGCAGGAGAAGTTGTAAGATTCCTGCTACGAGAAATAATACCCCGATATGGACTACCCTGTTCTATAGGATCGGACAATGGTCCAGCTTTTGTTCATCAGTGCCTACAACAACTGACTCATATGCTTGGTATAAAGTGGAGGCTTCATACTGCATATAGACCCCAGAGTTCTGGTAAGGTAGAGAGAATGAATAGAACTATTAAGAATCAGTTGGCTAAAATGTGTCAGGAAACCCAACTTAAGTGGAACGTTCTCTTACCCATAGCTCTATTGCGAATCCGCAGTACCCCTACCAGAAGGATGGGCCTCTCTCCTTTTGAAATCATGTATGGACGACCACCTCCCGTACTTGGTAACTTAAGGGGGGACTTGAGTCAGTTGGGAGAAGGAATTACCCGGCAGCAGGTTGTAGAGTTGGGTAAGACTATGGAGGAGGTACAGAAATGGGTACAAGATAGATTACCTGTGAATATTTATCCCCCTGTTCATAGTTATCATCCAGGAGATCAAGTGTGGATTAAAGAGTGGAATAATGTACCGTTAGGGCCCAAGTGGAGAGGTCCTTATGTTGTTCTTTTGTCTACCCCTACAGCGATAAAAGTAGCCGAAGTGACTCCGTGGATACATCACTCCAGGGTTAAACCAGCAGCAGTCGATTCTTGGCAAGTTACAGCAGATCCAGAGAATCCCTGCAAGATCCGGTTAAAACGCACTACTCAGTCGGAGTAACGAGGAATCGTGTGGATTACAAATTTTATTGTTACAGGGATTTGGTGCGTGAGTGAGAAGGCCATAATAAAGCCTGTCCGCTTACCAACACATAGTATATAAGCCAGGAAAGTCTCGAAGGGACACCTGTGAAGACGAGCAGAACTCCATTCCCTGCAGCCCTCACATCCTGGAAGCTGAGGCGCCTTCGCACGGACGAAGACTGAGGATGACGGCGAAAGATGTGCTTTTGATAGTGTTTATTTATATGTGTTTTTATATTCAGGAAGGTAGAGGTACCGACACTCCTAGCTGTGAGGTATGCATTAAGACTACGAGAACAGGTAACCATATTTCCCAAACCCTAATTTGGCATTCACAATACGAGTGTAAAGGAGATGTATCGAGATGTAGATACCTAAATATAGACTATAGTGTGTGCCATTTAGGAGTAGGAGAACCTAAGTGCTTCAGTCCAGAGTATCAACCTCGTACAATTTGGTTGACTCTCAGGAATGGAGATCCTCAGGGGACCCTAATTAACAAGACGGTGTTAGAATCCGTACATTCTTCGGGTGTTCTGCTATTTGATGCGTGTAAAGCGATATCGAGTGGTAGAAAGCCGTGGAATGTATGTGGGGATCTTAGATGGGAGAGGACGTATGGGTCTAATGATAAATATATTTGTCCCAGTAGTAAAAATAAATATGTGAGTCCTAGATGCCCAAATAAAGATTATAACTTTTGCCCATATTGGTCTTGTGTGGGGTGGGCGACTTGGGGACAGACAGTAGACAAAGACATGATAGTGACTAAGTTGCCGACTAGCCCATATTGTAAGTCTATGGAATGTAATCCCATCCATATACTTATAAATAACCCCGATAAGTTCTTAGACAAATATGGCAATTTATTTGGGTTTCAGATATACGGGACGGGTTTAGATCCTGGGACAGTATTGTTTATAGGGATAGAGACTGATACGGTATCCTCCCAAACTCATCAAGTATACCATTCCTTTTATGAAGAGATGAGTATAGATAATAAGATCCCCCATAATGCTAAAAACCTGTTCATCGATTTAGCCGAAAGTATTGCCGGTAGTCTTAATGTTACCAACTGCTATGTGTGTGGAGGTACTAACATGGGAGACCAATGGCCTTGGGAAGCAAAGGAGGTAATGTCCGGTTCTGAGGCAGTTGACCAACTGATATCTACACAAGCCGATTATCATATGAGTGTTAGAAGTAAATCTGAGTGGAGATTAAAGACCTCCATCATAGGTTATGTTTGCATAGCAAGGAAAGGAATAATGTATAATACTTCTGTAGGAGAATTAACTTGTCTAGGGCAAAAAGCTTATGATGATGATACAAAGAATACAACTTGGTGGTCGGCTTCAAATGTCTCGGAACCATCTAACCCGTTTGCTAGATACGCCAATTTAAAGGATGTGTGGTTTGATTTATCCATCACATCTACCTGGAGAGCCCCAGCAAATTTGTACTGGATCTGTGGTAAGAAAGCCTATTCGGAGTTGCCACAGGACTGGGAAGGGGCATGTGTGTTGGGTATGCTCAAACCATCCTTCTTCTTGTTACCGATTGAAACAGGTGAGACTTTAGGTGTTAAAGTGTATGATGTGAATCATAGGAAGAAAAGGGGACCCATAGAGATAGGCGCCTGGGAAGATGATGAATGGCCTCCCCAGCGTATCATAGATTATTATGGGCCAGCCACGTGGGCTGAGGATGGTACCTTTGGTTACAGAACCCCTATTTATATGCTCAACCGTATTATAAGATTACAGGCGGTGGTTGAGATTATTACTAACGAGACATCACAAGCGCTCAATCTTCTAGCAAAGCATAACACCAGGATGAGGACGGCAGTCTACCAAAATAGATTAGCCTTGGATTACCTTTTGGCAGTAGAGGGAGGTGTATGTGGGAAGTTTAACCTGAGCAATTGCTGTCTTCAAATAGATGACGAAGGGCAAGCAATAGCTGAGCTTACTAGCCATATGGTTAAACTAGCGCATGTGCCTACTCAGGTATGGAAAGGGTATAATCCAAGTAGTTGGTTTGGTAGCTGGTATGAGTGGTTTGGAGGGCTTAAGGCAGTGGTAGGTGGAGTCCTACTGATTTTAATGTTGTGTCTACTCCTGCCTTGTCTTATACCCTTAGTAGTTAGGTCTGTGCAAAGCCTGATAGAAAATATAGCAGAGAGGAAGGCTGCTGCACAGATAATGGCGATTTATAAGTATAAGGCTCTAAATCAGGGAGAACCAATGCAAGAAGATGAGTGTTGAAGATTCACATCATAAGATAAGTCTGGTCTGGTTCAAGGTAACTTGCGGTGTATGCAAACCAAGGTTAAGTGATGCCTCAAGTAATTGTGAAATATCAAGAGGCATCAAAGGGGGGAATGTGGTGGAATCTCGGTAAAAATAAATTTAGTAGGCCGAGATTACCACGTGGCATGTGTACGTGCATATGCTGACGTATCGATCAGTAGTGTACGGAGCATGTGCAAGAATACAGGATGTAGTATTCCCCCTCCTCCATTGTGCTGGACAAGCCATGCGGTCAAGCAGGAAGTTAATTCTTATTTGTGTTGATTGGTCAAGAGAATGTGCGGGTGGAGCTTAATATGGGAGGAGTTATGTGCCTATATAAGGAGCCTGCACTATTGTCCGGGGCTCAGAATTTGCTGTATTTTGGTGACGTTAGTCCATGGGTCGTCAACCTGGTCCCTACTGCCCACTAGTGGGCGTTTCGGGATTCCAGGTGGGCGGTAGGGATTTTCAAATTTTTTTATGGATTGGGTGAGCGGGCGGGCGGGTGCGAGCCGGCGGTACCCCTGCGACCGGGTACCGCCATCACCACTTGCGGCCCGGGCGGCAATCCGCCGGGGCCGCATATAGAGGGGTCCATCGGGTGGCCCATGCTGTCAGGGCCACCCGATGGATGTGGATTGTGAGGGGGCCCGGTCAGCGCTGGGCGCTTTAACAGCGCGACCGGCCCCCTGTGATGACATCATCTCTGCTGGGAGGAAGTGATTCCCCGGTCACTCCTCCCAGCATACTGAGAGCCCGCGCGGGAGGAAGGAGGAGGAGGGAGTCAGAGTGGGAACTCTGACTCCCATCCACCTGAGCCACCACTGGACCCCAGGGAAAGTCACCCTCCTGCACCTTAAAGGTAGGAAACAGGAGGGTGACTTAAATATAATGTGTGTTTGTTTGTGTATGTGTCTTTGTATGTATGTCTTGTGTGTGTCTGTATGTGTGTCTTATGTATGTGTCTTGTGTGTGTCTGTATATATGTGTCTTGTTTTTGTATGTATGTCTTGTGTGTGTATGTGTCTTTGTATGTATGTCTTGTGTGTGTCTGTGTGTGTGTCTTTGTATGTATGTCTTGTGTGTGTCTTTGTATGTGTCGTGTGTGTGTGTGTCTGTCTGTATATATATATATGTGTGTATGTATGTGTGTCTTGTCTTTGTATGTATATGTTTCTTGTGTCTGTCTGTGTGTATGTGTCTTTGTATGTATGTCTTTTGTGTGTCTGTATGTATGTGTGTCTTTGTATGTGTCGTGTGTGTGTCTGTCTGTATATATGTGTGTATGTGTGTCTTGTCTTTGTATGTATATGTTTCTTGTGTCTGTCTGTATGTGTGTATGTATGTCTTGTGTGTGTGTCTGTGTGTATGTGTGCCTGTCTGTATGTTTGTGTGTGTGTCTGCATGTGTGCCTGTCTGTCTGTATGTGTGTCTTGTGTGTATGTATGTATGTATGTGTGCCAGCAGGGCCACCATCAACAATTTTGGGGCCTCTAACACAGCTCAAGGTCTGGGCCCCCCTTCAAGCCCGCCCACAGGGCCCGCCTCCAAATCCTGCCCACAGGAATACACACACACACACACTAACAGATACAAATACTGAAACAGGCATACACACTGGCATACACACAGTGCACAAACACTGGCATACACACAATGGCATACACACACTGGCACACATACACTGGCATACACATACACTGACATACACTGGCATACACATACACTGACATACACTGGCATATACACATACACTTGCATATACACATACACTGGCATACACACACACACACTGACATACACATACACTGGCATACACACACACACACACTGGCATACACACATACACCTCATTGGCTGGGGATGATGTGAGTCGGCTGCCTCTCCTCGCGGCCTTTCTCTCCTCCTTCCCGCGCCGAGTAAACTGGGAGGAAGTGACCGGACGTCACTTCCTCCCAGCAGCACTTGCTTCCGGCTGCATTTTTTTTTAAAGGGGCCCGGTCGCGCTATTAGAGCGCTGACCGGGCCCCTGAAGATAATAGGGCCCATTGGGTGGCCCTAAATGCTTGGGCCACCTGATGGGCCCCATAAGCATGTGGGCCCCGGTGCAGATGCACCGGCGGCAGTTCCGCTGATACACGTGGGGCCCGGGCGGCCGGGCCCCCCAGGGCCGCCGGGCCCGTGACAATTGTCACGGTTGTCATGCCCTGATGGCGGCCCTGTGTGCCAGTCTGTTATAGTGGGATACCTAGCTCAGCCTTCCTACTGGGCATTGCTATAAGGAAGGTTAAAAAAGGGGGGGGAAAAGGGAGAAGAGGGGAGTTGACGCACAGATGAGAAATCCTATTATGCGCAAACAGAGAAGTCGTCTGAATATCACCGAAAGAGGAGATCTTTGTTTGTTCCTTACGAAAATCGAACCGGATATCAAATATTTAGTCTTGCAGCATCAACCTCAAGGATCTCATTAATCACTAGTAAAGGTAATTTCTATTTACTTTATTGTTTTCTCATTAAACTTTATAAAGTTAAAAACATTATAAACATGCATTAATTGGAAATAAAAAGCTAAATGAACGTACATTTTTTTTTTTTTTTAAAACACCCTCCTTTCGAAAAAAATATTCCACACTTGCGCGATAACTGGTGGGCGGTAAGGAAAATTTTTCAACCAAAAAGATGCATTAGTGGGCGGTAGTAAGAAAAAGGTTGACTACCACTGCGTTAGTCCCTCTGAGTCCCGATCGGTGATCCAATAAAGAATCTCTTCCTTCCTGAAGAAACCTGTGTCCATCTCTCTGTGCTTGGCTTCCGTCAGTTTCTCCGGTATCAAAACAAAAAAACAAAAAAAAATTGTGTTTCCATCTTGTCTTTACTTTTTTGTCCCAATTTGTCCCAATTTTTTGTCCCAATCTTTTTTTGTGGTCCCTAATGTTTATTTTGTAATCTCTAATACAGTTTGATTCTTCGCGTGGGTCTTAAGTCATCCCAAAGGTGGTCGAGGGTGTTGAGGTCAGGGTTGTGTGCAGGCCAGTCAAGTTATTCCACACCAAACTCATCCAACCATGTTTTTATGGACCTTGCTTTGTGCACTGGGGCACAGTCATGCTGGAATAGAAAAGAGCCTTCTCTAAAATGTTACTACAAAGCAGGAAGCATTGTCCAAAATGTCTTGATATGCTGAAGTATTAAGATCTCCCTTAACTGGAGTAATAGGCCTAGCCCAAACACAGCCCCATACCATTATCCATCATGTGGCATGTGGTGCTTGAGCTATTCAGTCTCTTCATGATGGCTCCCTGTTTAGATTTCCCAGTCCTCTGTTATCTAAGCTTTCTCTTCTGGTGCCTCTTATATTCTTCAGTTCTCCCTGTTGTAGTCTCCTTTCCTGTTGGTACTTTCATAATCCCCCTGGTCATCAACTTGACCTGTTGTCCTAATTATTCTTTACCCAATACTTTTAATTTGGCCTATGTGTTCCATCTTCTTATCCTGTGTATTTCCCTGGACATGAACAATTAAAGGGATTATGCCCTGCTATGAACAACAAGTGGATGGAAGTTAAATAAAACATTGATTGATGAAGAGGTCCATGTTTATGTTCATTATTAGACTATTTGAGGCTGTTTATCTGTGGGGATAGAGAATAGGCTTCTTCAAAGGAACCTATGAGAGAGTTGATACAGGTAAATTAAGATCTGTGTGACACATACTACACATGAACAGGAGTAAGTGTGGCAAGCCCCGACGGTAGCTTATAGTTGTGATTTACAAAAAATATTTAACAGTGAAAAGGGAGAGCGGGGAAAGCAACCTCCATACGCATCTAGAATGCCATAGACTTGCATAATGAGATACAAAAAATAAAAGTAGCTTAGAGACCACTTAAATTTGGTCAGTTTTACCCCATTTTTTTTTTTTAGAAAACAATGTGTATTTTTTTTCTGTCTGTCTGTCCACACATCCGCCTGTCTGCCTGTCCACCCGTCCGCCTGTCTGTCTGTCTATCTGTCTGTCTGACTATCTATCTATATCAATCATCTATCTATGTATCTATCTATCTATCTATCTGTCTATCTATCTGTCTGTCTGTCTATATATGCATCTATATATATCTGTCTGCCTGTCTATCAATTTTACTCATGTCTCTTGTCTATCAATGAATAGCCGTGACTATTCTTTGCTGGATTCCACCCAGGTAGTCTAAGCACTAGACAATAATCATCACATCAGAGGTGTCATTACAGTGTGCGTGTTCTTTACTGAAACAACAGGAAAAATCACATGGCTTGGCTTCATGCAGCAAAGCTATGAGACAAAATTGAATTTTGTCCTGCTGTTATTTCTACAGGTTTTGATTATAAGTATTCATCCTTTATTCAGATGCAGAGTGTGAGCTTTTGGGGACTTTCTTATCCTAACACTTACCCTCTTTATGTGCTGTATTGTTAATTACTATTCTGAATAATTTCTCATTAATTAAGATTTATATCCACACACAGATTCTAATCTTTATTAAGGCAGCTGGAAACGTGTTAATAACCAGCATAATTAACACTTCACAACAGAAAAGGAAGGTTTGTTTCTAAGGGCAAATCCATCAGCTCGATTACGATCCATTAATTTTTGTGATATTTGCGATAATCCTAAAACTATATTTTCTATATAAATCAAGTGGTATGAGATTTGTGTGATCATTTTATTGATAGATTTCCCCTATATGCCAAAACTGAAAGACATTCAGAGTAATTTTTCACTTGAAAACTAATAATCTACTACACTATATGGACAAAAGTATTGGGAAACCTATAACATATGTTATTGGCCCCTACTTTGCATCTAGAACCGCTTCCACTCTTCTTGGAAGCCTTTCAAGATTTTGGAGTGTTTCTGTGGGAATTTTTGCTCATTCATCCAGTAGACCATTTGTGAGATCAGGCAATGATGTTGGATGAGAATGGCTGTCTCATAATTTCCATTCCAGTTCATCCCAAAGGTGGTCGAGGGTGTTGAGGTCAGGGTTGTGTGCAGGCCAGTCAAGTTATTCCACACCAAACTCATCCAACCATGTTTTTATGGATCTTGCTTTGTGCACTGGGGCACAGTCATGCTGGAATAGAAAAGAGCCTTCTCTAAAATGTTCCTGGAAGCTGGAAGCATTGTCCAAAATGTCTTCATAAACTAACGCATTAAGATTTCCCTTAACAGGAGTAATAGGCCTAGCCCAAACCCTGAAACACAGCCCCATACCATTATCCATCCTCCACCAAACTTTTCAGCTGACACAATGCAGTCAGACAAGTAATGTTCTCCTGGCATCTGCCAAACCCAGACTCACTCATCAGAATGCCAAACAGAGAAGTGTAATTCATCACTCCACAGAACACGTTTCCACTGCTCCAGAGTGGCGGTGTGCTTTACACCACTCAATCGCATGGCATTGTACTTTGTGATGTGAGGCTTGTATGCAGCTCCTCTGCTATGGAAAGCTATTCCATGAAGCTCCCGCTGCACAGTTTTTTTTGCTGATATTAATGCCAGTGGAAGTTTGGAACTCTTCAGCTATGGAATCAGCAGAGCATTGGTTACTTTTATGCACAATGCGTCTCAGCACTTGGCAATGTCGCTCTGTGACTTTACATGATCTTCATGGCTGTGACTTCAAAGTTGTGGCTGTTCCTAAATATTCAGAATTGTATTTAACAATGCAACACATAAAGAGGGCAATAATACAATTTACAGTTGACCATGGGATATCAGCAGGGATGAAATTCCACAAACTGACTTATTGCAAAGGTGGCATCCAACATTCATTGAGCTCTTCTTAGCAACCCTTTATTTTCACAAATGTTCATAAATGCAGACTGCATGGCTAGGTTCTTGATTTTATACATATGTGTCAATGAGCCTGATTGAAACAACAGAATTCCATAATTAAGGTGTGTCCCAAAACTTTTATATTGAGCAAGCATGTCAAATTCAAAGGCTAGCATGGGCCAAATAAACAAGGTTTAAAGCGGCACTGTCATGCCGAATCCCGTTTTTTTTAACCCCCCTCCCGCCTCCACTACATCCAATTGACCCCCTAGTCACCCCCAAATACCCCTAAGCTACCCAGATTACCTCTTTTTTATTCTTTATTTTCTGCCCCGATCTTTATTAAGGGCACCGCCATCTTTGTGTGGGTAGGTGAAGTCCCTGTGGGACACGTCATCTGCCCACACTAGACAGACTGTGAGATTCCCGCACATGCCCAGTGAAACATCAGCCAGACGGGGGGGCCCTAAAAAAACAATAGGGTCGGACCTACTGTCCTCCCCCCCGGCCCCCACCCCTGAGCGGTGGGTGGGGGCCCTAGATAAGAATGGTGGGGGGACCTACCATCCTCCCCCCCGGCCCCCAACCCTGAGGGGTGGGTGGGGGCCCGAAAAAAACAATAAGGGGGGACCTACTGTCCTCCCCCCCTGGCCCCCACCCCTAAGGGGTGGGTGCCCTAAAAAACAATAAGGAGGGGGACCTCCTCTCCTGTCCACCTACTGTCCCCCCATGGCCCCCACCCCTGAGTGGCGGGTGGGGGCCCTGAAAAAACAATAAGGGGGGGACCTACTGTCCCCCCACAGCCCCCACCCCTGAGCGGCGGGTGGGGGCCCTAAAAAACAATAAGGGGGGGACCTACTGTCCTCCTCCCCTGGGCCCCACCCCTGAGCGGTGTGTGGGGGCCCTAGATAAGAATGGTGGGGGGGACCTACCGTCCTCCCCCCCGGCCCCCACCCCTGAGCGGTGGGTGGGGGCCCTAAAAAAACAATAAGGGGTGACCTACTGTCCTCCCCCCCCTGGCCCCCACCCCTGAGCGGTGGGTGCCCTAAAAAAAAATAAGGAGGGGGACCTCCTGTCCTGTCCACCTACTGTCCCCCCATGGCCCCCACCCCTGAGTGGCGGGTGGGGCCCCTAAAAAAACAATAAGGGGGGGGACCTACTGTCCTTTCCCCCTGGCCCCCACCCCTGAGCGGTGGGTGGGGGCCCTAGATAAGAATGGTGGGGGGGGACCTACCGTCCTCCCCCCTGGCCCCCACCCCTGAGCGGTGGGTGGGGGCATTAAAAAAACAATAAGGGGGGGCCCTAAAAAAAAACAATAAGGGGGACCTATTGTCCTCCCCCCCAGCCCCCACCCCTGAGCGGTGGGTGGGGGCCCTAGATAAGAATGGTGGGGGGGACCTACCATCCTCCCCCCAGCCCCCACCCCTGAGCGGTGGGTGGGGGCCCTAAAAAAACAATAAGGGGGGACCTACTGTCCTCCCCCCTGGCCCCCACCCCTGAGCGGTGGGTGCCCTAAAAAACAATAAGGAGGGGGACCTCCTCTCCTGTCCACCTACTGTCCCCCCATGGCCCCCACCCCTGAGTGGCGGGTGGGGGCCCTGAAAAAACAATAAGGGGGGGAACCTACTGTCCCCCCACAGCCCCCACCCTTGAGTGGCGGGTGGGGGCCCTAAAAAAACAAGAAGGGGGGGACCTACTGTCCTCCTCCCCTGGCCCCCACCCCTGAGCGGTGGGTGGGGGCCCTAGAAAAGAATGGTGGGGGGGCCTACCATCCTCCCCCCCGGCCCCCACCCCTGAGCGGTGGGTGCCCTAAAAAACAATAAGGAGGGGGACCTCCTGTCCTGTCCACCTACTGTCCCCCCACGGCCCCCACCCCTGAGTGGCGGGTGGGGGCCCTAAAAAAAAAATATGGGGGGGGACCTACTGTCCTTTCCCCCTGGCACCCACCCCTGAGCGGTGGGTGGGGGCCCTAGATAAGAATGGTGGGGGGGACATATCGTCCCCCCCCCCTGGCCCCCACCCCTGAGCGGTGTGTGGGGGCCCTAAAAAAACAATAAGGGGGGGACCTACTGTCCTCCCCCCTGGCCCCCACCCCTGAGCGGTGGGTGCCCTAAAAAAACAATAAGGGGGGACCTACTGTCCCCCCATGGCCCCCACCCCTGAGCAGCGGGTGGGTGCCCTAAAAAAACAATAAGGGGAAGACCTACTGTCCTCCCCCCTAGCCCCCACCCCTGAGCGGTGGGTGGGGGCCCTAGATAAGAATGGTGGGGGGGACCTCCGTCCTCCCCCCACGGCCCCCACCCCTGAGCGGCGGGTGGGGGCCCTAAATGAAAATCCCCCCCCCAATCAAGGTGACTAGGGGTCCCAAGCCCCTAGTCACCCACCCCCCACCCAAATCAAACTATCCCCTAGCTACCCCCCTCACCCTAAAAGTAATGAGGGGGGAATAAAATAACTAACCTGTAAAAATAAATTAAACTTACCATTTGACGTCTTCTTTTTTCTAAAATCTTCATTTTTCAGCCCCAAAAAAGGCCAAATAAAAAGCCATCATACCCATCGAACTTAAAATAAAATAAAAAACCCGAGCGCAAAAAAAAACATGACGGAAAAGAAAAAACCAGAGCGCAAAAAAATAATCCATCTTCACCCATGGAGGGCTCCGCGCAGACTGAGCTACGCAGGGCGGGGCAAGGCTTATAAAGCCTTGCCCCGCCCTGCAATTAGGCTAAGAACACTCTGATTGGTGGGTTTAAGCCAATCAAAGTGCTCTTTCTCATTTTACACAGCGTGGGAAAGTTCTTTGGAATTTTCCCACGCTGTGTAAAATGACACAGAGCACTGTGATTGGATGGCTTGAAAACCATCCAATCACAGTGCTCTGTGTCATTTTACACAGCGTGGGAAAGTTCTTTGGAATTTTCCCACGCTGTGTAAAATGACACAGAGCACTGTGATTGGATGGCTTGAAATCCATCCAATCACAGTGCTCTGTGTCATTTTACACAGCGGGAAAGTTCTTTGGCATGGATTTCAAGTCCACCAATCAGAGTGCTCTTTGTCATTTTACATCCAATCACAGGTTAGTTATTTTATTCCCCCCCCCCCCTCGCTATTTTTAGAGTGAGGGAGTTAGGTAGGGGACGGTTTGATTTGGGTGGGGGGGGTGACTAGGGGCTAGGGGCAGGACAAAACTCAGGCGCCCCCCCCCACCCCCCCACCCAACCTTTCCCCCCGCCCCGCATTCTAAATACACACACATTCACTGACAAATACGCATACACTAGCTAACAGAAACACACACTAACAGACTCACTCACACTCAGTAACAAACACACTCACTAACAGACACACACTAACAGACACACACTCACTAGCAGACACAAACTAGCAGACACACACACTCACAGGCAAACACACACACACTAACAGACACAGACACACTAACAGACACACACACTAACAGACACAGACACACAAACAGACACACACACTAACAGACACAGACACACACTCACCCACCCACCCACATTAACACATTTTTTTAACACTTTTTTTTTTAACACCTTTTTATATTTATTTATTTATTTTTAACACATTTTTTTGAAATTTATTTTTAACACATTTTTTTAAAATTTATTTTTAACACATTTTTTTTTATTTATTTTTAACACATTTTTTTTACATTTATTTTTAACACATTTTTTTTACATTTATTTTTAACACATTTTTTTTTTTTTTAACACCCCCCCTCCCCCAGCTTCCTTACCTTTGGGAATGCTGGGGAGTGGGGGTGTCTCTTCCTCCCTGGTGGTCCAGTGGCTGCTGGGCGATCGGGCGGCACTGCCTGGCTGGCGGGCGGCCGGCGAGGGAGCACTTCCCCTGAGCTGTCTGCTCAGCTCCCTCGCGCGCCTCAGAGTGAGGCAGGGAGCCGGAATATGACGTCATATTCCGGCTCCGCCTCCCAGCCTCACTCTGCGGCTGGCGAGGGAGCTGAGCAGACAGCTCAGGGGAAGTGCTCCCTCGCCGTCCGGCCGCCTGCCCGCCCGCCAGCCAGGCAGTGCCGCCCGATCGCCCAGCAGCCCATCCGGCATGTCTGTTAGCCGCAAGGCTAACAAGACATTTGCCTTGGGCATTTGGGGGGCGGCTTTTTTTGCCGCCCCCTGGAAAATGCCGCCCAAGGCAAATGCCTTGTTTGCCTCGCGGCTAATACGCCCCTGCCCCCACCCGCCGCTCAGGGGTGGGGGCCGGGGGGACAGTAGGTTCCCCCCCTTATTGTTTTTTTAGGGCCCCCACCCACCGCTCAGGGGTGGGGGCCGGGGGGAGGATGGTAGGTCCCCCCCCACCATTCTTATCTAGGGCCCCCACCCACCGCTCAGGGGTGGGGGCCGGGTGGAGGACAGTAGGTCCCCCCTCTCTTTATTTAGGGCCTCCACCCACCGCTCAGGTGTGGGGGCTGGGGGGGAGGATGGTAGGTCTCCCCCACCATTCTTATCTAGGCCCCCCACCCACCGCTCAGGGGTGGGGGCAAGAGGGAGGACAGTAGGTCCCCCCTCTCTCTTTATTTAGGGCCCCCACCCACTGCTCAGGGGTGGGGGCCAGGGGGGAGGACAGTAGGTCCCCCCTTATTGTTTTTTAGGGCCCCCACCCACCGCTCAGGGCAGGACAGTTAGGCATTGTTTTTTATGGCCCCCACCCACCGCTTAGGGGTGGGGGCCGGGGTGGAGGACAGTAGGTCCCCCCCTATCTTTATTTAGGGCCCCCACCCACCACTCAGGGGTGGGGGCCCGGGGGGGAGGACAGTAGGTCCCGTCCCCCCCTTATTGTTTTTTTAGGGCCCCCACCCACCGCTTAGGGGTGGGGGCCGGGGGGGAGGACAGTAGGTCCCCCCCATCTTTATTTAGGGCCCCCACCCACCGCTCAGGGGTGGGGGCCAGGGGGGGAGGACAGTAGGTCCCGTTCCCCCCCCTTATTGTTATTTAGGGGGCCCCCACCAGCCACGCAAGGGGGGGGAGGTTATTAGGTTTTTCGGGGGGGGGTTTACAGTGAGCAGCCACAGGCTGCTCACTGCTTATTAGACATGCCCCTACTCGCGGTATAGCGAGTAGGGGCATATTATTTACTAATACTAAGCAATCTTTACTTAGCATTAGTAAATTTGGCTGAAAGACCAATTTAGGTCTTTCAGCCTTTTAGTAGATAGCTTCCTAATACCGTGGCAAGATGCAGTCGCAGCAATGAATAGGATCGGAGTTTCATTCCTTCAAATGAAATTGCGATCCGAACAAAGTGGCGAATTGCATTCTAAAAGAAACGAACATACTGTTCTCATTCAGTTAGAACGCAATTCGGCAGTTTCATCTAAAATGACAGGAAGCATCGCGGGAGCATCGCGGGAAGGTTAACAAATTTAAACCTATTTAGTTTAGAAAAACGTCGCCTGAGAGGGGATATGATAACATTATACAAATATATTCGAGGCCAATACAAACCATTGTGTGGAAATCTATTCACAAACCGGACTTTACATAGGACACGAGGTCATGCGTTTAGACTAGAAGAAAGAAGATTTCGTCTAAGGCAAAGGAAAGGTTTTTTTACTGTAAGAACAATCAGGATGTGGAATTCTCTGCCTGAAGAAGTGGTTTTATCAGAGTCCATACAGATGTTCAAACAGCTACTAGATGCATACTTGCAAAAACAGGATATTCAAGGATATAATCTTTCAATGTAGGGTAATAACTGCTTGATCCAAGGATAAATCTGACTGCCATTCTGGGGTCAAGAAGGAATTTTTTTCCTAGCTTGTTGCAAAATTGGAAGTGCTTCAAACTGGGTTTTTTTTTTTTTTTGCCTTCTTTTGGATCAACAGCAAAAAACATATGTGAGGAAGGCTGAACTTGATGGACGTAAGTCTCTTTTCAGCTATGTAACTATGTATGTAACTATGTAACACAGAGGAAAGGTAAGGATTATGGGAAAATTGCTCTGACCAGCGGAAATAAAGCACACTTTGCTCCTCCACTGGTCAAGCGGAGGAATCCTCCATAAGGAAAAGAGTCCCTACTTTGTCTTCTGATTTTAAAGAAAACTAAAGAAGACAGGAAGAAAAGAATAACAGATCCTGAGAGAGGGAGAGAAGAGGAAGAGATTGAGGAAAGGTAAGTTCGTCATGACAGTGCCGCTTTAAGGTTATGTGGGCCGCAAAAAAAAAACACGTTTTTTTCTAGAAATGCAGGTTTGTTTTGAAACAGTACAGTATTAAAAATAAAAACAGCATTCTCCACTTCTAAACCCTAGCACCCTCCCCTACTAAACCACAGCCCCCCTCTACTTACCCTCTGCTACCCCTCTACTAAATCCCAGTCCCCCCCCTACTTACCCTCTGCTACCCCTCTACTAAATCCCAGTCCCCCCCCTATAATGAATCCAAGTCCCCACCTCTATACTATATTTCAGTCGCCCCCTCTACTAAATCCCAGCACCCCTCTCCACTAAACCCCGGCCCCTGTTTAAAAAAAAAAAAAACAATATCAGGCAACAAGCAGACTCCACTCACATTGCCGCTGCTAGTATGCGACTCTGGAGTCCAGCCTCTGGTATTCCCCCAATGGCACTGTCCACACCCTGTGCCAAAGTGGATCCTCCTGCTACTCCTCGAAACCCTGTGAAGGTGGAGCAAGTTGACGTCACGTCAGAATGTGACGTGGCATTGCATGCCTCTGTGAACCTCCTGGTCCTACACTGTCCAGCAGCGGCCATCGTACCACTGACCAACACACACTCACTGACAGACACACACTAACTGACAGACACACACACTCACCGACAGACAGGCACACACTGAAAGACACATACACTCACTGACAGACTGACAGAGACACACACACCCACTAACAGACACACACACACACACTGACAGGCAGACACACACACACATACAGACACACACACACTGACAGACAAACAGACACACACTCACTGACAGCCACACACACACACTGACAGACACACACATTTACACATTCTTGCACACACTCACAAATCATTTTATTCATTGCTCCCTACCTTTGGGAGCTGGTGTGGGGCCTCTCCCTGGGGTCCAGTGGGGATCTCCTCTCTGAACGTCTTCCTTCCTGCTCCTCACTGCTTCCTCACGCATGCAGTTTAGTGATGCCGGGCCAGAATAATGTCATATTCCGGCACCCGGCATCACTACAAAGAGCACGCCCAAGTGAGCAGTGAGGAGCAGAAAGAACAGACTGATCTCCCTCGCTGCCGCCAGCGTCCTCTCCCCTGGTCGGGTAAATTTTAGCAGCGTAGGCACCTGCAATGTAGGGAGAGCAGGTGCCTACACTGCCTAACAGTGGCTTGCTGGGCCGCAAAGATATTAATTGTGGGCCGCATGCGGCCTATGGCCCACAAGTTTGTAATGCTTGATATAAAGTATATAGATTCCCTAACTCAGGTTGCATAAATAAAAAAGAAATAAAGCCTGCTTACCTATGTATATGTTTAACAATATATATATATATATATATATATATATATGTGTGTGTATATGTGTATATATATATATACATACATACATATATATATATATATATATATATATATATATATATATATAAAAATATATATATATATTTATAGGTGCTCTTCAGGATATATTTGAAAAGAATAGAAATTTCAAGTATCCTTCCAGATAAAAGATTCTATAAATACATAAATAAGACTTTCACTTAACCCGTCCCATTTACCCACTGAATCTTCCCTTATAATTTGATGTCCTTCTTGCATGAAATATGAACACCATCTGTCTTTATTCTTCCCTGCCTTCTCCTAGAATGTAACCTTGAAAGTGCAATACCTTGTGTACCAGTATGCCTCTATACATTTGGTATGTCATATTTCAGATGACATTTCCTGTAGGTTAACTCGTCTGTGACATTGTTCTATTATACAGCAATGAAAAATTTGTTGGCACTTTATTTAAAGCAAATAATAATGATAATGCATCCACTAGAAGCACGGTGACCCAGATAACTCTGGTGAAAGAAAACAAAAATGAGTACTGCATAACAAGTGCCATGCACCTGGTGTCTATTCATAGAACAATAAAGTCAATAAAGACAAGCACTACACACAACATAAAAATACAATTGCTTCCATGTGTGCCCAAATTACAAGAGAAAGGGAGGGAGAGAGGATAGGTAATGGTAGGAGAAAGTATAGGACAAGAAAGAGAATAAGAAAGGAAAGGAAATGGAAGAAGAAAGAAAAGGAAATAAAAGGAAAGGACAAGGAAAAAGAGAGGAAAGAGGAAAAGCAGAAAATGGAATGGAAAAGGGGAAAGGAAAGGAAAATGAAGAAAAGGAGAATAGGAGGAAAGGGAAAGGAAAGGAAAGGAAAGGAAAGGAAAGAAGACAGGAAAGGGAAGAAGAAGGGAAATGAAAGGAAAGAAGAAAGAAAAGTGGAAAGGGTGGAGAATAGGAAAGAAAATGAAAGATAATAAAAAAGGAAAGGAAATGAAAGAACTCTCTCCTAGCCTTCTTATGTTTGATGTGATTAAAGAGACTTGATTCTTCTTTCTAAAGAAATATCAATTAAATGTGTATAAACTAAATATATTGATACCGTGTCTCCACTCAGCCCTAGGTCACCGAGGACTCAATCAGTATTCTGAGTGCAAAACATAGTTAAGGTCAGAAAATGTATTATGGTGTTACAGATATTGAAAAATAAGAGTACCAGTGCCTCCTATATTAAATTATATTAAATAGGCAGAGATGAGCAGATATGCAATTATATACAAAGACTAATGTCTACATGTTGATGTGTGCAGTGATAAATTATCAATAATATGTTGTCATATTATCTGTTATACATGAAAAGTCTCCGCAATGAGTCTCAATCACGGCACCAAAGTAGAGTCAATAAAGCCCTTGTCAATCTCTAGAATAAAGGATCTATATTCATGTGGTACTGCAAGTGATGCAAGTAATTATTCCCACATAATGATATGTGTTTTGACTTATAATTGAACATCTTTACTGGTCACTACACCAACTAATCACTGCAACAATAACTAAACAGCATGAATCATCTTTAAGATTGTACTTCTCCAACTTGTATGCTGTGTAGATTTAAATTCCCCAGAGCCTATACCAGTATAATTATCAAGCAATAAAATAAAATAGATAGAAGAAAAGAGATACAGTCTTGATGCTCGAAGAGCATATATATATATTTATTTTATTTTATTTTTTTTAATAAAAATAAATTAAGTGGTGATACTGAAAATAATAATTGCAAATTTGACAAGGTGCTCTGATAGACTTGCACAAGATGCTAATAACTACATTGGCAGGTAGGCAATCAGTGGTTTTAGCACGTTAGTTGCTGTGGCAACAGACAAGAAGTACCCTATCATATTACACATCTAACAAGAATAATAAAGGAAACTATAACATTAAAGATGGTTTAATATGTTATATAGATACAAGATACATCTTTTGCTTAACAGTAAATACATGTAACATTTGGAGAAACTGTGAAGAAAAGCTGAATAAATATTGGTATTGTGGTATTATATGAATTTGATTGAATCAGAGTCACCAGCTTTGTTTGTAGATTATAGCTCTGCGCCTTTGATTTACTTTACCAATGTCTATGAATGTCTCAAGAAATAGAATTTATCATGACCTGGACATCACCAAAACCACATAAGACGTAGCAGCAATAAGAATGGCAACATATCTTTTGTTAAACAACTGTGGGAGTATTTGATTTAGTATGATGCTAATTGCGTGTTTCAATTAATAATGTACCCACAATATTACCCTTCAGTCCATTCTTACTCCACAACCTTATCTTTCAGTACATAGAATATTTCTAGATGAACATCATTTGTATAAAGAAAGTGAGGGGCGTTTCTGTATACATTTATTATTATGACAAATAAATCCAATTATTTTCAATTTTTTTTCTCCTTCTGTTTTCTAAAATAGGGAGTACATTTATGATGTACATTTTTATTCATTTATAAAATAGTTTACCAGGAAGGAGACATTGAGATTTCTCTTGTTTTCAAGTATGTCCTGGGTGTGTTCAAGATTTTTATCTGTGCATGGGGACTTTATTTACAAAAAATGTCCAGCTCCAATTCAAAATATAAGAATGGTGTGGCATTTTATCTTCTCTGGAATACCATTCAACAGTACATGATATCTTGTATATTTATCATAGAAGGTCAAATTTTCCCCTGGAATAGATATTTTAGGGCCGAATGCATAAACTTTTTATATATGCACATGCGCAAACAAAAACTTCACATAATGCCAAATGTAATTTATTACTTTCTTACCTGGGTACGCATTACTTTTTTCCATGATATATGAGTGTTTCACAGAGCTCCTCCACAAATAAACTCACCATAATATGCAGTGTGTATTAGTGTATCACAGAGCTCCCCATAATAAAATTATATTATACTACAGGGCCGTTGAATGCCCTGTATCCGCAAGGGAGTGATTATAATGGTTGAATGCGTCTGAGAGTGTGTATGTGTGTCTGCCTGACAGTGTGTCTGTCTGTCAGTGTGAGTGTCTGTCAGTCAGTGCATGTGTGTCTGTCAGTGCGTCTGTGTTTGTATCTGTCAGTGTGTGTGTGTGTGTATGATGCTACACACACACAAATGTGTGTGTCATAAATGTATGGGGGTGGGAGAGACACCTGGGGGTGGATAGGAAACATGGAGGAGAATGAGAAGTGTGGAGGGGCTGGCAGAGGGAAATGAGACATGTGGAGGGGCTGGTGGGGAAGGTGGGGGGAATGAGACACATGGAGTGGCTGGCGGGAGAATGAGACACATAGGGGCGCCCTGGTGTCGTTTTCACAGTGGTTTCTAGTTACGTCTCTGGGTGGGATGCATTAATAAGAGGTGAACTCATAATTCAGCGGATTTGCAGCAGTTGCTATCAGCCTTTCAATGAGGATGCTGAGGTTGAATGGATTCTCAGCAGTCCTTTGCTCCTAGGTAAGCAGCCGTATGGCCAGGAGCCAATCAGAGGTAGGAATTGTTAGGGCCGTAAAAGCTTTGTTTAATACCCCGCCTCTTAAAAGCAGCCTCTGTTGATTTCTAAGCTGCAAGGGGGGGCTGTATTTTAATGTGGCAGACATATTTGTGAGAGGCAGTGAAAAAATAGAACACTGTCAGCTGGCACAGCTGGTACACAAGCATGCCAGCACCTCATTGATTCGATTAAAATCATAAAAAATCCATTTAAATAACTATAAATTTATAAATTATATATCCAACTACATATAGATACACTGTGCATGTGTATAAACATCACACTTTTCTGTAGAATGTGGTCTTACTAGGACTCAATCCCTGCTTTCTATCCTTCTTTTCTAGTATCTCAGAATGGTCAGTGTGTGAATTAACAAACTGGCTTAAATGATTCATCTAAAATAAAATGTTCTGGAATAGCACATTCTCTGATCACAAAATGTGTCCCTCCCATATTGCCCATTTGAAATACTGTATGCTATTAATGTATATTCTTGTACAGTTCTAATCAAACACATGGCATTGTTAAATTACACATATTGTTAAATGACATAACAGCAATACAGTTGGACAGAAATTTGAAAGGACAGATGTGTGGTGATAGATAGATAGACAGACAGATAGATAGATAGATAGATAGATAGATAGATAGATAGATAGATAGATAGATAGATAGATAGATAGATAGATAGATAGATAGATAGATAGATAGATAGATAGATAGATAGATAGATAGATAGATAGATAGATAGATAGTAAGAAGAGTCGGCTTTTTGTATATTATTACTGAGATCCATGTTTCTCTTTGATCATTCTGTAGCACTCTGAAGATACACACATTTTAGCTGAAGGGCTCTGCCATTATCTGGTCAGACTCCTGGAGAAGATGAGAGTGGTTAGATTAGAGATAATCAGATTACTAAATAGTGTCATTTTTAGTTAATTAAAATGGCTAGTCTGAGTACACAAAGCTTCAGGCATTTTAATTAACTGTTGGACAGCTGGCTTAGACCCTGCAACAGACGGTAATTTTGGTGGTGTACAAATTGGTCGAGATCTCCTATGAAATGTTTGCTGAAGTTTGTAACTGTTTTGCTGATGCTGTGCTCCAGGGCTGGAGTAAAAAGTGAACAATGCTTATGTGTAATATTCCTTTTTTGTAACCTTTAGTTTCTGCAGGAAAATCGCCAGAGCGATTGCCTCATGCAGAGATATTTAAAACAACATTTTAAAATATCCTAATTATTTTCAATGTTTCCTTTCTACGTTTCCAGGATTTAACTTGTCTACTCGTTCTCCCCAATTGCTTAACTATAATAAATGCCAAATGCATTACGTTCATACACTTTACTTTGTGTATGTTATGCCTGTTGAATTCATTTCCCATAAATTTTAAGTGCTATTTCCTTTGTTACAATGCATATCTAAAATATCTTTCACTCACACAACGAGGTATGTATGGACTGATTGTGTAAACAGATTTACCTTGTGACACTTGACACCGGGTGTCTTATGTCATTATAGGATCATGTACTTTATTAGAGGGAGCTTTGCTTATTCAAAGTCCAGAACTATAAAGGTGTTCTCCATTAATGCTTGCATATCTGGGGAATGGATGTCTTCGTTATAACTTTTAAACTGACCAATAGTAGCAGTTTTTTGGGTTTTTTTGTTGCCTCATTCCATTCTTTACATTTTATTTATTTATCTATTTATTTGGGGGTTAGATTGGCCCAATCCTTTTAAGATGCATTGTATTATAAATCATTCTCTTTATGTATTCATCAACACATATGCTTAAATAAATTGTTACTTATATGGGCACTCTAGGCACCATAACAACTGCAAGCTCATTGTAGTGGATATAGTGTTACGAAGCTTGGGCATTGTCCCACCATTTACTGTGGAACCTTTTTCTAATGGTTTACCAAAAATATAGCTCTCCCCGCACCAAAGCACAGCCCCTGTGCAATCATAGAGTTTATGCAGAAGTTGAGTATTTTAATCAGCCACTACATGGCACAGAGTCAAAACAGAAAGACTTTAAAGTAACAGCAATGTCTCAATTTGTTTGTTTCTTATTCAAAAGAACATTGAGACAAATGTAAATATTTATGCAAAACGCATGGGACAGGTCCACTTTATTTTGTACTGTCACAAGGAGATTGTATTGTACATCAAAATGTGGCCGTCCGTTTATTTGTCTTTGCTTTTGATTACTTACCATTATTTGAATTCTGGGTGAATGCCTTTGTGTGGAAAAAAGAAACTGACAGTAAAAATATGGATTTAACCCCTTAAGGACCAAACTTCTGGAATAAAAGGGAATCATGACGTGTCACACACGTCATGTGTCCTTAAGGGGTTAATTTCAATGGGACAGTTAAGTTTTGTCTGCTGATTCCAGCATCATTTCTCTGAAATGCAGCACAAATTTGTTTTAAGCAAACATACAGAATTCCTATGGCATACATCCTGACATTACATATGGACTAAGAGGAACACTTTAATTTTAGGGTTGTGTGTGAGGGTGTGGCCATGGGCGGGGCTGTTCTGAGAATTCCTAGGTGACTTACTAATAACAATTTACACAACTAAATTGTAATGTAGGACCAGAACAATATATCTTACTTACAGACATATTTCTAAACAAATTTATTGTAGTTTAAAGACACATTATTGTGACTATTATTTCTCTGAGTGTTATTGCTGAGTTCTACACTCAGACACACCAACAATATGGAGCTCCTAAAAAGGAGGACATTAGGAGAGAAAGGAGGGCCCAAAACAGGGAATATCTTTCCTAAATGGGGACACTTGGAAGGTATGCTGACATTTTCCAGGATCCTATATCCTATAAGAATAAGTTGTATTAAATGCAAACTATAGTGCCAGGAAAAAGCTCCCTATAGTGTCTCCCTCATGCCTCCCACCCCCATGTGGTGCAAAAAGGGTTAAAAAAAAAAAGCCTTCTGTAACTTACTGTTCAGACTCCGCCTCCCCTACTCCCCCGCCCATGTCAGCCAGCAGGAGGAGCCTAATGCGCAGCGATCGCCATTGCATTAGGACTTCCCCCCTCAGAAAGCATGCATAGCGTGAGGACGTCCAGCGTCAGTTAGCCTACTTAAAGTTGCCTAGCAACCCGGAAGACCTTCTAGTGGCTTTCTGATAGACAGCGACTAGAGGTGGAGTTAACCCTGGCAGGTAATTTTTGAAGTTTATTCAAAAGTGCTATAATTACCAATGCAGGGTTAAGGGACCTGGGACAGTGCACTCAGACCACATCAATAAGCTGAAGTGGGTTGGGTGCCTATAGTGTCCTTTTAAATTAGTTCTCACTCTATAAAACATATACCTGATATCAATCAAACCAAGGTATGTATCATGGAACTGAGCAATCTTACTGTTATACTGTTGGAAATGTTAGAAATACTGTTACTTGTATTTTCCATAGAGCTTAGTCTAAAACTGAATAATGTCAAATTAGAGACACACACGAATTTAATAGTGTGCATTACTTAATGATTAGAGTATTAAGTCGATTCTATTTAGGAATGTTTTTACTCAACAGCAATGAATTGTGAATTGACGACTGAAAAATCTTTTATTTTGGCAAATTAGAGATTTGTTTTTGACTCAGCTGTTGTGGCCTAAATTTAAAACATTGGCTAGCTTGATGATCACTGTTGTTAACTCAACATAACTCACTCTTCATTAAATAACTAATAGTGCTACAGTAATGAAATACAAATACAAATTCTAAAAGCAGGGGGTGTGCATGTTTGTTTTGTTTTTAAATCAATCTGCTGGGTTCCTTTTAATAACATAATGCCTTACTGACCTTTCTTCTTTAATTTAAGTCCTGATGAGTGAGACAGGCTGCCAAAGTGATCGCAGGATGACAGACATGCTTCAAGCCTAGACTATAGCAAATGCTATGTTGCTATAAAAGGTGCTGATAAATGCATATTGTGTAGTTCAATACATTATCTACAGACCACAGGTAAGGGACAACCCATTGAGCTTAAAGGGACCCTATAGTCACCAAAACACCTTTAGCTTAACCCCTTAAGGACGTCGGGCGTTCTTTGCCGTCCTTTTTAGGTCGGTCCTAAAAGCCAGGGGGCGGCATTGAACGTCCCCGCCGATCCCCCTTCTGCACGATCCAGCCCTCCAGAGCCAGGTGATTGCAGGGTCCTTGCGATCACATGCCCGGAATAGCCAGCTCATGCAGTGCCAGCAGGGGGACTGTCTGAGCTCTCAGGCAGTCCCCCTGCTGCCTGTAAAAAAGTTTTAAAAGTAAGTAAAAGTTTAAAAAAGTTTAGCAAAGTAAATTAAAGTACTTAGATCATATATATATATATGTATATTATCTAATATTGTCCAATGCTTGCACTCCTGTAGAAATGTAGATATAGCCCGGTGCTTGTCAGCAGAATTTATAGAGATCAAATGTAGGAAAAGCACTCCAAGGACTTCTTTCAATATTGAAAATAAATAACTTAACTTTATTCGGCAACTGCCATGAAAAATCAACGTTTCAGTCCTGTGTCAGGACTTTCGTCAGGATAACAGTGCATTGTGACTGTTACAGAATATATAGCAAAATTACACAGTTCTAATCAAATTAAAATCAAATTTCAGTACATAAGGAACAACTGGTGCTTACCCCTCAGATGGGATCAGATGGGATTCCCTAACAACAGACCTACCACAGACAACCACACTTAAAGAGATATACCTGGACCTCATACGTCTGAAAAAGAAAGAGACAGACCTAGACCTACATGGACTGTTTCTGTCAGACTACCACAGAAGGTTACAGATACCGAGGGGGTTCAGAATTAAGAACATCCCCTCAATAGGACGAGCCAAGCCAAAAGTTTGCAAAAAATGGATATCAGTTTTGAATAAATGCTCATTGGACCTAATCCTCATAATAATAGAAGATGTTAAAGAGGACCTCATTAAGATCAGACAAAGAATTACTCAACTAGAGGCCAAAGAGGTGATCCTGCTGACATCCACTGAAGCGGTTCCGACTCTCCTTAGATTGGAACAGAATGTCAAAGAGTATAAGACGGATTTGATCAGATTCAAACGGGAGAAGCAAGAGAAAGTGAAAAACGACTACACAGAACATAGGGTCTATCGGTGGCTTAGCGGCCAGAATGAAGCCCCTCGCTTCAATAGGAACAGACGACCAATAAGAAGACCGCGACAATTCACGATAGACAAGACGTCGGGTGAATCTACCTCCGATTCTGACACCCAACAAAGACCTGAAAAGACTCAAAACACAAGCCATTTTTTAGAGAGAGGTACGACATCAATAGGAACCACAACACGACAACGCTCCAAACAAGATCTAGAGCCAGACGCTAAATCACAAGACGAGGACAGAGGGGCGGCATATACCGGTCTGAGAGGCAAACCACCGAGACGGAGGTAATCCCGATCTTTAACCTATCAACACGAAAACTGAGCCACACTGAGAACCATCTATTAATGAAGGGGCTCTCATTTGTACCCACAAATCACCTGGTCCCACTAACCCAAGAAATTGAGAATTACAAATTTGGGAGATCACTAAGATTGAAGGATTTCTTCAAAACGAGTGGCACAGAACATACACTGACAAACCAATTTAAACCAAAAAGCACATGGGACCCACTCCCTAATCAACCAACCATAAAAAACTTTTTGAGGTCACTGAACCAGGAGACACAGGACCATCTCACTAAGCCCAAGAAACCAAGATCAAATATCACCAAGGAGGAACGCCAAATCATCACCTCATTAGCCAGAGATCCGAACCTAGTAATTCGCCCAGCAGATAAGGGAGGCGGGATAGTCTTGTTGAACTACAGTGATTATAGACAAGAAATTCTGAACCAGCTACAAGACACCACTACCTACTCCAAGCTCACGGCTGACCCCACACAGGCAATCATGCACAAGGTCCAACAAACCCTACAGCGAGGACTGGAAGCGACCTACATCTCAGAAGATTTGTACAAATATCTCCTACAAACGAAACCCAGGACACCAGTGATTTACACGTTGCCCAAAATACATAAAAATCCAACTTTACCCCCAGGCAGACCTATAGTCTCAGCAATTGGAGGGGTCCTGGAGCCCATAGCCAAGTGGCTAGACTTTCTATTCAAGAAACCGGTTGAAGAATTAAAAACATGCATCAAGGACACACCGAGCCTACTAACAGAGTTGCGACGACTGGACAACTTAGAAGAAGGGACTACCTTTATTACCTGCGATGTCAGGAGTCTGTATACTGTCATTCCACGTGACATGGGCATAGACGCAATGAGGCAAATATTAACGTCATCACCTCTGTACCTTGGACCACCAGTAGAGTACACCTTGGAGTTACTACACTTGGTGTTGAACCAGAATTACTTCAGGTTTGAACAGACGTGGTATCAACAAATAGCAGGAACGTCAATGGGAGCAGCCATGGCGCCTATGTATGCTAACAGTTTTATGTACATCTTTGAGCAGCAATACATACTCACCCCATTTCAAGAGAATATATTGTTCTACAAACGTTTCATAGACGATATCATCATGATTTGGAAAAAAGGTGGCTCTACCCCTGAGCAACTGCTGGAATACGTCAACGGTACCGACACACCGGTCCGCCTCACCATGACGACGAATGAACAAACAATAGACTTTCTTGATATACGACTGTACAAAGAGAATAACAAAATAGCATACACATTGTATAGCAAGCCAACCGACAGAAACACTATCCTGCATGCAGACAGCTACCATCCAAGACACTTAAAGAACTCCCTCCCACAGTCCCAATTTTTGAGAGTAATCAGGAATAACTCTAATGAAACCAACAGGCAACACCAACTTAAGGAAATGTGGGACAAATTCTTGGCTCGGGGATACAGCCCTGTCATACTACAGCAAGCCTTGAAGAAAAGCCTTGAAGTAGCTCCAACACAGAACTCCAAGGTGGGAAGACTAACATTTCCCATCACATATACAACAATCTCTAACCACATCAGGGAATCCACCAACCGTAACTGGCGTATGATGTCAAATGACACCAGCTTACCGAGCCAATTCCGACAGCCACCAATGATGTGTTACCGTAGGGGTAAGAACCTAAGGGATTTGCTGGTCAAGACGGACCCCACACATTGCTACAACCAACCGACTACCCACTCAAACCTGGGATGTTACAGATGCCTTGGATGCGTAACTTGTAGCCACATGATTCCGTGCGAAACCTTCACCCACCCACATACGGGCAGAAAATACACCATCAGACATAGACTGACCTGTACCAGTGATCATGTGGTGTATAAATTAGTCTGCCCTTGTGGACTAGCCTATGTGGGCAAAACAGACCTTCCACTGAGAGAGAGGATGCGCAATCATCGATCAAGTATCCGCATAGCATACAGGGACAAGGGTTCGGAACTACCAGTGGCCAAGCACCCCTGCCCTCTATGAAGTTCACAGCGATAGACCACATCCCACAGCCACTGAGAGGCGGCGACCGGAAAAAACTTTTACTACAAAGAGAACTCCATTGGATCCGTACGCTGGACACGGTCCAACTCAAGGGCCTCAATGAGAAGTATACGTTGGGCATCTTCCTATGATTGGACACTGTGGTGATACTGGTCTGCAACAGACTTTGTGTAAATAGTCGTGTGGTTACTAATTTTGCCCTACCCACCAGCGCTAAACCGAATTGCAAAAAATGACCCCTGGGATTATTCTATGCCCTCTCACCCATGCCTAGAGTCCTAAGCCAACAGGCTGGACATATAGTGTCCCCTTAGCTGGGCTGTGGAGGATTAGCTCTGGACACCTTAAAACCAGTACCCATTCCTACCATAGGGCCGAATACCCCATATCACTTATCTGGATGTATTTGGTGTCTTTATATGGACTAATACCGTATATACTCGAGTATAAGACGAGTTTTTCAGCACATTTTTTGTGCTGAAAAACTCCCACTCGTCTTATACTCGAGTGAGTGTCTGTATTATGGCAATTTTCATTGCCATAATACAGACTGGGGGGAGAGGGGGGCTGTCAGGAAGCTGTAACTTACCTTCACCGCAGCTCCTGTCAGCTCCCTTCTCTCTCCTCCGTCCGTGCAGCTCCCAGGTCGGCTTCCTCTGCAACTCTCGCGAGAGCCGCGGGGTCAGAGCGTTGCCAAGGGTTACCGTGGCAACGCTCCGCGCGGCCGCGAGAGTTGCAGAGGAAGCTGACCTGGGAGCTGCACGGACGGAGGAGAGAGAAGGGAGCTGACAGGAGCTGCGGTGAAGGTAAGTTACAGCTTCCTGCCAGCCCCCCTCCTACAGCCCATCCACTGGACCACCAGGGAGTGAGAGCCCCCCTCCCTGGCCAGCTAACAGGCAGGGAGGGGGGACGAAAAAATAAAAATATTAATAAAACAAATAATAATAAAAAAAAATATTAAAATAATAATAACAAAAAAAATAATACAATTAATAATAAAATAAAAAAAATAATTACCTAAAAAAAATAACAACAAAAAAAATTAAGATAATAATTAAATAATAATTAATAAAATGCCCAACCCCCACCAATGCTCTGCACACACACACACACACACACTGCACTCACACAGACACACACTGCACTGCATTCATTATATACACACTGTATTCATACACACACACTGCACTGCATTCATTATACACACACTGCACTCATACACACACACTGCACTCACACATACGCACTGCATTCATCATTCATTATATACACACTGCACTCATATACACACTGCACTCATATACACACTGCACTCATATACACACACTGCACTCATATACACACACTGCACTGCATTCATTATACACACTCATATACACACTGCACTCATATACACACACTACACTCATACACACACTGCATACACACTGCACTCATACACACACTGCACTGCATTCATTATATACACACTGCATTCATACACACACTGCATTCATACACACACACACACACTGCACTCATATACACACACTGCACTCATACATACACACTGCACTCATACATACACACTGCACTCATACATACACACTGCATTCATACATACACTGCATTCATACACACACTGCACTCATACACACACTGCACTGCATTCATTATACACACACTGCACTCATATACACACACTGCACTCCATTCATTATATACACACTGCACTCATACACACTGCATACACACACACTGCATTCATATACACACTGCATTCATTATATACACACGCTGTAAATAAATATTTAGTTAATATAATTTTTTTAGGATCTAATTTTATTTAGAAATTTACCAGTAGCTGCTTCATTTCCCACCCTAGTCTTATACTCGAGTCAATACGTTTTCCCAATTTTTGGGGGTAAAATTAGGGGCCTCGGCTTATATTCGGGTCGGCTTATACTCGAGTATATACGGTATGTTATTATGTATATACCATTAGCAGTATGATATTCACAGTGTGTAGACTGAGTGTGGGCCGACCAGTCTTGCCGCATTGCCACACTATTTGGTAGTTCTATACTCTGACTAATACCTTGCTAAATATACAGGCTGTAGTGCATCTTTATGCTTATACCACTGGTAGCTAATTTTCCTTGCCTAATTGTCACACTGTTAGGCCTAATACCCCACATCACCTATCTGGATATACTTGGTGACTGTATGTGGACTGTTATGTTATAATGTATATACCATTAAGCAGTATGTTATATATAGTATGTATACTGAGTGTGGGCCCACCGGACTCGCCCTATTGCCACACTGCTAGATATCTTTATTTTCTTGCCACTAATATCTTGCTAAATTATTATGCTGTAGTGCATCTCTATGTGTACACCACTGGTAACTATTTTGCTTTGCCTTATTGCCACACAGTTAGGCAGTTGTATATACATGTCACCAAGACCTTGCTCAGTAATCATACTGGTGTGTAACTGCATGCTTATACCACTGGTAGCTGCTTTGCCATTTGAAAATGCCTTTACCCCTGCCTCCTGTGTACAGAACTGCCCTGCAATCCGATCGGTTCACGATCGGCAGGTTGCCATGACAACGTGTAAACTAACACTGTCTCGCGTCCCGGCCGGTCACCATTGTAACGGCCGACGCACAGAGCGCACACAGCAGCAATCTGGACAGCTGCTGCATACATGATACGGAATCAATTTTGCCCGCGATTTTCTGGCGCCCAGGGAGATCGGTACACAGGCTGAGGGGTAACCACCAGGTGTTCCTTATGTACTGAAATTTTATTTTAATTTGATTAGAACTGTGTAATTTTGCTATATATTCTGTAACAATCACAATGCACTGTTATCCTGACGAAAGTCCTGACACAGGACTGAAACGTTGATTTTTCATGGCAGTTGCCGAATAAAGTTAAGTTATTTATTTTCAACATTGAAAGAAGTCCTTGGAGTGCTTTTCCTACATTTGATCTCTATGTATATTATCTAAGTACTTAATCAAAAAGAATAATCAAAAACAAAATTGAAAAAAATGAAAAAAAAGAAAATTTACAAAATAATAAAATTTCTCTATAACTGTATTTTGATATTAATATATATATATATATATTTAAATCAAAATACATTTAGAATTACGTTATAAATACATATATGTATCTATATATATATATATATATATATATATCTTTATATAAATAAAATAATATTTAAAAAAAATATATATATACATATTTATATATAAATATATATATATATATTTAAATTCTACATATATATTTCATTAATTACAATTTGAGGGACTTGCCTGACAACGCAGGCAGAAAGTCCAGAGAATATGGTTCACAAGCCCTATATTTTACCCTGTAACTTTCCAAGACACCATAAAACCTGTACATAAGGGGGTACGGTTTTATTTGAACACAAATATTAGTGTTTCAAAACCGTAAAACATATCACAACAATCATATTGTCTTTGAAAGTGCAGCTTTTTGCATTTTTCACACACAAGCAGCACTTTCACTGACAATCTAATTGTTGTGATAAGTTGTAATGTTTAGAAACACTAATATTTGTGTTCAGCGAAGTCTCTCGAGTATAACAGTAGCCACCATGTACAGGTCTTATGGTGTTATCCATTTTTTCATGTTAAAATTTGCCAGATTGGTTATGTTGCCTTTGAGACCGTATGGTAGCCCAGGAATGAGAATTACCCCCCCGATGGCATACCATTTGCAAGAGTAGGCAACCCAAGTTATTGCAAATGGGTTATGACCAGTTTTTTTTAGTAGCCACGTAGTCACAAACACTAGCCAAAATTATTGTTCAAACTTGTTGTTTGCATTTTTTACACACATACAAATTAGAATATGTGTATTTCACACATATACAAATTAGAATATGTGCATTTTATTGCAGTAACAGCTAGCAGTATTATGACATTCACAGTTAAAATGCCATGAAGTACTAAAGCAATAAAAAACTTAATATTTCACATATTTTTACATTTTATTCATATTAAATTATGTTTAATATATAAATATTTGATGTGACATGAAATTCCTGTTTCTCCTGAACAAAATGATATATAATAAGTGTGGATGCATTTAATATGAGAGATGAATTACGATTGGACAGACATATAGCGCAGATGCCAGGTTTTGTTTACGTTTTGTTTTGATCACAACTTGTACAACTGGCTCAGTCCTTAGGGGGTTAATTAGGCAGTTTTGGTGTATAGAACATGCCTTTGCAGTCTCACTGCTCAATTCACTGCCCTTTAGGAGCTAAATCACTTTGTATATGCAGTCCTAGTCACACATCCTGCATGTGACTTACACAGCCTTCCTAAACACTTCCTGTAAAGAGTCATCCAATGTTTACACTTCCTTTATTGCAAATTCTGTTTAATTTAGAATGTCTTATCTCTTGCTCTTTTCATAGCTTGTATAGACCATGCAGGAGCCTCTTTTATGTGTTTAAAGTTCATTTTAAAGAGCAGAAGATAAAAACCTTTAAAATAAGTTTACATGTGATTGAAAATAAAACCATTTTGTTTTCATACAAGCTATGTGAGTCACAGCCAGGGGAGGTGTGGCAATGGCTGCATAAATAAATAAACAGAAACAAAAGTAATTTAACTCTTAAATAGCAGAGAATTAAGCAGTTAGGCTGCAAGTGCATGATCTCTATGGTGGGAGACCTGTATGGTGGTAGAGGTTGACACAGTAAAGGATTTTAAACATGCGGGGGATAGGAATAAGGCTATCCTAGCTATAAGATAAGGCCGGGACTAATTAAAGTATTTAGAAAATTGGGCAGACTAGATGGGCCGAATGGTTCTTATCTGCCGTCACATTCTATGTTTCTATATTTCTATCTATACACCAAAACTGCTTCCTTAAACTAAAGTTGTTTAGTGACTATAGTGTCCCTTTAGGTATGAGAGCAGTAGCTTCGAACAGTGCCCCCCTCGCCCTCCATTTTGGACTACAACTACCATCATGCTCTGCAAGCCCTTTGGCTGTCTTGCAATAATGTAAGTTATAATCTAAAACTGGTTTGACGTTCGTGCATTAGAGCTAGATTTGTGGCATTAAAAGCCAGGCTTTCTGGCAGGAAGCTTGTGTTATCTGGAAAATGTTATATGTTAAATTATAATCATCAGCAGTGCCATTAAAAATAAATACTTGACAGGAATAAAAGAAACTGCTGCACGCACAGGTAACTCTCCCACAGGCAGTTATACTGCTAAACAGAGAGAAATATGGTGGAAGGGGAATGCCGGATGCATAATAGTAAATACTTATACTAATGCAGTCTCTTATGGTATTCCCAGACCATGAAAAATATAAGGTGAACTAGATATTTTTTTTACACTTTTATTAGTTTAAAAAATGTACAGTGTTCCAAGGTCTTGCTTACCTCGCTATCTGCTCTCAGTGGACACACTGCTGTTAATAAAAGTTAGCACCTTCCTGGTAGGCCAGCGTATAAGTTTGAAGACAGTATCATAGAACTGTACTATATTTTTTATTATTTATTAATAACAATCACATTATATTTAGTGGCAATCAATGTAATGCACATTTAGCTAATATTAATTAGCAGCTCTTTGAGTTTACAAACCGTCAGTGTATATTAAACCATATTAAAAAGAAACAAAATACATTGTATATAGTGTCGCTAAGGCCAATCGCAAGGTGAAGTATGCATGCATAGAGTGAGCTTTTTTTTACCATCAAGCAGGCCTAGCAATAATCAAAGTTTGAGCAAAAATAGCATCTGGTTTATACATGACCAAACTCCTCAAATGGCTCTATAATGTTAGTTAAAGGAAAAGTAAAGTCACGGGGACTCGGTCATGGAGGTGAACAGGTACAGGAGGAAAGGGGGATGGGGTATAGACACATGCATGACTGGGGGGTGGGAGAGACACATGGGTGGTGGGAGAAACACATGGGGGTGGGAGAAATACAAGGAGGGGTACATTAGGACCTCCCCATAGGAAAACATGTGTTAAGCTAATGTTGTTCTGGTTTTCAGTATCCCTTTAATTTGCAAATAATGTAATGTTCGCATTTAGCAAAAAAAGTGGGCTTGTAGTTGGAAAGAAGCTCTGGGTCTTTGCTCTCTTTCGGTGTGATTGTTAGGTGAACTAGGTGAACGAGGTAATGTTGGTGGATATTTGAGGGATATGGAGCTATTATTTATCACTTTGAAATGCAAGGTGATAGAAAGGAAGGAATGTGATGTTATCCCATCAAAGTCTATTCTTGGCCCATGCCCAAATAGATAATGAATTTCCTAATAACTTAATAGAAGGATGGTTAGTCTTCACTTGAGATCTCACATGCCTACACTCATCAGATAAGAGTAGCTTAGAGTAAAGTGGACCACTAGACTTAACTGTCTGGGAACAGATTAGCTTTGTAGCCTACTTCAAGGGTTATAAACTATGCAGTATGGTGTAATCAGAGTTTGTCGTTTTTATCTTGCTAGTACAGCAAGATGGGTCGGCAGGGAGCAATGACCTCTGTTATCCTGGTACTGTTATTCACTGCAATCAGATAAACAAGTCGGCCATATAGATAGAAATTTATTCAGAGGCATAGAGCCTAGGATTATTCAAAGGACATTTTACCAGTCAAGTTATTCAAAATCTATATCAAGGCAAATAAAATGAAACATACTAGGCAATAGATGGGTAGATTGCCTGAAAGCAGGCCTCAAGGGAGCTCCAGCGGAAGGAGAAGGGGGTAGAGGACAATTTGAGTCTAGGAATCTTTCATTATTCAGGGTACAAAAACATGTAAAGGAGGTGTGGTGGAATCTCGGTAAAAATAAATTTAGTAGGCCGAGATTACCACGTGGCATGTGTACGTGCATATGCTGACGTATCGATCAGTTGGTTGCACGAGGCAAGATACGATCAGTAGTGTACGGAGCATGTGCAAGAATACAGGATATAGTATTCCCCCTCCTCCATTGTGCTGGACAAGCCATGCGGTCAAACAGGAAGTTAATTCTTATTTGTGTTGATTGGTCAAGAGAATGTGCGGGTGGAGCTTAATATGGGAGGAGTTATATGCCTATATAAGGAGCCTGCACTATTGTCCGGGGCTCAGAATTTGCTGTATTTTGGTGACGCTAGTCCCTCTGAGTCCCGATCGGTGATCCAATAAAGAATCTCTTCCTTCCTGAAGAAACCTGTGTCCATCTCTCTGTGCTTGGCTTCCGTCAGTTTCTCCGGTATCATTTGGTGCATTGGCCGGGAAGCTCATCGTTCAACGGTAGCTGAGAGGCAGAGGCGTGAGACGGTCTATCTTTGCCCACGTTCTCTACGGCTGCACCCCTGAACTTCTGCGTGGACCTCCCTTCGTCTCGGCGCCACTGGTCTGTTGTCCAGGAGATCATCGGCCTCTACGTGAGAAGTGCTGGGGTGTCCCCGTCGATGAGTGTGAACTCAGGTTCAGGAACGAGGAGGTAAGACAACTGCTGTTTTAGACGGCAGGACCCACTAGGGGTATACCGATTGTGCGGTAGGCCCAAAGGGGTTTTGAATCTGTGTATCTGCCCCCTCTGTCGGAGGGAAGGAGCGAAGGCGCACCGCTCGATCGAACGCTCTTTAGTCAGACCGTTTGATTTGGTTAGTCAGGCGGGGCTCTGGTGTAAATAGCCCTAGCCGGACACCGGTGTCTTGTCTAGACTAGCGTTCTAGGGTGTATATTACGTTCGCTAGGTCGGAGGGACCGGGAGACTAAGCGGCGTCTGTGTAAATTCGGTTCGCTAGCTCTCATCCTATCTGGGCTAAGTGGGAAGGCGTGTAAATTTGGAACCCACTAGACTTTTGATAGTGCGACTAAGAGGCGTCTGTGTAAATTCGGTCCTCTAGCTCGCTGTATAGTGCGACTAAGAGGCGTCTGTGTAAATTCGGTTCTCTAGCTCGCTATATATATGTGGTGATTGGGCAGTGTGGCTAACCAAAACGTATGTAGATTGTTTTTAGGTAGTCCATTCAAGGTACTGGCCAATAGTTTAGTTGGGAATTGTAAATGTGTTAACGATTGTTTAGTAAAGTGTATATCTTGTTAGATAGCGCGAGCTCAGCCGTCTAGCGAGAGTGTTAATAGTGTGTTGCTGTATTATAGTGCACGGTACCATAACCCTGTATATTTACTGACATTGTATAATAAGTACTAATCATTGTCGTCCATTGCATGTTTAACACCATAACCACTAATAATTGTATTGTGACCTTAACTTGTGCTTTGACCTATGCTAACCGTACTGTAACCGCTATTTGTAAAAGACGATGTTACTGGGGTGTGTTATAGACGGGTAATTCGTATATAGAGAATTATAGCGTGGGTGACTGTATAGTTACGCCAAAGGGCATAATATTGATTATATAGTGACTGGTGTAGCAGCTGTGTGTGTACGGGAATTCCCTGAGTGTTTATTGTTATTGTGTACGTTTCACTTGGTAACCGTACCACGTGGTGCTGTTGCCAGAGGAAACGGGTGTGACTGTTGAATAGTACGCGTGTATAGTATTCGTTGTCGACGACGTTCCATTGTTAAGTATGGGTGCGTCGCAGTCAACGATTCCGGATCCCTTAGGTTGTATGGTGAAGAATTTTAAAAAGGGATTCAAAATTTGTGATTTTGGGGTTAAGATGTCTCCTGTACGTTTGGTCACTTTGTGTACTAGGGAGTGGCCTACTTTGGTTGCGGCATGGCCGCCACGTGGCAGTTTGGATCCAACTCTGGTACAGCGCTTACACGTGGCTGTATCAGGTAGGCCTGAACTTTACGGCCAGTTTCCTTATATTGACTGTTGGAGACAGGCCGTAAATGACTCGCCAAAATGGCTTCGGACATGCCACGAGGAGCAATGTCGCCTCATGGTAGCTAGGACTTGTTCGTCCACTAGGACTGGTGTTAGGCCCATTTTGGACACGCCCCCTGAGTCCGAGATCCCTTTGCCGCCCCCTTACTTTCCGTTAAGAGGAAGTGACGCAAATACAGGAAGTCCTGCAACCCTCCCCTCACTACCCCCATCCACTTCCGCTTCCTCCTCCAGTACAGGATCCATCCCCCCTCGTACTAAATCTCCCCTTCCGGAACCAGATAGACCAACCCCCATTAAAAACGAATATCCTGATTTGGCGCCACTTCAGACTTCGGTCAAGCTTCATCTAGCTCGGCTCGAAGTGTTTTATTTACCACCTTTTCCCAAAACCAAACTCCCACATCCCCACACCCTATTTCTCCCCGACTGGAACCTATGACTGACGCCCCTCCACGTAGCCCCATACAGACCCGACAGTTGACCGGTGCCCAACAATTAAGACACTATCAGATGCCTCTTCGTCTGAATCCCGGGTCAGCCTATATCGATGCCGCAGGCCAAATGGCACATGCTGACCCTGTCTTCGTATATGTCCCATTCACTACAACCGATCTTTTAAACTGGAAGACCCACAATTCCTCGTATACTGAGAAACCACAAGCTATGACTGATCTGTTCACCTCAATAGTACAGACACATAACCCGACATGGGCTGATTGCCAGCAGTTATTAATGACTTTATTTAACAATGAGGAAAGGACAAGAATAAATCAAGCAGCCATTAAAGCATTAGAAGATAAAGCCCGTACTTTGAACCAAGCTAATCCAGCAGCATGGGCCGCAACACATTATCCCAACACCGATCCCGATTGGAACGTAAATGGTGCTGATATGGTTCAACTCAGAGCCTATAGAGACGCTATAATTGCTGGCATGAAAGCCGGAGGAAAGAAAGCCATTAACATGTCGAAGACAGTTGAGGTGATTCAGAAAAGCGATGAAGCGCCCAGTGTCTTTTATGACCGATTATTGGAGGCGTACCGCTTGTACACCCCCTTTAATCCGGAAGACGCAGACAATTCCCGAATGGTGAACTCCGCCTTTGTCAGCCAAGCTTACGGAGATATTAAGCGCAAGCTACAAAAGTTAGAAGGGTTTGCAGGTATGTCAATCACCCAACTAATGGAGGTAGCGAATAAGGTTTATATGAATAGGGAAACAGAAAGCAAGAAAGAGGAAGAGCGCAAGATGCGTAAAAAGGCTGATATGCTAGCGGTAGCGATCGCAGGCGTAGATAGACGGGGCCCAGATAGAGGCGATAGTAGATGGAATGAGGAACCTCTAAGTAAAAATCAGTGCGCATACTGTAGGGAAGAAGGGCATTGGAGAAATGAGTGTCCTCGAAGAGAACAGTGTGAGAGAGACAGACCTAGGACAGGTTACGGAAACTTTAGAGGCAGAGCGAGAGGTAGAGGAGGCCCCGGAGGGAGTAATGGTTATAGAGGGAGTAATGGGAACAGAGGAAGTGTTAGGGAAGACAGGTATATTCCAGCAGCGCAAAGGTCCCGCGATAGAGAAGGTAGGGACTTCGTAGGATTGGCTGACACGGTCATGGAGGACTATTGATACCGACCGGGCTCCATCCCCCTTGGTCGAGCGGAGCCTATGGTCGATGTATCAATAGGGGGAAAAAGGAGTGCGTTCATGATCGACACTGGTGCTGAACATTCAGTGGTGACTAATCTAGTTGCTCCTCCATCTGGAAGGACTATTACTGTAATAGGAGCAACTGGAAGAAGTGCTGAAAAACCGGTTCTTAAAAGTCGACTCTGTACATTGGGAGGCCACGTAGTAAAACATCAATTCCTTTATATGCCTGAATGTCCAGCCCAATTGCTGGGACGTGATATGCTATCCAAATTACAAGCGCAGATTACGTTCCTACCAAATGGAACAACATCCTTAAAGTTTAATGGACCTTCAGGTATTATGACTTTATCCGTACCAAAGGAAGAAGAGTGGCGACTTTATACAGTGTTGACTAGCCAAAACCCTAGGAGTGATGAGACATTATTTAACATACCAGGAGTTTGGGCAGAGAACAACCCACCAGGACTGGCCCGCAATATTCCACCTATAAAAATTGAACTAAAACATGGGGTTTATCCAGTGAGCCTAAGACAATACCACATCCCGCAGAAGGCTAAGAAGAACATCCAATCCTATCTGGATAAGTTCATACGGTATGGTATCCTAAAATTCTGTACTTCCCCCTGGAACACCCCATTGCTGCCTGTTCAAAAGCCCGGTACAGATGAGTATCGACCTGTGCAGGACTTGAGAGCAGTCAATGATGCGGTTGTTAGTATACATCCAGTTGTACCCAATCCATATAACCTGCTTGCTTTAATTCCGGGCGGGGCTACTTACTTTACAGTCTTAGACCTCAAAGATGCCTTCTTTTGCCTCCGAATTGCCGCAGAAAGTCAATGTATTTTCGCTTTCCAATGGGAGAACGCTGTAACGGGCTCAAAACGCCAGATGACTTGGACAAGATTGCCCCAAGGGTTTAAAAATTCACCTACCCTATTTGGTTCAGCCCTAAGTCAAGATCTACTGGATTTCGAGTCCATCCCAGGAGAGTGTGTATTGTTACAATATGTGGATGACTTGTTGATAGCAGCAGTTACAAAAGAAATCTGTCAGCAAGCAACGCACGATCTACTACACATTCTCTGGAAGGCAGGATACAAGGTGTCTAGAAAGAAGGCTCAGTTGTGTTTGCCAACTGTCAAGTATCTGGGATTCCATATCTCTGAAGGTCAAAGAATTATGGGGCCAGAGAGAAAAGAAGCTGTCTGTCAAATACCAATACCCAAGAATAGAAGACAAGTGCGAGAATTCTTGGGGGCAGCAGGCTTCTGTAGGATATGGATTCCCAGCTATGCGATACTGGCAAAACCTCTGTACGCAGCTATCAAAGGTACAGAGCACGACCCCTTCTTATGGACCCAAGAACAGCAAACGGCATTTGAAGATGTGAAGAAGGCTTTGATGAGTGCCCCAGCATTAGGTCTACCTGATCACACACGACCATTCTACTTGTATGTACACGAGCAAAGAAGAATGGCTGTGGGAGTATTGACACAGTACTTGGGATCATGGCAAAGACCTGTTGCCTACATGTCTAAGCAATTGGATGCAGTGGCCAGCGGACTTCCACCTTGTCTAAGAGCCGTAGCTGTAGCCGCCCTGCTAGTAGCTGAAGCCGATAAACTCACTCTGGGTCAAGAACTCTATGTACGAGTCCCACATGCAGTACAGACGTTGTTGGATTACAAAGGAAATCATTGGTTTAGTAATAGTCGTATGACCAAGTATCAAGCAATGTTGTGTGAAAACCCAAGAGTGCATTTAGAGACTGTAAACACCTTAAATCCAGCTACCCTTTTGCCACAACCTACTGAAAGTCAACATGATTGTTTGGAAGTAATGGATGAAGTATTCTCAAGTAGACCAGATCTTCGTGATTTTCCCATCCAGAACCCCGATGTTCAATATTATACCGACGGCAGTAGTTATGTGAAAGAAGGGATCCGCTATGCAGGATATGCAGTAACAACCATAGACAAGGTGATAGAAGCTCGGCCACTGGCGAAAGGAACATCAGCACAAAAGGCAGAATTGATAGCACTGACACGAGCGTTACAATTGGCTGAAGGTTTAAGAGTGAATATCTATACGGACTCTAAGTATGCGTTTTTAACCACTCATGCCCACGGAGCTTTGTATAAAGAAAGAGGACTACTGAATTCAGAAGGCAAAGAAATCAAATACGCAGCTGAAATCCTACAACTATTGGAAGCAGTGTGGGAGCCGAAAGAAGTCGGTATTATTCATTGTCGAGCGCATCTGAGAGGAGATGGTGATGTAACCAAGGGAAATCGGATGGCAGATAGTGCAGCTAAGCGTGCTGCTGAATCAGGAAGACAGGAGTATGTGGGGCATATAGCTGCTCTTATACCAACTCCACTGTCCCAATGGACTCCAGTTTATACAGCTCAAGAAGAGGAGTGGTTAAAGACTGAACCGGGAAAGTATTTGGAGAACAAGTGGTATCAGCTAGAAGATGGAAGAATAGTCATACCAGCATCACTAGCGGTAGAAATTGTCCAAAATTATCATAACGGGACACATTCTGGGAGAGACAGTACTGAAGAATCTCTTAGAAAACATTTCTACATACCAAGATTGTCCAACTTGACTCAGGCCATTGTACGTAGATGTGTAACGTGTGCTAAAAATAATGCAAGACAAGGACCAGTAAAGCCACCAGGAGTCCAGTTTATGGGGGGACTCCCCATGTCCGATCTACAAATAGACTTTACAGTGATGCCTAAATCGGGTGGACATCGTTACCTGCTGGTAATTGTGTGCACTTATTCAGGCTGGGTAGAAGCATGTCCTACTCGTACAGAGAAAGCAGGAGAAGTTGTGAGATTCCTGCTACGAGAAATAATACCCCGATATGGACTACCCTGTTCTATAGGATCGGACAATGGTCCAGCTTTTGTTCATCAGTGCCTACAACAACTGACTCATATGCTTGGTATAAAGTGGAGGCTTCATACTGCATATAAACCCCAGAGTTCTGGTAAGGTAGAGAGAATGAATAGAACTATAAAGAACCAGTTGGCTAAAATGTGTCAGGAAACCCAACTTAAGTGGAACGTTCTCTTACCCATAGCTTTATTGCGAATCCGCAGTACCCCCACCAGAAGGATGGGCCTCTCTCCTTTTGAAATCATGTATGGGCGACCACCTCCCGTACTTGGTAACTTAAGGGGGGATTTGAGTCAGTTGGGAGAAGGAATTACCCGGCAGCAGGTTGTAGAGTTGGGTAAGACTATGGAGGAGGTACAGAAATGGGTACAAGATAGATTACCTGTGAATATTTATCCCCCTGTTCATAGTTATCATCCAGGAGATCAAGTGTGGATTAAAGAGTGGAATAATGTACCGTTAGGGCCCAAGTGGAGAGGTCCTTATGTTGTTCTTTTGTCTACCCCTACAGCGATAAAAGTAGCAGAAGTGACTCCGTGGATACATCACTCCAGGGTTAAACCAGCAGCAGTCGATTCTTGGCAAGTTACAGCAGATCCAGAGAATCCCTGCAAGATCCGGTTAAAACGCACTACTCAGTCGGAGTAACGAGGAATCGTGTGGATTACAAATTTTATTGTTACAGGGAGTGAGTGAGAAGGCCATAATAAAGCCTGTCCGCCCACCAACGTATAATTTATAAGCCAGGAAAGTCTCGAAGGGACACCTGTGAAGACGAGCAGAACTCCATTCCCTGCAGCCCTCACATCCTGGAAGCTGAGGCGCCTTCGCACGGACGAAGACTGAGGATGACGGCGAAAGATGTGCTTTTGATAGTGTTTATTTATATGTGTTTTTATATTCAGGAAGGTAGAGGTACCGACACTCCTAGCTGTGAGGTATGCATTAAGACTACGAGAACAGGTAACCATATTTCCCAAACCCTAATCTGGCATTCACAATACGAGTGTAAAGGAGATGTATCGAGATGTAGATACTTAAATATAGACTATAGTGTGTGCCATTTAGGAGTAGGAGAACCTAAGTGCTTCAGTCCGGAGTATCAACCTCGTACAATTTGGTTGACTCTCAGGAATGGAGATCCTCAGGGGACCCTAATTAATAAGACGGTGTTAGAATCCGTACATTCTTCGGGTGTTCTGCTATTTGATGCGTGTAAAGTGATATCGAGTGGTAGAAAGCCGTGGAATGTATGTGGGGATCTTAGATGGGAGAGGACGTATGGGTCTAATGATAAATATATTTGTCCCAGTAGTAAAAATAAATATGTGAGTCCTAGATGCCCAAATAAAGACTATAACTTTTGTCCATATTGGTCTTGTGTGGGGTGGGCGACTTGGGGACAGACAGTAGACAAAGACATGATAGTGACTAAGTTGCCGACTAGCCCATATTGTAAGTCTATGGAATGTAATCCCATCCATATACTTATAAATAACCCCGATAAGTTCTTAGACAAATATGGCAATTTATTTGGGTTTCAGATATACGGGACGGGTTTAGATCCTGGGACATTATTGTTTATAGGGATAGAGACTGATACGGTATCCTCCCAGACTCATCAAGTATACCATTCCTTTTATGAAGAGATGAGCATAGATAATAAGATCCCCCATAATGCTAAAAACCTGTTTATTGATTTAGCCGAAAGTATTGCCGGTAGTCTTAATGTTACCAACTGCTATGTGTGTGGAGGTACTAACATGGGAGACCAATGGCCTTGGGAAGCAAAGGAGGTAATGTCCGGTTCTGAGGCAGTTGACCAACTAATATCTACACAAGCCGATTATCATATGAGTGTTAGAGGTAAATCTGAGTGGAGATTAAAGACCTCCATTATAGGTTATGTTTGCATAGCAAGGAAAGGAATAATGTATAATACTTCTGTAGGAGAATTAACTTGTCTAGGGCAAAAAGCTTATGATGATGATACAAAGAATACAACTTGGTGGTCGGCTTCAAATGTCTCAGAACCATCTAACCCGTTTGCTAGATACGCCAATTTAAAGGATGTGTGGTTTGATCTATCCATCACATCTACCTGGAGAGCCCCAGCAAATTTGTACTGGATCTGTGGTAAGAAAGCCTATTCGGAGTTGCCACAGGATTGGGAAGGGGTATGTGTGTTGGGTATGCTCAAACCATCCTTCTTCTTGTTACCGATTGAAACAGGTGAGACTTTAGGTGTTAAAGTGTATGATGTGAATCATAGGAAGAAAAGGGGACCCATAGAGATAGGTACCTGGGAAGATAATGAATGGCCTCCCCAGCGTATCATAGATTATTATGGGCCGGCCACGTGGGCTGAGGATGGTACCTTTGGTTACAGAACCCCTATTTATATGCTCAACCGTATTATAAGATTACAGGCGGTGGTTGAGATTATTACTAACGAAACATCACAGGCGCTCAATCTTCTAGCGAAGCATAACACCAGGATGAGGACAGCAGTCTACCAAAATAGATTAGCCTTGGATTACCTTTTGGCAGTAGAGGGAGGTGTATGTGGGAAGTTTAACCTGAGCAATTGCTGTCTTCAAATAGATGATGAAGGGCAAGCAATAGCTGAGCTTACTAGCCATATGGTTAAACTAGCGCATGTGCCTACTCAGGTATGGAAAGGGTATAATCCAAGTAGTTGGTTTGGTAGCTGGTATGAGTGGTTTGGAGGGCTTAAGGCAGTGGTAGGTGGAGTCCTACTAGTTTTAATGTTGTGTCTACTCCTGCCGTGTCTTATACCCTTAGTAGTTAGGTCTGTGCAAAGCCTGATAGGAAATATAGCAGAGAGGAAGGCTGCTGCACAGATAATGGCGATTTATAAGTATAAGGCTTTAGATCAGGGAGAACCAATGCAGGAAGATGAGTGTTAAAAAGATTCACATCATAAGATAAGTCTGGTCTGGTTCAAGGTAACTTGTGGTGTAACCAAACCAAGGTTAAGTGATGCCTCAAGTAATTGTAAAATATCAAGAGGCATCAAAGGGGGGAATGTGGTGGAATCTCGGTAAAAATAAATTTAGTAGGCCGAGATTACCACGTGGCATGTGTACGTGCATATGCTGACGTATCGATCAGTTGGTTGCACGAGGCAAGATACGATCAGTAGTGTACGGAGCATGTGCAAGAATACAGGATATAGTATTCCCCCTCCTCCATTGTGCTGGACAAGCCATGCGGTCAAACAGGAAGTTAATTCTTATTTGTGTTGATTGGTCAAGAGAATGTGCGGGTGGAGCTTAATATGGGAGGAGTTATATGCCTATATAAGGAGCCTGCACTATTGTCCGGGGCTCAGAATTTGCTGTATTTTGGTGACGCTAGTCCCTCTGAGTCCCGATCGGTGATCCAATAAAGAATCTCTTCCTTCCTGAAGAAACCTGTGTCCATCTCTCTGTGCTTGGCTTCCGTCAGTTTCTCCGGTATCAGAGGTAGCTCCAATCTGATAATATACATCTCATGAACAGGTAACAAAAACTCTAACCCAGCCTGGTTCATCAAACCAGCATTTAGAGTTCAAGGCAGGGCCCCATTAGTAGGCCAGATCATCCCTTGAATTATAGAAACAACACAGCGAGGCTCATGTAAATATTTTAGCCTTCTTATATCAGATTTGTTGGGCCGTGGCTTTTATTCAATGGTGGAGGAAAGTAGCAATCAAGAGGCCCTGGCCAGGCATTTTGGGACTAGATATGTGAGCCTCTGATGAGAATCCTGCAATATCATTATTGTTTAATTTAATAACTCGTCTGATAACAGCCATAGTGCAGCTGCTATTAGTCTACTGACTCAAGCCATTGACTGTTCATGTGATGAATCATGTCTTGACTATATATTTTATTGTCACAGGGCAAAGAGGCAGACTCTTAGCAAATCACTGCAGTTATAAACAAATGTACGCAGGGAGGCTGGAAACTGAGACCTCCTTGTGTGGTAACCTGTGTAATTGGCATAGCTTCAAATCATGTTCTGAGTATCCTTTTAAAATATCAATATAACTACAAAAGATGATGCTGTCTTGCTGATATGGTAAGAGCACTTATGAAAAAAAAATCATCATTAGCTTCTTCATTAATGCAATGAGCAGTGTTTTTTTTTAATATCAAAAAATATTTTCAAACCAAGACAGTGTTCTCTGATAGAGAAAGTGTTAACATATTTGTGCCTCTGCAATATCTGAAATCCTCTTAAGAAAATATAATAATGTAAATGCAGCATATAAAATGTAAAACAGCTATCTGCATAATGCATATAAAATCCTGCATCCTGAGCAATCTTAGTATATTAAAAAAAATATACATATAACATGCAGTTACTGACACAAAGAGAGTCACTGGGTAATGCTCAATGCTCAGGATAACCCTTTTTTGCACGTGTTTGACATGCTCAGCTTTTCCGAGATATGAACAGCACATTGATATTCCTTTTAGTTTTTTTTCATTTAACAGCCCCTATCGAGTCTGACAGATGACTCTCTATTCATAACTGTGGCAGTAAATTCACATCTTGTCCTTGTTTGATAATTAATAGTGTCATGTCAACAGCGATGACAAAAATGCAGGTACCTTCCTTACTTATGCAATAAGAATGGCTTTAGCTATTAGTGATAGTTTTTATTGAGCAGGTTTTTTTTTTTGCTAATGCATTTGCCATTTAATGCAAGTTTTGACCCTTGTGGTTCATTTGGAGCGTTACGTCCTCTTTTTGAAAAGGATAAACAATTCTCTAGCTCGGGGGGGTCAAATATATTCCCTACTGTGCTTATGATTCTGTCCCTGAATGTGCTTTAACTGTTTTTAGATGTTTAGCTGTTTGGTTCTGTTCAGCATTGTTGGCACCACATCTCTCTCTTCCGTGTATTAGGCCCCATATTGAGCTGCTCTGTGTTTCTGCACTTCTGGCCTTCTCAACCTAACGTTCCTGTCAAAATGTCCAATAGTTTGTCTCATTTGTTATTAAACTAGCCCAATATAAGATTGTAAAGAGACATGCAATAAGTTTGGGCTATACAAATGCCACAAATATTAATAGTCATAATAATTCTGATGTTTTCAGACAATTTGTTTTTCGAATTCTGGCTGGGTTTAATGTCAGCCGTAAAGCAAGCATCTATTAAAGAAAAAAAGTGTGTGGATATCCTATTGTCTTCCTCCCTACTCCCACTAGTGGTAGTAATAATAAATAAGGGGACCTAGTATCCCACCAGCCCCACCCATATGCACGGGATGGGAGCTATAATAGAATATAGAAGGGGTGAACATGCAATCGTTGGTCCTTATCGTTTTCCTTTCCCTAATAATAGTAAGGAGGGCCCATTGAATCTAAATACCTGTAAAAAAAAATGTATACTTACCATCAGATGTCTTCTTTCTTCTTAAAGGGACACTATAGTCACCTGAACAACCTTAGCTTATTGAAGCAGTTTTGGTGTATAGAACATGCCCCTGCAGCCTCACTGCTCAATCCTCTGCCATTTAGGAGTTAAATCCCTTTGTTTATGAACCGTAGTCACACCTCCCTGCATTTGACTTGCACAGCCTTCCATAAACACTTCCTGTAAAGAGAGCCCTATTTAGGTTTTCTTTATTGCAAGTTCTGTTTAATTAAGATTGTCTTATCCCCTGCTATGTTAATAGCTTGCTAGACCCTGCAAGAGCCTCCTGTATGTGATTGTTCAATTTAGAGATTGAGATACAATTATTTAAGGTAAATTACATCTGTTTGAAAGTGAAAACAGTTTTTTTTTTCATGCAGGCTCTGTCAATCATAGTCAGGGGAGGTGTGGCTAGGGCTGCTTAAACAGAAACAAAGTGATTTAACTCCTAAATGACAGTGAATTGAGCAGTGAAATTGCAGGGGAATTATCTCTGCACTAAAACGGCTTTATTTAGCTAAAGTAATTTAGGTGACTATAGTGTTCCTTTAATTCTTCTTTTCAGCCCCAAAAAAGGCCATAAGACAAGTCCCAACAATAAATTTAATAAAATAACTTGATTCCCCAATAAAGCAACACAATAAAACAATCCATATGAGACCATTAAAGAAATACTGTAGTGCCTGGAATACAAAGCTGTATTCCTGGAACTACTGATCCCTGCCTCCCCCTTCTCTCGTGCCCTCCTCGGTAAATAAAGGGTTAAAAACCCTTTATTTACGGGGGCGGAGCCAAGAGCTTGAAGCGGATGGTCGCATGGCTGCAGTCCTCCGGGCCAGACAGCTAATAAATCGTGAAATAAGGGCTCTCACACCCAGCTTACACTCGCCAAGAGAACGCCTAAGACCTGCACGAACCAGATGGGTCGGAAAAATAAAAAGGCGAAACCCGACAGCCCTTGCCAGAACAGGGATATCGGGGAACTGTGGCGGCAAGCACACGAGGCGGCGGAGGCCAAGATGGCGTACTTACATGGCGGCTGCTCCGACTTCACGGAGGGCTCCTCAGACGACGAAGGGAGTACCCCCGCGGCAGGCAAGCTTGCCCCAGTGACCGCACAGGCGCAAATCCACAAGAAAACCCCTACTCCAGTAACCATGGAGGCGATCAGGGACCTAATGGCGACCCATCACGAGAAACTTGCGGCCGAGGTGGCCCTCATTAGAGGTGACATTCAGGGCATAACGACGAGGCTGAAAGCGGTGGAAGCCTCCTCCACTGATCACACCACCCAGCTAGCGGATCTCCAAACGGCAGTCCGGGCACTACAACAAAAATCCTGGCAGCAGAAGCAACAAATCTCTGCACAGGAAGACAAGAACCGCAGAAAGAACTTAAAACTCCGGGGTGTCACCGACTCAATGCCAGACGCAGAACTCCCGCACTTTGTCAGACGGCTCATCGCTGAGCTACTGACCCCTAAAGCGGCGAAAGCAATCACCCTGGAGGGCCTCTTCTGCACACCAAAACCACTGAAGGCCCCGCCGACTGCCCCGAGGGACCTAATAGTCCAATTTCAGTCCGTCAACGATAAGAGAGCGTGCAGGACGCCATTAGAAACCAAGCCACCTACCACTTCGAGGGGATGACCCTCTCCTTCTCTACGGACCTCTCTGGCGGGACATTAGCGTGGAGAAGATCGATGAACGCATTCACGGCCCTACTTCGGCTCCATCAAATCAGGTATCGCTGGGGACCCAGCCGCACCATACACATTGACAAAGGTGATGCCAAACACAGTATCAGGGACATGCAAGAAGCGGTGGCGATATTGGGCCTGCTCAACTTACCCACAGACTCGCTCACAACCACACCGTGCCCACCGGGCCGCACAGTCACACTAGGAAGAGATGCCTTGAATGCCCCGGAGTTTATCCCCAGGGAGAGGCATTCAGACCCGTACGCCAAGGCTACCACTTGAAGCTGGACTCCAACCCAAGTGCACACTTCTAAAATCACGCCAGACTGTAATGTGGCAACAGGACCGGTTTGAATACTACTGGCAATATAGCCACACATATGACACTTCTTATCACCGCATTGTTTCTTTTTCCTTTCGTTTTATTTTTCTCTTTCAAGCTATGTTAATTCGTTATTTTATGTTTTTTCCTTCCCAAAGTAACCTCACGATTGTAGACGGTTAATCTGCTTTCACTGTAAGCCCTAGTATTTGCCTGAAAAATGGAAGGCCAACCGAGCTTAAACACCACCTATGTAGTGGCACGGGCCTCGGGCCCCAGTTATTTGTTTCAGATTTTATGATGTGTAATCCGTAGCCTTAAATGCATGTTAGTCTACCTCCTGTGATGACTATGCCCCAACTCTGCACACCCCATGTATCCCTGGAGTATATAACTTATAGCCGTGATGCCCATAACGAGCTTGGCAGTAAATGCACACTCATTAGGTACAGCGGCACTATACATCGCACAGCGACACTTATGAGGCCGTGAGCCTCACCACCCATAACACTGCTACTACGAGCTCCTGATACTAACATAGCTCATGAATATTAGCTACACAACTAGCAGACTCATACGCGGGGTAATACCGCCGAGCCGAACGAATACCTAAGCCAACTTGTACAACGCACAACCCTCACATTACGTAAGTAACTACACCGAATACCATACGAAATCGCACTACATATAGGAGCGTAGGGCCACAAGCACTTAACCTAATTTACTAAGGGGGTCGGACAGATTAAGTATACTCATTTACAACAGTGCTGTATGTACTGTCACACCACACTGGCAGCATGTCATGAAAAATGCGTTTAGCAGCGTAGTCATGTCTGCCTGTTGCTCTCTCGAGCATAATAATAGGTTGCAATACTGTTCCCCAATTGTTAAACATTCATCTCTAGTTTATTTAAATGTTACCAGGCCTATAGGCATATACAGACCAACAGCCATGACGTACACTCACATATTCCAGCAACGCTTCGCATATATCTTTTATACTGTATAAAAAAATGTGCTGAACCAGCGAAACGAAGCAAGTGTTTCATTATGATGGTTAAAATTGTATGTACTCTGCTTCATAGTGTTGTATGCATGTCCTTGCACTCGTTATTGGGACTGTGCAGGACGACTTGTTCACTTTAGCACAATAAAAATAAAGAATTAAAAAAAAACAAAAAAAAAACCCTTTATTTACTTACCTGATTCCAGTGCCGATGCCCCTGGGCGCTGGGTCGAAGCTCCGCCTCCTCCTCCCCCATCAATGTCAGCCAGCAGGGGGGGCCTAATGCGCAGCGATCGAACACTCCTGTCGCGCATGCATTAGAACTGGAGGTCCTCATGCAGCAATGTAAGTTGAAGTTACAACATTGAAGTTCTTTGAGTAAATATTGAGTAAGATACAATATATATGATTTTGGTATTCCACCTGACAATACCAAGGCACCTTTAAAATAAATGAAAAGGAACAAGCTTTGTTTAAAGAAGCACTCCACTGCCCTCAAGGATTTTGTTTTTTTTAAATAGTAGATATTCTTCCAATGAATACATCCACCAGGATCGGAGCCACCGACAGGACTCGAAACCTACCAAACATACCAATAACCATTAACATAACCTTCCTACTGGGGAGCCTATTTCCTCTCCTAGCGCTCCCTATCCCGCCGCTGTGACAAAACAGGAACCCCACTATGGCCAAAACCCAGAGAGGGAGGGTGGGACAAACTCAGCCAGGTAGGCAAGTTAAAAGTGAATTTTCCAACATGTCTGCTTGCTTATATAGCCCAGCCCCTTAACCCTCCATTAACCAATACCATTAGCTTCCTTCTATGCCCGCCTCCTATCCCCTGTCAAGGCCCCTTTCCACTAAGCTGTGCTTTTGTTACATGGGGCTACATGAACTGCAGCCTTTGTAAGCCCTCCCTTTTTTCACTTCACAGATTAATAACTCATTGAGAAGCCTATGAATTCGCACATACTGGCTCGTTACGTGTGCGTCGGCTCGTGCGTGCGAGCACACTTCTGGTCTGAGTCTGAAGCTGGTCTGAGGTCTGTGAGAGGGAGGCAGGCACGCTCAAATAGAGCGTGTCTGCCACTTCCATTAGCTCAGGGGAGCTAACAGAAGTAGGAAGGAATCCTGCCTGACTGTTTGATTGACAGCCAGGGGGGAGTTCCTAGTTAATTTATAAAAGTGCTGATTTCTTAGAGAAACTACTTAACCCCTTAAGGACCAAACTTCTGGAATAAAAGGGAATCATGACATGTCACACATGTCATGTGTCTTTAAGGGGTTAAACTGGTGTTAAACCAGACTACTCCTCACCCATAAAGGACTTCAGCAAGCTGAAGTGCTTCTGTGGTGTGGAGTAGCCCTTTGAGCAGTCAATCACACCCTTGTGATAAATAATTCTTCAAGTAGGGAGCGCATTAATCTAAAACTGGCAATCATACAGAAAAATATTTTTTTTGTAAAAGGTGTTAAGTAGTTGCATAAAACTACAGGTATTATTATTAGTCAAATATAAAAAAAAGTGAAAAGCACATCCCATTAGCACACTGTGCATCCTTCACAAACTCTGGTTTGGAGAATGGCCTAGTGGAGTGCAGAGATACAGAGTAGTGTATTTGGAAGAACTAAATGGTTTGGTGTGTGTACTCCATGGTGAAATAGTTAGATGAATATTAATTTTAAAAATAAAATGCAAATTTTACTGTGATGGGAAAAATCCACAGGGACTAGTTTTCTGTAAAGAAAATTTCTGTGGTCATTCAGTTAGTCAAATTGATGCTATTTTAACTGCCCCCCCTTGATTCTTTACATAGGGATGGTTAGTGGAAACAAGCAAATTCATCCTTGCCTAACCCCTGGGCCCTAGACAGTCACTGTGTGGTTAATTCTGTTCTCTTTAGCCTCCAAAAAATATGAATGCGTATGTCAAACTTTTTTACTTTCAATTTTTTTCTGATTTCTCTTCCTTTTTGTAAACAATACGGTTTTTATAAATGCGCATGTTTAATTTTTGCTTATCATAAGCATATTCTTCTTGAAGCTGTGTGCTTTACACCAAGTAACTCCTGGCATACTATTTTAAGTCAGATTAGTGTTAATCGTGTATTCTTCAGTAACGGTACTTACATCATTTCTGACAGGTTGATGTAGGTTCTTAACATCATGAGGATCCTTACCATACACAAAATATGATCAGGCTCCTTGGCTACATCTTACAGTAAAATGAAATACATTTTTAGAAATACTAATCACAGAATGTCATGATTTATTAAGAAGGCATAATCGCCAAGCTCTGTGAGAGATTATGATTACATTTAAAACATGGACTGGAAGTCATGTTGGTGGAGAGGTCACATAGACATGCCTCCCAAACATTCCGATTGGAATTCCGACTGGAGGGACAGTCACGATTTTCAGGACTTGGTTTTTTGGGAACACCAGGAAACTTTTGTGAACATAAGGGAACTGTCCCCAACAAGCACAGCATGCGTGCATTATGAGATTGGCTTGTGCTATGTTTTGGGCACTATAACTCTGCACAGAGCACTGAAACAGTGCTCCCTGCAGGGTCTGCCTTCAGGGGACTGGCCTTGCATGATAGACAGGCTGTTTGGTGTTAATGCACACCAGGCTGATCTGCCAGTAAAAAGGCAGATCCACCCCCATTCTGGGCGCATCTGTCCTTTGGGGCAAGGCCATCGATGCAATCATGTCATTGGTCCTCTGCCCTCACGCCGGCATCACGATTTTATGGACTCGGGAGTTGGATAGAATGCTATAGAAGGATATTACTTCAGTCAATAGGGGATCGAGCTGAAATACCAGTTCAGTGTAGCCTATTTTTTGCTGTGGTTATATTATTTAGAGTCCCTTTAAATAATGCAAGGCAGAGATTTTCGAATGTAAAAAATGGATTTCAACGTAAAATCTTTTGTATTTTTTTTTATTAATATTAATATATGACGTGGCTGCTGCTTGTTTTTGACTAAAATAACAGATGTGGTCTCTATGTCAGCACTGCTCAGGGTTTTAAAAGGAAGGATAACTTTCAATCATAGCAATATTCTCAGTGAATAGATATATATGTTGCTTTTAAGTTGTTGCTATGTTTTACAAGAGCACCAGATGAAACTTCATGAACATATGTAGTTGTGCTGTAGCTCCTGTTCTTTACGTATAAATGCCTTAACAGGACGACATCCAGTGCTGTTAGTGTAGCCCACACAGCCAACTAAACCTTCTAGGCTCACATGCAGTCACCATTGATGTTACAAAAAAAAATATGAATGATTAATTGTATATTGTCAATTCCAAATGTCCCGATTTTTGACTTGGGGCTTCAGACAATCTATATTTACATTGCTGACACCAGACACTCAGAAAGAAGCAGTGGATTACCAGATAGTGGTGAATGTTCGGTATGTGTCCAATGCATCTGGAGAGTATGTGATTGCACAAAAGTCATTAGTAGCCAAGTAGTTTTTATGGCAATTCTAATATTTTTTTATTTAAGGGCGAGGGAGTAATCTAGAGCAGTATTTTAATTAACATTTTCCTTTAAAGGTTATCCTGCTTATCTTCCACTTTACTTTAGCGGTCACATTTTTATTCTGTGATTAAGGGCCCTGTGTTGCCAGTCATTATGTGGCCATAATGCAGCTGTGCGTATGAATATACCTGACCTACTTTAATTTAGAACTTTAGTTAATGCTGATCCAAGCACTCACAAGAACCCATCTACGCTATCAGACTCCTTTACAGCTTACTGTGAAGGATCCCGATCCATGGCTCATATCAGCTTAGGCAATGTTTCATTTATTTTATCTAATGGAACCGCTGCCAAGAGCTGGACAACATGTTTTCATTATTTACTTTGCACATTTGGAATGCATTATCTAAAGAAAACATTAAAAACTGGAGTCAACACCAGCTTGGCGTATCAGATCATCTTGATTTTCATGGTGTAACACCACTTCAAATATACTTTGTTTATACATATGTTTGACAAGCCAAATTTTCAAATCGGTAATGGAAGCAAAGATTTCATTAGTGGAGTGATAGACATTTACTAAAAATACAAATATTTAAACAATTAGGCTAATGGTCTGCCGATTTAAAGATTTTACCCAGTTCATCTTAATTTTGTCAGTTGTCACCTCACCACAGCTCATGTTTTAGTGAAAAGACCTATATATTATGTATAAATAACCATATTTCACCATTGTCAATCACACAAAGAAACCTATATGCACTTTCATTCAAGTCACTTAACCTGTTGAGTATTAAATGAACCCTGTTAGGATTACAAACACGTATTCCTAATGTTAGCGTGCTTTTACAGTTATTTACCTTATTTCCCCTGGCTCACAGTGACAGTTCCACTTTAAATTGCTGAGACTGCAGGGACAAACCCTTTAAACAACAGTAACACAACAGCTTAAGGGGACACTATAGGCACCAGACCACTTAATCTCTTTGAAGTGGTCTGGGTGCACCGTCTCTCTTTTAGAGAAACTGCAATGTTTTTATGTACTGTGCATGTGCATTAGGTTCCCTATCACTATCAATGACATTGAAGGAGGCAGCCAGCTTCAATGGGTAAATGGTTTTTTTTGTGTTTTTTTTAAATTAACCATTTGATTACCACAGGGGGGGCCACGGGACATTTTACTTGTTTACGTTAGGGTCCTTATAAGATCAGTTGTGATTGGTTGAAGATTATTACAGGACTTCACTATCTATCCATCTATTATGCTCTCCTATTTTAATATGTTTAATATCAAAAGTGTAGACCAAAATATCCTTATATTCTGCAGTCATGCAGTCTGACTAGTAATAAAAAGTTAGCTACAAAATATTAAAGAAATACTTTAACACGAGAGTATGCTAAATGCACCCTTTCTGGTTATAATATTCACACAATTGCATGCAGCATATTAGGGTGTGCATCCAGTTTTTATTTTATAAATGACAAACATTTTTGAATAGTAAACTATGAAGAATATTTCATTTAATCCATCAAGCTTTTGGGTTTTTTCTTCTCTAAAATTTACTTAAAAATTATTTAAAAATGCAAATAGAAATCCCCATTGACGTCAGGGTGTGCTACAGGGTCAGCCATCAATGTTCCAGTGCACATTTGTCTCACCACTAACACACACCTATGATCATTATCTACTATTATCATCATAATAACAAACAAAAAAAAATACAGAAATTCCATAGGAAAAAATATTTTATTTTTTAAGAACAAATTCAGTTTCAAACAGACGTGGAATGTGAAATTTCAGAGCATTGTTGTCTCGGCGGGAACAGGAAGGAGGACTAAATACAATGTGAAACGAAAGCAAAAATTGTAAACCTAGGAAAGGCTATTTTTTTTTTTAAAAAAAAGGAAACAAATATTTATAAACTCAGGCATAATACTGTGTTACTTACAAAATCGGACAAAAATTATTTTAAATAAATATTCATGGTACACAATTACGGCACATATATGCAGCAATTTGGCAACCTTTTAACTTTTTCTTCCTCATTACAGTGCAAAGGGAAGTGACACTGCCTTTAAACAAGCGGTAGCTAAATACATTGCAAAAATTCAATTTTATACAAAACATTTTGCTTAGACTTTGTAAAAAAATCCAACATTGCTCTATATACACAATCTGGTTAAGAAAATCCATTTTCGGTCTTTTTTCCCATGTGTAATTTTTCTCAATATTAATATTTAAAAAGCTGAATAAGGCTACGGACACACCCCAAATCCAGACACAGTTCTCAATATATTTACAGCATCTTCACTTTGACGTAATGGTGCAAATTCTTAAGTCAGATGACTAAGGATCAGATGATCTCACAAGCAAGGCATTTACAAAAAACGTTCCAAACCTGAACCAGCTTCTAAATAAAAGGGAACAGTTTGAAGATTGTCATTCAGCGTCACACATAAAACAGACAGAAAGTAAAAGGTTTGACACTGCTTGCAGGTTGCTTTGTTTTATCAATGGAACTGATTTCACAGCTTAATACAAAATGACATTGCCAACCAATGCGAAAAAAAAAAAATTAAAAAAATTACAAAAAAACACAAATATGTGTGCACCTTTTCCGCAATACAGAAGCCATTTTAGGTCTGAGGTACAGAATGGGTTAATCATTTCCAATTATCTTTCTTTCTTTTGTTGGGAGAAACAAAAAACATCTATATTTCCCCTCTCCCCTCCCTCCCCCCCCCCCCCCCCCCAATAAAAAATCTTCACGGAACATAAAGAAATGCCAAAGTACATAATGTGGGTGTTGTACAAGCTACGAAAGACTTGCCTTACACCCTGGAACTGGCCTTACAACTATGCATTCATGTCAACATCATTTTAAGGTTCAGGAAAATAGAGAGCAACCTTTCCTGTGACAATTTATATTTGCAGGTGCTCCTTAGAGATGCAAGAACCTCAAAATGCTGCTAATTTTTTTCTTTCCGATTCAGAGAGCAAAGTGTTACCATAGAAACAGGACTGTGTTGATGATATCTGTTTTGCATAGCACATAAATGTAGGAGAAAAGAGGGAGAGAAAGAGAAAAGAGGGAGAGGAAGAAAGAGAGAAAGAAAAGATATTGCGCTCTGTAACCTCCTGAATTCTCATAGCATTGTTGCATTAAGGCAAAAGGAAATTATAATGCAGAAAACAATTTGCAGAGCATCTTCTTGTCATTGTTAAATCCATGATGCAGTAACACTGATTTCCTGCTTTTTTGGGTTTGAACTTCCTAGTCTGCTCTTGTGCAAGACGCCTTTCAAGGGCTTTGTTGTTCCTACATTTTCTCACTGTTATTTTTGGAAATGTTTTATTTCTCCCCCAGAAGCAGGGTCAAATTCATTCGGCTCTGCAAAGGACTATTTAACTGCTGTATAATGGATTTCACATCTTCTGGAGGGGCAGGCTGTGCAATTTTAAATTATATATTAGTAAAATCTTTTTACTATATCCCCCGTGTGCTATACACCTATTAAATAATTTTTTATTTTTTTTTGCAATTTTTTTTACTTGTTTCCTGCTCTCCATATTAATAATTTATTTTATTCCTATGACTTATATGTGCTTTTCTTTAAAACAGAGCACCAGTGAATTGCCATGTTAGCCACTGCAAAAAAAAAAAAAATGTTGCAGTCCACTGGGATATCTTTACCACAAAGCAATGGTGTCCAAACACTCCTTATGTCAGATAAGATGGTTCTCCAAACAAATAGTAAAAAAAAAAAAAAAAATTAAAAATCTCTTTTTATCTAGTAACTAAAATGATTATTAAAAAAAAAAAAAAAAAAAACATGGAATAAACATCTGCTCTTTGACCATCGGTTCTTAAACCCATAGGTCGGATTTGGCTTTCTGCTATTATCATGAAAGCTTTCCCTATCTGAGGATTAATATGGTCAAGATAGCACCTGAGCCTGTCAATAAATTAATACACAACAGACTAGGAGTTTCATAGAACTTCCTTATGTTTATTGCCAGTATCTCCTCAACACAACATTGACAACTTACTTTTGTCCTTCTCTATCTGCTTATTCATTTGTCTAACAATACTTCTTTGTTCTACTGTAGTGAAGGTACTACGGATCGCTGCGTTCTGCTGTTGGATGTAAATTCTTTTGTTTAGCATAGTTCCACTGGTTCTATCTCTCGTCACTCGCAACAGAGATACCAAAGTGCTCTTCTGCCTATAAGATACTGTCTTAAGCTTAAGTCTAGAGACAGCATCATTGGACTGCATTCTGCAGTTTATACTGTGGACTCCTTGCCGTGCTGCCAGTCTAAGTTCTTGCTGGAAGGCTCTGTATTAGCAAACACAATTTCCATAATATATTACCCATTCAAGTGTGACTGCAGAAGGAATGGATGGAGCAGAGACTGCAAAGATTAATGTTCCATTAATGATAAAGGAGGTGGAGTGAAAAGGAATATGATTTACAGAATGGTAATGAAATCAAGACAACAGGTGAAAATGAATCAGTGATTGACTAACAGCAATAAAACATCTTTAAAGTCTTAGAAGAACAGGCCTCTGTGACAATTCCAGTATGCACTGAGAAAGCTGAGATTTCATGTGAATAGATTGCCTTTCCAGATAAATATCCTAAAGCATCTTTAATTTACCTAAAAATGACTAAGGTCCTTGAATTGCTCCATGGTAACCTGGCTTTAATGTATATGTTTGAACGTCTTGAGATCATGGCTTAAAGGAAGGTGAACATGACCAGGGTATAGCTATCAGAATGGGCATCTTTTATAAAGTCTTCCAGCTTGCAGTGAATATTTTTTTTCCTACCTACAGGAAACAGATTCCATAAGCTATCCAACTCATGGAGACTCTCTCTGAAGAAGGGTTTTCTCTTGTGCCTCTTCCTTATGCAAGTCCACTTTAATGCATAAAGAATCACCAAAAAAAACCATCAGAAAGCAATGGACCTTTAGTGTCCTCTACATGTCATAAGGTACCACATTTGTTCTTCAAACTTTGTAGTAAATATTTGCTGGACTCTGAGGTGGCATCTCCTGAACAATGTAAACAGGATGTCCATAATCTCCACTGACTTTTTCATAATGAGGGCAGAATACGCTGTCTGCAGTCCTTAGAGGGATGATAATGTCACTTGGTTCTGAACCATTATTGTTGCCACTACGCTTTGGTGTGGCTAATGTACTAAGTGACAAAGTGGTTGTGTGCTGAGGTGAATGCTTCCTGTGTCGTCTTCTATATTTCAACAAAAGCACCACCAGCGTGATGATGATGACAATGAAGATGATGCTTCCTGAAGCAATTCCAGAAAATAAGGCCACCTCGGATCCTAAGATGCTTGAATGTCCAGCATTTTTTCCTTGTGTGCTAGAACCTAGGCAAATGAAACAGAGGATACAGAATTAAAATAGCCCAAGCTGCCATCTTACATTTGCTGCAAAATTATTCTCTGCAGGATATAAAGAATTAACTATCTGGCAACTGATCTTTGACAAAGCAATTACCCTTTCAGGTAGTTGTTTTCAAACAATGGGAGTCAGCAATCAATATTAAACAAGGCTGTCTGGAAAAACTGGCACTATACCATGTTGTTCTTGCTATATATATCACCATCTATCAAGAAATTGTAACAAAGCTGTCAACCTAGACTTAACATTTATTAAGGCTCGAATCTATGTCCAGAGACAACTTTAAATGAGTAGCAAACGTCCTGATGAAGTCCATATTTAATTGTGTTTGCTAAACTTAGCTTAGCTTAGGTCGTAGAATTCAGCTACCATCGATCTGTAAGTAGCAATTCTACAAAAAATTCTGTAGTTCCGATAAGGTTGTTCATAATACTGATCAACACATTCATTGCACTAGGGGTATGCAGTACTATTGTCTTCTAGCCATAGCAATTGGTATCTCTGCATATTCATTAGTGCAATATCATTTTATGAACTCGATACAGCTTTCAAGACCGTATCAGCGCAGACTAGTAATTTATTTGCATTCATGAAAGCCAAAGTTCATTTGGGCAACATAGTAGAAATATTACTGATTCAGCATATTTAATACACAATTAACTAAACAAATGGAAGCACATCTGGTGTACAGTAAAAAAAAAAAAAGTGTCAGAGTGAACATTCTGATATTCAATGCTCTCAGCATGCTGTGAATTCATTAGAATAATAAGCATATATAATATTTTATGCTGTACACAACATTTACCAGTTTTTGTAACCTAGTATTCCACCATTTTGTAGTTGTCTAATATCTACAGGATAGACTGGTACTACCCTCTATGATTCCTTTTCACCAGACCTGCTGGTCGAGTGAAAAAGCTGTTTAGTTTAATAAGCACGTATACACTAACGCACAGTAAGCAACCTTATAGGAAGTTAATATTGACTAAGACTCCTCCCATTTGATGATAAGATATAGGCATCTGCCGCACAACACATTTTCCAAAAATGTAAGTTTTAGATGAAATGTTAATTAAAAATGAAAGTCAACTCGCTATGTGAAACTTTGTACTATGCCTCTTACTACTACCAAATGAAGGACGTTGTAAATGTGCTTTAAGGGACACGGTAGGCACTGTATCTGCTTAGTCTCATTAAACTGGTTCTAGTGTCTTCAATCCCCTGGTGCCATAATTTAATTCAGCATTAATCAGCTTTTAATGTTTTTATGTTTTAAAGCTAAACAAGAGACTCCAGAAGTCCATCCCCTCTGTGCTTCCTAATGAGGAAGTATAACCTGAGCAGCAATGGACAGCTGTGATTGGTTGAGAGTGTCAGCTGACTGTTTTTAGCCTATCAGAGCTCCAACTGACAGTATGAATGGGTATGACTATATGGAAGTGTGTTATATCTGCCTTAGCCACACCTCCAGAAAGGGCGGACTGTGGATTGCCAGGGACCCTTATTTAGTGTTAAACTGCTCTAAAATAGTTTAACATCAAATGGAGTGACAGCGCCAGGGCACTCCACCAACTGCACCCAATTAAATTAGATAAAATGGTTATAGTGACTACAGTGTCCCTTTAAAGTTATGTGTATATTATTCACGTAGTTGAACAATGTTACATATTATTTACACAGTATGCTGTGGGTGCAAAGAAAGCGATAGAGGATTAATTACTTAAGTTTTATAAACATCTAGAATGGTGATATGTCTGTTTAAAAAATAAATGTATGTACCTGCAGGATCTTTGACAAATGGACTAGTTGTGGAGCTTTTTCCATTTGTGCCTGATTCTTGATCTGGACGTCTGGTTGGCAATGCATCTTTACCGGAACCAGAGTCAGGATCTACAAAACAGAACAAATTAATAAATATATGGTTATACACTGTATTTTTTTTAAATTATGAGGGTTATTTATAAAGAACAATTGAAGGCAGATGTTTCAAACAGTGGAGTTGCCAGTAGGAACATCCCATTGACGTCCATGGCAATCACTTTGTCCTACAATTGCTCTTTATTAACAACCTTCATCAGGTTCTTATTTATGAAAGACAAGGTGGATTGTAGCTCATAAATGGTAGTAATAATAATAATAATAATAATAATAATAATAATAATAATAATAATAATAATAGAACAGTTCTTTAAGCTTGCTTCATTCTACCTCAAAAGAGATATTTGCAATTTGTCAACATTCTGTTGTGTTCAAAACTAAAGTATTGAGCCAAAGGTGATTCCTACCACTAATCAGAAACAATTATATATATATAACATGCACAAATGAAAGTGTGCCAGACAGCTATATCAAGTTCAAACAGGGACTTTTTTATCTGTGTACTTTAATAAGAATCAATGAGAGGTTTACTTTAAGAAAACATGTAATGCAAGTTATTTTAGACGTTGAGATTGCAAGACCATCTGCAGAAACTATGGGGATTCTCACAGTTGGCAAGCAAAGCTTTGCAGATGACATTTCAATTTAACGGAGCTAGTTGATTGACTACAAAACCAAGTTCTAATTAGAAATATATTTCATTTTTGACACATTGTTTATCAATAGTGTCGCCCATAAGTATTTGGACAGTAACTTTAAATACTTCCATGCTCAAGCAGGCCAGTCTGCATTATCTCACTACTCGTGTAAACATTTCAAAGGAAGGGTGCTGAAGTACAGTGCACACACATTAGCACATAGACGAGAGCATTAAAAATTGTCTCACCTTGCCCGACTTTCATGAGGATCTTCATGGCTTTAGTTACGCAGACTCCTCCCTCCTGGTTATCCACACCCTCTATGGAGCCATTTGATGTAGCTAGAAAAAAAAGAAACAAGGCGATTGTCAATACCTGTTACATGTTACTTCTACAATTATGACCATTTTGTCTCTAGGCTTGTTTTTGGCAACTTTGCTTTGGCAAATGACTTCAGGCAATTAGCTCGTGCATGCAAAACCATGAATACAATATGTCCAAATAATACCAGGAAATCACAATAATGGTGTAATGTATCAGTTAATTGCTGCCATTAACAGTAGTATAGTCTTCCCCTGTTACATTTTTTTTTCACATGCTTGTTTGATTTTACACTATGTAACACGCCTGCTTGAGGAGTACAGTTGTTTCCATAAGTGGTTTAGCATGAAATGGCAGATTTGTAAGGTGGACTATGGCAGGAAACCATATTAACCCTTTTTTCTTTTAATTCTGATATTCCTTAGAATTAGAACAATCAGATTCTTATATTTGTATATAAAGTTTATATACACTGATATAGATCTGCAGTGTGTATATTGTATACATGGAGCATTAGAACTTCATTTGGTACATTGCCTATTTAAAAACCCTCATGGAAATAGCTACTTCTCAAGCTTGCATTTAGCATCACATAACAGCTTATTTCTGAAGTAAGACCTTTGTGCAGCATCCAGCAATTGTCTGAACTCCTCATTTTCCCATTGTATGAGTATAAAGGTTTTGTAACACCCATCCATCTATTGTATGCAACTTTGTGCCTTTCACAGTAACCATACATCATTTACTTTTATTTATATATACACATCAAGTATCATATTCACTTATACAATGCATACATACATATATATATATATATATATATATATATATATATATATATACATATGCAGGCTCCTATTCAACTACCATAGCTCACTGATCGTACATGGACCTCTAAAGTTCACCTAGAAGACTTCTTTAGAGCTGCCCTGCTGACCATACTACCTTACCAGAATTCCCCTATTGTTAAGTCACTAAACATCCACACAAACTTATTGTACAACTCCACTCCATACTACACTGTACATATGTCTCATCTCATGCAGATTTTATTCCTAGTTTGTTTCACCCAAACTACTTATGCTACAGTAGCTACTTAAAGGGATACTATATTGCTAGGAATACAAATATGTCTATCCCTCTCTCACCACCACCCCTTCTTCGCTGCAATGGTTAAAAATCCTTGTAACACAGCCGCTACTAGAGTCTGTTTTAGTGAGGCAATGTAAACATTGCAGTTTCCCTAAAACTGCAATGTTTCACATTGCAGGATTAAAGGGGACAGGGCCATTGCACCCAGGCCACTTCAATGAGCTGAAGTGGTCTAGGCAACTATAGTGTCTCTTTAAAATAAAATACATAAAATATTTTTAAAAACAGATAGACCTGCCATCGCTCCTTCTCTTATGGATAAATCACTCTTTACATATGTTATTATACTGCACGTCATCTAGACAGTAATCATGGCCTTCCTCATGTCATATAACCATTCTGCTCAGTATGTGTTTGATTTGTTCATTATATCCACTGAACAGAACTAAGAAAAATGGTGGCACTAATTTTAAAGAATATGCATAAACATTCTGAGTGAAGATAAATATATATATATATATACACACACACACACACACACACACACACTGCAGACATTTGTTGGGACTTTCTCTTTAAAGTATTCATTTGTAGGTTTTACATTCCAATATATTTCTACAGTGTTGCTTTTCTAGAATCATTTTCTCAAACCCATTTTTATTTTAAATCCTTCTTAGAAAAAGAAAAAAAAAGAACAGAAAAAAAAACTAGCAATAGTAATCTAATCTATGAGTATATCTGACAGCGTGACACTAGAACACAAGACTCACAAAATAATGGAGACATCGTTTGTTTTTTTTTGTTTTTCTTTTTTTTGCGGAAACAAAAATCAATACCAAGCAGCAGCCCAAGACATAAATCAAATGTGTCTGTGTTTCTTACAACCTATTTGCGGATGTAAAGGCTAGCAAGATAGAGAAGAAATAGGTGCAGAAAACCTCAATACTGTGCTGTAACTGTAGATGAGACGGTTTTAATTTAATGAAAGCTGCATGGTGCCCCTACCCCAACAAATCCAATATATTTTACACATACATACATTATATATATATATAAACAAATAATGTGCCGCATTCACATATCGTAAGATTGTTTTTTCCCAACATTCACAAAATGCCATGAAAAAAGTGCATAAACATTAGTATAGTCTGCTAATTTATTGTCAGTTTATTTTTGATTATTTGTTTGGGGGTGGAGGGGGTGTTGGCTTTACCCAGATTATGAAATAAATTAACCAATGCCTATTTTTACTGCGATGGGAGTTTGAGGTTCATCAGCATGGCACTGGTGTGGGCCATGGTTGGATTACTGCAACCATTAATTTGTGGTGAGCAATAACGAACGAGCATGTCTACCAACAGCCCACTTTCGGGATCTTGTCCCGCTTTTTTTATTCCCTGGTGTCCTGCATTCGAGGTCCCCAGGCAACACAGCATGAGTGTATCAACAGACGTTCTCACACTGTGCAGCTAGCACTAGGATCATGCATGGAGCACTTTAGCAGCACTCTGCATATTCCTCTATGAAGGAAACTGAATCGAATACTGGTGTGTTTAGTGCAAGGCAAACATGCCAAACCAGTAGAGGTACTGTCTACTTTCTGGGTAGGCCCACCCATTTAGAGGCACCATTTAGGGGCATCACCAGTTAAACTAGATGTGTCACAGGTGACTCTCCCTCCAAAGGTCCGTCCCCTTCCAGATTCCAGCCGAGGCACAGTTAGGAGGTATGAACATGTTAGACACTTGGTATCACCACAATAGTATATAAATATACCCTTACACACAGCTAGCAGTCCTGTCTTCATTAACCCCATAAGGGGTTAATGTCACATCTGGAGCTAGAGCATCAATAGAACAGTTTATTACGCAGCCTTCACCATCTAATTCAAGGAAAAAGGTGTGTATAATAGAATGCCAATGTAAGTCTTTCTCAAAACAAGTAATGCTGATTTTAACAACCACATGTAATGAATCTTAAAAAAAACACTGTTCAAGTAAGCTTGCTGGACTTCTACAGATTTATATTCATTTCTTTCAGTAAATTATGAGAGCAGTTACATTTATACATTTGTTTGCCAAAGGAGATTTTATTTTTTTAACAAAGATAAAAAGAAAACCAACAAACAACAACAACAACAAAAATAATAATATATATATATAGTAGACCACAGTCCTTTCATTGGCACCTAAAACAGCTTTGGGCATTTCGAAGCTCATCTTCAAAATGAAGCTTCATCTTGTAGCATAGCGAAAGGCCAGAGACACATTACTCCCTTAATTAAAACTGACTACTTGTAACAACCTCGGTGGGGAAATTCAGAACACCAGTAATCTGGATGAATTCCTTTTTTCTTTTTATTCACGAGTACAAGAAAGACGTTTTATTAAGCAAACACACAAAATGACTTTGAGGCCTTTTCTGATTTTAAGGGGTAGTCTCTGTGGCCATTTTGTATTCTAAGTACCAGACAATGACATTTAAAGCAAAACCCTAAAATGGCTAGCTATATCACTATAGAAACTAGCACTGAGAACAATTGTCTGGCTGGTGTACAGCTTTTAAATGACATTTCAACATTAAATGAGCAGCAGAAGGAAAAAAGATAAACCTCTGTAAACAGCATATTATAATATTCAGCTATAAATGGGTGTGCTTTTCTATTTGTTAGTTGCTTTTACGGTTACCACAAATGATATGCAGCATTCTAGTTAACTGGTTGGGTCACCTTTAAAAATAAAAAAATGGAAAACTCAAATATATAATATCAGTTTGCCTATTTCATGTTCTCCAATGTTCTGTTTTTTAGGGACACAAAGAAACTGTCCCAGAAAGCAGTATGGACAAAAAAAGAACTAGGTGTGACGTCTGATGAGGTAGTTTTCAGGCAGTGTGATTTTAACAAATGTTTCCTGAAAGTAGCAGATAAAAAAAAGTTTCATATAATTTAATGACTTCATTCCACAGAATGCCACAGAGGAGTGACTCAGTGACTCATACAGGGGTTCTTGATCCAACATAATGGATGCCCGAAACTCCGAGTCATTTCTAGGCCTAGATATTGGGATGGTTGTTCTATGTACTTTTTTCTTCTTAGACAACAGCCATGATTAGAGGGGGTATAACTTTTTTGGACATTATGTACATATATGAAGGTTTACTATCCCAACATGTTCTAATTATATTATATTAAAAACACATTTTCTAATCAAAACAGAAATAGCTTGTTTGGTTTTCTCTATGGTACGCCTTAATAACACTGCATTTTAAGAAGTGAGTTACCCGTTTGGTGCTCAGGTTACAATGGATCAGTTCTGGTTCAGTCATAAAATCACAACATTAATTTCCTGCTATTTAAAAGGGAATTAATATTCCAAATGCTTTGTTTTTGCAAATGTTATAGCCAAGGAACCTTAAAACGCTGAGGCAAAGCTGGAAATGGAATGTGCAATTTACAATGCCTCGGGCTGAAAGCTGTTCCTACTTTAAGAGTATTTGCTTCAATTATTTTATCATTTGCTGTTGATTTTTGTTGTCCTAAGAACAAAGCACTACTGATTTTTTTATTTATTAAGCTTTGCTTGAACATTAACGCTTTTTAATATGTCTTCTGTTATCCTGGAACTTAAGATATCTTCTTTATTACTTAATTTCCCTTTCATTTAAAGTATGATTTCTGGATATTTTAATACATATAATATAAATTAGACTTATTGAATATTGTAGGCTGTATTTTATTTAACTGGTGTGCTGCTGACATGAAAATAACTAAAGTGTGTATGATTTCTGAGCTAGAACGACTGCCAATACATTTTCAGTGATTTAATACACATGGTTTGAAACATCCTGTGCAGAACCAATGCCATCATTGGCAACTCACAGGGATTTAACAGTTCAGAAGTTGGCTCTGGGTGTCCAAAACAAGGTTTGCTGGATACATTTTACATTAAACATGTTTAGTGTATGAAAATACTGAAATTTAAAGGGATACTTCAGGCTGGAGCTGATTTTCACTCGATCCTTTAACATAACAATAAGGCATTTGGCAAAACTTGGCTATAGAAGCAGCTGGAGGTACCTGTTCTGTCTTATTTTAATCAATAATACACCCAAGTGTAGACTTTAATTCTGATGCACACTGGTGCAAAATGAACTTTGCATAGATAGAGTTAAAAATTGACTCTTTTAGCAGCAGTAATTCATGTTATGTGATTGCTATGGTCAGTGATAGAACATAAACTAAAACACAGAATTAAACTCTGTTCTGTGTATGTATGTCAGCAAGGTATTCCTGAGTGTTTAGATATAATGAGGGTCCATTAAAAAGTGGCCAATGACTCTAAAGTAGAATTATTCATAAGTTAGGAGTAAGCATGCCATTTTAATGCTGTATCCATATAAAATATGGACAAAGAAGGCCCTCTAAAATTATTGATTTTTAGTTCATTGGTGGGGCAGCACCATTTGTGTTTTAGTGTTTGCAAAAATTCAGACACTGCACTAAACAGTCAGTAGCCGTTTCCTGCTTTAATTATAGTCGCCGTATAAATGATGGAATTCAGATTGAAATTTCAGCATTCTTAAGACGTAAGGTAAGCCGATTTGTTACTGATATCTAACAATGGATGGAGCTAGTCGTCGGCCCTATATAGAACTGAGAGATGTTCTAAAGTTCCCGTTACTAACAGATTACCTTTGCAGGCATGACTAATTCATAATTAAAAGGAAAATTGGAAGAAAAAAAATTGATAAAGCTTCCAAGTCAGTGGGGCTCACAGAAACACGCGTACAATATTGGAAAGAGTTTTACGACTGGCAACTGTTAAGCATTGGATTGTGGTGGCCAATAGAATGGTTTTTGGTGCCATAGTCCACTATGGTGCTAGGCTCCTGCTGTTCTGTTTCAATTTAATATATTTGAATTTGAAAAACAAAAGATTGCTAGAAAAGTGAAATTAAAAAACATTTCCACTTTATTCAGCTTCCAAAAATACATATAGTGAACCTGCTGAACAATAAATATAAGTGAAACCTTGAATATTCTTTCTAGTCTTTAAAAGATGTCTCCCAAAATGAAGAGAGAAAAAAAGACACTGAATCAGCAGTTGAGACAGGAGCAGCAAGCACAAGCTGTTTCTGGCTATGATTTTTATATAGTCCCCATGGAAGAAAGTAATATTACATTTTAATATGTCTTCATTTGATCGTTATTACGTTGCCTCCCAGGAGATTTAGCTGCTGCATAGATCTTGGCTGATTTCGGCCAATCAAGATAGTAACACAACACTAATCAGAGCGAGCATTAAGCTGCCTGAATTTCAGCCTGTACATATACTTATTCACACAGATTGAACGGAAAATAAATAAAATATTGCCACTAACGGAAAGAGAAAAACAAGTTTGGTCTTCAGGATCACAGTATTGTGCACAGTTTGAGTTCCAGCACAGGTTTAACTATTTACTGCCAGCATTACATTTTTGAAACTATATTCAATCTAAGTGGCAATGCAATCATTGTGTGAAATAAATGACATGGGATTTTTAAAGTTTAGTTAAACAAATATATATACACCGGTATCTATCTATCTATCTATATCTATCTATATATCTGCAGTCATATCCGTTTCTGCAGGAGAGAGAGCAAGATAGAGAGTGGGAAAAAGAGGAGGGAGAGAGGGGAAGAACGTAATATACATCTGTAGACTCTGTTAAAGAAATCCTTTCCACTCACTAACAAAAAGTGAAAGGCTTTGGAATCAAGCATTAATAAGAAGCAATCCTTAATGCAAGCTGTACTTGATCTAATGTCTGCTTCAAAGGATTATCAAGCTCACAGCGCTTTTATCAAAGAAAATCCTTTGGCGGCAAGACCATGTGAGCATGCTCTGGTTGCTCTCATTTGTCTGACACCCTTATAAAGTACCAGCAGGGCACACTGTTGGGTTTTTCAGCTTAATTAATGTGAAAGTAGTGACTCTCATTTCTAAAAATTGGAATGGAGAACAACAATATAAGCAAAACCAGCAGTCACAGGAGATTTACCACACTCTTAGTACAGGGTGGCCAAATTTCAGAACACTAGCTGTTGCCTATCTACCACTCCCATGATGCTTTTCCTTGTTTTGGCCAACCTGACATTTAAGTAGTACATGGTGACAATAAGTTGGGCATACATCACTGTAAACTATATTAAAATGTACATGACAAAATTACATAATTCATTTCTTTGTAGGGCTGTATTGTGAATGGTATTTATAAAACACAGCCCCGAATTTGGTATTTAAAGAGATCTTGCTATCCTCTATCCTATTCCCAATGAAAAAAACAAAAAGGCAAGAACACTGAAAGTGGACTAACAAAGCAAAATTAAAAAATAAAAAAACGGTGTCCAAAGTGTATTGTCTTCTCTGACACGGAAAGGGTTAAACTTTTTTTTTTTTTTTTTAAATAATTTGGTTTACCACACCTTGGGTGTATACATCTCTGAATGGATGGGTTGACAGGTGCAATGAAGATTTATGAGATCTACTCACTTAACAGTTAGTTTAGGTAAGTGGACAACTGACCTGCAAAAAGTATTCTGCTAAATTGATGAAAATTTTTACAATATGCTTTGCCAACACATGACGACTGTTTAGATAATAGATCCCCAAGTCTAATACTGTTTGTACATTCGTATGGAAAAAAAGACTTCCAAATGCCGGTACTCTGTTTACTGAGGTTTTAATACAGCTGTCTGTGTATAATTTAACTCTCTGAGTACCAGCAAATTACAAAAAAGTGACTGTTCAAACTCAGATCTACAATGCACAGTAGAACTGGGAAAGCAATAAGGATAAATATAGTCATAATAAGACTTAAAGAAAATATAATATATAGAAAAATAATTGCCCATTTTGCAGCCCAGTGGGTATCCATTACAGCTGGATAGGTTTTCATGAAAATACACTTTTCTTTTACACAGCAAGACAGGCAATATTTTTTGTTAATTAGGGAAACAAATGTAATATTACAAAAACTCACCCACTAAAAACCTTCATTAGTAATCATGCTCAGTCTCTACATTATTGAAATAATGTAGGATTCTAAGAGGTTAATTGTCAGAACCATTCGCTGAAATGTATAATTTTTTTATTGACAATGCTAGGTGTACGATGGCAAGTTCACATTTTTCCCTGTTCTTGACTAAGAGAAAAAAAATAGCATAACATTTTAAAACAAGGGATTTCTGAAATGCTTTTGAGAAAGATCAATGAAGCGTCACAGTTTATATCTCCAGATCTCATCTCATAATGGGGAATTCTTGTGCTGAAACAAAAGGCATAGTGGGAGCTTATGAATATTCCTGAGCGTAACCTAATCTCTCCTCCCATTAATTGTAATTGGAGCTGTATAATAAAGACATTTCTTTTGGGGGGTGGGGAGAAAAGCTGAATTTTCAACTCCTCCTTTTTGCCATCATAACCATTTCACAGAGCAAACGCAAAGAGACCATTATAATTATTTCTTGTGTACTGGCCTTTGAATAGCTACTAGAATCATTTTAAACCAGTGTCTTGATTTAATGAGCACAGATTTCTCAGGCCACAGCTGTCTTTGTGTTGTACCGCTCTTAGCATCCTTGCCGATAGCAAAGAAAGAGTAAGAGAGTGACAAGGACACAAGTACCTTCCCAGGCCGGAGCCCCATACGCCTGCATTTTCTCAAGAAGATCAAATAGTCCTAGCAGTAATAAATTGTTTCTCTTCTTCTACACTCAGCAAAGACGAGGGAGGTTTTCTTATTTAAACACATAATATCCAGCGGAGATTGGGGGAAATAGTGTCTTATTGCCATAGCGATCTAGTGCCTCGCTTGTTTCTAGATTAATATAGATTCTGTCATCCCACTAACTCACTGCGTGTAAACACTTGCTCAAATGCATCTTAGCAGCGAATATTAGGATGTCATTTTTTTATGCTAAACAGGTCACCAACGTTCAGTTACATCGAAATGTTGTAGGAAGGATAAATAAATAAGGAGTTCAAATAATTAACCCTTAAAGCACCACAGGTAGGCATTTATATGAAGATACATATGCTTTGTCACTGGACATGAAATAGCTAAAGTGGATTGATAGAAACAGATACAAACTAAGCACTGCTGGGAAATAACTAGTAAGTGGAAAAAATAAAACGTTATTGAAACTATTTCTCTTATTTATCAACGGAAGCATATTCCACGGCATTCTACAATGTGGAATTAAAATATACAGGTACATTTCAACAAACCAATGTAGTTGAAAGAGCCTTGCTCGAATAGGAACGGGGAAGCAGGATTAAACATATGTTGGGGGACAAGCTGTAGACAAACGAAGAATGCCATTAGAGTGGCATTTTTTGTTTGCTTTACTTTATTTACTAATATTGGACCTTTTTAAGTGCAGGTTAGTGTATAAATAACCATCTCTCGGTATTTATATAGCAGTTAAAAAGGGTAATGAACAAACTGGAGGGTCAGTAATGATTTTTTTTTATATCCTCTATTGTTGTAAAAGGGTCAGATAACCCCATTCCCTGAAGCCCTTCCATTCTTAAATCATAATCATGGTAAATACAAGAACTGTCTCACTGCTGTCCAATATGAAGATTTATGAAGTGCAAATATATTCTACAGCCACTATATAATCTATGTCAATGCAAGCTGGTAGATCTGAAATAGAAAACAGCATCTTATAATAAAGGAGTTAAACAAATGAACTTGTTCCAGACCGACCGTATCGGTGAAATGTTATTTGTTTCTACCCATGAGATGACCAACTGGAACTGAAATTAATCATTACCAATATTTTGGTATAAAAATATTCTTTCACAAATCCGGTGTGTCTTTAATAATTTGAATCTACCAGCTGAATTCCCTGGCTTACAAAGGTTCTTGGTAAGAGAAAAAACGAAAAAACACACGTGTGCTCTACTGGCTCTAATTGCACGCAATGATATTAATGACCTGGTAATTGATGTACAAGTGGCAGTGAAGTGGAAAACATCATTTTGAGGCAGAGTTCATCTCTTGGTGGGGAGATTTCACCACTGACTGAGTTAATGTTAACTGACAGTTTGGAATATAACACTACAGATTAGAAAATACTCCACTCTCATGGTATAATGGCTCAGATGGACGTGATGCTATGTGCTTTGACCGGGCATTGGCCTAATGGCGACTCCAATAAAAATTCACAGTAAGGCTTTGCCCCGGCGATGAACCTCATTTCTCCGAGGGGAGCTTTGCTATACAATAGCAATCTAGTGCAATTTTCTACATGCTTGGTCTAATGAAAAATAACTTCACCTTGTGATAGTCCTACATCAAAGCACTCAAAAGTATGAATTAGAGATAAGCACAAAACTACCCATTCTAAAGATATGTAACCCTGTGTCTTACTTGCTGGTAAGATGTACTGACACCAGGTCTTCTGGCTAAAATATAAATTCAAAGTAGGATTTGGAAATCTCACTATACGTATTATGGATCTAACTGAATCAGAAGGCAACTAATTTCCTTTCTTTTCGAGAATTCTAACGCAACAAGCTCATTATACAGAGAATTGTATGTTGCCATCTGCATTTCTAAATTAGAACAATGCAGAATAATTGGTAGTTCAACTGACCTCATTCTATGCTATCACTTACAACAGCGCCACCTAATGCTCAAAACATTCCTCCTAGTTTTTGGCCTATAAAAACACAACACTAAAAGCCCATCAAGAAAGGTTTTCACATTAAACAAAACTGAACTATCTGTATTAGAGACTCTTGTTCTAAAAGAGTAAAATAAACCACTTCACTTGGAACACTTGTAATCTACAGTAAATATGCAATCTATGGATCTGTATAACAAGTGCTCAACATTTTCTCTTTTTTAGATATTTCGGTTGGTGCCTAAGATACGTTCCATAATCAAGATCTAACCATCATCAAATCTAGCATAAGGTATTTGAATCGGGGATCTGGAACATTGACATAAATGGAGGAATAGTTCATTTTCAGATGTTTCAATAGGTATTGCATTCACGTACTTAAGCATGATAAGATGCATATTCACATGTCTCCAGTTAAGGTGAGATGGAATAGCTACTTTAAAAATGACATATGATGGTACATTTAATTGAAATTCCTACCATTTTGAGCTGCTGGAGTACACAATTGTATATCTATGTTTGATCACAAAATATATATTTTTTTTTTTTTTAAAGATCTGAATTAAAATATTTCTATGCAGAACATGTAACAAGCTTCAAGAACTAAACAGCAACATATGTGAGGAAGGCTGAACTTGATGGACACATGTCTCTTTTCAGCCTATGGTAACTATGGTAACTATGTAACTATACTCAAGGGTTCAAATCCTCGTAAATAATGTTGATGCATAAAATGAGAGGCACATTTCCAACGCTATTTTAAACAAATCCTTTTTGATGTCTCCTGTCTACTGTCATTGTGATATTGCACATGCTTTTTAGCCCCCTTAATTTTTTTCCACCACAAATCCCAGTCTTTAGCTATCAGAATAATCTTGTTCTTTCACTTGCTGCCCTTGGGAATTTAGAAGTGGCACTTAAATATTTCCTGCTGCAGTATCTGTTCCATTCTTTAAATAAGATAACCCGTCAGTATAGTCACAGTAATGGCACGGAATATGAGCAAAGGTCATTAATCTTACAGCCTCATGCTTCTCTACAAGATTTGTGTGGTCTGGGATGGAAATTCCCATATACCATGGCTCCATTAGGATGTGTTAAACCTATGGCATCAATACAAATGTAAACAAATTCATGGTGCCTGTGTGTTTAAAGCAATTCCACAGAAGCATATCTAATAAGCAGCTAGTTATAATGGGTTTACAGCAAATATACAGAATTAATATCCAAATGTAAAATACAATAAATTATTATAAGTCTAATTGGTTTTTTTTTCTTCAAGTTTATTAATTTGGCCTAACCTCCTCGAGTCAAATGATAATATACCATAACTATCTGCTCAGTGAATAGATGCCCATCTATTTCATAATTCTCAGCAAGAATCATAATATAGAACTGCAGGATGTATTTGGCACATTAGCATTGCAGGATCTGCTTGGCACATTCTCATTAGGCAAAAGTTCCAGCTGAAAGGATAAGCAGGTAACTATTCACATTTTTCGAGATTTCTAAGGATGCTCGAAAAAATAACTGTAATGCATATTATTGTGAAAAGTTTTCATTTTATAGGCACTTTTAAAGATAATCTATCCTTTATTATTTTTTGTGAACTTTTCTTGTTAAATCAAAAATATTTATAAATTTAAGACACATTTTTTTAAAGCTGGTTTAAACAGGTTTCTGTATTCCAAGGGCCTATGTTAATGTGACTATAGTTATCTCGCGAGCTCGACTCTACTTTCCCAAATCTAAGTAGGCTTACTGCTGTAAACAAAAGTCAATGGTGACACTAAACAGTTTCTTTGTGGTCTGTGCTGATGGCGTTACCAGTTCATTACAAAATTCCATTGCACTGGATTTTTTTCCAATACATCAAAGAATTCTCAAACAGATTTTCTTTTATAGGAGACGAAAGTCGATGGCAAATAAAAATATAACTCATGTGCTCTAAAAATGATGGCTACAACGGTGTCTTTTATTATAACAGTGATTTTACTTAGAAGCTATTTCTTTCATCTGAGAGTAGCAGTCCCCCTTTCTGCAATTGCACTTAGTTACTTTTGGAGACATGCACTCAAAAGCAGGCTAGGAGATCGGAACTTAAAACTACGGAAGAGTCTGGTGGCGTTAACTTGAGCTTCACAGATGCAACATTTCACCGTGAGCCAAAGGTATTTATTATATAGGGGAACATTTTCCTTCTTGCTCACATCCTGAATTTATTATGTTTTAAAGAGCAGAAATCTATATATATAGATAAACAGTACGACCGGTATTACCTATAAATACATAGATTAAATATTTGAGTGACAGAGTGTTATTGTACTTGCCTATGAGCAGTGTGATAAACACACAGAATTTTTTTACATTTTGCAAGACAGTTGGCAATTCGCCATGTCACTGTAGTGAAAAAGCCCCATATTAAAGAGAAAAAAAAAGGATTTTACTTACAACTTACTCCAAATAGACAAATATCCTGAACATCAATTATGCTATGTTTTAATCCAAAGCAATATAATGACCAATTATTAAACGTTTAAAACAAAAATCTAATTTCAAGAAATCAAAATGCATTTTTTTTTTTACAGGGGCGGTGCACAAATCATTACATTTCATTAACAATTTTAATCTTGTGGGCAACCTTGCATGAGGAAACTCTGTCTGAGCAGGCTGCATTCCACATTAGGAATCAGGTTTGGAATTAGATTGTTAGCACTGAGGCAAGAGAGCAATTAAAACCTCTATTTGATATAGAAAACTAATTCGGACAAAACATTTAGGGAAACCTACTTATTTTAGTTTGTTCATGTCAAAGCAGATGATCATCTGACTTTAAGCTGAACTAATGAGGTCCGCATGCACGCTGAAGGTTTTCAATCAAGTGTTTCCCAAGGCATTTCTTTTACCCACTTCACAGGTCATAAAAGATGTTAGTAAGCCGAAAAATGATTATATTTCATGATAGTCTGGGCAGTACTTTCAAAAAGGTTAGCAACTAGGCTTTGAGGTCTGGGAACTCAAAGTGTGTCTCTTTAGAATCTTTGATCAGATCTCAGCTAGCATATAATGCAGCTAAATAACCGCATAACAGAGGTATGATAACTTTACACGTTCAACATTTTAACTATTTCTATAACACAAAAGTGACACTATCTGCACCTATAACAAAAGGTCTGTGTATTATATCTACCATGTTTTTCATCTTGCAACAATGTCAGAATGTTTTTAATTGCAGAAAGTCAATGCACTGTACACATCCTGCTAGTGCTGTTAAGAGTTAAAGGAAAACTATAGTGTAAGGAGTACAAAAGTGCCCACAACCCCCCGGCAAAAAAAAAGGGTTAAAAACAAAACCTTTTTACACTTACCCTGTTCCAACTCTGATGTCCCCGTCTCCTCCTCCACCAAATCAGCCGAAGGTGGAGGACCTAGTGCCTTCCCCATAGGAAAGCATTGCCTAGATTTTCTAGACGCTGGATGTCCTCATACACAGCGTGAAGACATCCAGCAGAATTTTAGTCAAACTCCGTGAAACTGCAGGAAGCACCTCTAGTGACTGTTTTACATTGCAGGACTAAGGGGAACAGGGACACTGCACCTAAACCACTGCAATGAGATGAAGTGGTCTGGGTGCCTATAGTGTCCCATTAAAATACTGATTGCATGCACCTCACCCAATAACTGGTAATAGAAAGCATAGATGGACTATGCCTGGCTTGAACAAAAATATGTAGAAATAAGGAAAGCATAGTAAGATCTACTGCAGCTGGAAGCCAGACAATTCCTGAAAAAAAGGCTGAAGAAGATAGCTCGTCGTCATCAATGTCACATACAAAAAAAGTAGGCTTACATGAAAGAAATATATTAAAGAAGTTTTACTTACATATGATGTAATAATCTTTTTTCCTTTGGAATTCCAGTCCCCAGAGATTTGGGCTAAACTCTTGAAATTTGATGGTAAATTTCACATCTTGATCAGGCTTTGCACAGTTCAGTAAAGGCGTTCTGTCCTTTATAGTACAACTGTCTGCTTGCTCTTTATCTACCAGATAAACTTTGTAATATTCATATTGGCCAACAGATTTGGAGTCCATTTTGGGGCAAATAATATCCAGTTTATCTCCTATTTGTGGATATAGTACAAGCCCTTGTCCAGGAACGAACCTAAAACACAAAATACGAGAATTTAAAATTAAGTATTTAAACAGATTGTCAAATCAATATATATTAACTGAATAGGCAAGTAGATTATAAAACAAACAAAAAAACACTTAAGAGTGTGATCCAAAAGTGATCTCAAAGCCAAAAAAAAAAAAATGTTTGTGTTAATATAAGACAAAAAAAAGTTATTGCATTTTCTGCTACTTTAAAAAATAGTATGTGATATGATTACGTCTTTAACTGTTTCATTTTCCATTACACAAGATAGGTGCAGTGATCCATTTCAAATTAAATGTTAAGGAATCTACTTAACACTTCTGGCTCCAACTGGGTGGGCAATATATTGCAATGCAGAACACTAAACGGATAGTAAAATAACATGTTTCTCCTTTAGATCAACAGTTACAGCTTTGGTTTCTGCCCCCTATATTTATCTTTTACTTCAAAAGAGTTCAAAGTATTCCTTTTTAATGCTACCTACTGATGGAGGGGGGCATTCATCTTACCAAAAGGTTGAAACCAAAGTTTATGAAAATGTCATGACAGGTAATAGTGAGAGTGACTAGTTTATAAAGGGCAAAAGTCATGCCTTAAACATCCTCTGTTTCACAGCACTATTTATAGCCACATTGAGAATTGGACTGTGAATTCTTGTGGCTATTTTGAAGCTGTTGGGTCATCGTTTTAGCACATGGATTGCTAGAGTAAGCAAAACCATGTTACTCAACAAGCCTTTAACTTAAAGCTCACAAGTTTGCCTATATAAAAAAAAACAAAAAAAACGAATATACAGATTGTGTGTCTGTGCTTATATTTCTAATGACAACTGCCAGCATTTGTATATCTATAAACATTTCTACAAGGTCGACCAACAGGGTTATTTTATCAAATGAGAATTGCAGAGAATTTAGAGCAAATTTAATATTAGGCCAAAATAGCAGAAATTGAAAATATATGCAAATCAGCTATGTATCCAGTTCAGCTACTTGGTCTTAAATTTGAAATTCACTCTGAATTTACTTTAAAATCCAATCAACTGTACCTTTTTTGAATAACCCTGTAAGACAGCTTTAGCAAACAAAAGTTGCATGGTATAAAAATTGCTTTTCCAAGGCACTGCTTTATTTGATTCTGCATAACACTTCACAGTTTGGCTTTACAGCAAATAGAAGCCGTCTGTATTGAAAAAAACAAATTATTTGCACTACACAAGTAAGTAGGTCTTTAATGTTTTCAGGAGTTCTGCCGTAGCTCATGAAATGGTTATCGTCAGCATCCTTGGATCTAAGCTGCTCCCTTATATTGCTCACGGCAGATTGCCTGTGGGAAATTGAAACATGAGATTTCTAATCAACAACCTTTGCGGAGCTGAAACATTAAACACCACACTTGGAAATCCCTACTCATTTATAAGCAGCCAAGCCTGCAGGCTCATTAAAATATTAAAGGCTGAGAACAAAGCCTTAAGCCAGGGATCCCTTCATATTAAACCTAGAAAGGCCACCAGGTAAGTTTATTAATTGCTAAATCAATTCTCGTGTCAGCCACTATGTTTGGTTTTCCACTTCCAGTTCTATGTCATATCCAAATCCGTCTGATCTTCTGTCTTTATAGTGACAGCGTTTTGTAAGTGAACATTATGAGTAATCAGAGACAAGCATTAGCGTTGCATATTTTAATTCAGCTTTAATGCCAAGTTTAGCTGTCACCATGAACCTTATCTTGGTATTAAAGAGCAACAAAATGTGTCAAATTGCTGGTCCTGGTAATTAAGGGTTAAATTGGCATTTTCTCTTGCAAAATATTTCATGTTTAGATGAAAAGACTGGTTTCATTTTAAAGAAATCTACTTTTATTATTATTATAAAAAAAAATTTAGAGTTATACATCACATTTTGGTCTATTTAAGCACAGGAGCTACTTAACATTCTGACAGGGAAGACTGTTGGCTGACCTCAGGTTGACTTCAACACATAATCCACTTACACAGCAGGGGAAGACAATAAACATAAAGATAGGGGAATCAGAAAGTGATACCCATACATTTATTGACAAATGGTAAGAATTTCATTAAAGTGTGTGTGTGGGGGGGGGGGGGGGGGGGGAGGGGTAATTTATTTAAAAAGCAAAACTTGAAAAATAGGTAGGTTTGCTGAGGTAAAGAATCAAAATCCCTTTTTTGCTATTATTGTTTTTGGAAGGCTTGAAGGTACTTCAAGCCTTCTGCTTGGTATTATTAACCCCATCATTAACCAAACAAGTGGTTAACAAGGGAGGGTCAGCATGCCTGATTAAAGGGGGTCCTGGGCACACACAAATTAAACATAACTGTTGGGTAAAAGAAAAGGAAGTACTACCTGGAGAGTCTCAAAGGATTAATAAATCCACACCAGTTTTACTTTATTTTTTGCCATGTACCCATGTGCTGCTTGATTGTATTTCTAATCTTGAGTAATATAAAATAAAAAAAACAACACACAAAATACCATTTTCTCCTTTTTCATCACTCAATTTGAATTTACCATTTAGCTTAAGTGTTAACGTGGTCTGCCAAGCTTATATATACTTCACAGTCATTGACACACAAAACCGAAAGACAGTGGACTTCCCAGGTCTGCTTGCAATGATGTCACCTAAAGACTCATTTGAAAGAATAACAGGTTTCCCAGCACATATTTTAGGGAGGACGTATTTAGCTGTAGAGACTTCCGTAAATATAACGAAAATGGTGCTTCAGTTTCTTCCATAAACATGCACCACTAGTTATCTAATTATTTTTATTGGAGACAAAGTACATTTCTGTTTTCCATAATGCTGAGTCTGTTAGAGATTGTGTAACTGCAGGCAGTCAGCGAGTATCTGTCAGCCTGGCTGTGTATTTCCTAGTGTGACTTCATCCTGTATGTATGTGTCACTGTATCAGTTTCTACCACCACCCCAATAAATGAACCGGGGCTGTGTGCATTATAAGCAGATTTGCTAAGTGATCGCTGAACATTTTGCAAGCATAATACAAGTGGCAGAAGTAAAGCCAAAGTAATATTCAATGGAATCTTGAACAAGAAGTTATGTTAGCCCTTCACACGTGTAAAAATTAAAAAATAAAAAATATCAACCATATGTGCGACAGCTCTGAATTACTGGATTTCAGCAAGCCTCCCAGAATGCCCTACAAAATACTTCTCTCCTCCCCCCTTTATGAAATACTCATATCGACTGTGTTGGAATTTTAAAAAAATTCAATGAAATACCGAGCCAGTCAAAAGATATACTGAGGCGTGAGAATACAGCAATGACTTCGGCTCTTAGTGTTAAAGTACCAGGAGCAGATAAGATATGGCCGGAAAAAGATGGCCGCCCCAGCGAGGGACAGGTTCACGTAAGTTCAACTCACCTTTGCTTGCACCCCCTCGCCCCTGGCCACCGAACCCCCAGCGGTAATGTCACCGTTGGGGGTCATTGCAAACTGTGCAAAGTTGGAAGCACATTCATATTCATGGCCTCTTTATAAAACACAGCAAGACGCAATCTGTGATGGAGATCCTAACCGTTGCTTTCGATTAAAAAGCATGCATGTATCATAGATATTAAGGACCCTCAGGGAAGTGTTTGCTGGCATTTTAAGGCGGGACAGTGCTGTCTACGCATACTTGTATTGCATTCTGGGTGCAATGCAAATTTTCAGTCATTTGCCATCGTCCATCGTATTTGATTTATGATATTCATTTGTTAAACTTCCGTGTATTTTAGAAATATGTGTGTGTATTTATCTAGGAGAGAAAAAAACAAAAAAACTTTTTTGGTTTTCTGTTTGGCTGTTCATATCCTGAACTAAAAAGCTCTTGAAAAAGATAACAATTTGATTGTGCTGGGCCACTGTGGTGTTTGAATGCACAAGCAATCTTTGGTGCTATGTAATTAGTTGCTCTTTCTGGTTACTCTTGATAAATGATGCTTTCTGCTGTGGTTGAGGGCTAGCTCTTGACCCATGACACAGCTACACACTTCACTACTTCAGCTCTGCATCACACAATCTTAAGAGGCCGACTGTCACTTTGCAAAAGGGGGTTTTCAACCCCATGGGGGACCCCTTTTGTCCTTTTCAGTATTTCCTAACTCACAATCACATATTTCAACTACATGCTGGGAAAAAAAAAACCTCAGGCATTCCATAGTCATTAAACATCAGTAAACAAAACATGGGCGAGGTACATTAAATGCAACTCTGCCTGGTGACAACATTTTGTATAAACACTTTTCCTGGATAAAGAAAATACTTTAAACAACACAAGCCAAAGCAAAAATAAAAAACATTACATGAATAGCATTTTTCTAGTGTGATTCTTGATGTATTGAACCTTACATGTTTTAGCTACATTGTGCTGCCCATTTTACAATGTCTTGGGAGGCAGCAAAATTAGTTTGTCCCTAACAGAAATGTTCTTCCCTAGTTTCATTATAGTGGCAAATGTGTCTATACAGTTAATATAATAACAGAAACTTTAATAAAGCATTATGTCTACTGCTGCCTGTTCTATAAACCTAGTCAGTCAGTAAAACAAGACAATTTATTTGCTATTCACACAATGTAGCGTGGTAACCAGGAGCCACCACTAGGGGCAGAGTTGCTTACTTGCTAACACAGATAGCTTGTCTCCATTTTGCTAGTAACAGATTTTAAAATTAAATTTGATTGAAGCACGCAAGGCCGGAAAAAGGTTAACAGCCATAGCATTATTAGATTAAATGTGTGGGTATAAATTATTTTTCTTTTAATCCCAAACTTCACAGTCTCCATTGGGATTTACATTTTTCATTTATAGGAACTGGAAATAAAATAAGCTCATCCAGCATCACAAGTATCTACCGAACAATCGATAAATAAAGATAGAGATATATATACACACACAAATACAAAAAACTTATTTTAATGCTAACAGTGCTAAGGGAGCTGTTGTGATCTCATAATTGTCTGTGTTGAGGCTGACAAAAAAATGTGTTGTTGTGTACACTTTTATTCAATTTCTTATCAACTTTCCTCAGACATCTAACAATTACTTCAGGATACAACAATAATATTAGATTTCACAGCCAAAGGACTGCACAATTGAACCTCAATTCTAATGTAAGCTGACCCTCTTTGATCCAGTTAACAGTGTTAACCCCTAACCAATCAGCTAAAATCTACACAGATGGAAGACAGGTTTCGCCTCACCCTTCATAAGTATGCAGCCCTGATAAGTGTCAGTTTTCTGCATACTCTGCCTGACAGATCTAGTGTTAGACAGGCCCTGGGGCATGATTGGGAAGTGTTAAGGGGCATTCTAAGTATTTAAATAACAGTTAAAACAAGAGTGTTACTATTTTCAATGAAGTCTTTGATATCTATTAACAAAGTAACAAACCAGTAATCAAGAACAAAGGGTTATCTATGTCATCTTTTGTTAAGTTGCACCTAATTAACCCTTAAATCACAGTAAAATACTTTTTGGGTTAAAAAAAATTTAGTTGCACACTGTTAATGATAATAATATCAATTTACAGAGGGAATCAATGTAAAAAAAATACTATGGGGGCAGGGGGCAGAGCCGGCGCCCAAACGAGCTGGACGCGTCTCGGAGCTGCTCCGCTACTCAGCCCGAGAAAAGGTCAGCAAAACCCGAGAATCCCTCGCAACCAGACTCCACTGGAAGCTGCCTGAACCCCGACAGTATGGGGTAAAAAAAACAAGAAGCTGCGTCCGGACCCGGGCTCGGGTTCTCAAGATATCGGCACTTACATGCGGACTGCAGCGAGGCCGACACACACCAAGATGGCGCCCGCGGAGGCTTACACGCATCTGTCCTCGGACGAGGATAGCAGCACAGCCGACCTCTCCCCTCCACCGAGGCGACGAATGGAGCCACTGGCGACCACAGCGCATGGGGACTCAGCCCCAGCCACGAGGGCAGATATTAAAGCCCTGGTAGCAGAGATTCAAGCCATGTTCAATGCAGATTTGGCACCAATATGGGAGGAGGTATCCACGCTCAATACCCGCATGCACACAATGGAGGAAGGTATGGCAGGCCACAAGCTCGCTCAGACAGCCACAGATACCGCCATAGGAGCGCTGCAGAAACAATGCGCAGATCACCAAGCCCAACTAGCTAACTTGGAGGACAAAGCCAGGGCACGCAACCTACGAATAAAAGGCATTCCGGATACTATAACAGACACAGAACTCCCCCACTACTGCAGGAGGCTCCTTGCCACCCTTCTAATGCCCAAGCACTCCAAACAGATAGTGGTGGACTCCTGCTACAGACTTAATAAAACGGCTACTGCAACCCAGGAGACGCCTAAGGAAGTTCTGCTCAAACTGGTACGTGACGCTGACCGTGGCATTATTATGGGGGCAGTAAGGGGTACTCCAACGGTGCCCTTTGAGGGTGATCAGCTTGCATTTTATCGAGACTTTTCCAGATATACCCTGTCCTGGCGACGCTCTCTCAAGCCCATAACCCAAGGAGAAGTCCATTACCTACAAGTGGGGCCCCCGCAGACTACTTGCCAACAAGGCAGGGAAAACACACGCTATCTCGCACCCTGCTGAAGCCTCAACCTTCCTGCAAGCCCTCGGTCTACCGACAGCACAGCCACAGATTACAACCCACCCAGCCTGGAATGTAGCAGACGTCACCCCATTCGTGCCAAGAGGAAGCGCACCCACGACAGCGGCACAGCCACCCTGAACTTTGGGACTGAGTTTTGCCTGTGCACTACCATATGCACGCTACCCCTTACAAATCCTATAACTGTTGCCCTTTTTATTCTATTTAAAAGGGATCGAAAGTTGACCATGTTTATATATGTCTCTATATTTTATATCTGTTATGTTATGTTATGTTGCTGGCTCCGTAAGCCTTAGACCTAGCTCAGTATCAAAGCACCCCCCCCCCCCCCCCAAGCGCCACCAAGCGACACGCCAGCGCAAAACATGCCCAAAACATAACCCCTGCCTTCAGTTACAGCATAACAAAACGGGAACTCACACCCGGCTTCGAGGGCGCACATACCCAATAATACCAATACCATAACTATGTGCCTCACTCCTGCATAGGTATCAGGGCGTACTTTACACTGGCCACAAGGCACATACGGCCCAAGTTTACCGCCCTACCCAGTCACAAGCTCGAGGACCACTGACAGGGAAACCTGGGTAAACCCGCATATACTAAAAATAAAATTGAGTAGACTAAGCTAGGTGGCGAAAGTATCCATGTACTGTAAAAATGTTTTACCTGCTGATCACGAAATCTGTTATATTGTTAGCCAATACTCGCAAAAATAAAGAATTAAAAAAAAAAATACTATGGGGGATATTTATCAAAGTGGTGCAATCACCATGGAAACCGATAGAATTAGTTGGAACATTCCACTGGTGAGTGCTCGTTTACAACTTTACGCCACTTTTTACAATACAGAAATGTCATGAATATCATCTTATGTCTTTCATAAGAGGACAGGCCTCAGTAGTTAATGATAATACAGTTTTAAAAAAAAAGTGCCTACCTAGGCACTGGAATTTTGGTTAACCAAGACCAGATGGCACCTGTAAAATAACTGCCTCTGTAGAGATATCACAGTACACAAGATAAAAGATGATTGACAAACAATTGGGGAAGAATATAAGTCGTTTGGCTTCACCAAGCTGCATAATCAGTAAAGCTAATCAACTCTCCGCCCTATAACAACAGAATAACCCAGAGTATCCTATCAATTAATTTATACCTGTACAGTCAGGTTCCCCTGCAGCAATGCTCAAAGCCCAGACAGTGATGGAGGAGGGTGGGGCCTGTCTTGCTATGCAAAGGCGAGGCGGCGTTGGACAAACAGTGACAAAGCCAGTAAAATAATGCAGGTTGATTTTATATATTTTACCTGACACATATCCATAGAAAACTGGTTTTAAAATATAATGGATTTGCATTGTCCCAGTGAATAAAGCAGTGTTTATTTGTAATTATCTACTTTTAGTAGATTCTAAGACAACCGTTCACAGGTAGTAGCATACACCACAGTGCGTCTTAAAGCACTATACTGAATATTTCTACTAGGCAGACAATGATCTGTCTGTTCATTCAACAAGCGAATCATATTTTAAAATATATATAATTATAACACTGTTGGTTAAAGCACAGTTTGACTGACAGCTGTGACCTATTTTTCAGGGCAACTCAGTGCCCTGCCTGAGATTAATGGGAGTTGCATTGTGGGAAACAGTTGCCGCCATTAATTTGGCTTAAGAACAGCATAAAAGCGATATTTGTACAGAATCAGGCCCACCAGCCTATTTCGCTTTTTTTTTTTTTTCAACGAAGCAGGGTACAAAGACCATATATTAACTCTCTGTGACATATCTATCATTGTTTAAATTACCACTCCCTGACCCACTTTCTTTTCCCAGACAATTGGCAGTCTCTGCAAACCCACACCCATTTATACAGAGAAAGTAATTTGCTGCATAGAGGTGATAGAAGTTGTAGTACTAAATGAATAAAGTAGTGCAGGTTACACGTGATGGCTGTGGGTAAGGAAGGTTAACCTAAAGTAATAATAATTCTGCTGTATATGTTTCTGTCTTTCTTGTATATGTACAATTGGGTTAACACAAGCACTTGCTGCCTTAAGGAAAGGTACAGTATAATTGCTGCATTTACATATAAATGAATGGGGATCAAAGGGCTAGTGAAATATTCACAGAAGTGGGCTTTGGTTCAAGTGATATAATCTGATATGATGCAAATCCATTTGTTGCGAGGCCATAGTTTTCAGCAATTTTCAAGTCAGTCTACAGTGTTTTTTTTATTTCAATGTTTAATGTGTTCCTCTACAACACAGGCAAAAAAAAAAGACCTTCACCTTGCTTCCAGCAGTCATTCTAAAATTAATGTTTAAGGAAATGATAAAGAAAATACAAGCATGAACTTCAGGTTTGTATGAAGCTGTGATTGCAAAATGGCCACGTAGCTTCATGTTCTGTCTCTTATTATCAACAGAACAAGCAGGCATTGTTAGGCCACAGGCCTTAGCAGCCACACAGCAAGGATGACCTCTCTATCGTCCTAAAGCACTAGGATAGGAGACTAAATGAATGTCTTTTGAAATATGTATTGAGCTGCCTCGCAATCTAATCACAGCATGATTTCTTTAGAAGTCTAATAGAAACAAAGATAAAGATCAGGATTGAGGTGGCTAAAAGGTGTTAAAATTGGCATATTTTGAGTATTTGAGCAGGTTTCTTAAAATGCTCTTTAAATTATTGTTTTCCATGGAACATTTGTGTTGACAAAGGTATTTGAATAAGGGTATAGAACAGAGGGTTCCCAAAAGGAAGACCCAACATGTTGTAGAACTACAACTCCCATGATGCTTTGCATGCCTATAGAATGCTTTTAGAATGACAAAGCATCATGGAAGCTGTAGTTTTAAAACACTTGGGGATCTACCTTTTGAGTATCCCTAGTATAGAATGAATAAGCATTGAGAGATGGTAAGATTGAATACATGTATTAAATGCCATGGTATGTGTGCATGTCTAGCTGAAGCAGAAGTTATGACATTACGGCCTAGCAGTAAATATCTAATATGTGTGCACTAACCAAGATTGCTTATAAAAACATATATCACATACAGAGAAACACTTTTTAAATACATTTCCACAAGTATCAGGACATCTAATAAGCCTTAAGCAGGCTTTATTCCATTCTGTGGTAAAAACTGGGCATGATAGGCCTTTCAAAGTCAAATAAGAAAGAAAGCTGGCCAGATTTCCCAAACCAAAAATGGCATTTACTAGTGAGTACATGCTAAGTAAATAAGAAAGTCATCTCTTCTATACGGCTTAATTGCACACCTAAGCTTAAACCAGACTGATCTGCTGACATCATTGCTCCAGCTATCTGCGGGAGAAGGCAGCTCACAGTGAGCGCGTGATTAAAGCCCCTCACTGAGACATCATAATACCTACTGCTATTATATATTCAATCTGCAAATCTTGAGAGATCTGCATTAGTTGCAGGCGTGTATGCCAAAAATAGCTTCATTTCTCCAGACTTACTTAGTGTCAGTTTCAATAAAATGTATTTCAGCAACATACACGTTTACACTGCTTCTCTGTCCCACTGTATTTTCTAACATTTTGTTAATTCAGAAGGGGTTTACTGAAGTAATCATTTGTATATCGGATTCCTCTTTAATACCTCCACCAGTCAGGGATGTATATTGGTTAGCCTGCTGTAGAATACATTATAAGTAATATATACAAAAAAAAGGGGTTTGAGAAAACAAGTGATATGGCTATTTACTAAACTGGGAATTGTGTTGAATTGACCAGAGAATTTAAAAAGTTTAGGCTCCAATAAACTAGCTATTTTTAAACTGGGCTATTTTAGCCTAAACTGTGCAGCTCCCTAGTCAATTCTGAATCATTTCCAGTTTAGTGAATAAACGTTTGCTTATTAACCTTTTCAAGTTAACCACAGCATCTCCTTTCATATCTCCTAGAGCAGGCATAGGCAACCTTTGGCACTCCAGATGTTTTGGACTAAAACTCCCATGATGCCTTCCCAGCATTATGGGTGTAAGAACATTATGGGGATGTAGTCCACAACATCTGGAGTGCTGAAGGTTGCCTCCCCCTGTCCTAGAGCAGGGTTCTCCAAACTCTGGCCCTGCAGATGTTGCTAAAACTACAACTCCCATGATTCGCTTGCTATCTGTTTCATTCAAGAATCATGGGCCTTGTAATTCAGCAACATCTGGGGGACCAGAGTTTGGAAAAACCTGTAGAATGTAGGCTCCTTCGATCACGGCCTTCATCACCGGTGTCTGTCAGCGTTATTATGGTCTGCCAAATTGTGTTAAATAGCCCCAAACTTTAATTGTAAAGCACTGCGGAAAATTTTGGAGCCGTATAAATGCTAATAATAATAATAACACTTGGAAAAATATGACATGATAACTTGGGAATTCAAAGCCGAGTTGGAAATTGATGTTTATTACGTAGCTTACATCAGCTGCTTTGTAATTAACAGGTATAAACGGTAGAGAAATCCATTGAGTGGGTTGGTCACAGCTGCCAGAAATGAAAAGGTTTTGCACTTTGGAACCGATGCTCAAACTGTTCACAAACAAACAAAAACAAATCCCTGGTTACTAGCACATACTAGAATGCAAATATCTAAAGATTGCTATGTCAGAGATAACCTGGGTTATTGAAATAAAGTAGTGAATAGTGAATCACAATAAACACAGACAAGATCCTATCAAAAGACAATTCAGTTACTTCCACCTTTTGCTATAACAGATGTCACCATACTATTGTGAAAACGACGACATTTTAACAAAAGGATAAAAAAGGATCTTCAGTTGCCACATGAATTTGACAAGATAATGTTCTCTATGCAACCATCTATCCCTGTTCCTCAGATATTTTTTTTTGTTAAATCTCATCATTGAAGCATCAGAAAAGCATGCTCATTAATGAAAGCTTCATTACAGCTATCAACCTCTAATTTTGTTCAAAGGGTGATTGATGTCATATGTTCTTCTTCCCTTGTTAAGGATTTCATCTACATTTTTCTATGCTTGAAAACGCAAGAATGCAGTTTTACTAGCTGCCAGGTCTTATGGATTGTACGAAGCTGTAAATGAATGCAGACAAGTGAGTAACATGGTATATCGGCTTGCTTCTGATTCACTGTAGAGAATACATAAAAAGGATTGCCAAGCACCTAATAACTAAAATTATGTGTTTTTTTCACTAAACAGTGATTTGTAGTGCATTGACAAAAAACTGGCAAAAGTAAAATGTTAAAAGCTTAGGTGGTTAAAAATATCCAATTAGGCAAAATAAGATCATTTTTACATCACTGCTTTTTTGGCCTAAACGTTGTCTACATACAACCACAGTTAATCTTACTGGACCAAAAATTTGTATTTTTAAGCACATATTGCTGATGTGATGTCAGAAAAATGCAAACTCAAAAGCCACTCGAGGAAATGAGAGGACCTTTCATTACATCAATGCTTGACGTACAGTAAAGTGTTTGATAGACCTACGCATGGGGCAAAGCAATAAAGTTTAGTCTTTTGTTACATGACTACCATAAATGTGCAGCAGTGTGCATTTCAAAGGCCAAAATAGGCATCAATACATGTAGAATTCTCTGTTCTCTATGCCCCATAAATACTATAAGTGACTGGCCGCATGTTGAACCTTAGTAAGCCGCAAGGCACAGACATAGAAGTACAAAATAGAAATTATAGAATATATCATTACCAAGTGACTCAAACATATATATTTTTTAAATGATTTCCTTTCTTAACTGTAGTCTAGGTTTACAAACAAAAAAGTGTATATATTTTGGGTTAATGCAAAAAAAACGTCAGAATAGTACAGGGAGTGATCGATCAGAATTCAAATGCTAATGAAAACATATTGGAAATGTAAAAATAAATAAGTATAGTACCATCCATGATTTATTTATTTTTTAATTAATTCAATCAATTAGAAGGGATGATGTATTTTTTATCTTGACACCAATAAAGGCTATGTAAGCTTTAGCTTAGTGCATTCCTTTATTTTGATCACACTCTTTACTGAAGATATAGTTAAACATTTAAAAAAAAAAAAAAAAATTAAAAAATAAATGTACTCACTAAACAACAAACTGGAAACGTTAACCCCTTAAGGACACATGACACATGTCATGATTCCCTTTTATTCCTGAAGTTTGGTCCTTAAAAGCGCAAATTAATCCCAGAACTGGCTGTTTTGGCCTACATTCAGCAATTTCACCCCAGTACTCCTTAATTCCCAGTTCAATAAATAAAATCCAATATTTCAGCTGGCATCATCAATACGTGTGCTCAGTGTATTTAAAACGTGAGTGCCAGGCACTCAATGTAGCGAAAGTGTTTTAAGAAAAAACTACCTTATACATGTTAAGGAATGGTGACAAATTGTCTAATTCTTTTTTATAAACTGAAGGGACAGAGGAATCGTACATGTCCCCTTAAAAGTAACTTCATTGAAGCTCTCTCACAATGCACAATAACAGGGGCAATATTAAAATATGTTAAAATGCTGGGTATCTGTTCTTCAATTCCCAGTAACAAAGAGAGATGTAAAAAAGCTTCAAAGTTATCCAAGTCACCCTGCCAAGAAACATGATTTAATGAAATCATCTGAGACGCACTTAATCAAAAAAGTGTGTTTAGGATTATTCGTGCAGACAGAACAGTAAGTGTTGGCTTCTGTGTTTTTTTTCTGAGTCTGAGCTATCCTTCCATCATAAAGAATTCAGTTCTCCTAGCACACAAGCAATAAAACAACTACTCTTTATATCTCCTGCACCTGTAAGACCAAAGCTCAGCATGAGGTTTAAAAATCTCTTTAGTGTCATTTCTTCATGTATCTTGTGTCTACAGTGTCTGTGTGGAGAAACAAAAAGTGAAACAGTTTTACCCCGATTTTACTGCACTGTTTTCAGAGGAGCAAAAGTCAGGAAATCACCTCTTTTTATTGCATTACAGCATGACATAGCTAGAACAAAGAAATGTCTGATGCATTTAAAGGCACATTAAGTGCTGTATATTCACCAGTGAGTACCTCCCCTTTTATTCCAGCTGGCAAAAAAGATCCAGCTATCTCTCTAGCTATCTCTATTGAAATATGTATTGTCTTTATTCCTAATTAGTCTTAAAACAAAGTTTTGTTTATTTCTTCTAAACGGGTATGAGACTCAAAGTGGTGTATTTATTAGTAACTCCAACTGCGCTGTGCGATATGCAAAATTTGGCTCCACGTTTGAAATCGAGATTTTGTTTGTGTGAAATCTAATTTATTTTTCTATTCAGATAACCCCTATACCTGCCCACCCTGTATGAAGATGTCTCCCTGTCTCCAAAAGTTCATTAAATTAGACCGACGGAAACTGAGACGCTATAAAGAATCACAAACAAACCAGGGTCTGTAAGTGCAAGCGTTGTGTGTGACGCATGCGTTTGAGGCATTGCTCGTTCAGTGGAATGATGATGATGATGATGATGATGAACACTTTACGGCTGCTGTTGTATAACTATGAGCTAACAAGGCTTTCTCTCATGCTGTTTAATCCGTACTCCCAAGTTGTGTGTACTCCTCGCACAATACCTAACAGCCCCAAGCCAGGCCTTTAGTTCCTCCAGCACGCTTTTTAAAAATGTGTCACATCCAACATTAAGCTAATCTATACGTTGCCATGGTTTCAACTCTTCATCTTTTTTTACATTTTTAGGTACTGCACAGATTTACCATATTTTCTTCTCACATGGAAGACAGAAGTAAATGGCTTTTTTATTGCCATACAATCGGATTACTGCTGTTGGTTTCTCTATGGCTCTTTTCCACATTTCAATCAAAAGGGATCGGTTTATTTAGACGTTGTCCTTGATTTACATTACCCCTTTATAGATAGAGTCTGGGTTGTAATCCTTATTAACTATGACCATGGGCTAATTTGCTTAAAAATAAAAGCAAATTGTGTCAACTTTGTTTTTTAAAATAAAAGTTAAAAAAAATAATGTATTACTATATTTTTATATTTTTTTTTAGAGATTTCACACCATTAGCATGGTACTGAATGTAAAATTAGAATTAAACAAGTCCAACAGAAAAGCTTTTTAAAAGGTTTACATTTTCCACCATGAGAGAAGGGGTTTGATTTTGTTCACATCTTTTGTCTTCATGAGCTTTAAAGAGACAATGAAGCCACGGGGGTTTTTCAAGCTGTTCGAATACTGACCACTTCCTTTATATTATATACCATAAGGGAAGGAGGGGAAAAAAATCATGCAAGTAAAATGTGGAAAGAAGTCTATGGTTCACATATTTGATTCAAAATATTTTAAACACTTGAACACACCCATTTTAGTCCACAGAAGAAAAAAAAAACATACAAAGAATGAACTCATAAGCAAGTCTGCAAAACTGTACCATAGATATCCTGAAAAACAGGTTTTTACTTATGTCAGCCACCAAGGAAGGAAAAGATTAGGCCTACATGAATAATTTAAGAACTTGCTTTCTTGAAGGAAAGTTTCTTCTAATTTTCAAATAGGCAACTCAGCTCTTACACATAATTGGCAGGAACAATGCCCCTAGTTCAAGTGTGGTATAGAACAATATACACATATGTTTAAAAATAATCACAATCGCACAAAGAAATATATACAAAGCTCCTCATACACAGCTATGTTTGAGTGTTGCGTAACTGTTCTCTCTTTTTTTTTTAAATCCAACATTAGCAGACATAGTAGCAGGCCGAATACCGGGTTTATTAACTAAAACGTATTTTGCGGCAAGCCTACAGCTAAAACGTAAACCAAAATAGATTATTTAAAAAAAAACTCTCTAGCGTCATTGAGTTTTACATTGGTTCTAAGTTGTCTATTTACAGCTGAGTGAACTAAAAAGTCACTATTCAGTGAGTAGACCCCTAGGTACATTCTCATGACTAACTAGAGAGGAGTAAATATCAAAATGTATTCACTCCTCTCTAGTTAGATTCAAAAAGCAGAAATGGCTGTTTTTAACTTAATCACATGTTGTTGCTTACGCATTTAGACACATATCCATATATATTGTGTTCATTTTACACTCTTCCTTGTTTTCTCTGCAATTATGACCACTTTATTAGTCAAGCATGAATAGGCTTTGCATCTGCAATTAGTGCATATTAAGAAGGCTAAATACTCATTTATAGTAGATGAGTAGGTCTCTGAATTTAGTTCCTGTACACCTATTACACCCTTGGTCTGCAAACTGTTTTTCGTATTAAAACTTAACAAGACATTTTAGCAAATGTGGAAGAGTTGGGAATAAAACGTGTCATAAAACTCATTTAGTGTTAGCTAGGTCATGCTATATTAGTATAGCTTGCATCAAGTCTAACGATACTCTAATTTTAGCTGCATCAAATGACACCAGACTAAACTGATATTGTAATGATTCTTCTACACCTCTGCCCACTGTACAGTGCTACACACTATAGTTGTTGTCTCTTTATAAATAATAATATCTGTATTAACAACTTCTCTTGTTCATTTCTTCCATCTTTGTGGATTAGATCTAAAATGTACATAGATTTCATCACCATAATGGATTAAAATCTTTCCTTGCATCCTGATAAATCATGTATTGTCTGTGTATTAAAGTATCCCTTTTGACAAAACTACACCATCTGGTGAGTAGAACGACTTTCTTTTTATGTTCTGCTTTTCTCTGCAGCATTTGATACTTCTGCATAATGTTTAAAAAAAAAATCAATTTTTGAAATTGCTACTGTGAGATGCAGAGTTATTGTAGCATGTACCCTTAGTGTAATTGACTTTTTTTTTGTTTTGTTTTCCTGATATATGAAAACATTTAAAGTTAGTCTGTGGCCTATTCCCGAAACAGCTAGCTTACGTGGTGTGAGAACAGACTTAAGGCTAAAATAGAAAGAATATATATATATATATATATATATATACGGTTCAGGCCAGTTGAACATGTTTTTCTGTCTCTGCTATTCCAGCTTTACTTTTATAATTGAGTTGTTGAGGTACTAGATACTACAGTTGGGGCACCAACTACCTATGTTATCTCACCAGCTAATGCATTAATCTCACCAGCTAATGTATGTATCAATCATAAATTACTTATTATTATTATTATTATTATTATTATTTTATTATTTATATAGTGCCAGCAAATTTTGTAGTGCTGTAAAATATCTATGTGATTAACATTCAAATTATAGTAAAAACAAACAAACAAAAAGCTTTTTTAAAAAAAAATCAGCAATTAAAAAGATTTTAAAAAGATAGAGAGTTTATGATATTTAGGAAAGTTGCTGAACAGCAGTATTTTGACTAGAACCAGTTAAACAAACAGATCGATATCTATGGTGAGTAAGGCCTGTGAATTACCCAGGAATTCTCCATCAATCATGACAGGTAGGCTCCACCCTACCAGTGTCGCATCTTGCCGAAACATAATCAATAGCTATTAAAAGTGATTTTAAAGTAATTGGATAGTAAGGTAAACAGAATCAAAAAAATATATACTAAAATTAGGGGAAGAAAATAAAATGCCTTTGAAGATTCTTTATTTCAAGGCGTACTGAATATTCCAAACTAGAAAAAAGTTTCGGACAAAGCCCAGGAGCATAAAAGACATAAAAATATAGAAAATTCTGCAGTTCTGACTGTCAATAGTTATAATAATAATATAAAGACAATTACAGAACTAAACAAAGTGCTTTACCTGACTGAGGCATTGAGATAAGAGCTTTGGAGATAATTGGTAAAGCTAAAGTAACAATTAAACCCTAGATGAACCTTACCATAAAAGATGAAGAGGATCTGAATACCTAAATCTCAACTATTGAGTGTCTTGAATGTCAGTAATTTACCTGTGATAATTCCGAGTTTAGGTGATAGATTTGTGTGAAAGAATAATATTAAAAAGAGTGTTGCTTTAGTTAATTAAGTGGTATCAGCAACATTCTTGGTGCTCCGGAATTAGAGACAAGTGCTTAGCAAATCACCTAAGCTTCTTCTCTTGTTTCTTTAGATTTAAGCTTTAATTGTGAGGGTTAAAATGGCCATCCCAAGGGAAAGGATTCCTAAAGAAATTCTTGTCTACAGCAGTTTAACATTGACTAAGATATGGTTTCAGCGGGCACTTTGTTCAAGGGCTGGCTCAGTTGTCCCTTACCAACAAGGGCCAATAGCTCCAGTTTATCATCCTGACAAAATGAGAGGAATGTGCGTGTAAAAGTGCTCAAAATTCCACCTCCTGGTGTGTCCCCTTTTCTTTCCCTTCTATATTAAAACCGACAAGATTAACCTAAATGCAATCTGTAGGCTAAAGTTCAAGGGGGTATTCACATAGAAATGAATGTGCATTTGTTTATGTACAAAATCCCAGCTCTTAAATACAACAAAGAGCATACTAAAACATACATAGAGCCAAGGACTTTCCTTTAGTGGACGTAACCAGACTGTTATATAATATTACTAACAAACCCTTTCCCTGGTGTAAACAACACATTTTACATTCTTTAATAATACCCTTGAAAATTCTTTATAACCAGCTTTCTGAAAAACCGATCAAATTATTAATTAAGCTGGGAACTGTTGGCAAATGACCAGGGTATTGCAAATTTCAAGTGAAAATAGCTAAAACTTAAAAAAAAACATTACCCTACTCAGCTTTTTTTGCCGCATGAATATATTGGCCTACTATTTCCACTTATTGGATCAATTCCTAACAATTCCTGGTTTGGCCAATAAACCTATGAAAAAAAAGTGTTTGTAAGATTTGTAACTAATTTGTTAAACTTATTTAATGTAGATTAACCAAAAACTAAAGTCGCGTTGGCCCACAACTAGATTACAACTATTTTAAACATTAAAATGCACATTATTATTTTTTTTCCTAAAACGCCTTCTAAAATAGTTTTAGGATTCAGCAACAAAAGAGGTATCTGGGAAACTATATACAATGTAAATTTTATATTGTGCAGCCTATCAACCGCAGCACTGTTTAGCTGTGAGTACATTGCATATCCATAATATTGGTTTCAAGGGCTAGACGGAAACATAAAAGCAACTCAGAGCAGGCGCTCAATCATCTAATTATATACAAGAGCAAAGGCATAATTTTATAAGTAGAAATGATCTGCGTTATCATCTTTTTATATTTCCTAGTCATATTAAATACTCTACAAGAAACCACTGTAGTGAAAAGCAATGATATTCATATTTAATCAGTAACGCCAAAGTAGAAAATGACATTTATTATTAAACGATATATTCCACTAAAATCGGCCTAATGCAAACAAGCGACAGCACATTTTAACTCCCTATTGACTGATTTTATGGCTTCTCTTATAGCCTGGTATAATTAATGCAAATAATCAGCAAGCCATCCGGATCACAGATCAAAAAGGTGAAGACCTGATGTCAAAGGAGTATCTCTACTAGATAAGTATGGGTTCTCATACTCTTTGGGGCCTAACAAAATAAAATGTCACACAATCAATCAGCCTAGGATAAGTCTCAACGTAAACACACAAGAAAATAAGACTCGTGAACAACCAGAAGCAAAACAAATCTGGGAGAATTCTAATTTAATGGAATAGAGAAAACTAAGGGAATATTAAATAATTGAGATTAATTTGGAGTATTCACAAAACTGACATTTTCTAATGGATTCCTTAAAGGGTTCGTAAACATGCAAAACAGCCTTATAACAAAAATAAATAACAAATGACCCCAAATATGATGAGATGATATAACAATTGGATGTGAAAGGTTGAAATGCAAGTGTAGCAAGCCCAAAATCTATTTCTAACAATGTGTATTGGTAGGGTGACCTCTGTAGGTCTAAACTGATCAGTGTTTTTACTTCCTCCATTTAGTCTAACCAAAGCTTTTGGAAAAAGGGGATTTACACAGATAAACACATTCAGTTCTGCAAATACTAATAGATTAGAAGATATTTACAAAACAACCAGATCATGTAGAGGACAATTCAGAATGCAACATAGATGTTTTAAAGGTCTATTAAATCTCAGTCAGCTTGTTCTTTGTTGAAAGGGGGCAGCACACGTTATAGTCCTATATAATAACCCTTTATGTGAGGGAAGCATCTATGGATTATGAAATCTTAAAATCATAGTTTATCTATAATTACAACTTTACAGTCTGATACATCAGATGCCAAACTACCAAGAGTAGGACTCTCCTATACATGCCTTGCTAATCTGTGTTGTCCTTGTGGGTGGGCAGAGAATGACAACTGTAAAATATTTCTAATAAAAAAAAAATAGAATCATTATGCTAAAATAAATCAGTTAAGTAATTCCAGGCTTTCAAGAGCTGGATTCTAAGCAGATATGTTTTATTTTGACATAATAAGCTATTCAGTTCATGCATGATTCTGCTCATTTTCTCAACGAGTGAAACATGAAGCTTTAAATAAATAAAAAGCAGAATCCTCATAAGGATCCATGCACGCCTTGCCTTGTACCGAAGAGGATAAAAACCCTGTCACTAATCTGCCCACATTAACTTTCTCTCTCAGAGGGTTCATTGCATTTTCTTCACCAAACCTGGGTTCACCTTGTGTTTGCATTCACTTATCTCTGCTTCTACGAGCAAAGAGAGCTGTAACTACTAACCGATGCTGATATAGAAAGGTATAAATGTGTATACGCACACACACACGCATATACACACACATTCATGTATCCACATTCCTATCCATATACACAAATCCATTAAAATACATGGGCCTCCTGCACTCAGGCTAGCAATACCCCAGGGTTTAACGAGGCTAAAAAAAAAAGACAAAGAGTGAGTAACACTCACATGTATCCCTAAATATCAGTATCGATGTGTGCAGTGTATTACTCAGTGTTTCAGTGGCAACATGTAACTTTTCAGGACCACAGAAAGTTCTGTTGTATCCGCAACGTTAACCCATATATAAACGGTACTGCTATTATAAATATAAAATGTTAGCCATTATATTTGTTTTGCCTGTTTCATGCTGAGTGTATTTATACAGGCCCACAATGATACTGAGTGATCTGTATAAGGTACACAACACATATAGATAGCTATATCTACATGATGTATACGCAACTATAGATATAGTCAGTATACACAATTTTAAACGAGAGAAATCTCAATGCATCATTCTGGTGAAACCATTTCTATATAAATATGTAAAAAATAAATAAAAATAATAATAATAAAAAAATTTTTTATTTGATTATGAGTATTAGTTAGTCTGTAGTGCTTCTGTTTTATAGAATGGGGTGTAAAGTGCAGGGTGTCCCTAACATCTTGCAAGCTCTGAGAGAAGAAAGTCACATCAGAGAACACAAGACCAAGTAGAGATCGACCTCCTCTACCTGGGATTGTATTATACAGAGACTAATCGGGGACTCTCCCGGCACATCCAGCCCTCAGACTGCCTACTACAAGCCTGTATTCAGAGCCCATGGAAGTAAGCCATGTCTGAATGGGTTGCCGTATATCAGAGTCATTGGCTGCCAAGTGGAGTCCCCAGCCTGGAACTGATTAATGGCCTTCAGCTTGCTCGCTGGGAAAGCTTCAAGTCAACTAGTTGAACGTGTGATGGGAGGTCTGAAGGGGAATCTAACATAAAACGTAATAAAAGCACACTGTTTTTAGGGGTTTTGCTTATGAGAAACCACAAGATGACCACAGAGGTGTCCACTGGACCTGACTAGAGGGCAACCCCCTAATATCAATGTTAAACAGGGTGTCCAAACTGCGTAATACATGTCACTGAGCTCTGCAGCGGTAGCTGCTGATATAAGAAGATCACCTACCGCTGTCTGAGGTTACCCCAGATCATTTTCCTTACTCCCCCCCCCCCCCCTCCCCTTTCAAGGTCTGGACATAGGGGAGCAGTGGACATATCTAGGTGCAATGCGGCTCCTGCTCTGTCCCTTAACGTCCTGTAACCCAGGGCCCTCAGACTGCAGAAGGTGGCAAGGTGTCTTCTTCTCGGGTATTTATTGGAGCTTCCCATCCATCCAAAATGGTAGTATGAGCAAATCCACACCCTGGTAAGCGCTTCGGGGTTGGTGGGTCGGTTAGTGCCCAGCATCCCGCCACTCCCTGTGCCCAGCGCTGCCCTCACTATAGGACATCCAACCCGACACCAGCCTCCTAATTGGCTCCTGGCTGGTAAAATAACATGTAACACTAATTTCCAATGAGAAAGCAAAATTCCACCCAAATCCAATACGGGGGGCCGTAAACCTTGTCTTTGCACGGGTTGGGGGTTCATACAGTATTTAGGCATCAGATCCCCCTGTATGGGATCCATCACTGACAGCTAGAAGGAAATAAGAAGAATTCACACAGACTGGGGAGAGGAGCACTTACTTGGGGTTGGAGGAATTCCAGTATATAGGCTCTAACACTAAGGATCTGGAGATAGCAGTCCTGATCAACAGGATCCAAACTCCCATGCTGTACTTCCATAGAGAGTCCCTGCTGAACGCCATGCTGAGGGCTCACCCGATCCTGGGACCCTACACCCAGGAATGTGACGTGCAAAGCTGCTTCTAGCTCCTCTCAAACTCTCAGTAGAAGCAAAGGGGACGAGGAGAGAAAAAAAAACCACAGAGGGTGACAGTGAGTCCTGCACCGGTAGTGAAGGAGATCCAAAGGACAGTCCTTACTCCTGCTTGGTGTGTGGGTACTCCGGCTGGTGCAAGAAGAAAAACAAAATTAACTCCAAACTGAACACTCCTCTGCTTGGATACACTGTATCCTAAGGCATCCGAAAAAGCCACACGACGAGAAGAACATGGGGATCCAGCATCCGGCAGCAATCCCTTATTGCTCTGTAGGTGCCTGTTGGTCACCAAGATGATCCTCAGGAAACCAGCCCAGGATGGCAGAAAATCTGGATCAGAACCTGTGCTGAAGAATCAAACAGTCCATTGAGATGTGCATAGATCCCAGGCGAAACTCTGGGTTAAATCCCACGGGTGGTGCTGCTCCTGGCAGTATGCAGTATGTGATGTGACTTGCAGAGCATGTATTGTACACACAGCCCGGATAGTGAGACTCACAGCAGCTCCAGATCCTCCCGCAACTCGCTACTGAAACAAAGTAACAGCGGCTAGCACAACGTTCTATGCATATAAACCTGTCCCGCCCTCTCCGATCCGCGACTCTCATTGGCTGCCTCTAACAGAGGCGCGTCTGATAGGCTGTGCTCCACGTCAGTCACACAGTGCAGGCAGAGATTGTCTGTTCTAGGGTAGAATATTGTGTGTGACAGGTATAGACCTCCCATACAATATAGCACCCTGAATGCTCTTCATTAATATTCATTACGTGACCCAATGACATCCACAACTTGTACAGAAACCCCATCGTCTAAACTAAACACACATAAATGCTTTACTTTGTGGCTTGTACTCTCATTCCATCTGATAGAAACGTTTATTCAGAGTAACAAGATTTCTAACGGTGACATAAAAAGGAATTAGGGAGATAAACTCAACTTCTGATTTACCGTTTATCTGATGGTTTTAATTAAATCTCTATGGGACACAATGTGTCATTGTTCTTGTTTGTTAAGGACTGAGTGTTAGAGGACATTGTATGTTCTATGTGATATTCACTTATTTAAAAAAAATAGAAAAACTACATTTATTGCAAACGTATACTAATGTACATTAAATATGCAATGTATCCACAAGATATACATATTATTGCATACAGAGAGAGCGGATAAAGGCACAATATATTTTATAGAATATTATAGAACATAAATATTGTAACTATTATATTTCTTATTAACTCTCTCTTTCTATCTATATTTTATATATACTGTATAACACACGCGCGAATACCCAGACATTCATGTACAAATATCTATAATTCTCGCATGTACGCAATTCATGGTGTATTCAGTGGATATTGACTTGTGGGTTTAAAATGTGTGAAACTTTTGGGTTGATTTTTTTTTTTTAATTTAAAAGCAAATTTTAACTAAGTTGCATTTACTAAAACGGGAACAGTCCAGAATTAACAATTAAATTGATAATTTTATACCAACATTTGAAAGAAATCCAAACCAGCCACGTTTGCTTCTTTGCTACAAATTTCTAATATTTGAAATTATCTAGAAAACTTTACACAATCCTCAGTTTGTTAAATAAACCCCCGAAATCTTCAACTCGGCCGAGCGGGGGATTGCTTCCATAATACATTTTTGAATAGGTACATTCTGAATGATTCACAATGTTTTGATGAGTTAGAAATAAATCGGTTGCCAACTCATCACAAGTTGCTGAATAGTGAAATTAACTTGTAATTTTTTTATAACACCCACTAGCATTTTAAAATGACATATTCTGATTGTATGGGAACATATGAAGACCTGAATCACATATGTAAGTTAAAAAAAAAACCAACACTATAAAAAAGGCCTGGATAGAACAGACATAAATAGGGAATTACAAAAAAAAAATTATATATATATATATTTATTGAATACGAATTATCCGCAATCATCATGTCCAGACAATGCTCCCGTCTCCCTCTAATTTTATTTACACAATACTTTATCTGATGTGTCTCTGTGTGAATACTGCAGATCTAGATTTAAGGCAGCCAGGCTCCATGACCCTACAGGACTGACTAATAGCAGATAAATAGAGTCACGTCTCACACAGTCCAGCCAGAGATTGCAGTGAGTCCATCACATCCCAATGAATCTGGGTCTGGAGCTGCTCTGACCCCTCCACCCCACATTTCTTCTCACATTGGGCTATAAAACTTTATTTTGTCAGAAAATAACCACCCTCTCTGGATAAATATGAGCTGAGGAAGTTAAGGTAATTTAAAAAGAGATCAGGATCCTCTGTGGATTGCCAAGGGAGGCCTAGATGGAAGTGTATCTAAAATATACATTGACGCCAAGAGAGCAAGCCCTCCTTTAAACTAAATCGCCTTATAATGAGACTCTATTATGATAGGTGTGTTATTGTAAAATGGGATTTTGCTCCACTTAGTATAAACACTTTACAAAGAACTCTGCGGGTGCCTAATATGTACATCCTATCCCTTCCAGCACAATAAAATGCAACTACAGTATTCTCATTTGAAGCCCCCTTTTGATTTTATAAACAAATCACACTTTAGTGTCCACATAGCCCTCAGACACATAAAAGCTGGCGATCTGAGTAAACATGTAATAAATACTAATATTAAAGCTGTCACTAAGTAGTTTGTAGGTCAGGATCTTTGGGAAATAGACTATTTTCCAGAAAGGTCAGGATGCATACAGTGGGGCACCAGGTGTTAAAACAGGGGCCAAAAAACGTCTCTTCATTTTGCCAGTGAAGCTTATTGCTTGTTCTGTGGCTGGGCTAATAGAGAACGTGTATGTGGAGCCCAAATCCTCCTATGTTTAACCTTCCTCTCGGGTTAGACAATCCAATATACAGTGGGATGAGGGGATAAAGGGATTGCAAGATTGAACAGAAAACATTCTATCTTTTCAGTCTTCACCTGGAAAAGTCACGATTCTTTACTAACATTGCAGGAGTGACAGAGAGAACGTTTGAAACGAGAACTTCGTAAAAAAAAAACCTAATGGAGAATTGTATTTGAACTTTTTTTTTTGCTAAATATAGTCATGAAGTAATACAATAATACAATATACATTATATAACAGTCTCAGGATATCAACTTCATATTTAACCCCTCACCTCCCTTAAATGGAGTGAAACAGGAGCCTTCTTTCTTGTGGTTAACTGGGGACCATATATATATATATATTTATTTATTTTAATTAATTAATTATTATTTTTTATTCATTATTCATTTATTTTAAAAAATATATATATTATTTTGTTTTATTATTATTATTATTTTAGAACTCCAAATTAAAAAAAACCGTATATTTACTCAAGTATGGGAAGGCCTGAGGTGCCCTTGTTATGAGAGAGCCCCGACTGTCTGTCTACCTAGCAGACAAGTTTCCCAGTTACCCCCCATGCCTCCCCCGGCCCTCGCCCATCCCCTGGGGCCTGTTTAATTTACACAGCGCAGTGCAGCCCAGGTCTGCACATTATCACACATAGCAGTGTCAGTTTTTGCGACAAGCAAAGAGGTGATAAAAAAAATTTCTAGCACAGATCCTGGCTGCTCCCCTCAAGTGCTTTGCACCACGTCTGGGCAGTGGGCACTAATCTCACTTTGTCAAGAGGTGTCTTAGTGGAGGGGATAACAGGCATACCAGCATTTTATACCAGCCCTGTGCAATCAGCTAGAAGGGGATAGGAGCAGGAAAACAAAATGTTTATTATTTTATTATTTGTATTTATTCTTGATTTTTAACATGCAGTATATTTATTATGATATCATTTATTCCTAATTATTAGCATGCAATATATTTATTTGTATAATTATTAGCATTTAATAGACATGCAGTATATTTATTTTGCATGTTGCAAGGCATTGCTAACACTGTCTCCATGATGAGAGTGAAAGAGAGAGAGACATGGAGAGGCTTGAGAAAGCTCGGCTCTGCAGCTGCAGGTCTAATGGAATATCTGCTCGGGCTCTGAGCTGGCTCTTTGCTGGCTCTTTTTACACGGAGTCACAGCGCCCACTAGCGGTCAATTTGCTCTCACCAGACCGCCTGTGCAGCGGCTCCGCGCGGTCCTAAAACTCATCATGTATAGCATTAACCATTTCGATAAACCAGCACAGCTCACTAAACAAACAAGACGTATAATCCAACACTAGATTGTACTAATTTACAGTGAAAAGGGTGTGAACGATAGACTCATAAAGTATACGACCATGGTAAATTGTATGCATAAAGAATATGCAAACAGGGAGATATATGTGTAAACGATTATAACATATAATAATATTATTATGCACTTTTTATCACATATATACGTATATTAAATACATTCAAGTAGTTATCAAGCTACTAAATAATCTTGATGGGAGTTATTCGTCACAACATGTCTATGCCCCCTATTGACTTATAAGGGGTTTATATATAGGGGTAAACATGGTGAAAGGAACGGAAAACATATGCATTAGGGGGTCTCTGTGTGAACAATGCGCTTTATCTGTTCCCTAATCCTAAATCTACAATGTTTAGAGTGGTATCCAGCCTGGCCGATTGTACTCAGGATATACAGGTACAATGCTCTGCTCTTTCCCCCATTCTATTTTGATGTAATCATGTTTGAGTGACAGGAGATAAGAACAAAAGATTATTCTATGAAGGGTGCACAGAACATTCTAATATGGATAAAAAGGGAACTTGCCAGATATCATTGGTATTGCAGTCTAGTCTTAAAGTCCAAATTGTCAAGTTAGGTTTGAAGGAAACATTCTCAGGATATCAACTTCAAATTTAACCCCTCACCTCCCTTAAATGGAGTGAAGCAGGAGCCTTCTGTCTTGTGGTTAACTGGGGACCACATCAACACAAGTCTCTATCTGAAAATAAATGTAATAGGCAAAGAGTAGGACAGTACATCAAGCACCCCCTTAAACACAGAAAGGAGGAATACCTGGGGTGTCTCTTGTCTTATAAGACAACCACAAGAAAGCAGGGGACACAGTGCAATGTTTTTGTAGTTTTTTTTCTTGCATTGTGAAATTTGGTGAAACTGCTCAGAAAGTATGACTTGCATGTCATAATGCATTTTCATCAGTAGTGGTTTGACACACATCTAGCATAGGATCAGTGAGAAGAATCTCGTTATCCCATGCAAACCCCACCACATTCTGAAAAAGTGGGAATATATTTGAAGGCTTAGCCCATATTGCCATTTGGTTCTTCATTTGCCTAATCATTATTGAACATTTTTTTCTTTGATGCTCTGTGAGGGCTATTTACTGATGTTTCAGGATAGGCTGAGGGGCTGCTATAATCAGACATATACTTAGGATATATGTCAATAATAAATATATCTGTTTCGTAACTGGCCACTGACAATTTCAAGTTTAATCAATGAATAAATAAAAGTATCTATCTGCCAACCCCCCTACCGCCACCCACCACTATAAACAATGCCTTTTGGGAGACCTTCGAAGGGGTAAGTTATAAGGCCTCACATACCTTCTGCTAAGGGTGATGTGATTAATGCCCCCTTTCCTCCAATCCCCTTACATTATTTTCATGGACGCTTACTTCCTTGGTCAGAAACAAAGGCTCTATACTCTATAGGCATCAGTTGACCTGTCTGCATACTGGTGGTTACAATCATGTTTAGAGGTATATTAGAAATAAATGATGCTAGTATAGATACCACGTGTCCCCTTAAATATTACATAAACGTAGATGAGTTGAGCAGAGAGAGTATATTTGGAGCTAGGACAGAGAGGGGGGATATATTGACTTGTTTTTAGACGTGTCTTTTCCAGGGTATTTTAATGTAGATCTTTTTTAAATCCCCTCTAGTATGGGATCTAACCAGGAAGTGGGATTTTGTTGAAATTGGTGACTTTGCAATTACCCTATTATTGAATATGATCCCCCAACATGGAGAGTTTTCTCCAGGACATATTTCACCTGGAACTCTGCAAACTGATTATTACTAAGTCAGTAGGTGCATGACTTGATTTTTCACTTGGTAAATAAACGTTTCCAGCAAATGTACTCAATGTTTAACTGGATGGATTGATTGATTGATTGATGGACGGAAGGTCTACCCCTGATTTATATAAAATACATTTCTTGCTGAACAGTAATTCACCGATTTCTTGATACTATTTTCAGTTTTTTTCCTCGAGTGTCTTATCTGAGAAATGTGTTTTTCTCCATCAAAGACAGAAGGCAGTTTGTCTTTCACACTCCATTTTCAAAAGGTCTCTTTTCCAGCAAACTATTAATTTAATGTGCAGCTTCACAAAGGTCGAGGATCCGGTTTACATCAGAATAAAGGGACTGGGTCTAAGGATGGGATCAAATCACATTAAGTAGGAGACAGGCTTTCTACTGGACAGATATCCATCACTTAGTGTACACAAAACAAGGAATACCCAAACACGGATCTCCACTTCTGTAACCATGAGACTAGAGTAAATTACAGGCTTGTGATGTATCCAATCCATGTGTGTCTGCCTGTCTGTGAGTGTGTATGTCTGTCTACTTGTGAGTGTGTAACTCTCTGTGTCATGTCTGTGAGTGAGTGTATGTCTAGTCTGTGAGTGAATGTTTTGTGTTTGTGTTTGTGTGTTATGGTTTGATTGTGTGTGTGTGTATGTATGTGTGTCTGCAGCTAAATGTCTGTGTGTTTATTTGTCTGTGCTCATTGTTTATATTTATTTATATTGTATTAGAGCCATAATATTTTAATATATTTTAATATATTATGCATATTCTTTAGAATAGTTACATACTTTTTTATTGGGAGGAATTACATACAGCTTGGTAGCAACGCTCAGCTAAAGCCTATGTCTGAAAATCGCCCCTCTTTGAGTGGCATAGAATTAAACAGAGGCAGTTACTGCCTTGTATATTGTTTATTTTTGTTTAAAATAGCACCAGTTGTGATAGATGTAAAGGATCTGAGTATTTGGTGACCTCTCTCTGCTGCATCCGCGTTTCAGCTGAACTAAAGGAAATGGAGATCCCTGCACAGGATCCAAATATAACTTTATTACTATAAATAAACCAGAAAACAATTGCTCTGATAAACATACCTTGGGAGAAATCTCTGGGCTATTCGTCATTAAACTTGTGTGTCTCTTTTTGCATCTGTATATTTTTTGAAATTATCTCTGTCTCTATAAATAGACCTCATGTGTAGATTCTATCTGTACATTCACACAAACATAACTCTATGTCAGCAAATACAGTATATATATATATATATATACTGACAAACACACACATATATATATACTGACAAACACCTATATATATATATATACTGACAAACACACATATATATATATATACTGACAAACACCTATATATATATATATATACTGACAAACACCTATATATATATATATATATATATATATATATATATATATATATATATATATATATATATACTTTAACATTCAAATACCTTAGTAGCTAAATAATGTGTATTTGCACATTAATACAGCTATTCATTAATTCATTTAATTAAAGAGAGATAGGGAAACAGATAATCAATTTATAGATTCCTTCCTATACTTTACAATATACTTCAGAATCTACATTTTACATAAGACACATACCATTCCAAACGGATTAATCAAATAAAAGCAGCTCTATTAATTGATGGATACTCTTATCAATCAATGCAAATAAAATAATATGTGTATTTATCAATTTATCGTTTTACCTGACTCTCTATTTTCAGTAGCTTTGTATTATACAAAATCTTGAAATGAAGAAGATTTGTGCAATCTATGTAGTGTTTGTGGTTGTTTTATTCCAGATGTGTATTGTATATTAGGCTAACAGTATAAGGCATGCCACAACCCTGATCCAGATTCCAAGTTAAACGTATTTGTATATCAGACTAGAGTCTAGACACACAAACTGTGGGCAGAGCTGCTCCATCCCCAAGTCATGACTCCATCTAAAACCATCAACATCTATTATTATTGAGCGATCTGTACTAGGGTCATATTTGGAATATTAGTGAGTGTGTTTACCACATGGGTGGATGGTTACTAAATATAACTTTTACATTGTAATTACAAATATTTTACTTTAAAGATACAGTATACTTTTAAAAATCTCTTTAATAATAAATTAGATAAAGTAATGAAATTATTTTACAGCTCTCCATTACTCCCCCACCCCATTTTAATCCATCGATTTCCATCCCTTTTATATGTTTACATGACTTGCTGGAGTTAATTTAATTTACAGACTTAATTGTGTCCACTTTTTATTGACTAACTAAACCTAATTGAATTAAATCATTGCTTTGTCTCAATTCATATGATTAAATTTGATGGTCGGCATGCTTTGAATGCTCTCTCACCTCCACCCACTCAGACACAAGCTCACACATACACAACACATACGCAATCCACAAACACATACACATATACACAATAAAGCAGCCTGTGCAGACACTACACAGGATATATATCCCGGAAGACCTGTCATCCTGACCAATAATCAGAATGAAAACGAACACATGTAGAAATGAATCCCTTGCAAAAATCACAGCCCCAAACATACCTCACAGGAGCTGGGATTTCACATCAAAGGATTCCTAGACTACTGATAAGATCCAAACAAATACCAGCAATAATACCAAAAAAAAGAGAGTAAAAGAAAAGCCACAACTCCAAAAGGAGATATCCTGCCAAACTGTCTACAGAGCAAGGGACGTTAGACTTCTGTTCTAGATAAACATCACATTGAAAGGTAATGTTATGTCTATGGAAAGGAATGATTTAACCCTTTGAGAGCCAGGCTCTTGCTGGTACAGGAGTTGGGCACTTCAATGCTGACTTTATTGGAGTCTTATATTAATGATCTGTGATCGGTTAAATAGAACCTATCACACACTGCACACAATATTAAAACAAATAAATACAAATATATATCCCTCTAGAATGTAAGCTCATGGAGCAGGGCCCTCCACCCCTCTGTTCCTGTAGTTGTCTGGTTACAATTACATGTATGTTAGTCCACCCATTGTACAGCGCTACGGAATCTGATGGCACTATATAAATAATAAAATAATAATAATAATAATAATATAAGTGAAAGGGGAAAGAGAATGAACAAAGAATTGGAAAGACAGCACAGACAAATACCACACCTATTAGGGGTCATTGCAAATCAATCCACTAACAGCCCATGCCCTGCTCTGTGCGCAATAGTCACATAATCTTGAATTTCTCCCATAACACGTTTTTCTGTCTTATGCCATCATCATTCAGACTGCTGCCGTGACTGGATCAACTGCTAACCAGAACCTGAAGCTGAGTGAAGGAATAGCTGTCAGAATAAGGCTTATCCAGCCCCAGCCATAGGATTTAAGGGTTCAAGACTGTGGCTGAATGGGCATTGGGTGTCTTAGAAAGGTCACAGGCTTAGGACTGGCCTTCAATGCAAGGCTTACTACAGGGAGTGCTCTCTCTAAAATGAAGCAGTTTTTTTTCTTTTTTATAGTAATATTCTCATAGTAAAACATTTGCTGCGCTTCAGCATTTGCAAACTACAACTCTCACTAGGCTCATCCAATAACTATTTGAATTGATTAAAAACACCATATATGCATATATGTGACGACGAGTAGATAACCACCATTATAAATGAAAGACAGTAGAGTCTTCTATGATTACTAATCACTTGATTTATTTGCATATTGCATAATCCAAATTTAATCCAACCTATATTGCATTAAATAGAGGAGATTCCTGTATTGCACAGACCCAAGTGCCCTTAACAATGAGTCACTGACAGCAGATTATAATTATACCTCCAGATAATATTTTGGTTTTCTTAATTAGAGCCATCCTTTTCCTCGTGTCCTATTTTCATGGGTTTATATATAACTTCACACATGCACTAATTGTGTGACTATTGTTTCTTCATTTATATGATGACAAGTGATTCATGTGCTTTTCCCCCAACTTCCTATGTTCTCTGCTAGACAAGACATTAGAGCATCCTGATTGTTACAAGGGGGCAAACAGAATGAAAGAAGCAGATTATAGAATGTGTTTGGAATCAGTGGGGCACAGACAGTATAGAAAGCTCCTGCTGGACATTGGAAAGGTACTGTTCGAATTAGAGTGACCTTCTCATGTCATCAAACTAAGACATGAGAAGGATTTGTCAGCGTGGTACAAATGGTTAAACAGTAACACATAGTGTGAAATAAACAAAATGGCTACTGTAAGGGCCTATTCATCAAACAGTTATGCGTGTTATTCACTAAATACAGTTTTGTGGCGTAGTGCAACACCTAAACTAAAGTTGCTGATTTGAAGAAAAATCTCAATTTTTGCAGTTTTACTAGTTGTGCACCTGTGATGGTGGCCAAAAAAGAAAACGATATTTAGAAATAAAATCATGTCTGTCTGTCTGTCTGTCTGTCTGAGGACAGAAAAAAAGACTGATATACGGAGGGAGGAGGGACCTGTTAAATATATAGTCCTAATTTTAATTCTATTTCCTGTCCTGTTTTGGTTCTGAGGATGGATGCTACCATGATTAGTCAAGAAAAAAAAACCACTGTGGTGGCAAATAATTAATTGTAAAAGTTAGGTCAAATGAAGCAGTTGGAAAAAAATATGACCAATTCTAGTAAATACAACATAAAAGTTATTTGTCTTTAACCAGTAAACCTAGATATCACGATGTAGTATTTATATCTGAAGATATTGTTTTCCACCATTTATAGAAAAATATTTTTTTGTTGTAAATGTGCTTTAAATTGTCTATTAAAAAAAAAATTGTCAAATATTTCTGAATCATGTTTTTTCTCCTTTGGTTCCCTGGAAAATGTTTGGTTTTTAATCACTTCCCCGTTTGTCCAACCATCACAGAATAGGGATTATTATTCACCGGTGAACACTCAATAGTGAACTACAAACCAAATTTAGGCCAAAATTTCTGATTTGAAAAAAAAAATTGCGGCATTGCTCTTCAATACAATTCATTGTTTTGAGAATAAATCGTTATATTTCTAAAAGTTACTGCTGGCAGAGATTATAGCAGTTGAAATGTAACAACAAAACAGCTGCTGTTTGGCATTTAGGAAAGAGTAAGCTCAAGATCTCAGTAAGAATGATGTGGAGAAGGGCATTGGTTTTCCCATAATATTCATGGAACATTTTCAAGATTATTTACTAAAATGGTTTCAGTTGTAGTAATACTACTTGAGTGTTTCTCACCACCCCCTCACAAACACACAAAAAATAAATAATAAAAAATGCATACACATATCTTTTTTTCCAGAGCCAAGTCCTTCTTGCAGTCTGTTCCTACTCGGCTGATGTCACTTACCCTCACGTAAGAGGGAGGGAGGTGAGACTCATGGGAGGAAAGGGGCAGGATGGGGGCGTGCTCACCACTAGTTGTCTGGCACCAGTGCGCTGTGCGTGCTAATATCAAACTCAAAATTTGAACAGAATTAATAGATGATTTGATGGAACTATGCTCAGGGCTGGCTAATGATGCTTCTAAAGGGGGAATTGCACCTCTGGTACCTAAGGAATTGATCTCTATATATGCAGTGTTTCAGTGAAACACTGCACATGCAGTGTCTAAGCATGATGACCATTTCAAATCAATGATGTGATCATAGTGCTAGGAGTAACCCTTCAAAGGAACACTATAGGGTCAGGAACACAAACATGCATTCCCTAATCCTATAGTGTTAAAACCACCATCTAACCCCCTGCCCCTCCCTATTAAATGCTTAATTTTATTCCAGTCTGCTGGTACTGGCTCTGACCCAGATCTGCCTCCTTGGCTGACATCATCAGAAGTGATGATCTCAGTCAATCACAATGCTTTCTTGTAGGAGACTGTCAAGGAGGCAGATTAGGGGCAGGGTCAGCACAAGCCACACACAGCCCTGGCCAATCAGCATCTCCTCATAGATATGTATTGAATCAATGCATCTCTGTGAGGAACATTTAGTGTCTCCATACAGAGGGTGGAGATACTGAATGGCAGTACTGCTCACTGTCCAGCACTGCATAGGAAGCACCTCTAGTTAGCCATATGAGCAGTGGTCAGTGGAGATATCCTTAGGCTGTAATGTAAACAGTGTTTACTGCAAAATGCTCTTTGAATCTATGCTCATGCCATGGAAATAGAGAGGCAAATCTGCTGTATAGCAATTCTCTGCTTTTAACAATATATTAATATTTTAATCTTTGCCAGCTGGTATCAGGACATCTTCCCACTAATAAGAAATCTTGGCTGCAAGCTAAGGAACATTAATTAGTAATTATCATTAAGAGGCTCTCAGGGCAGATCAAAATGGCCGACGATACAGTAATGCTCCAATTTCAGTTCAGCTTATAATACAAAAAACAAACAGCATAAAGAAAAGTTTGAATATTTGTGAGATAAATGGACCATACCAGTGGGGTTGCAGTTGTGAGTGAGCTAAAAAGACCTTGATATATTGTTACATGACATACAGGAACTTCACTGATGAGGCTAGGCATGAATAAACACAACAACCAGACAAAATAGCATGGTGGTCAGCTGTGCTGTGGGGAAGGGAAAGACATAGGAAGGACGAAAGTCAAACATGCTGGTTTATCTGATAGGAAACTAAAAAAATAAAGGGTATGGAAAGGGAGAGATACTAATGAGAGCACGTGTCTGTACATTAGTGTGTCACTGGCCGGCCTTGTCAGTTTGTGAACGTCTTTGTGTTTCTGTTATTGTGTGACCCTTGAATGAGTATGACTATTCATAAGACTATCTATATATATATATATGTGTGTGTGTGTGTGTGTTTGTCTCTTTCTGTACGTGGTGTTTTTTTATATCTGTATGCATGTTTATCTCTATACAAGCTCCATTTATTTAATGTTTCTTTGTGTCAGTGTGTCTCTGTCTTATCATAAGTGCGTCTGCATGTTGAGTGTTTCTCCAGAAGTGTGTCTGTGAGTTCTTTCTGCTCATGAGTATTTCTATGTGTCTCAGTCTTGAGCGCATGTGTATGTTTGTCTTTAAGAGTCCTTGTTCTTTGCTTGAGTTCGTATGTTTTTCTCAGTTTTGCATGGCAATATGTATATTTTTTGTAGTAATATCCTGCACTCACAGGAAAAACGCCACCATTGTCAGAGCTTCTTCCCAAGTGAACCACTTGTATCACAAAATACAAGAAAGATAGAAAAAAATGCCTTAATGAGTGGATGCTCATACTTTATTGTGAGTTCAAATAGACAATGTGTACAATATTTATTTTAAATCATGTGTATTGCTTGTTTGTGTTTACCTATGCAGCCCATCCTTTTTACTTGTCCTTCTCTGTTCTTTAATGAGTGTGCCTGTATATATATATTTCTGTCAGTGTGTTTCTGTCTGTGTAGGATTGTGTATTGATTTTAAAGTTACATAACTGTTCACGTGTATTTTCATGCTTGTCTGTCTTTTTGTGTGATTCTGCATGAATGAATGTGTGTATTTGCCTGTCTCTTAGCATATATGTGCTTCTGTCTGTTCATAAGTATTTATGTGGAGGTGGAATCAGAAGCTGAAGCCAAAGATACTTTTCTAAATTAGCAAAACCCAGAGAACATAACTTATTACTACTTTAAACATTTTATGAATCATCATATGAGCAATCTTCGCGTTTCCATTACTTTATCCTCATCTATTTATTCCATTTTCAGTAAATAACCATGATTTGAATTCCAAAAGTGATTTGATTTTTCTCTCTCCTGAGAGTATTAAACAACAAATAGAGTTACTGCTCTGATATCTAATGAATTAATTTGTCATGTGCGCGTGTTGTTCTGTGTGTCTCTGAGATTCGGTCTGTGCTTGAGTTTGTATGTTTGTCTTTATCTGTGGATGGCTATCAATTATTTTAATTTTTGGGGGGTTTTGGGTTCAATAGTCTCTCTTCACACCCTATCACAAAATAAAGAGTTACTTCTTGCAGAAAAAATATTAACAAGCAAGTCCAATAACACTTACATACATTTTTGACTACATCTCTCTCATGATGTTTCATATAAAACCCTTTTCACTATGGCATGCTCATACTTTAAGTGTGTACATTTTCCCATACTTCAACTAATTTGGGCATTTATGGTCATAAATTGTCCTGCAGTGACATTTTTAAGTTTGCTCAGCTGAAAGAACCAATACTTGTGCCTGTAAATTATGATTATTGCCATTTATATAGCACCAACAGATTCCATAGCGCTTTACAATATTTTTTTTTTTGGGGGGGGGGGGGGGGGGGGGAATGTAACAATAAATAGGACATTTACAAGAAAACTTACAGGAACAATAGGTTGAAGAGGACCCTGCTCAAACGAGCTTACAGTCTATAGGATGAAACAAGAGAAGCATTTGTATCATACAAACTCTCCTTTACAAGACCAAAGCTAGCATAACTTGTATATATTTTCATTCTGCATGCTTATAGTTCCCATTTTAAAGATTTACATTGTTTAAAAAGCCAGAACACTTTAACCAGGTACAGATCCGTTAAGCTCCCATTGCTAAATCAAATCAGATGATTCCTGATCTTATTATGTCTTCAAAGAGGTGAGTTTGATCATGGTTATTTCACAAACAGCTTTCCAGCAGCCAATACAGCGAAACAAATGAGTGAGCAAAATTCATACAAGATGGGAGGAAGTGATCTTCCAGACATGAAAGGTGGAACAAATATTTATTAAAACTTAAATTGTCTGCACAGAAAGAAAAGGAAAAGCAGTGATTATAAATGAAGCAAAAAATAAATAAAAAAAATGTTAAAAATGACATCTCATCCCTTTTTTGGAAATGTTTCAGTTACACTATGAATACCAGGGGAGAAACCCATATTTTCTTAGGAAAATATTAATATGTACATTTCAAAGAGAAATGCAGGTTTAATGTGGCTCAGTCACGTACAGATGACATGTCTGATTAAAAATATCTGCATCACAGTTTGCAAATGCACAAGTGATTACCTACTTTGTTCTAAAAGATTTCTGCGTACTCTTATGTCAATGGCTCACACGCACGAACGCGAGGTACACCATTATCTAGGTTTTGTCAGCATCTCCCTAGGAAAAGAACTGGGAAATATTTCAATACAGGATTTTTGGTGTGGCCTTAGCCCGAGTTGGAAACATTTGGGGTATTATTTACAAAAGTCAAATCGAAAAATAAGCAGATATTTTATGCGGTATCAGATTTGATCCTTCAGCTATTGTGATTACGTTGGATTGTTAACTCGATTATACAGGGCCGTCACTAACTGGTTTATATAAAACAAATTCCACCTGGCCTTCATTGCCTTACCCCCCTCTTGCCATACATTGAACATTATGTAAAATTGACACTTTTAGTTGATGGTAACCAGATCACTCCCTTATCTACTCTCTGCCAACCCCCATTCAACACGTCCAAGATCAACAACTAAATCCATTTTTTGCAGCCATTTATTAAAGGAACAAATATGTATTCCTGACACTGATGTGTTCCTCTCTAGACATCTCCTTAACAGAAAATAATTACAGAAATATTTTTTTGATGACCCACTCTACTTGCATAGACACTGCTATGCAATTGGTTAACTACAAACTACTGAACAGGTGGCATTTTACCCCACAGATCCTCCACATATGTCTCAAAAGTACATAGGCTTTGCTAGAGATGCCATCAATATACAGGGAGAACTGACCAATAGTGGTGGCACTGTGCAAAAATGAAACCTTACTGGCTTAAGACCTTTCACCTCCTCACTTCCATTACCGGTATAGAGGTGCCTAATTCTCCTGAATTTTACCTCTTTCACCCCGCGGCAGTGTCGACTTTCAAATACCTACACTCATTAATGCCACCCCTGTTTAACGCAGCCAAGGCACTGATCCACAGGTCCCATTAATAGAAAAAAAAAGGTTGAATCCATACGTATTATTGAGAAGACTCATTACTACCTTACACACAAGTACCAAACCTACCTATGCATATGGTCCCCTTAGGCGTTATTTCTAAATATGACGCTACTACCAGACAGCTGCTCATGAGCTGTGGCGTCCACCTCAATCTTCTCAACCAGTAGGCTGTCATATACATGCTGCCCAGGTTATTCTATTTATCATTTGTATTCTAGTACAATACTAGTCCAATACTCAACTGTGAATATGCTATATATGCGTTATTACAAGTATTTCTCTCATATTACCAGGCACAATCGGATATTTCAGATCTCAAGCACTGGCATTTTGTTATTATATAATGTTTGTTTCATTCATGTACTATGCTTTTGTTCTGAGACTCACCTGTTTTGGCTGCTGATTTGTACTACAATACGCGCATACTGCTTTATTATTATTTTAAAAACTCAATAAACATACATAAAAATAAAATTAAAATTTGTCTTGTTTACTTTAATAATTGTTGATTTTATTAATATCTCATCCATTCATTGTGCATTCAGCACCGTGGAAGATATAGGTGCACAACTAATAATAATAATAACTCTAGATTGTAAGCTCTCTCGAACAGGGTCCTCAATAAACCTGTTCTTCCAGTACTTTGTAATTGTCTCATTTATTGTTAAGTTTCTGCCTTTATAATATTGTAAAGCGCTGCAGAATATGTTGGCGCTATATAAATGCTAAAAATAATATTAAAACAGTAAGTTGTTGCAAACTGGCAACCGATTTATCCAAATAGTTTCCAATTCACCATAACATATTATTTAGTGAATACACCCCTTTGGGTTATGATGATTAGACTTGGCATCCAAAATGATTGTGATATTTTTTCCCTTGATGCTTAGCCAGACTAAGGTTGGCTAAGCATCATGGGAAATGTAGTTGACAAATATCAGGGCAACTACTTTTAGTCAACACTGACTTAGGAAAATATATCCATTGAAAACAACTCAAGACTAAAGATCAAAAAATCATTGTAAATGGAAACTCAAAAAAAACCCAAACCTATAATGATTTTAGTTTCGCCTCCTTGACTAAATAAAACAATCATGCTCTATTGGTCAGAAAACACAAAGTAAATACTGGCTGTTCGTTGCATGGGATGAAATACCAGGAAAACATCTAAAAGCTATAAAAATATTTAAAAGGGCAGATAATGTAAAACATACTCTTGCTCGAAGTGTCTTACCTACAAAGAACATTTGAAATCAGCCATGAACAACATATCTGATGATTTCCAAAAGCATGTTTCGGAAAAACTGTGTACGTTGCAAAAAAAAAAAAAACTCTCATAGAAACTCTCACAGAAAATATAAAGATTAACCACTTCAGAATCTTCTCCATAAAAAAAAGTATACATAAGTAAGAAATAAGAAAAGAATATGAGTCAAATTGGATCAATCATGGAAATCAACGTAATGTTTCTGCCTGTTGCCCAATATTCAGGGATATGATAGTAATGTATTCAACTTTCCAACCAACAATTGATAAAGATCTAATCCAGTTTAAAAAAAAAAAAAATATTGGATAGTTTAACTTCAAAATGGAGGCTGGGAGGCAAAACTTCTCTACTTTATTGCAAGAAATAAAATAAAAAAAATGTGGTTCACTTCTCACACAATTCATGCAAATTCTTCCATACAATAGGGAATTCCTATTTAACTGACTCCTACCAACTATGCTAGAGAAGAGAGGGACTGATAGGGCAAGAAGAGCAAATGGAGAGTAGTTATACGCATGAGGAAAGAAAATGACACAAAATAAGAGGAAAGGGGAGAAAAGGAAGGGTCGTGCTTGAGAAGAAAACAACTTTTGTTAATTGGTTCGGAGTTTCATTGACTCCAACCTCTCCTTCAAGCCTCATGTTCAATCTATCGCCAAATCCTGTTATTTCCATCTCAAAAACACTGCGCGCATCCGCCCCTTCTTAACGCCAGATGCGACTAAGGTGTTGGTCCATTCCACTGTCCTTTCTCGCCATGACTACTGTAATCCGCTTCTCACTGGTCTTACGTGCTCCCAACTTGCACCGTTACAGTCCATAATGAATGCGGCAGCGAGGCTCATCTTCCTGTCCGCCCGCACCTCCCAGGCCTCACCCTTCTGTCAGTCCCTACATTGGCTTCCTATAATATATAGAGCTCCATTTAAAATTCTGGTTCTTGCTTTCAAATCGCTACATAATGCTGCTCCCACCTATCTATCCTCCCTTATACACAAGTATGTCCCGTCTAGGCCTTTAAGATCTGCTGAAGACTTACGTCTATCTTCTGTCCGTACTCCCACCACTGATGCTCGCCTTCAAGAATTCTCGAGGGCTGCACCGTTCCTGCGGAACTCGCTTCCCTCCTCCGTTAGATGCTCACCCAGTCTCCACTCCTTCAAAAAAATCGTTAAAAACCCATTTCTTCATAAGCGTATCAATTAAACTGTTAATAGCTCCTGACTGATTCCTCTTATGCAACTGTCACTAGTCTAATACTATCCTTACCTTTTTGTGTCATTTTACCTCACTCCCTCTAGCATGTAAGCTCATTGAGCAGGGCCCCTCAACCCCTCTGTTCCTGTGTGTCCAGCTTGTCTGGTTACAACTACATGTCTGTTCGTCCATCCATTGTAAAGCGCTGCGGAATTTGATGGCGCTATATAAATACCATAATAAAAATAATAATTCTAATGAAATTCCAATTCGAATGAAATACTCCTGAATTGTGTCCTAACACAAATGGACAAACTGTTCTCATTCTGTTAGGATGAAATTTGTTAGTTACCTCGGTGTTTGAACGGCGAATGAAGCAGCAGGAGGAAGGTGAGTATTGTGGGAAATTTGCTTTGACCACAAGAAATGGAGCGGACTTTGCTCCTCCCCTGGGTCAAAGCTGGTCAAGCGTAGGAAAAATACATAAGACAAAATAGTACCTACTTTGTCTCATGTTTTAAAGAAAATTAGAGCAGACAGGAAGAAATGAAGAACAGATCCTTAAAGAGGGCGAGAAGAGGGAGCGATTGGGGAAAGGTAAGTTCGGCATGACAGTGCCGCTTTAATGGAATGAAAAGAAGAGATATCTGGAGAATGGGTAGTGTAGATTAATTACAATATTAGGGCAAAACTAAATGAAACTGGGAATGTGTTTCATGTCACTACTGGACGTTTTAAAAATGTTTATGTTGACAAAGCATCCAGTAGTGATGTGAAGTGCATTCAGTCTCCCCTTTCCTCTCTTTTTTTTTTCTATCATTAGCAATGGAGCTGCGTGAAACAGAGTTATGTTCAGTCATACGTCATTGGTCACACTTAGGGAGTTTGAAGGTATATACAATGTCACACCTAAACTCCAAAAGCCTCAAATTATTAAAAATGAAATACAAGTTCATGTGGAAAAGCACGAGTATGGCCAGTTCCCCCATTTTGTTTTTTTGTTGCACAATATAAAGTCCAGATAGTGTTCTGAATAGACATTGTGCATTCTTTTTTGGACAAATTACAATTCATCCATATTTTTGACCATTCATTCACCCAAATCATGAATTAACAAATCACCGTATAATCTCATGAAAAGTTCTTCCCAACAGTTGTCAAATTATTATGCTGTCTTGAATATCAACAAATTAAACACCCTAAAGATACCCTATCCTAAATGCTAGAAAACAAACATTGTAAACATTATAAAAATATAATAGACCTAACATTTATGTAACTAAAATGTAACTAAAACACTTTACTTAATCTTACTCATACAGAGTTAATCATACAAACCTGAAATTTCAAAATAGAATGATAATTTTCCTCAATTGATTATCATGTAAATGACAATGTTACAAAGAAACCTATATCTTCAAAGACAAACACTAACAATTAGTATCATCAGTGAACAAGATAACATATCTTGGCAGACTGAATCTTTTTTTTTTTTTTTACTAGCTTTGCTTGAAACAAGTTATCTTATCTTTTTAGCAGTAGGTTAGACCAGGGGTTGCATATTGAAAAGGCTTAGGATCTAGCTCTAAATGCCATTCCACAGATAACATACTTAGCAAATGCCATTATTTCTTTGAAAATCAATCATTGTTTTTGATTGGCACCTTACTGAGCAGAAGCAATGGGCGAAATTTCCAGCCCAAAAGGAGATACACTTTTCCCCAGCGTGTATGAAAGAATCATGCAATTTGCCTGATCTTTACTCATTTTTAAAAAAGCACTTTTCCTATCCTATGTTAAAAAAAAAAGAAATAGTGGTACACTAACAATGTCTAATATCTAATAATATATATCTCGGGTATAATCGTAATACATGGATTAAACTAAGGCAAACAAAAGCATAGTGGGGTTAATTTGAGAAGTATTTTGGGTTGGGGCTCTAAAAGTGGAGCAGTCACCATGGAAACTATGGTAATGTATCAACTGGATGTTCTAATTACACAACGTTGTCCTTTAGTTGCATTCTTTATACATAATCCAATTATATTTTTTACATTTTTTAGAAACAGTATTTTAAGTTCAGTAAAAGGTTTTGTTAAGTACATATGTAAATGACAGCCATTGCCCCCATTATACTGCTAGAAATTTCACATTTGTGATTAATACATATATTTATATATATAAAAAATGTATAACATTGCAGATCTAGTACGATTTCTTAAAGGAACACTATAGTGTTAAGAATACTAAAAAGTGTATTCCTAACAATGTCGTCACTCTCTGCCCCAGTGGTCCCCCACTGGAAAATAAAGGGTTAGAATATAATTTTTACACTTACATGATTTACCTTGGCATTGGATTGCCCTGTGTCTCCTCTGTCGGCATTATCCAGAAACCTAATGCGCATTGACTGCAAAGCGTGAGGACATCCAGCATCATCTCACGGAGTCTCTTTGAGTAAGTTGATACATATTACATATAATAGAACATATGAACAGATATGCATCTGGTTTAGCAGGGTCCTAATTACCTATTGTTTCTTTCCTCTTTACATTGTCTTGCATATTTAATTGACATACTCAATTATTAGCTCTGATGGATATATAGGTTTACTATAAATCATAAAAAAACGTGTTAGTGCTATGTGAGAAGAAAAACCTTCAAAATAAAAGAGGGTGCTCACAAGTACTCTTAAAGGACCACTCTAGTGCCAGGAAAACATACTCGTTTTCCTGGCACTAGAGTACCCTGAGGGTGCCCCCACCCTCAGGGACCCCCTCCCGCCGGGCTCTGGAGAGAGGAAGGGGTTAAACTTACCTCTTTTTCCAGCGCCGGGCGGGGAGCTTTCCTCCTCCTCTCCATCTTGATCGCGACGTCATCGGCTGAATGCGCATGCGCGGCAGGAGCCGCGCTCGCATTCAGCCGGTCGCATAGGAAAGCATTTACAATGCTTTCCTATGGACGCTTGCGTGCTCTCATTGTGATTTTCACAGTGAGAATCACGCAAGCGCCTCTAGCGGCTGTCAGTGAGACAGCCACTAGAGGATTTGGAGGCTGGATTAACCCTGAGTATAAACATAGCAGTTTCTCTGAAACTGCTATGTTTATAAAAAAAAAGGGTTAATCCTAGAGGTACCTGGCACCCAGACCACTTCATTAAGCTGAAGTCGTCTGGGTGCCTAGAGTGGTCCTTTAAGAAGAAAAGATATTAATGACCATAACTTGCACTTATGCTTACCAATGCTTGCTTATGATATCTTGGAGACAAGTATCACCATTAGTTCATGTAAGGGTTCCTTTTGGGGATTAGGTGTTTTTATCGTATGTTACAATATTTCTGTGTTTTAAACCAGTGGAGCTTATTACAACGAAACTAACCCCTTCAACATCCACCTTGGACATCCATAAACATATTTTCCTAAGAAGATTATATATATTTCCAACTTACACTATGAACATGAAGTTTTTTTCTTCTCACATAGTGCAAACACTTTTTTTTTATGTTACAATGTATATGAGAAATTAGGAAATTTCCAATGTTTTTTTAGCTGCTTGTATGTATTTGTTTATTTACTAATTTGTTACCAGAAATCTGGTTATTTATTGACTTTCTTTTGCGCTCTTATTTTTATATATTTCTACAAATCATGTCATGTTCCCAATCTGCCATCTTCATAATGTAACAATATATTATGAATGTTACCACGATGAGCTTTATTCACTAAACAAAGTAATAGGAGACTTACAGATTTTAGGTCAACATTGCCAACTGTCAATTTGTTAATGGAAAGTGGGATTCAAGAGCTAAACTTTGACCTTTATACGGTAATTACTGTCAACTTTCCATAATTTCTTGTTTAGCAAAAAAAACTCCCATCTACTATGTTCAATGTTACCTGCTCAGGCAAACATTCTATAAAGTAGTCCCATAAATGTCCTCCCAGGGTACAAACTCCCACCACCCTTAACCCTGTAGTGATAATTATTGCAGTTTTTATAATCTGCAATAATTATCTCTGAGGGTTAACTCCTCCTCTAGAGGCTGTCTACCAGAAAGCCACTAGAGCAGTGATGGCGAACCTTTTTGAGCCCGAGTGCCCAAACCGCAATACATGCCAACTTTTTTTCCTTAAAGTGCCAACACGGCAATTGCGTGTGTGTGGAGGGGGGGTGCGTGTGTGTGTGTGTGTGTTGTATGTGAGGGGTGCTTTGTGTGTGTATGAGGGGTGCTGTGTGTGTGTATGAGGGGTGCTGTGTGTGTGTATGAGGGTTGCTGTGTGTGTGTATGAGGGGTGCTGTGTGTGTATGAGGGGTGCTGTGTGTGTATGAGGGGTACTGTATAAGTGTATGAGGGGTGCTGTGTAAGTGTATGAGGGGTGCTGTGTAAGTGTGTGGGGGGTGCTGTGTAAGTGTGTGGGGGTGCTGTGTGTGTGTGTGTGGGGTGCTGTGTGTTTGTTTGGGGGGTGCTGTGTGTGTGTTTGGGGGGTGCTGTGTGTGTGTTTGGGGGGTTGCTGTGTGTGTGTGTTTGGGGGGGTGCTGTGTGTGTGTGTTTGGGGGGGTGCTGTGTGTGTGTTTGGGGGGGTGCTGTGTGTGTGTTTGGGGGGTGCTGTGTGTGTGTTTGGGGGGTGCTGTGTGTGTGTTTGGCGGGGTGCTGTGTGTGTGTTTGGGGGGGGTGCTGTGTGTGTGTGTTTGGGGGGGTGCTGTGTGTGTGTTTGTGGGGGTGCTGTGTGTGTGTGAGGGGGGTGCTGTGCGTGTGTGTGAGGGGTGCTGTATGTGTGTGTGAGACGGGTGCTGTGCGTGGGGTAGGGGTGCTGTATGTGTGTGTAAGAGGGGTGCTGTGCTGTGTGGGGGGTAGGGGTACTGCTGGGGGGTAGGGCTACTGTGTGGGGGGTAGGGATACTGCTGGCAGGGTATGGGTACTGCTGTGGGGGGTAGGGATACTGCTGTGGGGGGGGTAGGGGTGCTGTGGGGGGGTAGGGGGACTACTGGGAAGTAGGGGTACTGCTGAGGGGTAGGGGTACTGCTGAGGGGTAAGGTACTGTGTGGGGGGGTAGGGGTACTGCTGGGGGGGTATAGGGGTACTGTGTGTGGGTAGGGGTACTGTGTGTGGGGGTAGGGGTGCGGTGTGTGGGGGGGTAGGGGTACTGCTGGGGTGGTAGGGGTACTTATGGGGGAGTAGGGTGCTGCTGGGGGGGTGGGGTGGTGCTGTGGGGGGTAGGGGTGGTGCTGGGGAGATAGGGGTGGTGCTGTGGGGGGTAAGGGTACTTCTGGGGGGTACGGTGCTGCTGGGGGGGTGCTGTGGGGGGTAGGGGTGGTGCTGGGGAGATAGGGGTGGTGCTGTGGGGGTAAGGGTACTTCTGGGGGGGTAGGGTGCTGCTGATGGTGGTAGGGGTACTGCTGATGGTGGTAGGGGTACTGCTGAGGGGGGTAGGGGTGCTGGGGGGGGTGGGGGTACTGCTGGGATGGTAGGGGTACTGCTGGGGGGTAGGGGTGGTGCTGGGGAGATAGGGATGGTGCTGGGGGGGGTAAGGGTACTTCTGGGGCGGTGGGGTGGTGCTGTGGGGGCTAAGGGTACTTCTGGGGGGTGCTGTGGGGACTAGGGTGGTTCTGGGGAGATAGGGGTGGTGCTGGGGGGGTAAGGGTACTTCTGGGGGGGTGGGGTGGTGCTGTGGGGGGTAAGGGTACTTCTGGGGGGGTGCTGTGGGGGCTAGGGGTGTAAGGGTACTTCTGGGGGGGTAGGGGTTCTGTGTGTCAGTATCCCCCCCCCCTCCTTCTTACCTTTAATGAAGTGGGGGGGGGGGGACACAGCCATCCCTGGTGGTCCGGTGGTGGCAGGCAGTGCTTCCGGTTCGGGAGGCAGGGGAGGGATCTGTGATGCTGATCCCCTGTCCTCCCGCGCGATGCTGTGTGGTGCGTTGCCATGGTAACGCTCGGCAACGCTCCACACAGCATCGCGCGGGAGGACAGGGGATCAGCATCACAGATCCCTCCCCCTGCCTCCCGAACCGGAAGCAGAGTAGGCGCCTGCCGTTTCGGGCAGGCAGGTGCCTACTCTGCAGTGATGGCGGACCTGTGGCCGCGTGCCCACAGAGAGGGCCCGGCGTGCCACCTGTGGCACGCGTGCCATAGGTTCGCCATCACTGCACTAGAGGGACTTCCGGAATTGAACTTTTGATCCGCTATCCGACGCTGGACGTCCTCGCGCTCTGCATTTGGACTTCCAGCGTCAAAGTTTTCCTATGAATAATGCTTTCCTATGGGGACATCCTAATGCGAGCTGTTGCAGAGCTGAACCAGTGCAGAGAGAGACATTGGCGCTGTACCCAGGTAAGTGACTGAAGTGGTTAACCCCTTCAATGCCGTGGGAGGGGGCCTTGACACAGGGGAAATCTATAGTGCCAAGGAAACAAGTTTGTTTTCCTGGCACGATCGACTCCCTTTGATATTGTAACCTATTTACATCTAGTAATTTATTGAGGAGCTTTTTATAGACCTCATGCTTTGTTTGTATTTATAACTTTCATGGCAAGGGATACTTTGTATCTTTAGAACGAGAACACATGTGCTATGTCTTTATTCAACCTTATTTTCCTTCTCTCCTGGCTAATCATGGCACTATATACAATTGGGCAAATTCCGCCCACTCACAGCAGATACGTCAGGAAACAGAACAAAACTGTTTAAGAAGACCTTTTTGTTTGACCCTGTTATTTTCCCTGCTCTTCAGAGCAGTGAGGAAGGAAGCTACTTTTGCAATCTAAATCTTATGCTCAACAGCACTACAGGAATTTGCTGGGCTATATAAATAATAAAATAACAGGTCAACAATGTTATAGGTCCAGCTAGAGCTCCATCTCTTTTCATGGCTACACCCCTTTAAATGACCCAGTTGCACAATTTAAATCATAATTACATTGCAGGATTTAGATTGCCCCTAGTGACTGTCGGAGACACTTCTTGGTGGCTAACTGACTGTTGGTCGCCTGACGCTGGATTTCCTCATGCTATGCAGGAGGATATGGAGCAACCATAAAATCCCCATAGGAAAGCATTGAATTTACGTTTTCCTGTATGCAGGGGCTTTATGTGTTTCCATTGCATGAATATTAGCGCTCCCCCTCCCATGAACGGTAAGTGGTAAAGTTTGTTTTAACTAACCCTTTAACTTTAGTGTTATTTTATTATCTCAAATCATAAATCCCTTTTATAAAACACAAAAACTTACTTAAAACCTATATTCCAATGCCATGACAGTCTTCTCTTGTTAGCTGTTCTGCCTCCTCCAAAACCATCTCTCTGATGTTCTGGTAAATCCAATGCTTCTCAATGAAAAGCATTAGATGGCTGGCATTTTCAAACTTGCATGCTGATACTGAATGTGCAAGCCTTCAAAATATGAAGGTCTTGAGTAAGAAGTGCCTCAAATATTATGTTGTCTGAAAAATGTAAACATTGCAATTTCTACAAACGGTACATTAAACTTTAGTGGTTTTGGTGGTAAGAGTGATCGGGTAACAGTTTAGTTTCATTCATAACCAAGACTTTCAAATTGAAATATTTAGCACGTGTGTTTCATCATGTCTCTGCCACCAAAAGTACATACACACAAATTAGTCATAACCACCTGGCATGATTAGCAAATCTCACTCACAATTGCCAATTTGTTTAACAATGCAAACTGCAGGTTTGTTTAGTTATACATCTATGATCTTTGAATAAATTGTAACTGCAGTTTTTTTTTTAATTTACTTAGGCTACTATATTTAAAGGATGGGAATACACAATCTAAAAATATAGACGAACATAAAAAAGTGAGACTTAGGTTTAAAAAAAAAAGCCATAAAAATAAATAAAATACAATACTAGACAGATGCTTGGTACAAAAGTCACAAAATGCAGTTCATGTTTTATTTTAGAGCAGACTCACACCTATTAAAAATAAACTGTTGCTTTGGATACCAAAATTAAAATGTACATACTTAAAAAATAAGAAAAAAATTAAAACCCATGAAGAAAAAAAAAAAAAAGAAAAAAGTTTAATTTACAGATTCGGGAGGACATGGACACTTACAATAAATCCTTTCAGAAAAGAAAACACAATGTGAAGCTTTTCTGCTTGAATGAAAACACATGTATAGCGGTTTTGTGAGAGAAAATTTAATTGTTGAACATTTGCATTGATGGGACCTGTATTTTGTAGCTCCTGCAATGACTGCTCTTCATTTGCAGAAACATTTCTTAGCTTCCAAAATGCTCTTTCTATTGAAGATGATGAATTTACTTGATTGCTACTGCATGCATTTTTATGTTATAATTAGGAGGCGCTAGGTATTTGTTTGAGGCAGTTAAATCAAACAGCTGTTTAAACATGATATTACAGCTGCAATATGGGATGCAGTTAGCATAAAACCAACATTCATAGAACAGCAAGGAAAAATAGATAAATACACAAACACCTAAAGGTTTTGCCTTCGAAAATGCTGAATAATGCGTGTTTTCATTCCAATAATAAATACCTTTAAAACATTCACAACCATATGTGAAGCACTTAAGACTTTATTCAGCAAATTGGTGTTTTTTTACATAGCTGAGCGCTGGCTGGGTTGCAATAATGTATTTAAAAACATTTTTTTAACGGACAATACTGTACTAGAGAGACTCCAGGAGAGTTTTTTTTTTTTTTAATCACCGATATCCTTACCTGTACCAGGAACATCAAGGGCAAGTGGAAAAGCATTATAAAGACATTTTATAATACACTACAAAGCTCCAAAATACTGTGGCACTTTATGGTTGCAAACACCAACCTAACGCTTTGTAAAATTTCAGATTAGAGGAAACCGCATGTCTGAGGGGAAGGAGGAGAATTATACTAGACGTGTCAGTTAAAACCTTATCAGACCACATAGCAATGTATTAAGATTTCTATAGAGGTAATGATACATAATTTGTGAAATGCTTGGTAGTGATCTGGTAAGGATTTGACATATTTCATTCAACAAATTATATATAAAAAATAAGGGATTCAGAGCACAGCCCCTTTTATAACAAACTGACATTCCAGTCCAGACTTTGGGGGGAGAAAAAAAAAAAACAAACATAAAAAAAAAAAAACAAATACACTTCAACATGAAGCTATCATACATAGTCTTGATTTGATGAGAAAATGTTCAGTGGCCCCTGTTAATCTGGGCTTTTCAATGAAAAAGACAATTTTGGTCTTGACTTTCCCTTGCCCAAAATAATTTTTTGCTCTTCTTTCTGCTGACGTTGTCTCTCTTGCTCTAATTTCATCCGTTCCTCATGGATTTTTCTTTGTTCTTCTACAATTTTCAATTGCTCCTCAGCCTGCAAATTAAATAAGAGTTTAAACTGTCACAACTCTTAACATGTAGTTAAATGACAAGGCTGATACAAAATACCCCTTTATTTACAGATACAATCTCCCTTACAGTCACACAAATTAACACTCCTGCATACACACAACACATTAAAGGGACACTGTAGGCACCCAGACCACTTCTGCTCATTGGAGTGGTCTGGGTGCCAACTCCCACTACCCTTAACCCTGCAACTGTAATTATTGCAGTTTTTCATAAACTGCAATAATTACCTTGCAGGGTTAACTCCACCTCTAGTGGCTGTCTACTAGACAGCCACTAGAGGTCACTTCCTAGTTTCTAGCACAGGTTTCCTGTGCTAGAGCGTCGCTGGACGTCCTCACGCTGTGTGAGGACCTCCAGCGTCGCTCTATTCCCCATAGGAAAGCATTGAAATGATTTCCTATGGGGAGATGTAATGCTCATGCGCGGCATTTCCACGCATGCGCATTAGGTCTCCTCGGCCGGTGGGCGAGATTAGTCTCGCCCACCGGCCGACGTAATCACCAGGAGGAGCGTCGCGGAGGCAGCGGCGAGGGACATCGCCGCTGTCCCAGGTAAGTGACTGAAGGGGTTTTCACCCCTTCAGTAACCAGGGATTCTGGGGTGGGAGGGAGAGGGACCCTCCAGTGCCAGAAAAACTGATCGTTTTTCTGGCACTGGAGTTTCCCTTTAAACTCTCACAATATACCCACTTCCATTCATACACCAAACCAAAGAGGACAAAACTATTTTATTCCGAGTTAACGTCCTAGGCCAGGCTATTACCTGGAATTTTGAGCCTTGCTCATAGTACTGAGCAGATGCGATGTCACATCCTTGTAGTGCTATCAGTCAGAAAGCTGCATAGGAGAGCATATGGAGGGCCAAACCAGTTTCTAGGGCTGGCTTGGATTTGATGAGCCCTGTGCTAGAGACCTTAACACATTTCACCATACAGGAAGTGATCAGCAATCTCTCAAATATAATACACAGGCATGGGGAATTTCTATCACCCAAGACCCGTTGCATGCCGTTCTGAACATTAAGCACGCTGTTTTTTTGTAAAGCTTTTAGCCCTGCTGAGGGTAAGGGACATTGCTGCCTTTGGAAAGGCAGGAAGCGTGTGGTCTGATCACTGAAACAGAAGTTCTAAGAGAAGGAAGATGCTACAGATTCGGCAGGAGCATGGTGAATCTGGTCAGGGCTGGATCAAGTAATATAATCCATATAATGTAATGTAGCTTGTACTGTTCTGCCACAGCTAAAATACCCAGAGATTAACCCTCATCTGCTTATTTTAACCTAATCTCCCCCCACCCCTGGTGCTGCCAATTAACCCTCAATCTCACCAGCCCCTCCCCGGTGCAGCAGCAGTCACCCCTCAGCTCATCACCCTCCCCGGTGCTGCCATTTACCCCCATTTCACCGCCCCCCGGTGCTGCCATTTACCCCCCCCATTTCACCGCCCCCGGTGCTGCCATTTACGGCCCCCATTTCACCGCACCCGGTGCTGCCATTTACGGCCCCCATTTCACCGCCCCCGGTGCTGCCATTTACGGCCCCCATTTCACCGCCCCCGGTGCTGCCATTTACGGCCCCCATTTCACCGCCCCCGGTGCTGCCATTTCCCCCCCCGGTGCTGCCATTTACCCCCCCCCCCTTTCACCGCCCCCAGTGCTGCCATTCCCCCCCCCCCCCATTGCTGCCATTTACGGCCCCCCAATCTCACCGCCCCCGGTGCTGCCATTTACCCCCCCCCCCCCATTTCACCGCCCCCGGTGCTGCCATTTATCCCCCCCCCATCTCGCCGCCCCCGGTGCTACCATTTACCCCCCCCCCCCATCTCGCCGCCCCCCGGTGCTGCCATTTACCCCCCCCCCATCTCGCCGCCCCCCGGTGCTGCCATTTACCCCCCCATCTCACCGCCCCCCGGTGCTGCCATTTACCCCCCCATCTCACCGCCCCCCGGTGCTGCCATTCACCCTCATCTCACCGCCCCCCGGGTGCTGCCATTCACCCTCATCTCACCGCCCCCCGGGTGCTGCCATTCACCCTCATCTCACCGCCCCCCGGGTGCTGCCATTCACCCTCATCTCACCGCCCCCCGGGTGCTGCCATTCACCCTCATCTCACCGCCCCCCGGGTGCTGCCATTCACCCTCATCTCACCGCCCCCCGGGTGCTGCCATTCACCCTCATCTCACCGCCCCCCGGGTGCTGCCATTCACCCTCATCTCACCGCCCCCCGGTGCTGCCATTCACCCTCATCTCACCGCCCCCCGGTGCTGCCATTCACCCTCATCTCCTCATCTTACCGCCCCCCGGTGCTGCCATTCACCATCATCACACCGCCCCCCCCCCCCCGGTGCTGCCATTCACCCTCATCTCACCCCCCCCCCCCCCCCCCGGTGCTGCCATTCACCCTCATCTCACCGCCCCCCCCCCCGGTGCTGCCATTCACCCTCATCTTACCGCCCCCCGGTGCTGCCATTCACCCTCATCTCACCGCCCCCCGGTGCTGCCATTCACCCTCATCTCACCGCCCCCCGGTGGTACCATGCACCCTCATCTCACCGTCCCCCGGTGCTGCCATTCACCCTCTCATCTCACCGCCCCCAGTGCAGCCAGTTACCCCTCATCTCACCGCCCCCACTGCTGCCAGTTACCCCTCATTTCACCGCCCCCAGTGCTGCCAGTTACCCCTCATTTCACCCCCCTCCAGTGCTACCAGTTACCCCTCATCTCACGCCCCCAGTGCTGCCAGTTACCCCTCATCTCAACCACCTGTCCCTAGGTGCCTTCCAGTTAAACCTCATCTCATCAGTGTGAGAAAAAGTGAGGGAGAGAGTGAATGTGAGTGTGTAAGTGAGAGAGCCAGTGTAGATAGAAATGGATAGATAGGAAAAAAAGATAGTGTGTGTGAATGTTTAACAATATTTATTTATAATGTGTGTGTTTGTATGCAACCACTATATATAGAGATATCTCTATATAAAGTGTTTGCATACAAACTTTGGGCTAGGTGACCTGTCTCTTCCTTTTATAGGCAGACTATAGTGGTCCTTTTAAGAAGGGTTGAGTCTAGTGCCATTAGCTCTGCCCTTCTCCTTCCACTTTTGTCCAAGGCTTGATTCATGAAGATCTGGACAGAGTCTCTCTTGTTTGACATAACAGCAGAGCTATATTCACGATAGTCATATACTAACAAAATGAAGAAGAGAAGCACACTGCAATTTAGTTTGGGAGGTGGCAATGCATAGGCATGAAATTCATGTACTGTACACATTGTGTTTCTGTGCTGGGCTGTCTTTTAGTAAAATGGACACTGCTTAAAGAAAATGCAGTGTTGACATTACTGCCTAGTAACACCTCGAGTGGCGGTCACTCAGACGGACACTAGTTGGTGCTTCCTGGGTCAGTGCTGATGTTCACCTTCTCCACGCTCTGCATGGAGGCACTGAATGCGCTCCATAAAAATGCATTGATTGAATGCATCTGTATGAGAAAATGCGGAAAGGCGCAGCATTTTGCTGCACATGCACAATAGCCACCCAATTCTTTCCCATAGGAAAGCATTGGATTGGTAAAGATTGCCAAATGAGGTCAGTCAAGGAGGTGGGGCAAGCTATGACGAGACCGGTGCGGTGCTGAAAATAAGGTGAGTAAAGCACCTTATTAAACAGGGGTGCGGAAACCTTAACATCGATGTTAAAACAATAGTGCCAGGAATACAGGTTTGTATTCTTGACAATGTAGTGTTCCTTTAAAATGTCCACACAGGATTGCACTAGACCAGAATTATTTTTTTAATAAATAAAAGATAAATCACTTTAAATTGTGAGCTCCTTTGGATAGGGTTGCCTGCACCTACTGTTCCCATATGCCATGTTTTGTTAGAATTAAATGTTGTTTGTCTTGTTTCCTATTGTAGAGTGCTGCGAATATGCTAATTGTATCAGATTATTTTTACTTTTAAAACACCACAATTAAGTATATTCTTATAATAAGATTAGAATAAATATTACATGTCTAAAGGGACATTAGAGTCACCAGAACAACTACATCTTAACAGGTGTGTACAGCATGCCCCTGCAGGCTATTTAATCTACATACTGCCTTTTCGGAGAAAAACAAGTCACTAGAGTTGCTAAAGGGTCAGTGCTGCAGAGTGTACAGCACTGATATTAAGTGCTGAGCTTTCCCTGCAGAGATGCATTCATTCAATGCATCCCTACGAGGAGATTGGCAAGGGAGGCGCCCTTGGCTTCGCCTTCTTGGCAGAGATCATAAGAATTGCCTATGGGAAAGCATTGTGATTGGCTGAGATCATCAATTCTGATTTCAGCCAAGGTGGCGGATTTGGGGAGAAGCCAGAGCGGAACCAAGGAGAGTTCTCTAGTTATTTAAGGGAGGCAAGGAGAGGCTAACCTGTTTTTTTTTTAACACTGTAGGATCAGGAATACACGTTTGTGTTCCTGACCCTATAGTGTTACTTTAAGTGATGGGTGAAAAGGAGATTAGTTATGGTTAGGAATGGGCTATGATGTATTTAAAAAAAGAAGAAGAAAAAAAAAAGCTAGGGGGGTCACAGATACACTGAGCTCCAGACCAATCTTGCATTAAAAGCAACTTTAAGGGTGAACAATCCCTAAAACTGGACTTTCCCACATGAGTACCCTTGTCTGGCACCTTCTGAGCAAATCTGAAGTGGGTATCCGAACCGGTCATTCACGTGCAGAGCGGCTGAGGCCTCTAACCTGTTGTGGCCTGGTGGGAGAAGCGGACGATTTCCCCGACTGTGGTTCCCCGGGTTTGCTTCTCTGTGGATGCTCAGAGCCCCGTACTACCCATCCCCCCCGGGGCTGGTGGGGGTTGTCACGGCTTCCACCAAGCAAATACTTACCCCCAGTGAAGGAGGTTTACACGTGGCCTGTCCAAGATGGCAGACAGCACAGCTACTGCTGCTCAAAAATGGGAAACAGAATTTTCTGCATCGTTTGAAGCCATGTGTCAGCAGTTCTGGAGGAGCTGGGAAGATCGGAAAAAACAGCCTACACTGACCACGTTTCCAGCACAGCCCCCAGCGAGGAACCAAGTTATGTATAACCATCCGCAACCCACACACCAGAGTGCAGCACCGCCACCCGGAGGCTTCTGTTTAGAGATAATGAAGGGGGCCTATGCATGTTTGGAGCTGGTTCCCGATCACGCCTGGGTCTGCAGTGATGCTGCACAATGCGGTGCCCCAGTAAGCCCTCATTTTTTAACGCACCTTCCTAGACCCAGATTTGCAGATACAGGTGTGGGCCGAGTTGACTATGTTCAGCTGACCCGAGCATATACACTTGCTCAGTTACTACTCTTTATTATTTTCCCAAGCTACTATTTGCAGCATAATTACAGTTTGTCTATCTGATGCATCCTGACTTAAAGCACTACTGTCTTGAGCTTAGTGTCTAATCTACTTGGTGGCTTTTTCCTTGTTTTCCTCTTGTGCAATCATTTCTATCCGTTTTGATTCACACTTGTTCTCAATATATTTTTTAAAATAGTGAAAGCTTGTCAATGATGTTGGGGCATCACAAGCATGTCTGTAAATTGTTACACTGTTATCTTTTTTTGCACGGTTCTCTCTTTTTGCAGTGTAACAATTTACAGACATGCTTGTGATGCCACAACATCATTGACAAGCTTTCAGTAGCATACATATTGATACATAGGTTTGGCATGTAAGGGAGTGCACTATATATATATATATATATATATATATATATATATACACATATATATATATATAAAAAGCTAAGAAAGTAGCCAATTGAACTAGATATGGTAATTCCACTAAAAATTGGTTTAAAATAGAAATAAAAGTCTTACCAGTTTAGCCTGTGCATCAGCAATTTTACGGTTATTTTCTTCAAGTATTCGCTCTAGCTCCTCACGCTTAGAACGTTCTTCTTCCTAAATGGAGGACACAAGGAAATGTTAAAAACATGTGGTATTTATTTGTTTTTATCTTCCTATAATCTGCCTTAACTCTTTTAGGGATTTAAGGGGCAGCCCAAGAGCCACCATTTTTCTTTTTCAAAAAACCAAAACAAACAAAAACCAAAACAAAACAGAAAAAAAACATGAAATTGAGAATTCACTACAGACATCATCTAGCACTAAATTCAGCTCAACCCTCCCAATCCAAACAGCAACCAATTAAACCCTCCCTAGCAACTCCTAACCATTAAAGATTTTGCTTTTTTTATGTTTAAAAAAAGTCACACATATCAACAAGGACAACTACAGAACTGGGTAGCATTTATGAAATTAAAAAGAAAAATTAAATATAAAGATAAAGGGAATAATTTGTCTCACCAATAACGTATACCTACGTATTCTTTACCTATACTCCTTTAATCAGCATTAAAAGTTGAATATTTACTGTCTTGTCCAGTGTCCTGCAGAGTGTGCTCCTCAGCTGCCATACGCGCCAGCTTCCTCTTTAAAATGATTTGTACTGTTAGCTTGGCAACACCTGCCATCGGCAGCTCAACCAATTATAAGAAACATAAAAGGAAGGCTGAACTGAGGAATGCAGATGTTCATTTGTAAGAGGGAACAAAAATATTTAATTCATCATTCCTAAGGCAAACAATTCATAACATACAAACAATAATTGTTAACCAAACACAACTATTAATCCATATGTTGTTGAGGCACTAGGGGATTAAAAAAAAAAAAAAAAAAAAGGGAAAATTGTTATGTTTCTTTAAAGGTGCAATCCATTAATTCACACAAGCAAAGTTAAATAAACAGGATGCTTGTAATCTCTCTTTTGGTTATAAATGATCTGGTTTTATACATCGACTTCACATACTTCCAAAATAGGTTAAAATTTACGCCCAAAATACAATGAGCTAATTTTAAAGGTCTGCGTTAAAGGGGAATGCACCTTTAAAATAAATTCCAAAAATTCTCAGCTATTTTTCATATTCTTATCAATGGCGAAGTAATAATGCAGAGACCACAATGAGGAAATTGTATATGTAAAATGGCAACTTATGCTTTAAGCAAAAGGAAAAGGATGTAGATGAATACTGCATGTGTGCTTGTGACATGCTTGCCAAAACAAAACTCCACAAATTGCTGTAAGTAACAAGGTGCATATTAAACAGGAACCGGTTACTCAAATAATATTTAAAGTAACTGAAGATAAAAGAAAAAATATTTAGTAGGAGGGTTACATGATAAAAGATATATTTTATTTTTATGCACCCTTCCAATCAGGTGAGCCCTCTGGTACTGCATGAAAATGAAACATGTGAAATAGATGGTTGCTACAGCCATGTGGTGAATGTCAATCTACAGACTAGTTCTCATACATATTTTACTACATGTGTATATATCCCTTTCTGCCACACACTTCATTGAAATACCTTACCAGAGTAAGGGAGTCACTGAAAGGAGTAGGAGACAATGGAAAATACCTTTAATTTGACGACTACAAGTTTGACAGCAACTTTACAAGGCCTACCACTTGATTTTGCATTCTTCAACCATATCCCATAAAAAAAAAGGGGGAATGCAAAACCTTCTTTACCTTTTTTTTTTTTTTAAATCTATGTTACAACTTAAAGCATAATCATATAATTTATGTTTAAGCATAAGACGCATAATTAGACGTTAGTAAAGACACAGAAGCCTAAAAATGTAAAAACAAGTACCCAAACAATAAAGGGAAATAGATGTAAGATAAAACATGCAGATTAACTGCCTAATTAAGTATTCTGAACTCACTGAGTAGAATCGAGTCAAATTCAAATCTGGCAATGTGTCAAAACGTCTCTTATTTATCACTGTAAAGGAAATTTATTGTGCATCAATTCTGGAGCGATCAGTACAGAAAACAATAGGTTTGTTTCGGTAGCCAATAACTGATATACTTTCAGCTTTTGCTCCACCTGCTGAAAAGCAATATTTTATATACACAATTTGGATTAGAGTCTCTTCAGAGATATCTAGAGGAGAAAAGGATGTTATGACTATGTACTCAGATTTGTTAATGGATTGGACAAATAACTGGTTATCACAAGATTATTAAGCACATTAATAGCAAGAGTGCTTAAACGTTTAGATTAAAAAGGAAATAAACCCCAGGGCTGTGAAAAAAAAGAAACAAAATGGCTCGCAATTGGTTCATGAAAAAATAAATAAAAAAAAGTATATATATATATATATATATATATTAAAAAAAAAGTTCATTTCCAGTTACTGTAGCTCATAGGCCAAATGCTTCATTTCTTTCAATGGCATGGCACATCAGTCAACATTTGCTACAGTATTCAATTAAAGGATTTGGAGTGGACTCAAATGTATAAAATACTACAGCCATGGCAAAAGTTTCTGATACATTAAACAAACTTACAATGAACCTCAGTGGTATAGGAGGGAAGTGGAACCAAACAAACAGGCTGTAAACCCCCTTTATACCAAAGGGTACAAGAGAAGAGCAATGACATTTAACCAGCTCAGAGCTCTGAAAGTTAAGTGTTAAACACCATAAATGAAATGCCTACTCATTACATATCAAAGAGAGCAAAACCAAAAAAGAAAAAACTGAGAAAGTTTTGCCATGGACTGTGGCTACTTTCCAAACGACCAAGCGTTACCTCTCTGGCTTTCTGGGCAGCTAGTTCAGCCTGTCTCTGTCGCTCGAGTTCCTCGAGCAACTGTTTTTCCATGATGCGTTTAGCTTCCTCGACTCTGCGCAGAACCTCTCTTTCTATTTCATCTTTCCTTTTCTCCAATTCTTCCTCTACACGCTTGGCAACCAATTCTTCCACACGTCGTGCTGTTTCTTCCTCGATGAGTTTTTCTTCGATTTCTTGTTGCCTGCTGTAAGGAAGAAGATTTAGATTTCAACAAAGCTAAAATAAGTATTTCTCACAGCATTGCGAATAATGTATGGGTTCCATGATTTCACTGTAATTAACATTGTAAACTATTAAAATTTTATCATTATACTAATAAACATACTCTCAAATATATATATATATATATATATATAGCGAGAGAGAGAGAGAGATATCAAAAAGTGAAGGCTTGCACTCACGGTCTGTTGTTGGAATTAAAACAATTCTTCTTTATTCAATATTGCTTAAAACATAGTTGCTGTCATCTTATCGACGTTTCAGCCACATCAGTGAGCTGAGTTGATCCTGATGAAAGCCACTGATGTGGCTGAAACGTCGATAAGATGACAGCAACTATGTTTTAAGCAATATTGAATAAAGAAGAATTGTTTTAATTCCAACAACAGACCGTGAGTGCAAGCCTTCACTTTTTGATATCTCTATATATGTTTTGGCTATGGCTGAAATGCACCCGGCATTTTTTGATAAACTGTGAGTGTGTGTGCTGGGTACAACTGGATAATATATAATATATATATATATATATATATATATATATATATATATATATATATGTGTGTGTGTGAAAAGCTATTCCCATTATATTTATTTCTGTCTTTCTTAGCTTTTGTTGCTACTTCATTGGCATAGTGCTAAAGACTACAATCATGGAGTCCACTAACCGCTACACAATGCATACTGCAATGCAAATAATGCATCCACAGTCTTGCTACGAAATGATTCATGGTGCATGAACCATTTGAGGTCAAAGTGTCTATATATCCTGCTGCCGTATTCCTAGGTATCACTGCAGGAGGACTGCCCTCCTTATGTGCAGAAATTATGCAGAAGTGCAGAGGGAGTTTTGTAGTGATGAGTAAATTGTATGCCTGGCTAGTAAGATGCAACTTGCAATTACAAGACCGACAACAGGACCACTTTTAATGAAAACAGCTGCTTAAAGTGGCACTCCCACCTCGCCCTCTAGCAAAATGAGAATTTCGTAAACATAAAATCTTTAGAAAATACTCTTATTGACTTTGTTGGAATTGCAGTGAAATTCCAACCCAGGCAAAAGATATACTGAGACCGATATACTTTTTTCCGGGTGCAATGTCGATACAGATTAACAGTCACCTTTTGGACCGATTGCCGATATTCTGTACATTTAAAGGGACACTGTAGTCACCAGAACAACTACAGCTTAATGTGGTTGTTCTAGTGAGTATAATCATTGCCTTCAGTAGGGATCGACCAATAAAGATACCGATATTGCAGACCAGAGCCGCCATCAGGATCCTTGGGGGCCCGCGGCAGTCCCAGCACACTCTTACTTACCTTCCCAGCAGCCCCCGTCTAAATCCCGCAAGTTCCGCGGCCGCCAGAGCAATGCAATGCTCAGCGCAGCACACAGGCCGCAAGAGTTGGACAGGGGAGCTGCTGGGTAGGTAAGTGTGTGCTAGGACCCGCCAGGAAGGTCGCGGGCCCCACCAGGGAATGCCATATTCCCCCTCCCTGGCATGTAAGAAGCAGGGAGGGTTTTTCCTACGCCTGACACTTCTAGGAAACTTCTGACACTCCTGCTATCTAGACGTGTCAATCCCCCAGCCTTCACCAGTGCAAGGAATTTGCACTGTATATGGACAATCCGATGAGACTCCCCAAACAATTCAATGCTGCACTCTTGTGCAAGAGTAGAGCATTGTTGTCGGTAGAAGAGGACCAGTTGGAAGAAGCTGGAGCTGCCCATGAGGTTAGGCTAAGTTCGATTTACCTTTGCCTCTAGGGCTGGTATAATGATAGATAAATCCAGAGAGGGCCTTGGCACAAGAACTTTTTTGGACCTCCACTTGCGCAAGAAAGGTCGAAAGGTAGACCAAATGTTGTGCAACACACACAATGCTTTATTGGGGATAAAGCTGGATCTACTTTTTGCTCATACTTGCATGATTGCATTTGTGTTTGAATGTAGGCATGTTTTTTGTATGGAGCATGTGTGTGGATGCAGTTGTATGCAGAATGTATGTTTGTGTGTAGTGTTGGTGTTTGAATGCAAGGGTGTGTTTATGTGTAGTTAGGTGTTTAATTGTAGGGGCATGTTTGTGTGTAGTGTTAGTATTTGAATGCAGGGAGAGTTTAAATTACACTAATCTGGTCTAGCGGACAATTCCAGCAGGTCTCCAGCGACAGGAGATGACAACACTGATGTACTATTGCATGAGAATGCAACATTGAGATATATGGAGGGTCCCGCGGGATCCTCCATAGACAGTACCAATTCCTTGCAATGGTGACGGTTGGGGATTGGCACTTCTAGACAGCGGAAGATCTGCCCATTGCTAAGAAGGGCGAAGTCACCGTCATGAGTCTGCGCACATTATGCAAAGTCCCCACAAGTTGACAGTGCCACTTTAAGAGAAACACTCTGGACATAAAACTTGATTCTGTTCCACAGCCAGTCACAGTTACATTTTTTTTTAACTTCCACCTGCAATGTGTGAAAGATTTAAACAGCAACTTGTACTTGCAAATGAAGTGGGAACAAATATGTTTTGTCCAAATTCAGATAGAATTTATTGGTTGAACAGGTCACCTGACTTGCTAACCCAATTAATGCAGTAAAAACGTGGGCTAAACACTTGTCACTTTTGGGTGTCTGCATATTTTGCTGGGAAAAAAAAAGTTTATAGGAGAACTTGTGTTGTAGAAGCCAGTGGGAGAAGCTATGCTTACCTGAAAGGTGCTGCCATCTTCACTGTAGTCCTAAATTTGCCTTTTGGTATACTTTAATTGCACTGGAATGTCAAGTTCTGTGACGACTAATTGTTTGGCATATCTAGCTTTTATAGTTTCACATAATACTCAGCCGTTTAACAATTCACCTAAAATGATCAATGCAAAATAAACTAATAGCCCCCTCTGCAGAACTACTATATGGCTTGCCTGTCCAGACTGACAAAATCACCTCCCTTTAGGCCTGCCCTACTAATTTACAGATAACCTGGCCGCATCTCAGCCCCTCCCTGGCTCTCCAGCTGCTCTGCACTACGTTTCCCATGATGCCATGTGCTGGCACATATCACTGACTCCGTCACCCTAGGCCCCAGCCAGGGCCTACTCCATCACTCAGACTCCCAGCACCCACACACACTCACATCCGCCGCTGCCTCTCGTACTCCAGCTTCTTCTCCTCATCCTCCCGCTTCTGCTTCTCGTCCAGGGAGCTCCTCTTGCTCAGATTGCGCCCGAATATGTCGATCCTGTCCGGCGGGGAAGATGGCCTCTCCCGTTCCCTGCGGGAAGCCGTGTTAGACCGAGACCGTGACCGAGACTCCCGGCGCCGGTTCCTCTTGCTCTCCCGGGACTTGGAGCGTTTCCTGACCCGCTCTTTCTCCCGGGACCGGCTCCGCTTCTTGTTGTGCTTGCTGCTCTTCACGTGCTTCGACCTGGACGAACTGCGGCTGCGCGAGCGGCCCATGTCCCCGCGGTGACACTGGAGTGGGTAAACCTGCACACGGCGGCTGTTCGTCCGGTAAATTCCGACCTGCGGCCTGCACCGTGCAGCAGCCAACCAATGACGACAAGATGGCGGCAACTCCGACCCTGCGCCACTCACATTGCGACCCACAATGCCGCGCGGCGAGGACACGGCGCATGCGTCATCCGCTGAGCCTGGCGTTCCGAGCTCCCACAATCCTGTGCGCGGACACGAGCTCCCGACATGCTTTGGGGCTCTAGTCCTGTGCACATTGTGAATGGGGAGCTGAGGGGCTGGAGGGTGGATTTCTTTCACCCATTCCAGCCTGAAGTTTGAATGTGGGTTTCCTGCTCGCTGCAACTCGCTGTTTAGTGAATAGACCGAGCATTGACACCAAGTGTTAGGGTTTTCAATAAACTGTGAGATATGTGTGGAACTCACCAGCAAATTGCAAATCTGTAGTCAGTGAGAGATTGTTAACCAAGCAATAGCAGAGTAAATATGCAAATTACTGGAGTATTCTATACTGCAACGCCAGCTGACCTTATGAATATTTACAAATTGGCTATTTTAGCCTGAATTTACCATTTGGATCTTAATTCTCCATAACTTGTTTGTTAGTAAATAACCCACGGTAATTCGCTAAAGTGAGAATGCAAAGTGAATTACAAAAAAGAACATGTAGGAAGCTATAGGTATATATGAGAAATAACCCTTGGGGACAATTTAGATACGAGAGCGAGGGAGCGCAATCTGTCCTAATGGAATCACTGATATAGTAAAATTAACACATATAAAATATAACATTTAATAAGTATAATTAAAAAGGTAAAAACCTCTAAACCCGGGAGAACAAAAGGGGGTGGAATTAGTACAAACATTTTGCTATATGGATTTTACATATACTAGAAAAATTCTAAATAGTGGAGAATAGAAACGAAAGTCACTGAGGATAAAGTCTAGATCTGAGTTTCCCAATTGGTGTTACGCCAAAAGTTAAAAAAATAAAATGGCCACAGGCGGCGAGGGACCAGTGATCTCCCTGCTCAGCTCCCTCGCACGCACAGCAGTGATGCTGGAGCCGGAATATGACGTCACTCCGGCATCACTAAGAGGCACGCGAGGGAGCTGAGCAGGGAGATCACTGCTCCCTCGCCGCCTGCACGCCAGCCCCTGAGCAGCGCCACTGGACCACAGGGACCGCTCGCCAGCCGCCCACCTGGACCACAGGGACTCCATGCCAGCACTCCTAAAGATAGGGGGCTGGGTGGAGTAAAATGTAAAACAAAATAATAATAATTGTATGTGTGTCTGTTTGTATGTGTTTGTCAGTGAGAGTGAATGTGTGCTTGTCAGTGAGATTGCATGTGTGTCTATCAGAGTATGTGTGTCTGAGTGTGTATTTGTGTGTCAATGTTTGTGTATGTGTCAGTGTGTGTGTATGTGCCAGTGTGTATCAGTGTGTTTGTATGTGCCTGTTTGTTTGTGTGTGTGTGTGTATGGCAGTGTGTGTATGTCTGAATGTGTCAGTGTGTGTATGTGCCAGTGTGTATCTGTTATTATGTGTATCTGAGTGTGTGTGTATTTGTGACTCAAGATGTGTGTGTCAGTGTGTATCTGAGTGTGTGTATGTGTGTGCCAGTGTGTGTGTATCTGTGTGTCAGATACATAAACACATACACACACACACACACACACGGATACACACTGACACAGAGATACACACACTGGCGCAAATAAATACAGATATACACACCTTGACACACCGGCACATACAAACCTAGATACACACAGATACATACACACACACAGATACACACTTTGTGTCAAGGTGTGTGTATCTGTGTCAGTGTGTGTATCTGTGTGCTACTATCTGCCAGTGTGTGTGTATCTGTGTGTCAGATTCATACACACTGGCACATACAAACACAGATACACACACCTTGATACACAGACACATACAAACACAGATACACACACTTTGACACACAGATACACATACCTTGACACACAGATAGATTGCTCTACGAGAGTTGGATAGTAACAAAAAAATTGTAACAATGTAATTGAGTCCTTGAGTAAGAAGTGTAACTGAATAGAGATAAGTAGCTGTCTGTAGCAACTATCTGTGCAGCTAGATATATCTTGTAGGTGGAAAACAGATGGAAAAGAAACAGGGATATCACCTAAATGTCTAGATCAGGGGTAGGCAACCTACGGCACTAGTGCCATGCACGGCACTCGAGGTGTCTTTGCACGGCAGTCAAGGCTGCTAGAGCCAAACAGGCTCTGACCTATCAGATATCTGCTAATCCGAAAAGGTAGTGAAGGACAATCCTCAATTTATGCATTGCAGCACGTAGAGGAAGTAATCTTAGATCACTTCCTCCCAGCACTTCTGAATAGGAATCCACACTGTAGTAGAGCAGCTTGCAGTTGCTGTTGCAGCTCCTATCCTTGACATTCCCGTGGCTGGCCTAGTCCCCACTGGAAGCCACCCACACTGCTAGATATACACAGAAATGCAGAATAACCCTCCCCTCATACAAATAATACGGACAGCCCACACACAAACATGCACACAACCCGCAAACGAAACACCACTAACAATCCATATACATGCACACAACCCCACATGCAATACCCCAAGCAGCCCCCACACACTACCAAACACACACTGTGACATATCCATCCACACACATACACAATTCCACAAGCAGCCCCCATACACAGCCCACATTCATATGTATCATACACAATACCATAAACTACTCATAAACATATACAATATAATAGCTCGTATACGCAGGGCCGTCTTTAACGCGGGGCAAACTGGCCAGCTGCACCGTGAGCCCTGCTGGCCTCAACTATTTCTTACCCTCTGGCCGGTAATCCGCACACTAAGGAGGCCCACCGCGTTGCCCATGCGCAAAGGACCACCTGGTGGGCTTCTGTCAGCAGGGGCCCCGTCGCACGCTGAGGCGCTTTAACAGCGCGAGCGGGCCCCTTGCTTTTCGGCAGCAGGCTGGGAGGAAGTGACGACCGCGCATCATTTCCTCCCACAAAGAGAAAGAAGAGTAGGCTGATTGGAGGGGGGCTGGCCGAGAGCTCTAGACTCGAACTCCCAACACCTTCAGCCACCAGCAGGAAAGGTAGGAAACTGGAGGGTGGGTTTTAAAGTGTATGTCTGTGTCAGCATGTCTGTGTGTGTGTCAGCATGTCTGTGTGTGTGTATGTGTGTGCCAGTGTGTGTGTATCTGTGTGTCAGATACATAAACACATACACACACACACACACACACGGATACACACTGACACAGAGATACACACACTGGCGCAAATAAATACAGATATACACACCTTGACACACCGGCACATACAAACCTAGATACACACAGATACATACACACACACAGATACACACTTTGTGTCAAGGTGTGTGTATCTGTGTCAGTGTGTGTATCTGTGTGCTACTATCTGCCAGTGTGTGTGTATCTGTGTGTCAGATTCATACACACTGGCACATACAAACACAGATACACACACCTTGATACACAGACACATACAAACACAGATACACACACTTTGACACACAGATACACATACCTTGACACACAGATAGATTGCTCTACGAGAGTTGGATAGTAACAAAAAAATTGTAACAATGTAATTGAGTCCTTGAGTAAGAAGTGTAACTGAATAGAGATAAGTAGCTGTCTGTAGCAACTATCTGTGCAGCTAGATATATCTTGTAGGTGGAAAACAGATGGAAAAGAAACAGGGATATCACCTAAATGTCTAGATCAGGGGTAGGCAACCTACGGCACTAGTGCCATGCACGGCACTCGAGGTGTCTTTGCACGGCACTCAAGGCTGCTAGAGCCAAACAGGCTCTGACCTATCAGATATCTGCTAATCCGAAAAGGTAGTGAAGGACAATCCTCAATTTATGCATTGCAGCACGTAGAGGAAGTAATCTTAGATCACTTCCTCCCAGCACTTCTGAATAGGAATCCACACTGTAGTAGAGCAGCTTGCAGTTGCTGTTGCAGCTCCTATCCTTGACATTCCCGTGGCTGGCCTAGTCCCCACTGGAAGCCACCCACACTGCTAGATATACACAGAAATGCAGAATAACCCTCCCCTCATACAAATAATACGGACAGCCCACACACAAACATGCACACAACCCGCAAACGAAACACCACTAACAATCCATATACATGCACACAACCCCACATGCAATACTCCAAGCAGCCCCCACACACTACCAAACACACACTGTGACATATCCATCCACACACATACACAATTCCACAAGCAGCCCCCATACACAGCCCACATTCATATGTATCATACACAATACCATAAACTACTCATAAACATATACAATATAATAGCTCGTATACGCAGGGCCGTCTTTAACGCGGGGCAAACTGGCCAGCTGCACCGTGAGCCCTGCTGGCCTCAACTATTTCTTACCCTCTGGCCGGTAATCCGCACACTAAGGAGGCCCACCGCGTTGCCCATGCGCAAAGGACCACCTGGTGGGCTTCTGTCAGCAGGGGCCCCGTCGCACGCTGAGGCGCTTTAACAGCGCGAGCGGGCCCCTTGCTTTTCGGCAGCAGGCTGGGAGGAAGTGACGACCGCGCATCATTTCCTCCCACAAAGAGAAAGAAGAGTAGGCTGATTGGAGGGGGGCTGGCCGAGAGCTCTAGACTCGAACTCCCAACACCTTCAGCCACCAGCAGGAAAGGTAGGAAACTGGAGGGTGGGTTTTAAAGTGTATGTCTGTGTCAGCATGTCTGTGTGTGTGTCAGCATGTCTGTGTGTGTGTCAGCATGTCTGTGTATGTATCTGTGTGTGTGTGCGCGCATTTCAGTGTGTATAGATCTGTGTGTGTGTGTGTATGTGCATACATCTCAGCATTCACACACTAAAACTACACACAAATACACCCCTGCATTCAAATTTCAACACTACGTACAAACACATGTCTGTGTTACACACCAAAATTATATGTAAATACACCCCTGCATTCAAAAACCAACACTACACAAATACATGCTTGCAATCACGCCAACACCACATACAAACATATTCCATACAAAAACCTGTTTACATTCAAACACACAAAAACTGCTTAGTGCTAAATACAGACCTGCAAACATGGGTAAATGGTAGAGCCCCAACTGTCAATGCATTTTTGGAGTTGCACGACAGATGGAGATCTACCATTTAATCACCCGTGCAACAGGGAGACCCCCAAAAATTCTTGCACTTCTCTACTTTAGGTCCGCCACTGTGTTGAGATGGAGGACGTGATTGCATGCCTGAGGAGGGGGGACAGGGTCCAGGGGGCCCCAAGCAAATGCTTTGCCCAGGGTCCAGTCACTACTAAAGACGGCCCTGCTTATACGCATAATACAACGATACAAAGCAATTACAGTAAAAATAACACAAGCAGAATACGGCAGCATACACCCCTCGATACAAAAAAAAAAAAAAATAGGACTGGCACGCTATGGGACATCACAATCCTGTATCGGCACAGTGCTGCTAAAAGGTTGCCTACCCCTGGTCTAGATGTAACAAAATCGAGACCGGTAGATAAATGCCTTTCTATATCACAGTTTATCTATTAAGCAAAAGCGAATAGATAATGACAGTGCATAAAGAGTAGTTAAAAGGGTGAGGTAAGTCAAGTGCAGTTTTATACAAGGTTCCTTTTCTGGATATTAGAAGGTTAGCGAAGCTAGAATATACGGTATAGTCGTGGTAACATAAAACCCTAAATCTGTGCCTTCAAGGGCACCTAATCTGCTGCTGAATAAGAAGGATAGATAAGCCTTAATTACTGCTATCTATGCACTACAATAACTAAACACCTTCCCTGCCAATCCCAAAGATCGGTCCTGCAAAGTGGAGGAATAAAGCAAAAATGTATCTAATTTTGAATATCTATATGAAGAGGTTGAGGTTTAGTAGCAGGATAAGGAGTGCGGCTGAGCCCCGACATGCGTTTCGCCGGTAAGCGGGTAGTGTCAGTCACTGCCAGGAGAGATGTGACTAGGGCTGCATGGACAGAAACAGATGTGATTTAACTCCTAAATGGCAGAGAATTGAGCAGTAAAACTTCAGGTACATAATCTATCACAGCTGTTTTCATGCCACCTTTCTGGCACATTTGCACCTATTTATGTCCCTGTGTTTGCCAGAATTCTTGTACGGTTTATCCCAAAGTTTGTGCTCTTGCACTAAATCTCCCTGCATCTCTGTCCTTTCCTCATTTGAAAATCTGGGGAAACCAGAAGGCTCTTTCAGAATCGGGCAGTGGCGCCGCTGATTGACTAAGAGCGGTCAACCAATGCTCTCAGTCAATGAATGCCTTACCATTCATAAACTGGCTTTAAAATGGTTTTATTTTTCTTCAAGCCAGTTTTATGAATTGGGAGTCACTGATTGGTTGAGAGTGTCAGCTGAACATCGTAGTCAATCAGCGGTGCCACCGCCAATTCTGCAGGAGACTTCTGGTTTCCCGATTTTGAGAAAACAGAACGACAGAGAGATTCAGGGTGGAAAATGGTTTAACACCTTAAGGTGAGCCATCGCCAGGGACCTCCTAGTACCACAAAAACTTACATTTGATGAAGTTGTCATGATACCCAAACTGGGCCTTTAAGTCAGATGGGATAGTGTAATAATTTTTCTGAAAAAGAAAAGCAAAGCTGGATCCAGTCTAGGAAAATTGAAAGAGAACCTTAATATAAGCTGTAAATGAAATATATATATATTTATTTTTTATTTACGAGTAAGTTGATGGGTACAGATGGGGACATATCAGGACAAAATCACATCTTTTTACAGTTGTTTGTGCCCAATGATAATTATTCATAGACAAGTCTATGTCTAGAGTCCAACTAAATCAAAAGGAGTAATCCCCACATTGCACACAAGGGTATCAGGTACACTTTACTGATGAGGCCCAAATAAGGCAAAAATAACCACGGGGAGTTACTTTATGCCTTGTACACTGAGGGCTTGCTTGAATGTTAGTACTAGATTAGAGATGTTTGATATGCAAATTGCATAGCTTCCCTCTGTTACTAGTTCAAAAGACTTAAAAAGATCATGAACATCGGTTAGTTTATTGCATCATTAACACATATTTATTTTTTCCCATCCATGTTGCAAGGAAAGTGGGCTGCAGGTTTGGGATTGTGGATGTGAGATTTGCGTTGCTTTCAGCTTTAGCATGGCATGGTAAGCAATGCTGCAATCAGTTATTCATCTGCACATAAACATGTGATTAATGACATTTACTGTCCTGATAGGAAAAGATGTGCCGAGCAGCAATCAATCCACAGGAGGGTTTTGTCACGTATTCATCCGCTTATAAAAATGTGGTTAATGGCATTTACTGTCCACACAGGAAAAGTTGCGCCGAGCAGCAACCAAATCCACAGAAGGGTTAATGCTGAGCAGCAATTATGCAAATGATATCTGGTAACTGCCTTTGGGGTCAAAGGCCGGTTACAGCCTATCAGATCTAGAGGAGGGGTATTTAGGCCCAGTTCTCATCCTGCTCATTGCCCTGTCGTGGTTTCCCTTGTGGTTGTCTGAGAGCGCGTTCCTCATTCAAGTTTCTTCTGGTTTTTGACTTTGGCTTTGATTTTGACTTCCCTGTATTCTGGTATCCCTGACTTCTGGCTTTCTCTTATCGTTGTGTCTCTTTCTGTATCCCCTGACCTGGGCAAGTATCCTGACTATTCTTTGGTACGTTAAGTCCGGCCATTCTAAGGTCCGGTAATACGTTACCTATTAGTCATCTGTGTGACACAATTCTACGTGCTGGATCAACTAGTAATCCTGACAGGTTTATGCTGAGCAGCAATCATGCATATAGGAACATCGTAACCTTCTTTGGGGTCAAAGGCCGGTTATAACCAATCAGATCCACAGGCGGGGTATTTAGGCCCAGTTCTCCTCTTGCTCTGTGCCCTGTCGTGGTTTCCCTTGTGGTTGTCCCAGAGCGCGTTATTGAGTCTGTTTTTTCTGGTTATTTGACTTTGGCATCGATATTGACTTCCCTGTTTTCTGGCATCCATGACCCCTGGCTTTTCCTTGTCGTTGTGTCTCTTTCTGTGTCCCTTGACCTCTGCTATTTCTGACTATTCTTTGGTACGTTAAGTCCGGCCATTCTAAGGTCCGGTATACGTTACCTATCAGTCCTCTGTGTTACACAATTCTACGTGCTGGATCATACCGTAATCCTGACATAGAGATACAATGGCTAAGGTTTAGCAAGTTGGCAAAGAAGTAGTACGCAAATGTTATCATGTGCGTGTATGTAATTTCCAGGTAAGTGAGCGTTCCCCTTTAACATGGTACTATATTTACTGACTATACAGAAGGAAAGATTGTGTCTATTTTTTAGCAGCAAAGTTATAAACAGTCAAAATTCTTTGTGTACAATGGGTTACTAAAAAAATATTAGCAATACAGTTAGGCTGATTATGATACCTAATAAATGCTAAATCATAACGTTGTACACCAAAATTAATAATTGGTTTCCAAATAAAAATATTAAATAACAATATTTTTTTCTTGAGAGAGAAATATAACACTGGCATTAACATTTAATCATAAAATGTATGGCCTGTAGCTGGTCTGGATAGGATGTTAGCTTGATGTAATTTGAAATGTAATAATAAAATGAAAGATATTTATCATCAACATCTTCCCTTCCTTGTTGTGCAATGAAAAGAGGATTACTACATAGTCTATTATGAATCAATTTAAATTCCTACAAAATATGTTTACTGTAAATTGCCCTGCTCTTTTAACCCTTACAGTACAGAGTTTTAATAGGAAAAAAACATTATTTGTAACATTTTATCAAATTAGGTTAGTACAAAACAGTAATTTTGTGTATAGATTGTTGTTCAAAATACAGATTAAGGAACAAAACACACACACTCTCTCTCTCTCCAATGTTACATTTCACAAGGCTACTTAACCCCTTAAGGACCAAACGTCTGGAATAAAAGGGAATCATGATGTCACACATGTCCTGTGTCCTTAAGGGGTTAAAATCACTTGTCTTACACAATATTACCATATTGTGTTAAGCCCACTACTACGTCACAGAACCACAATATTAGTGGGTTTTATCCTAATTTTAACATGGAAGAGACTTTGCTCATATAATGCTTCCATGGGTGGGCTGCTCAGCTCAATAGAAATCTGGTCTGGATTCCCATTTAGCTGTGCACCCCAGCCATCCATTTTACGTGCCACTTTGGAGGATTAGGGTCAGGAGAGAGTCCTAGACTAAGAAAAAATATCCTAGACAGGATTGTCTCTGATGATAGCTCTAAACATCAAAACGTTGGATGAATAGACTGAACAATGGCTGCATACAGACTATTGTTATTATCATTCCTTGAATCATAGAGTAATGGTTATATTGACAGAGCAAATTTGACAGACAGTAAAATCTGATACAATGGTTTTAAAGTGACCTGCCCAAAAGCTTACACTGTGAATCTCACTTTAAACTATGTTCTGAAATGTCTGGATTTTTTTGCACTAACCAGTGAGTTGTGGTGGAAATTCATTCTGAAAGAGGCAACCTGTGTCTGCAGTTGAATGGGATACTTATACTTTTCCAAATTACTTAAGTACTGTACATGGTTTAGTGAATAGGTCCCTCAGTACAGAATAGGTTAAAAAAAAGCAAACTCTTACATTCTAAAGGTCATACAGGATTTCATAGACTGTTTTTGTAAATATTTTACAGTATATATAGCGACATAATTAATTTGTGCTTGTAATACCCTATCTTCAGGAAACTCTCTGACGGTAACTGTGTTTAACTAATGTATTGGCATGCATTGATGCACTTTCACACATTTATTATTATTATGTTATTATATATATAGCGCCAACAAATTCCGCAGCGCTTTACAGTGGGTGGACGAACAAACATGTAGCTGTAACCAGACAAGTTGGACACACAGGAAAAGACTATTTGTGTGTGATCGTGACCTGTTTCTGGCAGCTCTTGATTTTGCCTCATCTGTAGTTTTTGCCATACTCTTATAGACTTTTGCTCATGCTTACCACTAACTTAACATGTCACAGAGCCATATGATGTCACATGCTACAATATACATATGCCATACAATGTCAATTGGTTATATCTGCCATACAGGTCCAAAAGTAATGACAGGCCTGGAAGATACATGGTACACTCACCAGGGCTGAATATTCACTTAACAATGGCTAATCTGCAAGGGGAAATTTTAAGGCCTGGCTTATATTGTACTTGTCAAATATTTAAAGTGACTCTATTATTATTATGTTATTATTTATATAGCGCCATCAAATTCTGCAGCGCTTTACAATGGGTGGACGAACAGACATGTAGTTGTAACCAGACAAGTTGGACACACAGGAACAGAGGGGTTGAGGGCCCTGCTCAATGAGCTTACATGCTATAGGGAGTGTGGTAAAGTGACACAAAAGGTAAGGATAGTATAAGACAGAATGGATATACAAAATGAAATCCTCTGTCCCCTCAGGACTTAACATGGATTTGGATGTATTGGCTTTTATGGATTGACTGATTTTGTACTAATCCCCCTCTCTTTTGTATCTCTTTTTATCTCTCATCATCTCACCTTTATCTGAATTGATTTTCTATTGATGTTTCCTCCTGTATATTTTAACATATATATTTTTAATATATTTTTTAATACATTTTTTAATATATGTATTAACATCTTTTATTAATATTTAGATGTTTGCCTCCATTGTTTAATATCATTCATTCATAAGTATGTATCACACTATGGTCCTCGAAATTTACAAATTTACATCCGCTATTGTGCAATTGTATTATATTGATTTTATGATAGATATACCTCTTCTGTTGATATTCATATCCTTTAAGTCCGCTGATGTATAGTTAGACTGTCACTACTATGTATCGATAGTCATGATCATATGTACTTTATGTATAACCTATATTATGCATTTGAAATATAAATGGACTTTTTATTATTATTATTTTTTATATATTTTTTTATACTATTTTTTCCTCCATATATATATATTTTTTTCCTTCATTTAATCATATTTTGCTATATACTTTTTGATATATTTGATAAAAAAAAATATTTACTTAGTTTTTACTTATCTATTTATTTTTCTTTTACCCATTCTTCATTTACTTAATGTACCCCATCAGTCCTATTTATATTTACTTTAGGGCTGATAGCAATTGCTGTTAGGGGTTAGCTGATAGTTAGGCAGGTCTGTACACACACACCACATTAAATATGAACGCTTTTGATGTAGGACGTTCACAATGCGGATGTGTATAAGACCAATAAAGTTTTTGCGTTCCAGCGTGGTCGCGCATGACGTATGTCGACGCGCGTGACGAGACGTGCGCATGCGCGATTACGGAAATGGCTTGACAGACCGACGGACCTTAACCCCTTAACCCCTTAAGGACCAAACTTCTGGAATAAAAGGGAATCATGACATGTCACACATGTCATGTGTCCTTAAGGGGTTAAGGACACATGACATGTGTGACATGTCATGATTCCCTTTTATTCCAGAAGTTTGGTCCTTAAGGGGTTAAAAAGGAGAGAAGATGGGAAGAAAGAAGAAGCTCCTGAGGAAGTCGCACAGACGAAACGCATTGAGCATCACTTGGGACCCTGCAATTTGGTATCAGCAGTTTCTTTTTTACATGTACTTTGGTTACTTATTTTGCTTGTGCAGTTTTTATGTTTGGCTGAGTGTTGTTCACTTATACTAGAGATGGGCTATATGCCTTCTCACTCTATTTGTCTTGTACTCTAGCATTTGCACTTTTTGTCTTTCTTACTTAACAGAGATGTTATATTGAGCTGCTATACTTATGGGTCTTTAGCCTATTGTGGCTTTTATATATATATATATATATATATTTTACATATTGCACATATTGTGTGTTGAGATTGTTTATATATATTTTTTCAATAAACTTTATTGTTTTTACTCTACTATTTTATTCCCCTTTTTTTAACCCTCATTTATTATATTACCCACATAGGGACTGTGGCGCCCTGTACTTTCTATTTTTTGTATTTTGTAATTAGGGTTGGAGTGACCTTTATACAGAGGCTTGCCTGCACTTGGGTCTCACTACCTTTCACCCACCTCCTTACTCTTTTATGTGTAGTATTAGACTAATGACAGTTGCAAGAGAGGAATCAGTCAGGAGCTATTAACAGTTTAATTGATACGCTTATGAAGAAATAGTTTTTTAATGATTTTTTGATGGAGTGGAGACTGGGTGAGCATTTAACGGAGGGAGGAAGTGAGTTCCACAGGAAAGGTGCAGCCCTCAAGAAGTCTTGAAGGCGAGCATCACAGGTGGGAGTACGAACAGAAGATAGACGTAAGCGGATTACAGTATTCAAGGCGAGAAAGGACAGTGGAATGGACCAGTACCTTAGTCGCATCTGGTGTTAAGTAGGGTCGGTTGCGCGCAATGTTTTTGAGATGGAAGCGATAGGATTTGGTGATAGACTGAACGTAAGGCATGAAGGAGAGGTCGGAGTCAAAGAGAACACCTAGGCAGCGAGCCTGCATGGTTTAACTGATGGTAACAACATTGACTTGGAGGGAGACAGACACAGGAGTAGCAACACTTGAGGGAGGAAAGACCCGAATTTCAGTTTTAGTCAAGTTGAGTTTAAGGAAGTGGGCTGCCATCCAGTTAGAAATAGCAGAGAGGCAGTCAGAGACACTAGTCAAGAGGGACAGGAAAAGATCAGTAGAGGACAGGTAGATTTGCGTGTCATTCGCATATAAATGATATTGGAAGCCAAATGAGCTAATGAGTTTACCAAGGGAGGCAGTATAGATAGAGAACACTAGGGGACCAAGGATTGAACCTTGGGAGACACCAACAGAGAGGATTTGGGGAGAAGAAGCAGAGCCAGAGAAAGAAACACTGAAAGAGCGCTGGGAGAGGTAGGAGGAGCACCAGGAGAGAGAAATATCTTGTAGACCGATATTGCGGAGGATGAGAAGTAGCTGTTGATGATCAACAGTGTCAAAAGCTGCAGATAGGTCAAGGAGAATTAGGATAGAGTAGTGACCACGCAATTTTGCAGCGAGTAGATCATTGGATACTTTGGTCAGTACCATTTCCACAGAGTGCTTAGCGCGGAAACTAGACTGAAGTGGGTCTAGCTGAGAGTTGGACTCGAGGAAGTCTGTCAATCTCACATACACAACTCTTTCAAGGATCTTAGATGCAAAAGGCAGTAGCGAGACAGAATGGTAGTTGGACGGGGAGTCAGGGTCAAGGTTAAACTTCTTTAGAATTGGGGTTACAGTTGCATGTTTGAAGGGCGATGGAAATATGCCAGAGGAGAGAGAGAGATTGATAATTTTAGTGAGACGTAGAGAAAGAGAAGAAGACAGAGTACGGATGAGATGCAAGGGAATTGGATCTAGAGAACAGGTGGTGGGGCGGGAGGACCTTTAATCACCAACCGGGCCGGCACATCCATAGGACCCAAAGGGACCATGGCTCCAGACGGCACTCTGACAGAGGTGGCATTTTACCGCACCTGGTATTCTCTAACATAATATGTCCTCATGTTCCACCATCAGCTGCTCTGCCCAGGCTGCCTAAAATTCTACAATATCCAGGGGTGGGGAGGCTAACCTGGGTTGGCCAGGGACTCGGATTTATGCACATTTCCACTGAAGTTCCAGTGCTCTGATATTACTTGCCGCGCATGCCAAAACGTTAGTGGTTTGCTTTACCTTCGAACACTTTGCGACTGGACTGTGTGTGGGCTCCGAGGTCACAGTGGCTGTGGCATTACTAGGGAGGGGAGAGGGGGCTATCCTACTGTGCTAGGTGAGTGGCTTCTCAGCCTCTCTCTAGTGCAGCAAGGTGTCGCTCTCTCCCTTGGCGCCACGCAGCTAATAAAAATATGTTGCCTGGAGCCGAGTGTCCGCTCACTACTTTGTTTATTTTGTTTGTTCAAGGGTGAGTGTATGGCCCTTGCACAGGCTGTGATGGTCCTGGAAACCAGAATGTGATGTCACTCAAGCCCAAACACCACTGGAGGCCCGCAAGGGAGCTGTACAGGGAATGCTCATATGCAGAAGAGCTCCCTCAGAGAAGCACTGTGTCTGTTAGTGTTTTTAAATGTATTTTACTGTGTATGTGCTCACAATACTGCCCCACTTACCCACTAAAGCCACAGAAGTCCACAATACTGTTCATACCCCCACCACGTTAAGTCCCATATTCCCCACACTAAAACCCTAATTCCACAAAACTGCCCCTATCCCACCAAAGCCCCAATTCCTACAATACTGTTTCTACCCTCATCCTAAAGCCCCCACAATACTGCCCCTATCCCCCAGAAGACTAATGCTCAACACAATACCCCCACACCATGGCTCCAGTCTCCCACAAAACTGCCCATACCCCCCACTAAAGTCACACAATACTACCTTTATCCCCTCACTAAAGCACCAATCCTTCACAATTCTGACACTGTCCCCCTCACAACTATTCCTACACCCCCACTAAAGCCCCAAATCCCCTACAATACAGTTCCTACCCCTCCACTAAGTGCACAAACCCCCCTCAAATACTGCTCCTACCCCAAGAGCCTGTCTTCCAAACGTCCCAATAGGACCTTGGCTACAGGCATCACTTTGGCAGTGTTATTTTGCAGCCCTGATATTAGCTAACAGCATTTGTGGAATGCAAATAACACCGTATGCTGCATATAGGAAGGCAATCCCCAGCAAACACACAGACACACTGCACTGAAGCATAAACACAAATACTGCATCTCGTAGACACACACAATACATTCCCTTACACACTGCATTCCCAGCAAAAACACACTACCTCCCATACACACAAAATATCCCCTATACACACAGTGCTCCGCACTAACACTCACACTACAGAAACACAGACCTATTATCAATAAACCTACAAATTCCAAATGACTGATACATAAATGCTGGCCATCCAAAAACAGCATATAAGATGTCCATTATTATTCAAAACTAGCGCAAACTGGTACTCTGCTCATAAGCCAAGAGACACATACACCATACTAGCAATAACTTAAAGGAATATTAGACAGAAATGCAACACTTTATTAACAACTGAAACCCTTCCCCCCCCCCCCCCACACTTTATTATGAATGTGACTGCAACACATCAGTCAAACAATCCCCAAACAATCCATTACAGGGGTGTCAGGAAATGGGGCACACACAACACTGTATCACCAGCACACACATATAAGACTCCATCACCAGCACACACACAATACATTCCCTATACATGTTGCATCCCCTATCTCATACAACATGCCCAACATAGACACACTACATCACCCGGACACACAAAACACTCCTTACACACTACATCCCCATCACACTCAGATTGCATTACCACAGACTGCATAACCTCACCCCCTTCACATTCTACCTTGCACACACACACACACACACACACACACACACACTCCTATACACAAATATACACAAATTTACACTCCTATACACAAATATGGGACATCCCCTACACACACTGCATCCACTACACAAACACTACATCCCACACATGCACTGCTCATTGGCATGATATACTATGTATTTACTGCTCATGGGCATAATATAAAAGGTTTATGAATTTAAGGTTTAGCATTCCCTTGCTGGAAAATCCTTCAGAACTCCTTTTACTAAATGCTTGCCTGTTTGGGGAGATCTTCCTCATTGATTAGGGATGCTCAAGGGTCAAGTGGGCAGGGAGTTGCTCCCTGGGCTGTTCACATGTAAATGCCCAAGTGTAACACTTTAATTCTTTGTATTCATTGATATTGTTTGTCTATCAACACATATATTTTGTTTGTGTAGTTGTGTCTATCGCTGATGTTAACAGGTGTGTTGGTAAAACTGCACTATAGGCCACTAAATTGTCTTTGCCCCCCAAGCCACAAGTTACCAGCCCACCCCTGCTCTGCAAACTTGCCTGTCAGCCCAGGAAGCAGTCATTTTGTATAACAGACATGACACTGTGGGCCCCAGGCTACTGGCTGCATCATGCATATTCAAACCTACTGCACCAAGGGAAGTAAGAGGCAGGGATGGGGGAATAAATTAAAATTACATAATGCAGCCCCTGTTCTACTCTACATATTTACACGCACTCTACATAAGCTATAAACACACTGCAGCAACTAAACACACCAACTCTGCATCCACTCTACACACAATGGATACATCCCACATCTCAATTTAATTTACTTCTTTTTGCTTCATTATTGTTAGTGATTGACGTATATTGTTCTTGGCTAATATTTTAATACCATTTCTGAAGCATAATTGTTGTGACATCTAATTTAGTGTACATTGCTCTAAATATGTTCATGGAATCTATTGATCTAATCATTATCTTGATAAGTTTCATTTTAGTTCTAATTATCATGTATGACACAATGGTTGGGCAGATGCTCTGGTGAGGGGACAAGTGGCAGCATTTCATCCTTGGACCCAGGCAGCACAATATCTTGGGACAGCCCTGGTAACCAAAACAACTTAAGCTTAAAGGGTTACCCCAACCACAATGAACATGGTCATGGTGGCAGGAGTCAGTATGTGAAGTGTTTTGGCTTGAAACATTGCACATACTGAGATATTTGTAATTGTGTGCTGGGGACTAGTTGCACATAACCACATGTAACTCTGTTCCTGGGTTGGCTAATGTCAATTCTGTGTATACTTAACACCTGCACACACTTAACATTGCTGACAACTGCTAAAATCTTCCCTTTGCAGGTAGATCACCTGCAAAGGAAAGCTAACTCTCCTCTCCTACCTTCCCTCCCGATGGGCGCTCATTCCCACCACCCTCCATTGCAATCTTTTATTTTACATACCCTCCCTGCCTCGTTTCACATCCAATTGGTCCAATCACAGGTTTCTCTATGAAAAGTCTGTGATTGGACTACGCGTGGCCCCAGTGAGGTCAGGAAGAGGCACGGAAATAAAAAAAATAGTTTTTCAGCTTTTATTGAAATCGATGAAATCAAGTAACCCTTTAATGAAACAATTTTGGTGTATAGATCATGCTCCTGCAGACTCACTGCTCAATTCTCTGCTATTTAAGAGTTAAATCACTTTGGTTATACATCACTAGTTTTCCTGCAAGTAACTTGAACAGCCTTCCTAACACTTCCTGTAAAGTGAGCTCTAATGGTTATACTTCCTTTATTGCAAATTTTGTTTAATTTATAATTTCTTATCTCCAGCACTGTTAATAGCTTGCTAGACTTTGCAGGAGCTTCCTGTATATGATTAAGGTTAAATGCTGCACTTATGCAATAGCCTTCCATTTTTTTCCTGTGGGAAAGCATTGGATTGGCTGAAATCATCAAGACTGATGATCTCAGGCAGGGAGGTAAGGCTAGCCGCGATGTGTACGGTACAGCGAGGGAGAAGAGGTGAGTACACACCTTTTCCCTGCAAGCTGAGGGGGGCAGGACACTAAACAGGACACTAAACAGCCACATATTTTTTTGTTTTCATGTAGGCTGCATGAGTCACAGCCAGCAGAGGTGTTGCTAGACCTGCATAAACAGAAGCAAAAGTGATTTAAGTCCTACATGGCAGAGAATTGATCAGTGAGACTGCTATTGTCTATTGTAAGTGTGGAAACTTTATAGACCAGGTCGTCGTGTGTTTAGGTCTCTCTTTTACTTGCTTTCCTTTGCATGTCAGATAGTTGTTGAAAATGCCAAATAGTACACTGGATGAATTCTCTTGTATTGCATTATGCTGACAGGTGGAAAGTAGAAAAAGAAAAAAAATGCATATTATGCAAGTACTCAAAAATACATTTAGAAGAAACTTCAACTAAAGTGATCATTGTAGCTCATACCATTAAATAGTTATTTGATTTTTTCACTCAATATTCCTATACATAGACCCTTTATTAGTATTGCCTTTCATTTTAAGCTCACTAATTGAAGTTTAGTTAACTGTGCTTTATTTAGTACGCCTATGATTAAGCACACTCGAGCAGAAATCAAGTAATGCTAGCTACCCACATTACTGACCTGTGACATCTCATGTGTCTGTTGTCTACCTGTTGCTTTATTTAACCCCTTAAGGACACATGACGTGTGTGACACGTCATGATTCCCTTTTATTCCAGAAGTTTGGTCCTTAAGGGGTTAAAATTATTCAAGAAATCTCTAACCAAGACCTTTGACATGAATTAATTTCCCTCTATTGACAACAACATTTCATTTCCAGTTGTTTCTCCGACCATACCAAAGAGGTATTCTTGAATTAAATGTTTTTCTTAGTGACTAAATGATTTACAACTCGCATCAATTTTACCAGTCTCAGCAATTTTCATTTTTTTTCATGTTTATTCTGTATGTGCCATAAAGAATACACAAGAAAGAAGTAATGTGGACACCGGAGCTAGCATCGCCAGCAAATTGTATCAAAGACTTACAAAGAGTAGGTTGATGCCTGAAACTTTCCTTCTGGACAACATCCCTTCCTTGTGGACCTGAGTGTCCACTGTCCAACTTGTATTGATAGCAAAGGAGTAGTACATTTCTTTATACAGATGACATTATGACTAGTTTACTTTTTCTTTTTTTTTTCTCTTTTAAATGTGAACAGGAAAATACCTGTTGTCTATACCTAGGATTTAATAAGCATATAATCTAATCAGCATCATGGAAGTTGCTGTTTTAGAATCCATGGGTATCTACCTTTTGGGCACCCCTGGTCTAAAGGATTCAATCTTACACACACATGTATATATATATATATTTAATGAGGTGTGATTAGGAAATTAGCATTGGTCTCTGAAATAAACATTTGCAGGGTTATTCATTAAACAGGGACTTTATGAAGATGTATAAAAGTTTGTTTAAAATAGCTGAATTGGAATCATTCACCAACACTGCCATTTTTACACTTACCCTTTTTATGGTTAAAAAACGACTATTCCCTCGCAGTTCTCCGTCAATTCTCAATTTAGCGGATTACACTGATATTGTAAAGCAAAGCTCATTATTCATAGAGATTTTATATTGGTTAATGTTACATATATTTGAGAGAACCATTTGTCACAGCTGACAAATATATACCTACAGTAGTAAATAATAACATTAACTCATGATTACCATGGTAACAGATACGCAGACTACCTCACACACCAACAATAGCACATAACTCCCAAGAAGACAAAAGGGAAGTTGACAAAAATACCATACACTGACAAAGAAGTAGGAACGAGATAACTGGACTACAGGAAATCAGGGATTCTCTGCTGCTCTATTTTGTTTAACACATTCAGACTTCTGTATGCTAGTTGTAATTTCTATCTTTTATGGCAATCTGATAAAAGAAAATACCTTTTCAAAATGTGGCCTTTTTTATATGAATGCTGGGGCCTAATGAAACATGCTAGCACTCATTTCATAGTACATTGTGATACTTTCTTTTAAAAATTTTTCCAAAATGGAATATGAAGCAAATACTTTCTTTAAAGAAGGAATGTTGTACATGTTGACTAATGTATTCCTATTACCCATTGCATTAAATGTACTGAGTCTACGGCCTGTATTCTCCTAGATGGTTTATTCTGCTTACTGATTAGCAATTTTCCCATAGCGTTCAATGACAGAATTGCTATTCAGCTAACCGATTAAACCTTTACTCCAAGATGACAATCCAGCCCTATAAGTAGAGCTCTTAGAAAAGATATTGCAAATTTAAGTGATTCACATTTATTGTGTAACATCCTGCTTATATTCTCATAGAAAGCAGGCAAGCTACTTCAATACGACCTACCCTTCATAAACTACACTGACCGACCTAATATTCTTGTGGTCCAAAACATATTTGTGTGAATTTATGTTCTTTAGTAACACTTCATGTTGCTTCCTCAATATCAATGTCAAGTGTGTAGGTCAGTAATTCCCAGGTTGAGCTCTGGTTTCCTTTTTAAATACTATCTCCTTTCCGTAAATATAGAAATTCTGTGCCAGAAGAAATTCAGTCTGCAGAGATTAAAAATAATGCCGTAGGAATATTCTAAGCTAAGATATATAGGTATCTTATTCATAGGTTCACAGGCCATCTGGACCAGATGGTTAATTCTTGTTAATTATATGAGTGCATTGTAAACTCTTTCTCTCTCTCTCTCTCTCTTTCTCTCTCTTTCTCGCGCGCGCTCTTTCTCTCTCTCTTTTTCTCTCTCTCTCATCTCTCTTTCTTTCTTTCCCTTTTTACTTTTAATAATATAAATAAATAACATAACTCAGAGTAATTTGCAAATTTAATATAAATTCAATATTACATATATCTTTTTTGATTAGCCTGGTTATAGTCAGGTGTACAGGCAACCTCATTTTAAAGACACACAAATAAATGCAATGAATTTCGGGCCAAAATTGTCAAAGTGGAAAAATTCAACTAAATGTCAACTATCATATCAATCTAACTAGTTTGCACTAAAATGTTAAATTCACGTTTAGTTCCTTAGAATCCACACATTAGTTCATAACCCTGAACATGTTTAATAATTGTTCTATTCAATTCATGGGTATTGCTGTTGAAGGTATCTTTGGGGGGCTAGGTGATAAAGCGTTGCGCATGTAAAGTAAAGTTTAAAGCATATCCTGTAACAGTTTGTTTACATTAGTTAATTCACTGGAAAGATTGGTAAGAATTGCAGTTTTAAGCTTCTTCCTCTTGATTTATTGTGGTCAAAGTGGTCAGTTTTGACTGCAAGAGGCATGAGAAAGTAAAACAAAATATGTTTATGGACAACGCTAAAATAAGATTTTACCAAAAAAAATGACACTTGAATGTTTTATACATTTATAGGAACATTCCAAGCACCATAACCACTACACCCCCCTGTTGGTTATGTTGCCAGGAGTGCCCTAGCACAGTCCAAGTGCAATTTGTAAAACCATTTTAGAACCATATGTCAAATTACCTGGGTCCTCTGGGTGCATATTCTCTTAAGTGCATATACAATTACTGCATTTTCTTGAAATTAAATTATTGTATACCATTGTTTTGTTTTGTCTCCTCCTTTCGACTGATTAGTCATGAAGGTAGTAGAACTGACTCAAAAATGTTAATGGCGAGATCTGTCCATCTGTAATACTGTTGGGGTTTCTCCACATCTTCTCATATTCTATTATTCATTGTCATGCTTAACCCAATCTATTGTCTCTTTTGCCTAGTACTATGTTTGTGTTGAAGAATGCGTTCTTAGCAATAATGATAATAAATTAAACATTAATGATTATACACTAAAAGTAATAAAAAAAAAAAAATAGTCATTTCGGACAATGATACTTTTGATTATTTATTCCAGATATGTTTCCCTTTTCTGCAATGCTGGTTAAGATAGACACATTTTCAGTTAAAGGTACAACTGCCAAGCTACAAAAAGAAAAGTTTAAAATAGTCACTGTTTAGTTGATATACCCTCATTGGGGGTTTATGTAAAAATAGATTGCAAAAGCGGCATATCTCTTCATGTGGCTGTCCAATCAGACTTCCCAATACAATTAAATGATAAAGTATTTGCAAGGCAGGTGCCTTGGACAATTGTCTATCTCTTGTGTTTAGCTCCACTGGTTTATGCAACCCGGAAGTAAATGACAAAAAGAGATATCTAATGTATACATATACTGGATGCTAAGCAAGCCAGGACACATGCTTCCTACATAAAGCACTTCAGCAAGCTGAAGTTATTAAGGTGTCTGAAATGTCCCTTTAATTGTAAAAAAGAGAGCTTTATATTTCCATTCTGATCACCAAACTCCTTACCATTAAGCTTAACACAATGTAAGCTAATGATCCTAAAATAAACCTCCAGCATGGCTGACTTAACATCCAATGTATGTTTAAATTAGATGTCTTTTAATTACCTATGTAATTGTCAGCTGCGATTGTCAATTTTCCTAACTTCTATCTAATGGCTGACATTGCAGGGAACAAATGTACGGCTTCTTATACAGTTTAATTATTTCCTCAAGTCACAATTTCCTCTCAGTGATCACTGGTGTCAGTCTACAGCAGATTACGGTTTATTCTAAAGATGTTCCTCTGTAGATTGGGGTGCCTTTAGCAGAGATGTTAGTATCAGACTGAGTGGTTTGCTTCATTACGTTAGAGATTTCTAATTCTTAGTACACACTTCTGCATAATTTTGACAATCTCATAATTAAAGACAGATCTGTCAGTTCCCACTGTGACAAAGCTTAATTATAAGGACTGACTATGGCACAAAATACATAGTAACAGCTTCCTGCGTCTACTTTCATGCTTAGCTGCACAGGCAAATACAGTCATTTTTTTTCTTTTTTTGAGAAATCATACTAGCAAATGCATGCATTCAGTAAGTGTTCATATTTTAAAGATAAATTATTCTGTTCTAATAAACTGAGCACTTCTCAGGTATGAATGTGTGGGGTTTTTTTTCTTGAAATTTGCCTTTGGTTTTTAGTATATTCTCAAGTCAGTGAGGTCTGTCAGTGATAACCCCATTTGTATGACAAACCAGAGGCTCTGTCCTTTGCTGAAGCAAACATTAAAATGAAATGATAGAGAAGACTAATTAGACAGTTAATTCCATGCTTAGAATGTTAATTTAACATCTGAATTCTTCTTTTTAGTTGGGGCTCCAAATTTTCAGAGTGTTTAGGTTACGGTATCTGTTTCCCAGTGATAGCGAGAGATGACCATTCCATAATAAAGAGAAGGTCTAAAGAAGTTCTTAGTTAAGATCTGAGGTTTGTAGACAGCTTCTCATAGCTGATATCCTGGATTTTAAATAAAAAAAAATCAAGATTACACTGAGAACGCCATCGCAGGGTTTCATAAAGCGTTAGGTGCGAGAAGCATTGCAAAGAAGGAGGATTTATGAGGATTATGATACAAATTATGGAAAAAAAGGGATTGACAATAAAATGGGAAAATTAGGCCAGAATAGTGGTTCACAGTTCTTACCACACACTGAACTGCACATAAATTGATACAAACGTGTTTGTACCGTATATGTTTCAACTAAGAGTATGTAAACAATACCATTTACAAGCCACTGATAAAGTGCTTTCATAGTTTTTTTTCCCTGTCATTAAATTATGCCCGTTCCAAAAAGCTTGGGAACCACTAAAACAGGGTAGTGGAACTTGTACTAATTGAACTGTTTAATTTGTGCTAGTGCAAGAATTTTAGGTGGGTTACATGGAGTGTATTTTTTTTTTTAATGTATTATCTTGATTATGACTTTAAATTGGAGGTAAAGCTTCTTAAGTGTGTCTCTTTAAAGTCTTGGAGATGGAGTTTTATACAGTAGTGAGTGTTAGAGGCCGTGATCTGAAATTGCAACACTTGTTTTGAATGAGTGACTAATAGACCATGTTTTACATTCTGCACTCTCCTACCTTTATAATGACAATGTAGGTGACCTGAAAGGTAACCAGTCTTCTAGATTTATTTCAGTTTAGGTACTATCAGGGTATAGGTGATGTGTAGTGATGACCCTGGATCCAGCTGTAGATTTAAAAAATAACACATATATTACTCATGGGCTTGATTGACAGATAAACGCTGTGTAGAACAGAGGCTGCTGTCATCACTTCCAAAAGAGGAAAAATGCCTGTAATTCAATGTTTATCTTTTGGATGAGCAAGAGGTCTGCTCTTCTTTTTTCTTTTCTTTTTAATGTAGAGAAAAGCCTAAATTCAAGATAAGAACAACCAGCAGTAAATATCTTTGAAAACAATAAAATTGACTGCTGTAAATTGTAAATTTCCATCTTTAGGTCAAATAGCCAATAGGAAAAAAAATTTCAAGACAGTTATGTTTTCAGTTTTGCTATTTGACCTTAAATGCGTATTTCCCTTAGACAATGCAGTCTTAAGTGAAAACCCCTGTCAATCTATAAAACTGAAACAAATGTCTTTATTTACTGTATAGTGAGTTGTGGTGAGCTTACAATTTGTAATGTGATGTAGGAGACATTAAAATAAATGCTATAAGCAAGTTCTCAACTAATCACTATTTACAGGCCCCCATTTATTTATTTGTGTAAATGCTATAAAAAAAAAGACTGCATGATCACTCACTTAGTAGAGGCCTTAGAAGAAAATGCACATTTTTGTACATTTAAAAGAGGATATCTGGGTCTGTGGAGCACAATTGAGACTATATATAGTCTTATGTTTTGCATATTAACATAGTGCAGATCTGTTAATGAAAATTATATGACATCTGCCCAATAAGGTACACATGCCAAAAAAATGTATTTCTAAATTTTTTCATATTACCCTGATCACTATTCTAATTCCACTTTATGGATCACATGATTTTTTTTTAGGGGTGCACGTTTCATGATGGATATTTTTTAAGGGAAAACAACAGATATGAATCTAAACACCAACAAGAATACTTCATACTCAAGAATATTATCACCATTATTCAACATTTGTCACAGCAAAGAATACAGTGCACCCTAATGCTTACAAGCTGATTCCGATTAATATAACAGTCATATACATACATGTGTTAAATTTATATATCCGTATGTTTATATTATTGTGTGTTTTTAACATTATATTTACACTATTGTAACAATGCAGTGTTTGTGGACCCAGGACATACCCAATGTATCCTTCCTGGTAAAATATTTTATGAATAAATGTGTGCGTGTGTACCATTCATAGTATATATATTTGCATGACATCCTTAGAATACACAAATGCTCGTTGTGGTGACCTAAACTGCGTAATTAGACATGCCATAAATTGCCTACATGCTGCTGGCTGCATTACCAACATTACTAGAGCCTAATGGATAACATAAGTATGATTATTACATTGTTTATAGAGTTAACAGCTGTCATTATGTGTCTATCGACATACCTGTATGTAGCTTGTCAGCATTTCTTATCTGCTCATCTGGAACTAGTTGCTTTTAAGATGGTTGTACACAAGTAGTTGGAAGAATGTCTTTTATCTGATGGTCGTTGTGGAAGCTATCAGTCTTGTGTTTTTCTTCTCAGTAGGTAATGTTTATGATTGAAGATCTAAAAGGAGATGGAAACTGGTAGTACTCATTACAAAGTGATGATGTCTCTAATGCTTCACTTTTCCCCCTTTCTCATATTTTCTCTAAATAATTTGAATGGATGTTTTATCCCCCTTTTTTGCTCCCCTTTTTTTATTTTCTGTCCCCCTTTTTTATAATTTTTTAAATGTTTGTAAAAGTATTGACAAATCTTTTCATTTGACTATTAAAAAAAAGTAGCATTTTTAAAAAAAAGTAGCATTTTTAAATGAAATGGATATTTCTAAATAATACATAATTAAATGTAAAATATGAAACATGAGTAAAACTTCTTTACCAACCGTAATATCTAACTTAAATATTTCTTATATGAATAAGAAAGGGTAGCAACATGTGCAAAAAAAATAAGTAATTAAAAAAGCCATGTTGAAAGAATAATGCAATAAAACCCTCTGTTTACGAAGATTGCTCTTTCTAAATATGCAAACACATTTCACACTTCATTCTACATTTGCTCATGTACTTTTAGCAAACCAAACCAAAGAGAAATCAAGCTTGAATTAGACCCAAAAGGACCACAAAGAAACCATGCCCTTCTCCGTTTCGTCCTATGGAACCCAAACGGATGAAACTGTGCTGTCAGTGAATGGGTGTTGTGTTTGGATAGGTTACATCTGTGTTTAAAAGGGATCTGTAACATCTCTGGAAATTCCACCATTGAATAAACCATTATAATCATCTATACTTTGTGTTCGTTCATTCATTCTTGTGATGTTCCATTGTTTTACATGTAGGTTTAGTGAATAACAGGAAACTATATTGGAGCCACTCAATTCCAGGGTCAAGGTAGATACAGCTGTATGGGTTCTTACATTTTATTATATTTTATAGACCCCACAAACACATATTTGTTAAATATAGGAGATAAGCAAATATAATATAAAAACCCTGGGAAGGGACACTTACCTTTTAAAACAGTGCTCAAATGCTAAAATGGTACCTAGAGAGATGTGATATTAATCTGAAACATGACGCCTGTCTATGCTCATCTGAATATTCAGCAAGGTATTCTGGGAGAATATTGGAAACTTGATCTGTCGTTACTACTTTGTCCGAGAAATACTGTTTCCAAGGCCCGCCTTGCAATATGTAGGACCCTGCACAACTGTATGTTTTGTTTTATAAGAAAGATAAGTTATAATTGGTAATGTATGCCGTAGGCAAAAAAAATGTTTATAACTGTGTTTTTCTAACTTTTGCATAATTCATTCTGATATGTTGTACACGAGTGAACATTAATCACTGGTTACAGTAATAGTTTGACTGGGATAAAGCCCTTTGGCTCACAAGTGGAATCATATAAGGATTTTACTGTAATCATTCTGGAGAGGGATGGTTTGCAGCTATTTTAGAATAACAATTACAATTCCCAATACTGTCTGCTTTAGTGAATACTCCAGTTAAGGACACCTTAATGCAGATGATATATGAATAAAATGCATTTCCCCTTTTTACCATAAATTATTTCTCCTTAATGCATGTAGTCAATATTTGTAATGTATAATTAATTACGGTAATCAGAAAAAAAGATAATTTTGTTCTTGTATTTTTAAACAATCAATATAGGCATACTATCTAAATCAAATAGTAATTAAAGGGACTCTCCACTATTTAAAATAAATAAATTAATCCTTATTTAGTAGATTTACCCCAAATCAAAACATGCGCGCATTTAATTTTGCACATTTTCATTTTTCATCTAAAACAGCTTGCATAAGCTGCAGATCTCTTGTCTGCATTACTTTGCAATTGCATGCCTCTTAAGTTTCGCTCTGCTGAGCTAAGCAATTAGAAAGTAACAGAACAGGCTCGCTGATTAACAACCCTGGAAATCTGGTAGGCAGTAATAGTATCTTGTAAATTACCTTTTATAATTCTTTATTTTTATTGTGCAAAGGTGAACAAGTTGTCCCGCACCATCACAATAACGAGTGCAAGAGCATGCATATTACATAACGAAACATAATACATTCAGTACTAACAGTCCTAAGCTCTCATGCGCTTCGTTTTGCTATTTCAGCACATTTTTTGTGTAAAACATTATAAAACAGAAATGTGAAGCATTGCAGGGTTATGTGATTGTACGTCTTAGAAGTCGGTCTGTATATGCCTAGAGGTCTGTTAACATTAGAAGGAACTATTGATGAACGTTTAACATTGAAGGAACGATATTGCAACATATTAGTATGCATGAAAGGGCAACAGGTATACAGGGCCACGCTGCTGCATGTATTTTCACTACATGCGGACAGTATGGCGTCATACGTCAAACAGTACTTTTAATGAGAATACATATAGGGATAACCTGTTCGGCAGCCGTAGTACGTTAGGTTAAGGTCTTGTAGCCTATCACGCCTATAGGTAGTGTGGGTTCGTATGGGGTTCGTTATAACTGCACGTGTAATATGAGGGATGTACATTTTACTCATTGGCTTGGGTATTCGTTCGGTGCAGGGGTATTAGCCAGCGGTTGTGTCTGCTAAGTGTTTAACAGTTATATACCTTAGCTAGGTCTGTATTAGGGACTCGCAGTAGCAATTGGTGTAGGTGGCTAGGTCTACTATCTTATAAGTGTCGTTGTGTAGTAGACAGTGTTGCTGTACCTAAATTGCCTGCTGTGTGCCGTGTCCCTCAGCACAGATTTAGTATCTCTGTGGAGTGTTCTCCGGTAGTTTGAGCATATATTTACTTCCGGGCCCATTATGGGCGTCGCGGCTACAAATTAAGTGTACCGGGGATACGTGGGGCTTGCAGGTTTGGGACATAATTGTCGCAGGGGATAGGCTAACACTTATTTAATGCTATGAATTACGCAACATAGGGTCTGAATATAATGACAGTGGCTCAAAACCCATTCTACTACACAACTGATGTGGAGCTACGTTGGCAGTCTGTATGTAAATTACCTTTTAGAGTGGTGAAAATTTTTATATTTCGCTCAACCAACTGGTTAGCAAAGGCTTAGCCATTGTTATCTCCGTAAAGAAGATTTCAGGAAAATTACCACTAACTCTTGCTGTGAACTGATACTCTCAACTCTTCCTCAAAATAAATAAAATAAAAACAGAATACTTATCAGTCACTTTTGTTACCCTTCTATCATCAAACCCAACTTTGTACATATTGAATAATTACATGATATCAGGGGTAGATATGTAGGGGGCATCAGGGCTATTGCCCCCCTCCCTGTGCTGCATACACATGGTGGTTTGAGTTTCAGCATTATTTTGCCATCTCGGTTTCTGGCCTCCAGAGAACCTACAAGGGGGCAAAATAAATATGCTTCTTGCACCTGCTCTCATGCAGTACAGCTCAGCCTGCACATGAAGAAAGCACACCTCCTGTTCTCCTTCTCAGCGATCAGCAGCGCAGCAGCAGAGCTGGCCAAAGCTCAGAGCTGCTGGGCCAATTGGAGGAGAGCGGGCTGTACTGTGACTTCACCGTCATAACCCAGCGAGATCTTATGAAGCAGCATCTCCCACCAGGAATTAGGATTCCACCCTCCATGACCCAGGGTAAGCATCAGGGACACTTGATCTATTTTTTTACAATTTTTAATTAAAACTATTTTAGATTTTATTCTTTCCCTTCAGCTCCTATCCCCCTACTACAGACCATAACCTCCAATTACAGACATTATCTTCCACAACACTTCCTCCCCCCTACTACAGCCCCATATTATTATTATTATTATTATTATGATATTTATATAGCACCATCAAATTCCGCAGCGCTTTACAATGGGTGGACGAACAAACATGTAGTTGTAAACAGACAAGTTGGACACACAGGAACAGAGGGGTTGAGGGCCCTACTCAATGAGCTTACATGCTAGAGGGAGTGGGGTAAAATTACACAAAAAGGTAAGGATAGTATTAGACTAGTGACAGTTGCAGAAGAGGAATCAGTCGGGAGCTATTAACAGTTTAATTGATACGCTTTTATGAATAAGTGGGTTTTTAACGATTTTTTGAAGGAGTGGAGACTGGGTGAGCATCTAACGGAGGAGGGAAGCGAGTTCCACAGGAACGGTGCAGCCCTCGAGAAATCCTCAAGGCGAGCATCAGAGGTGGGAGTACGGACAGAAGATTGACGTAAGTCTTCAGCAGATCGTAAGGGCCTAGACGGGACATACTTGTGTATAAGGGAGGATAGATAGGTGGGAGCAGCATTATGTAGAGATTTGAAAGGAAGAACCAGAATTTTAAATTGAGCTCTATATTTTATAGGAAGCCAATGTAGGGACTGACAGAAGGGTGAGGCATGGGAGGTGCGGGCGGACAGGAAGATGAGCCTCGCCGCCGCATTCATTATGGACTGTAACGGTGCAAGTTGGGAGCACGTAAGAGCACTGAGAAGTGGATTACAGTAGTCAAGGCGAGAAAGGACAGTGGAATGGACCAACACCTTAGTCGCATCTGGCGTTAAGTAGGGGCGGAAGCACGCAATTTTTTTGAGATGGAAATTACAGGATTTGGCGATAGATTGAACATGAGGCTTGAAGGAGAGGTCGGAGTCAAAGAGAACACCTAGGCAGCGAGCCTGCGTGGTGGAGCTGATGGTAGCACTGTTGACTTGGAGGGAGACAGACACAGGAGTAACAGCACTTGAGGGAGGAAAGACCAGAATTTCAGTTTTGGTCAAGTTTAGTTTAAGGAAGTGGGCAGCCATCCAGTTAGAAATAGCAGAGAGGCAGTCAGAGACACTAGTCAAGAGGGACGGGGAGAGATCAGGAGAGGACAGGTAGATTTGCGTGTCATCTGCATAGAAATGATATTGGAAGCCAAAGGAGCTAATGAGTTTACCAAGGGAGGCAGTATAGATGGAGAACAGTAGGGGACCAAGGACTGAACATTGGGGGAGGACACCAACAAAGAGGAGTTGGGGAGAAGAAGCAGAGCCAGAGAAAGAAACACTGAAAGAGCGCTGGGAGAGGTGGGAGGAGCACCAGGAGAGAGCAATATCTTGTAGACCGATATTGCGGAGGATGAGAAGAAGCTGTTGATGATCAACAGTGTCAAAAGCCGCAGACAGGTCAAGGAGAATTAGGATAGAGTAGTGACCACGAGATTTTGCAGCGAGTAGATCATTGGATACTTTGGTCAGTGCCGTTTCCACATCCACCACTATACCCCTACTATAGCCCTATATTCCCCACTACACCATCTACTACAGCTCCATATGCCCAACTACAGAACCTACCTCCTATTTCTCACTACTACTACCCCATACCTTTTAATTACAGCCCCCAACTCCCCAATGAGAGCCCATATCCTCCCAATAACAGCCCTGTCTCTTACTACATCCCCCTATCCCACCATTACATCCCACTATCCCCACTACAGACCCTATTTCCCCTCTACAGCCCGCACCCCTCCACTAAAGCACCTAGCCCACAAACTACAGCCACTATCCCCCACTACAGCCACTAACCCACCTACTACAGACCATAACCCCCTACTACAGTTCTAAATATCCTTCTACAGCTCTATAGCTCCTACTACAGATTCTACACTTTAGCCACCTAGCCCCCACTACAACCCCCTATATCACATTATAGCTGCTATCTCCCAACTACAGCCTCTATCTCCCCACTACAGCCTCTAACCCCCCACTACATCCCCTAAGCTCCCACTACAGCCTCTAATCCTCTACTACAGCCTGTAACACCCCACGACAGCCCCCTAGCTCCCCACTAGAGTCCCCTTATACAGCCGTATTTCCCCAACTACAGCCCCTTTCCCCTAAACTACATTCCCTTATCACCTACACTACAGCCCCTGTTTCCCAACTACAGCCCACGACCAGTGCCTGTGTTGAGATATGGTTCTAAATTTGCCCCTGCATTAAAAACAGCATTTTCTTTTTATGCATGTCTTACATTGAAAATACAACTAAAGAATATTGGGACACAATAAAGGCAAATGTGCTTTGCGGGAATTTAAACCACTGTCTTTTATCGACAGAAAAAAACCTCACACATTCTCAACAGAAGGGTTCCTATTATGTTTTTCAAACTGTGTATCAAATACTTGCAAACTGATTTTGAAAAGAGACAATCTTTCTTGTAATGGTTTGATTGAATAGTATTTTTTTTTTTGATCTCACAATGAGTTTAATGTTTTCAGAAGTCATAATCATCAAGCATTTCATGTTCAAGGAACGCTAAAGGCACCCACACCACTACATCTCAATGAGATATATCAACAGAGCTTCATAGGATAGAGGGAGTTGGCAGGTTTACATTCAGGATCTCCCACTTTCATTTGAAATGAAGAATCATGGTTGGGGTGAGGCCACGTGTTTTGAAAAAAATCGTATAACCCTCATTTTAAAAAGATTGTTTTCCATTGTTTTGGGGAAGAGGTAGGCATCACTCCTGGAATCATTATGGAGGTACACGCATCAGAGAATATTTCTAAAAACACACTTATGGCAAATGTAAGGTTACAGGTTTTTTTCAGAAATGTTTACGTAAAACTCATCAATCTCAGTAGGCCACACCAGTTAATAATTTTTTTATTTAAATCATTTTTATTTTTGCATCCAAACTGGTAGAACGTTGCCTTAAGTGCATCTATGAACAAGCCTTCACTGCTCCGGTACCTGGAGTGTGATTTTAATACTACTCAAAAACAACCGTAGTTTAGTGCATATAGGATTTCCAGACATTATTATTATTATTATTGCCAATTATATAGCGCCAACAGATTCTGTAGTGCTTTACAATATTATGAGAGGGGGATTTAACTATAATAGGACTACAGGAACAATAGGTTGAAGAGGACCCTGCTCAATCGAGCTTACATTCTATAGACATCACCATCAGCTCTTAACACTTATACTCATCTTCAAAAACGGAATAGATATCCCGGGGGAGAATATATATGTATACATATAAAGTAACTCTGTGATCAGATACAAAAGGGTATCAGGACACAACGCAATGCCTATAATGCTTATAACAGCCACTGGATCATTGATGGGTATCTTCTCTTGCCACAGGGCATAAGGAACATTTGTTCAGGAACCAACCACTCAGATACCCACAGCTGCATCTGTCAATCATTGACTGCATCCTGTGAGTCACACTTCCAGAGATAGTCATTAACGTGTGAATTGTTGGGAATTCCAACTGAATTCAAAGTGAATATGACATTTTAGGCCAAATTAACTAGACTGGAAATATTCATCTATGAATTCAGTTAGGCTACTTTGAGCTATCAATTTAAATTTGAAATTCCAGACAATAAGCACTGAAGTGAATAATTCTGGTAGATGGAACTGAGATAAATAATCTACACACAGACAGCTGGATATTTAAAACAATGTTCCGAAATTAGGACACAGTTTACGCCATGTTATAGATTGTACAGTCTCATCTAACTTTCAATCCTGAATATAAGGGGGCCACCTGCAGAATTAAGATTAGGACCCATTAACATTACAGATAACACATAAATAAGTATACGCTAAAACTTAGAATTGTGAGGAATTGAAAACCCAACTGCAAAATTAATGCCGACATAGCCAAGTTGTGACTAAAGTGCTGAGATGGAGAATTTTTCTGAATCAGCTGTTGCCTTCATTTTGCCATTCAGAATTCAATTCCCCATCATTTAGATTGATATTGTAATCTTCAATTTAGTGTTCAACATGAATTATTCATTATTTTTTTTGCAACTAGTTCTATATATAAAAAAAGCACATGTATTTTGATATTTTCTGAATAAGGAGTTTTTATTTATGTACAGCCCCGAGGAGCATCTGTAGTAATTTCCATATTCACATCTATAGTGTATGATAAAATTGCCATTACATCATTGTGTAAAGTAAATCTAAGCCTTAAAAACATGGAAAAAAACAAACTGAAATGAACACTGTACGCAGCATAGTGACTAGGATTTCCATCTTGAAACGACACAGGGGTTTATTTTCTAAATTATTAATTGTAGGGAGTTAAACCAAATTGCAAAAATTAGGCTAAAATTATTTTTCTTTTCTATAAATTCATCTTTATTAAAATGTTATACATGCAAAAAACAGTTGACATCTTTTTTTGTGTTTGTAGACAAATGAAGGCACATTTAGTAAACATGGGCATCATATATATGAGAAATAAGTTAAATATATATATATATATATATATATATATATATAGTATGTATACCCTTAGATTTTCTTATAAATAAAAAAAAAGGAGAAGGAAACATAAAAAAAAGCCTTCATCAGAGTATAGACTATCAAAAAAAAGAAATAAAAAACTCAACCCATACTCAAACTTCTCATCCTTGGGGAAGAGAGAAGGAAAGGTTTGGTCCCTAACACAAACGTGCCTAAGGCCCTTTTTCTAAGCCTTGGGGGTAGTTAAAGATGTTCCATTTTTTCCAACCAATTAGCTCATATGCCGTTAGTTTGAGTCTTAACATTGGCTGGGGTTAAAAATCACTCTTTCCATTTTTAATTGGTAGTTGAGTTGAGCTTTAATAGTATACCAGTCTGGAATAATTTGACTTTTCCAGTTTCTTGCTATTACAAATTTCACTGCTGTAAAAACATATAAGAGTAGTATTAAATTTTTTTTTTTTATTTTGGGAGAGGTTAAGGTGAAAAGGTCCTGGACTAAAGGGTATATTACACCACAGAATTTTGTCTAACGTATTTGGAATCTCTGCCCAGAACTCCTTGATACCAGAACAGGTCCACCACATATGTAGATAATCGGCTTCTTGTTCCCCACATTTCCAACAAATGAATGATGCGCTTGGATATATATTTAATTTTTTTAGGGGTTAAGTTCCATTGATTAAGTAGCTTATATTGGAGTTTATTTAAATTCAAGCAGTGAATATTCTTTCTTGCATTAATCAGTGAGTTATACCAATCTTTCAAAGTGATAGAAAATCTCAGTTCTTGTGTTCATTTTTGTAAGTCTATCGGGATTTGAATTCTCCCCTGTTTTATTAATAATGAATTGCAAGTAGAAATTATTATTTTTTTTTTGTATATTTTCTATTTGTGACTTGGTCAAATAATTGAAGATTCTTCCTTTCAGGTTGAGTTATTAAATGTTTTAATAGAAATGCTCGAACTTTAAGATACTTTAAAATAGTTAAAACATGAGTATAACAAAGTTGTAGAATGTTCCTAATTCTACTAAATACTGTCGACATTTTCAAATTTAGATTTAATTTCAATACAACTGTCCGATTTGTTCACTAAAGTGAAAAATCAAAGTGGATTTCAAATTCAAGGAAAAAATAACTGACCTGGAAATATTCTTTAACCCCTTAAGGACACATGACATGTGTGACATGTCATGATTCCCTTTTATTCCAGAAGTTTGGTCCTTAAGGGGTTAAGCCAGCTATGTTTCCAATTTGGCTACTTTGGCTTTAAATTTGAAATCCGCTGTGAATATCTCTGCTTGTGTTTATCAATCAAAACCCTCAATGCTTTCAATGCTTTTTTACATCCTTTAGTGTAACATACCTTTAGAGTAGAGTAAGGATTTAATTTATTTTTTTTTATCTCTGCTGATCGTGATATATTTATCTATTTTTTTGTGATTCTCATAAATGATGATATGATGATTATGCCATTATCCTGTTGATTTTGAATATCTGGAGTATTTTTCCAGTATGTGAAAAAACAAACCCCATTCTGTATTGGCGGGAAGGTTTAAAATTACGAGGTCATTTTATTGTGTACTTGCCTTGTTCTGCCCTGATTTGGAAGGGTAGATTATAATAAATACTTCTATCACATTAGATTGAAATCGGGTTTATTTTTTGGTAATCCATTTGATATTTAAAGATTTACTCCATTCTGAACAAATCTTGCTATGCTCAGGAAAATCATTTAAAGGAGCTAAACAGTAGTTGATGTTTCTCAGTTGACTTCAGGTTGGTGTTTTGTCTGTGCAAGAGGCAATGCCATGTTTCCTGGTGGCTTACATTAAATATTTTTTTTTTAGCTAGATGGTATCAAACATTATAGGATTAACTTTGTGTAAAATCCTCTTTGGTAATTAGAGACTGATTTCTGCTGATCTATAGAAACACTATAAAAACCTTCAACTAATAATTCTTAAAAATAACATAGTCTGTCAAATCCAATAACAGTTAGTGATCTTAAAGCTCAAGATTGTTAGCGAATATTTAGCTGTGGACTTGTAGCCTCCAGACATAAGACCTTTTGTTTTTATTGATTTAAGCAGACAAAGTGGGCCTTCTGTAAAGTCCTAAGAAATCCCAACATGTGCACTTATATACTATGACCGCCTTGAACCTAGAATCTGGAGAAATTAGTCACATGGAAAATAAATCTTCAAAATAAATAAATAAATAAATATATATTAGTGTTTTGATTTTAATAGGTTTTGAGTACCTTATCAAGATAAAAAAAAAAGTCTTTTTTTTGTTGTTATAGAAATAGAAAAAATAGAAAACACAACACATACTTTATTAAACCTATTTGCCAATTAAAGAATAGTGTTTTTTTTTTCCAACAGACTACATTAAAAAAAAAAAAAAAAGATTTTCAAATAAACAGAGGATTATTAACTAATTTTGTTAGTTGGAGTGCAGATGTTGGATAGAGAGAAAAGAATGGATATTGTCCATGCCTCCAGCTAATTTTATATCTCTATAGGTTGTCTGGCTGAAAGAAAAAGCGTCTGTTACTGTAGTGCTTTCTCTAAACCAAGGATGAACAGTTAATATCCTAAGATTGATCGTAGTTATTACACTAGGCTGCTTCATAAAATTGCTCTTGGAAGCAACTTGTTTGATTTCATTGTGAAATGCATGTCATAAGTTCATGGGGATGTACACAAGTAATACAATGATTGGGAAATATGGAAGGCACAGCCCCATTTCTGCTTAATAGTTTCGGTTGTTAATCTGTGGTTTCCTAAGGAAGGTCAATGGGCTGGAACAGAAACTCATAGACCTAGTCATGCAACCCAACACGTACATATAGTAATTAGACAATCTGGATACCCCTATAGTGAGCATTAAAATCACACAGATATAAATAGGCATAAATACACACTTAATACAATACAAACTAAGAAAGTGCAAAAAGAATCAGTTTAAAAATATGAATATCTAATATCCATCTATGACATTTATCAGCCCCCCAAATTATAAGCATAGTTAAAAAAAATCTGAAAAAGTCATTCCTTAGTGGACAGGCTCCTAGTGCAGTCCAGTATAACAGCACCACACAATCGTATAAAATATAGCATCCAGGTTAAGCAAAAGCAAAAAAAAAAAAAATCAATTATTCTGTGTTCACAGGATTGTGTGGTACTGATGTATTGAATTGCACTAGGAGCTTATCCAATGGCTGATTTTATTATATGATTCTATAAATGCATGCTACACCAAATACCAGTTATACCAATGCTTTCAAAATCAGGCTCCGAGGTGATGACATATTACAACTCACACAATTTTCTGCCCGTCTATTGCGTTCAAAGCATTTTTAGAGTAGAAGTCCTTCAACATTTGAGGGAAGTTTGAAAACCCTGATTTACACTTTATATGCACCGTGACTATTGAAGTTATTCAATAAACACTATCTTGTGGTGAATTGGAAACTGAATTGCAAAATGGAGGCCTAAATTAGCAACTCAGCTTTTTTTTTCTCTCTACTATTTTCAGAGATGGATTAAAATTGCCCAGGGACCTAGGCAAGGTGTCAGATTGTCCCTATTCCTAGAGCCCTGATATCTGTTTCTGTGGGTGGTGTGTGTTGACTGAGTGTTGTGTGAGAGTGTGTGTAGTGGCTGAATGTTGTGTGTGGAGGAGGCTGAGAACTGTATGGGGAGAATTGAGTGTTGTGTGTACAGTGACTGAATGTTGTGTGTGGGGAATCTAAATGTTGTGTGTGCATTGTGCGTGTATTGTTTGCCCTGAATCCTCCTTGCTTACCTTTCCTGAGGTCCAGTGAAGGGTGAGCAGAATCCTGGATGTCTAGTGAAGGGTGAGCTGGATCCTTGGTGCTCTGGTAGGGGAGCTCCATGACTCAGAGAGTCGGCTGTGACATTATGAGTCATTAAGAAGCACCGGAGGGACCATGAAGTAAGGAAGCACAGAGACATTTTGATCTTCACAGGGCCCTCTCAGAACCAAAGCTACAGGTCCAGGCCCTAAGCAGCCAACTTGGTCACCTAACAGGTAATCCAGCTATTTTGCCTAAAATATGCTAGTTTTATCAATGTTATATAATGTGCAGTTTATTGAATAAACTGCTCTGTGGATTTTTGCATGTGTGCATAGTGTGAAGGCATGTGTATTAATGTGCCTTTGTATTTCAGTGTGTGTAGAATGTGTGAATGTATATAGAAATATAGGGAGAGAGTGTCTCTGTGTGTGTGAGAGTGAATGTATTTGTATGTATCATCAGTATTTATGAATGGATATATACATGAGTTTATTGCAAGTGTGTGAATGTACGGATGCATTTGTGTGTAGTAAGCGTGTTTGCAAATGCAAAAATGTATCTCTATCAGTGTGTTTATATTTTTGTAAATAGACTTACCGTATATACTCGAGTATAAGCCGAGTTTTTCAGCCCATTTTTTGGGCTGAAAAACCCCAACTCGGCTTATACTCGAGTCAAGGTCTGTATTATGGCAATTTTCATTGCCATAATACAGACTGGGGGGAGAGGGGGGCTGGCAGAGCTATAACTTACCTTCACAGCAGCTCCCTTCTCTCTCCTCCGTCCGTGCAGCTCCCAGGTCAGCTTCCTCTGCAACTCTCGCGAGAGCCGCGGGGTCAGAGCGTTGCCACGGGTTACCGTGGCAACGCTCCGCGCGGCCGCGAGAGTTGCAGAGGAAGCCGACCTGGGAGCTGCACGGACGGAGGAGAGAGAAGGGAGCTGACAGGAGCTGCGGTGAAGGTAAGTTACAGCTTCCTGACAGCCCCCCTCCTACAGCCCATCCACTGGACCACCAGGGAGTGAGAGCCCCCCTCCCTGGCCAGCTAACAGGCAGGGAGGGGGGACGAAAAAATAAAAATATTAATAAAACAAATAATAAGAAAAAAAAATATTAAAATAATAATAACAAAAAATAATAATACAATTAATAATAAAATAAAAAAATAATTACCGGTACCTAAAAAAAAATATTAAGATAATAATTAAATAATAATTAATAAAATGCCCAACCCCCACCAATGCTCTGCGCGCACACACACACACACACACACACACACACACACACACACTGCATTCATACACACACTGCACTGCATTCATTATATACACACTGCACTCATACACACGCACTGCACTGCACTCATACACACACACACTGCACTGCATTCATTATACACACACTGCATACACACTGCACTCATACACACACACTGCACTCACACATACACACTGCATTCATCATTCATTATATACACACTGCACTCATATACACACTGCACTCATATACACACACTGCACTGCATTCATTATACACACTCATACACACTGCACTCATATACACACACTACACTCATACACACACTGCATACACACTGCACTCATACACACACTGCACTGCATTCATTATATACACACTGCATTCATACACACACACACACACTGCACTCATATACACACACTGCACTCATATACACACACTGCACTCATATACACACACTGCACTCATACATACACACTGCACTCATACATACACACTGCACTCATACATACACTGCACTGCATTCATTATACACACACTGCACTCATATACACACACTGCACTCCATTCATTATATACACACTGCACTCATACACACTGCATACACACACACTGCATTCATATACACACTGCATTCATTATATACACACGCTGTAAATAAATATTCAGTTAATATAATTTTTTTAGGATCTAATTTTATTTAGAAATTTACCAGTAGCTGCTTCATTTCCCACCCTAGTCTTATACTCGAGTCAATACGTTTTCCCAATTTTTGGGGGTAAAATTAGGGGCCTCGGCTTATATTCGGGTCGGCTTATACTCGAGTATATACGGTAATAACATTCCCTTAGTAGTAAATGCATTTCTATACAACCTCATATCCAAACAGCAATATAAGCACTACAGAAATAAATAATCAAAGGAAATAAAAGTGTTTTTTTTTCTTTGCAGGTAAAATATCCTTAGCACTGTGGTTTTATCCCTCTGCCTTTTAACTGTCTGACTTTTTTTGTTTAAATGATTTTATAGCAAGCACTATAGGGCAAATCGTAAGCAATTCTTGATAAACATCATGACAATTCTCAGTTTTCATAGCGTTCTATTATACCCAGGGTGGTTATATATCTGCTAATAGCCATATAACACAAAGACTGGATAACTATCAAACTGTTCAGAGAAAGTTGGCAGATATGCCATTAAAGCTATTGTAACAGTTTACTGATTTCTTTTATTTGTTTTATGGTGTATCCTTTTTATTACACAATAAAAGGAATGAGTTACATAGTATGTGTGTTTACTGTTTAACTGTTATGTTTCCACTTCTGAGGAAAATGTAAATAAAGGTACCAATGAAAAAAAAATAAACAAATTTAATGAATACAAATGTATACATGTATTTTTAACACTAGAGTGTTATTATAACTATTTAAATTATTAAGTCTACTAAATTAACCAAATTAAAGCGTATACCTTACCTTATATCCCAGCACTGGTTATCACCGTGGGCAAGTTGCCTCTGCCTTCTCATATGGAAGCACTGGGAGGCTAGTGAGCATGCTGGCAATTGCCACGCTGTTCCAATCAGCATCTCCCCAAAGAGATGCATTGACTCAACGCATATGTCTATGTGAAGCATTTGGCGTTTCCATGTTGAGTGTGGAGACACCAATATTCAGTTCTGCAATCTCTGCATGACCTCAACCAGGAAGCCACTGTATTGTATTTCTAAATGACAACCGCTGGAGGTGACATTAGGCAGTATACAACCTGCAGCGACAGGCACTTTGTCTGAGAACCACTAAAATTAAGCTGTAATGGTCCTGGTGCCTAGAGAGCCCCTCTAAATGAAAGATATCTACGATGTAAATGAAAGAATTCTATTATGTCCTTCATACTGGGAGGTTTGTCATAAAAGAGCTAACAACAGGGAGGCATAACCAGGCCTTTCACATTTTCAAAGTGTAAACCACCTATAAAATACTCCCGTTGACTGCATTGGAATTTCATTGCAATGCAAATTTAAATGATATATTAAGACAAACCAAAGACTACCTGCTCTCATTGGCAAGTTTGAGAATTGCAATACTTGATAAAAGATGGAGCTTCCATTGTCAAGTTTTTTTTGTTCTCGTCAATGATGGCTTTGGGAAGTCATCTTCTTGCACACTGCAGGATATTTTGTAAACTTTTAGGTCCCTGGAGATGAAGCACTAAGAGCTGGAGATTTACTCTAAAATGAAGATGGCGTAATCCACATGGGACACCATGAGGGAAGTATATCTCCTTTGTTCTTCTTCCTTGAATGACAAAGCCATTTTGTAGTCTGCTGCATCTCCCAATTGTGTATTTTTAGAGATTCCGAATACCATCTTTCAATCTATCAATTAATCCTAAAATACAGATACAATTTTGTCCAATTATATATTCCTCTGACTATAACCCAGTCTATGATTTATTGATACATTTTGCATAATTCTGTGGATAAGAGAACTATATAAACTATATTAAAGAGCTGTTAAATTAAAATAAATTAATTCATGTCAGAAGTTACAAAAAGACAAGAGACTACAAATACAGACTCAAAAACCAGCAACCATACAAAAAGGGGTAGCCAATAATCTCTCCAGACTGTGTGCAACCAGGGCAGCCATTAGAAATTTCGGGGCCCCTGACAGGGCTCAAGATTTTAATCCCTGATGCAGTGTGTGTAAAGTGGCTAAAATGTAGATCCATATCTGTCATACAAGTCCCAGAATGCTTTTCCAGCTGGGAATCCCATCCTTGCAGGGTTGCATTTAGCACTGATCAATGTTTGTGTGTTTGAATGTAAACATGTTTATGTATGGAATACGTGAATGTTGTTGTTTGAATGCAGGTGTGTACTTGTGTGTTGTGTTTACCCTGCCACATACTGATACATACACACACACACACACACACACAAACACACAGATACAGATAAACGTGCACACACTGACACACATACAGAAACACAGACACACACTGACATACATGCAAATACACAAACACACAGTTACACACATTGACACATATGTACACACACAGATACACACACTGACACATACACACAGATATATACACACATACACTCAGGTGCACCCTGAAACATAGATACAAACACACAAACAGATACACACACTAACAGACATACACAGATACACACAGATACACATACACACAGATATACACACATGCATTCATGTACACACTGGCATACACAGGCACACACTTACACACAGATACACATAATGACAGTTATACACAAACACACACGCAGATATACACAAATACACAGATGTTCACATACAGTTAGGTGCACACTGAAACACATATAAAAACAGGCACAGTGACACACATGCTGGTAATTGTTTAGTAACCCTTCTGTTTTTTTGGGTGAGCGAATGTGGTTGTTTCTGGCTGGGGCTGGTGGGAGTCAGGGTCTAGCTCTCTCCTCCTCTCTGCCTGTTTCCTCTCACACGGGTGACCAATGCTCATTTCCTTCCAGCACTGCCAGGATCTTTAAAGGGCCCCTTAAGATCCTGAGTGCATGGGCCACAAGATGGGCCCCCTCAGTGTGCGGGCCTCAGTGCAGTCACACCTGCTGCACCAACAGTAATTCTGCTGCTGTGCAGAATTGCTATATATATGTGTGCATACTGGGAATGGGGTGCCCGGGCCTGTGATGTTTGTCACCCCCTAATGGCAGCCCTGTGTGCAACTTTAGCTCATATAATATTTTTGTTGGCCAAAGGTTTGCTGAGCAGGGTGGTAGTAGTTCTGCAACAGCCTGAGTGGTGTGCATTGGATATTAGTGGCCTGTATTTTGTCTGTTATAGGTGAAAAACAGTGTTCCAAATGGAAGAAAACACAAGGTTTTAATTGAGTTTGTATTAAGTAATGAACTGAGCACACAAAAAATAAAAAAGTAGTGTATCATAATACATGTATAAATTAATGCAGGCTAAGAAGAAAGATGTGGGAAAAATAATAATTGATCTTGACCATATGGGAAATAGACAGGATAAAAGGCGAGAGCAAAAAACTTTTTAAAAAAACAAACAAAACAATATAATCCAATAAAACATTTGCCTGAAGCTCTTGCAAGTATATGTTTGCAATAAAACAGGAACCATCAGACAGATATATGACATAACACCTAGAAATCAAGGAAAATCACTGTAGGGAAAACATACTGCACATATTTTGTAATAATTTATTAATAGAGTGTATTTTTTAAACAAGGCACAAAAAACTGCACTAGGTTAATGAAGCAATAGCAAAAGCAATTAAATCGCATTGCTGAAGTATAAAATGGTTATAAAAAAAATAAATAAATACACAGCCTGTAGTAGACCAACAAATCCAGTGATGAACTTCAGTGTATTAAAAGGGAGATAGTGTTTTTTTAATTTATAAAGTTCATTTTCTGAAAGATGTTCAGCTGGTATACTCTCAGAACTCCTTACGTGACTGCTGACTACATCCCACATGCTCCCAAACCACCCCCTACCCTCAAACGGCACTGACACATTTTACTATTGCGACCACAGCGACCACAGCTTTATTAAAGGGACACTATAGGCACCCAGACCACTTCAGCTCATTAAAGTGGTCTGAGTCCGGTGCCCCTGTCAGTTTAACCCTGCATTTGGAATTTTTGCAGTTATTTATAAACTGCAATAATTACCTTGCAGGGTAAACTCCGGCTGTAGTGGCTGTCTACCAGACAGACACTAGAGGCGCTTCTGGGTCATTAGGCGACTTTTGGATGTCCTCAGGCTCTGCATGAGGACATCCAGCATCAGCTACAACCCCATAACAAAGCATTGATACAATGCTTTCTTTATGGGCTAGTCCTAATGACACTACGAATGCGCATTAGTTCCCCAACGTCAGCTGAGGGGGGATACGGGGGCACTATAAAGTACTATAGTGCTAGAAATATAACTTTGTATACCTAGCAGTATAATTTCCCTTTAAACAAGTATAAACCTGCAATACATTATACCTGTGAGCTGTTGGGGGAATTAACAACAGACAGGTAACTTTGCACTTGCCAAGAGCTCTAACAGACTACCCTTGCCATCAGGCAGTTGAGCAGATCTTCTCCTTGCGCTGTCTGAGGATATCGCACTGTGAGGCTTGCACAGGTTCAATACCCGACTGGAGCCCTTGGTTAAAAATGTCTAACCCAATGTGGTTCAAATGATCCATATCCTGTCTCATCAGATCCAAATTCTTTCATTCCAGCTCTGTGTGCCTAACAGTATAACCCCCTCCATGTGACAAACAAATCTGGATATTGACATGCTAGCCTTAAGCATGCATCTCTTTGGGTTTGAAAGAAAAATTAAGAAGGAAGAAGGACAAGAAAGAGTGTGGTGTAGATTGCATAGAGAAGGAAATGGAAGGGATGACCATTTGCTTGGAGAAATGATTGGGATGAGACATTCCTAATGAAAGAAGTGCCAAATGAAGGAAACTATAAATCAGTGTAGGAAATCGAGCAAAACAAAATGAATAACCCCCGTTTGTGGATGTCAAAGAAAGTCTTCTAGGATAAAAATAAATCCCCCAATAATAATGCATAACCCTAAGGAGTGGAAGAAGGATTTACTGGAAACATAGATAAGAGTAGAGCAGAGGGGAAGATAAGTCTGAATTCTATGAGTAGCACATACGGGGAAAACATTTTATTTGAGATTACTACACATGTGATTCATAGTTTGTGGTTTATCTGCTGAAGTGTACTTGTGGACTTGTGTGTGGGAGAAACCACCATAGAATGCATGAGCACTTTAGCAGAATCACATCCACCATTAGGAATAAAACTAATCTCTGATCCCTAACAATTTTGTCTTCTGCGCCCATTCAATGTTACAACTGATGTTTCAATGATTGACCGTGAGCTTCAACCTAGAAGGTGAGGGAACAGAATCAACATGCTAACAAGATATAAGAAATGGAACTTTATCCCTATACACTCTGACACAGAGAGTGAAAACCAGAAAGAAAAGAAAATAGGCCAAATAAACATGACTAGGGATTGAAATCATCGAAGGGCACAGGTCTGAAGAAGACAGGGGTTTAAATAGACTCTGAGTCAAAGACTCGAAAAAGGGAACTAAAGGCAGACTAGTGATGTCGCGAAGATAAAATTTTCGCGAACTTCCGCAAATGTTTTCGAACGGGCGAACCGGGCGAACCGCCATAGACTTCAATAGGCAGGCAAATTTTAAATCCCACAGGGACTCTTTCTGGCCACAATAGTGATGGAAAAGTTGTTTCAAGGGGACTAACACCTGGACCATGGCAAAACTCCCATGGGAAATTACACAGTTGATGCAGAGTCTGATTTTAATCCATAAAGGGCATAAATCACCTAACATTCCTAAATTGTTTGGAATAACGTGCTTTAAAACATCAGGTATGATGTTGTATCGATCAGGTAGTGTAAGGGTTACGCCCGCTTCACAGTGACAGACCAAACTCCCCGTTTAACGCACCGCAAACAACTGCAAACAGTCCATTTGCACAGCCGCAAACTCCCCATTTGCACAAGGTTGGATACCAAGCTAGCCATGTCCCGTTCCTTGTCCTCACTGATGTCATTAAAGGTCTCTTCCTCCACCCAGCCACGTACAACACCAAGGGTCCCCGAAAGGTGACAACAAGCCCCCTGTATTTTTTTTTTAAATGTACACTACTGTTACACCAGATATGAGTTGCACTGGTGTGACACTGTGCCCTGGCAGGCCCTGAAACGCACACGTGTGAAGGAAACTGACTGCTATTATTTCACAGTCAAATTTCTATTTTATTTTAATGTACACTACTGTTACACCAGATATGAGTTGCACTGGTGTGACACTGTGCCCTGGCAGGCCCTGAAATGCACACATGTGAAGGAAACTGACTGCTATTATATTACAGTCAAAAAAGTTTGTTTTTTTTTAAATGCAAGCTATTGTGACACCAGATATGAGTGGTGGCACTGGGACCACCTTAAAAATATTGGATATCGCTAAAAATCATGATCACTATATACTTTCTCTACAAACCTCTAAAACGAACCAAATTACTCATCCATCCGCTATACCACTTTATCCCACCTAGAACTAGTGCCCAGTTAAAATACTTGACTCTTACTTACCCACACTCAGTCATGCCACACACATTTCACCACTACTCTCACTGAATCCCTCTGACTACGGCTAAATTCATCTTCTACATCAGAACACTACTCCTAAGATTGGGTTGTATCCATATCTCGGGTCTTTCATTTAGAATAGGGGCAGCTTCGGTCTCCTTCAACACTGACACTCCAGTGCATATTATTACAAGATTGGGCAGACGGAAATCCTCAGTCTACAACCGATATATTCCTCATCCCAAGAAAGAAATGAGGAAAGCTTTTAAAAGTTTGGCTTTGTATATTTGATGCAATAAGTGTGTTTTTCTTTAATACCTTTTCACCCTCTTTGCATGAACCCGATTTACAAATATTACTAATATGTTTATGAACATATATATTATATTATTCACTCACTCACTCACTCACTCTCTGGGCCGGCCTAAGACATCATGCTGCCTAGGTCCAACGATAAATGACTATGGGGGATAATGTATAATAAACACAGGTAACTGGCTATGGGAGGATAATGTATAATAAACACAGGTTACTGGCTATGGGAGGATAAGGTATAATAAACACAGGTTACTGGCTATGGGGGGGATAATGTATAATAAACACAGGTTACTGGCTATGGGAGGGATAATGTATAATAAACACAGGTTACTGGCTATGGGAGGGATAATGTATAATAAACACAGGTTACTGGCTATGGGAGGATAATGTATAATAAACACAGGTTACTGGCTATGGGGGGATAATGTATAATAAAGGCAGGTTACTGGCTATTGGGGTGATAATGTATAATAAGCACAGGTTACTGGCTATGGGAGGATAATGTATAATAAACACAGGTTACTGGCTACGGGGGATAATGTATAATAAAGGCAGGTTACTGGCTATTGGGGTGATAATGTATAATAAGCACTGGTTACTGGCTATGGGAGGGATAATGTATAATAAACACAGGTTACTGGCTACGGGGGATAATGTATAATAAACACAGGTTACTGGCTATGGAGGATAATGTATAATAAACACAAACACAAAAAAAATGAATGCAGCTTCAGAATTAATCTAAATTGTATGCTGTCTAGGAGGTGGGAGGGTCTGGGAGGGATGGTCTGCTGCTGATTGGCTGGAATGTGTCTGCTGACTATGAGGTACAGGGTCAAAGTTTACTCAATGATGACGAATAGGGGATGGACCGAACATCGCATATGAACGCGAACACGCTATGTTCGCCAGGAACTATTCGCCAGCGAACCGTTCGGGACATCACTAGTTATGACTCATGTCATTTATGAAAATATACAAATGAATGTAACTCAAGTCTAAATAATGAAGGAGATTTTATCCACCAAAGGTAGACCTGGCAATGTTTCGACCTGTTTGAATGAACATCATTAATATGATGCGAGCTGGAGCAGGTAACAGGAGTATTGCACCAATGTGGCCACAGCAAAATTGAGTCATTAGACTTGGGTAAGTGGCCTTCCACAACTGGGCCCAAATTTTAAATTGTGATTGGCTACAAGAATATATAAATGTATTCCACCCTTTTTCCATAGTCTGATCTATTTTTTGTTGCCCTCGTCAGTTGTTAGGAGTTTATGTGGATATATCCACTGAACAACTATGTAGTGGGAGAAATCAGTACAAGGTTAGTAAATCCCCCTTAACATTACCATTTCCTGGTACTACTACCAATAAAATGATGCAGAAATTTCAGTAATGCAATCAACCCAAGTAGCCATTTAATGAGATAAGCTATATGTTTTAGAAACACAATCTTTGAGACCAAATTCCTCTAAGTTGTTGATCAACATCCAAAAACTGCATAAAGCTAGATCACGGACTAAGATAATCTGATCAATCTATTTATCTATCTGTCTGTCTGTCTGTCTGTCTGTCTATCTATCAGGTCAAAATAGCCAAATTGGAAAAATTCCCAAGTCAACTATGCTTCCAGTTTGGATACACTGGGCTTAAATTTGAAATTGACTTTGAATTCTCACTTTAGTGAATAACCTTGTCAGTTTTACCACTTTTGTGTATATCTTTACATTGGAATTTGCACTTTGCACACTAATAGGCGTTGAAACATTATCACTCATGGTTTGAGTGAGTGAGAATGATAATAATACATTATCGTGTGCTGAGGTATCTTTGTCTATACCTGCCTGTCTGTCTGTCGGTCTATCAATTGTTCTGTCCATTAGTGTATGGGCCGAGTAACAATAGAACGTTGAATGTTTAAGTACACGTTATTATTATTAGCATTTTTTTTTATGTATTCTGCAGTGCTTTACAATTTTAGGAAGGAGGTATGAAGTATACATTGTGGTTTTGCTTTATTTTAATACAATTTTAGCAATACAGGTATTTGCTTCAGTGACATTACTTGATTTATTAGTGCAAAACTAATTGTATTGAAAAAAAAAAACAACTTTCTTTTTCTAAAGGAATATTACAAGTGTTCAGTGTCTTTGTTACAAGTTCACGAGGCAATGAGAGGAACAAGGCCAAAGTGAACATTATTTCTAAATGTAATTTATGAGAAAAATAATAGTTGCTGTGACCTTCTAAGTGATAACCACAAAACCAAACTCATTAAGACGTGAAAAAGCAATAAATTAATAAATAAAACAGAATACAATTTCCTGTTTTGTATTAAATGTAATTGACCTTTGTAATCTGTGAACATGTGGTCTGGAAGAAATAGCCATATTATGCTCATTAAAAATATTTATTAATTGTAATCGAAGTAGCCTCTCAACATTAAAATGAAAGAAAAAGTAAAAGCAGTTTAATTTTCTTCTAGTGTGAAAAAAAATAACTATAAAGTTTTCCACTTCATGCAAGAATCACTTTGCCAATATTTCTGGAGTAACAGAACCATGAATGCCCAACCTGATGCTTCTTAAAATACATATTTTCTTTCCCTAGATAGCTAAAGCCCTTTATTAGATAGATGATCAGTGTGGCAAGTTAACAAAATGTGTGACTATCAGACCACCCAAAATGTGCAATGCTGAACATGTTCTCTCATGTTTCTGAATTATGCCTATGGCACTAAAAAACTTGATTGTGTAGGGACAGTAACTAAATGTTGATTTTATTCACAGATTAAGTGAGATATAATATATAATTTTAAAAAATAAATATAATATCATTTTTTTAAAATAAATATGTAGTGTATAAATATAGATTTTTGTTGTTGCCGTTCCTCCTGTTTTTCTTCTAGTGGTCACGTGATCTGTAAACCCAATTGGTGGGAAAATGCTCCTTTTAGTGTACTTAAAAATATATACATACTATTATCTATATATTTTGCAGCACGCTGATTGGCCGATATTCACACCTTTCTGATTCTGATAATTAATCAATTATATATTTACTTAGAGTGAAAGAAAGCAATGAATTAAATGAAAACAGAAATTAAAATGTTGGGTGCATATTACATAGGTGGAGAAATGATTGGGATGAGAGATATCTAATGCGAGTGGTGCCAGATGAAGGAAATAAGTGCAGAAAATCAAGCAAAATAAACTTAACAAGCACCTAAGTGGATGTCAAGGAGCGTCTTCAGAGATAAAAAAATAATCCCCCAATCTATAATGCATAACAACGAGGAGTGGAAGAATGAATTTATTGGAAAAATAGTTCAGAGTGAAGCATATTGGACTATAAGTCCAGGGTCAGTGCAAGGATTCTTGTCGCTCTAGGCAACAATCCATATTGCCGCCCCTTCATAAATGCAAGTACATTCTCTCAGAGGTTTATTGACTAAATTCTGAATTGCAGTGAAAAGGCACACTTCCCCATACATACTCACACTGTCCAATACATATATCCATACACACATACTGCTTAATATTTATATCCATACACTTAAACTGTCTAGTTCATACATCAATGCGTTTGGTTGGAATTTGGTTGAATCTATTTTTGCCATCTTTTATTTACAGGCCTACCACATCGTCGGTTCCGGTACACCACAACCAACTTGCTCTCTTATACTAATTTACTCCTATACTTGTCTCTTACTCCGTATACAACTTTTTGCCCCTAACACAAATATTAAGGCCGGTTGGCCTGTAATTGTGGAAGTGGCTATGTGTGCTTCCCTACTTAAGGGAACCCCTTACTTTACTCCATACCGTCCGAGGTCTAACGATTTGCATGACCCTCCCTCCACTCCCACTACTCAACATATCCAATTTCTTTCTTACCTTTTCTTTTCTCCTTTCACATACATACATAGTGTCACTTAAACATTCTCAATAGCACACTCACACACACTCTCTCACTGACATACACAGTATAATTTACACACTCTCAGTAACACACAGTCTCACTCACATACACACTCACTAACACACACTCCCACTCACATACAGTGTCACCTACACACTCACTTTCACTGACATACACAGTGTCACTTGCACACTCACTAGCACACACACACACACACATTCTCATTGAAATATAGTGTCACTTACACACAGTTACTAACACACACACTGCCACTCAAAAAAACTCACACAACTTTACATAAAGTCACACTTTATTTACACACACAGCAATTCAGTACACACTGACACACCAATTTACAGTTATGTAAAATAATGAGATCTCCTTACCTAAAAATTGTCCTAAGTGATGTGAATGGAGGAACAGGAAGTATTCTTGTTGTGGGGAGCAGGAGAGCCATGTAGAGAGCCTTGCGGAGTGTTTCCGGTGTTCACAGGCAGGGGACAGCTGGGATACCAAGTCATGCTCTGGCTCCCCATGCCTGCAGCAAGCAGAGTGTTCTTCCCCGGGAGGTGAGGAAAGGAGCCCAGCAGATAAATGGCTGCGCAGGGGGTGGCTAAGGAGCCACTCACCCAGCACAGCAGCCACGGCAGCCCACCAGGAAACCTCTCGGTGGGCACCCCAAACAGGCCGGCGCCCCAGATGAATGCCTTATTCACCTAATGGTAGCGCCAGCCCTGTATAAGTCTGAATTATATTGAGTAGCACATACTGGAAAAATATTTTATTTAAGATTACAACAAACACACTGTTCATGCAGTTTTTGCAGTGTAAACAGTGACATTTCTGATAAAAGGCAGTGTTTACATGGCTGCCTAATGTCACTTTTAGACAGCCTCTAGAGGGACACTTTTAGACACTTGTACATCTCTTCATGATTGCAGTCCTGCGAAGATCGCCCGACTGACGTTCAGGGTCTCCACGCTCTGCATGAAGACACTGAACACTCCCTATAGATATGCATAGAACCAATGTGCCTCTGTGAGGGTATGCTGATTTTTGTTCCCCTACGGGGAAGCATTGGACTGGATGAGAGACCACTCCTCCGTGGGACTAAAGGTAAGTAAACTCTTTATTTTATCACTTTGAGAGGGGGAGCTCTTATTATAAATTGACAAAACACCACTATAACCTTAGGAATACATATTTCCTGTTAATTGATGCATTCTAACGATGTCCCTTATTTTATTATATCTTTGTTTGCACAAACAAACAATGTCTATTGATTCTAGAAGCACTAATGACCATCCCTCACTTTTAAGGGAAACCACCATTTCCCAGAATTTTTATATTATGTTTACTTTTCCATGTATTTAACAAACATGTATCGTCAGTTGTGGAAAATAAAATTAAAGTAGGAAAATACATCTCTTTATCCTGAGATGGGGGACCTCCATCTTAGCTCCATGTCAATCATTTTAAAGATTTTTTCTTTGCACCTTACAGACAGCATAGAGAAAGCATAAGGAGAGGCAGAGAAATTAAACTTTTTTTCTCCTCATCTGCAATATTTGTTCTGATGTTGTCTCATCTGAACTGGCTCATGATATTTCCTAAATCTTAATATAATTTTTTTTAAAATGGACCATCTCATTATGCAAATGGTATCACAAATTACAGGTGATTTCAGTGGTGTAAATTCTAGAGAAGTGATAGATACCCTATAAATTGCATATCTCCAACTGCATAAGACACATGCAATTATCACCTTGTAATCGTTTTTAGGTGTAATGGGTAATGCAAATAGAATTCTTTACTTTATCTTTAAGACATCTTAATATACCAGTGAATTACATTTTTTCAGTAGTTTGTTTTCAATTAATTTAAAATATGGTATCATTATTACTAGTATTCTAATATTCAGTGATTAAAACGATAAACACATATAAAGTATTTTCAATAATCTGTTCTTGTCTATTGCACCGATGTGTAAGGCCCTAGTATTGCATCCTTTATCTGTTCCGCATTGCAGTCTGCTAATGGTCACTCTGGCACGGAAGGGCTTTATCACTTTATCTTATAACCCATGCAGCACTTTGATGAATAATGGTTGTGTCCCATCTCGAAATGTCCATGTCGACAGACTAAGGTTACTTTTAATGTTGCAGGCATAATATTCACAACAACATTAACCTGTCAGTGAAAGCTGATTGATAATGTTATAACTGGCAAAGCAGGAGCATATTCTTTCCATTGTTTTCCAAATGATGAATTACGGTTATTTTATAGAGTGTGTACTCATAGCTGTTTCCTTGGTTCAATTGCATTAACTTCCTTGCCATATTGTCTGAAGCCTCCAGACATTGGTTTGTAATCTGACTGTTTCCCCAGCATATGGGAAGCTGTAAACGCTGTAAGCATTCTGTAAACAGTGTTAGCTAAGACATTTGTATTCTTTCTCACACATTGTTTTTTTTTTTTTTTTGTGATTCACATGATTATACAATAATAAGTTAAACTATAAAACAAGTTTGGCATTAAGAAGTTGTAAAAGTCAGCCCCAGAGTCAAATTTGTAGTTTGTAGTTCATTGTTTATCTTTTTTTTTTTTTATAAATGTCTTGAGAAGATTTGGATAGCCCTTCATTTTATTACCCACTTGATATACCAGAATATCATGATTACAAATCTCATAGTTGTAAATGCTTAAAAAGCGTATGATATTTTACGTTCCTCTTATAACAGGCAATTCCTTGATTGACCCAAATGAAAATAACAAAATATACAATAAAACTTCTCAATATTGTACTATAAGTTTAAAGGTGATTTATCAGTGGATAATAATGTCGCTTGTGATTAAGTAAATTATAATTTCCTCTGAGCTCCCTTATGTACTAGAAAAAAGTAAAATAAAATGAGGGCATTCATTTGTATGCATAATACCCTCTGGAATAGAATGTTTCAGCTGCCATTGTTATAGAATCTTTTTATTGTTTCCGAATGTAGGTTCCTATATGGTCACAAGGGTGCATGGTGGTCTCATTGGTGTCATCGTTATATAATATATGATTAAAGGATCCCAGGAGTGCTCATTATACCGAGCATGGATTTATATGAATAAATCAGTGATGGGAAACAAGACAATGTGTATAGTTTTGCTGCCATAAACAAACAAACAAACAAACACAAATAGATGTTGCTATTTATTACTGTATTGATTTTACCTAATATTTCATATATTTCTCATGAATAGTTGACTAATAACAGATGTGTATAGAGTGGAAATCCCATATATTTTCTTAATCACAATAGCTAATTTGGTGATGTTAACAGCCTCTACTTAGTATTGCTCTGTTAAAATCCCCCTTTTAGGAACATATCATTATTTCCACTCTAAATGCAGAACCTTTGATTTATTAATGCTGAGAATCACCACATTTACTAGTAGATAAGTCTGTACCTAAGGTTTCCTGGAATTCATGGTTGTGTAAGTTTAGGGCAGTGACAAAACTCTGGTGTCTTTTGGTTATATTAAGTTCACAACTATTCCCATTGCTGAGAAATCATTAAGAAGAAGGTGGAGTAGGTGGAAGTCATACATTGCTAATACAGTACAGTTTTTTTTAAATTGCCCTGCATATTGTCCACAATTTCAGCTTTTGTATTGATATTTACAATGTACTAATTCAGTAATTAATTATTGTGTAGTATGCACCCATGTTCTCAATGAAGATAAAATTGGTCCTCAAGTTGTGCAAACCAAATAAAAAAATATTTGCAAAGAATTGTCTAACAAGTAGACTAACTGGTCAATAGAAAATCAGCAAATGCTATATCTCTCCTGTGATTTTGACTGTCTGGTTAAAAAAGTAATGCATTTAAAAATGAATGTAGTTGTACAACACTAATATCTGCTTCCCATCATGAATTCTAGGCCTTTATTCTATAAATTAAATATTGTGCTGCAATTCTCTTAAATTAGATGTAACATTCATATCTATATGTGCATGCAAGATTTGCATCCAACACTAAAGAATATCTCTGCATACACTTAACAGGAGCATTAAAACAGCATTGCTATAGTCTTTGTTATTAAATATAAAATAAAGGGATTGAACCAATTAAGATATTTGTCCTGTTTATATCATAATATGTGTCTGCCACTTCACATTGTTGTTTAAAGGTATATGAATAATTTCACATTTTTTTTTAAACTAGCATGCAAATATTTTTAAACAAATATACAAAGCAAAATAAAGCACAAAAATAAATACAGTGTGTAATAAATGTGTATAAACTTATTATAAACTTGGTCATATTGCACTTTTTTGCATGCCTCTTAGCTAGTTGGGTTTCTTCAGCCCCCTCCCACTCTTAACCAATAGTGCGTCATTGTGCAGCAGGAGAGAGAAACCTCAAACTGGAGTCCACATTGATCAGACCTCTCTTCTCCCACTATCAGGATGTTGCAGAGATCTTCCAACTGCACATGTGTAAATCTGTCAGGCATTCCAATTTTTCTTTCCAACATTCCTAGGAATAGGGCACTGATTGGTTTGATCAGTGTCTGCTTTGGAGTGGATAAAAAGCATAAGAAAAAAAAAGAAGCAGGTAAACTTGGGAAATTTAAATCATATTTACCTACTTTGTCAGCCTGTATAGTTAAGTAACTGTCACATTCAAAGCTTTTAAATGAGACATATGTCTCAAAGTGATGCATGTCCCTTTAATAAAACAAGTAAGCCAGAGGGGAAAGGATACACAATTTCAGAGCTCCTCTGCATGACTCTACGCCAACGTTTTCCAATTAGTCTTCTGCGGAACCCTAGGGTTCAGCGAGAACAAAATTGGGGTTCCGTGGAGATTTGACGGGTATTGCTAAACAGGGGAACAACAGAAGGTTAGCGCTAATTCACAAACAATATGTAGGTAGGCTGCAACCTAAACGAAGGGAATCGTTGTAACCCGTCAAAAAACTGAAAGTAGTACAAAGATAGGTAAGCCGGCACCAATAAAATAAGTAGTTGTAATAAAATTGGAGTACCAATAATAAAGGTACAGTCCACTCGAATAGGTAGTCAAAAATAAAGTCTCATTTATATAACAGGATAGGGTGGGGGTGCAATCCTCAGGAGTTGATCCGTCCATATGGTTAAAATATTCGTATATGTGGAGAGACAAAAAGGGAGATACAACAACTAATAGTGCAATAAGCCAAGATCCAGGGATAAAATAAATAATAAAAGTAGATAGTACACTCATATTTACAAGAGCTATAACCAGCTCTGGAGTGAAGGGCGTATAGCGGTATAATCCCCACTGAAAGGATATGCAGGAGTCGTGCGTCTGTCAATACAGTCTGGGTATCCAGGGCTGCGAATAATGATAAAAAGACAACAATAGTGCTCTCAATATGATAAAAAAGAGATATAAAATAGATAAAATTATACTCACAAGTATAGAGCGGAATTACTGCTCTATTGATAAAGCGTTGGTGGAATAATCCCACCTCGGATTTCTTTGAGTACAGGAACAGGTAAAATAAAAAGAATACAAATAAAATAAAAAAGTGCATATAAATTTACAATAAAAAGAGAATTGGTACAGCTTAGGTAGCCAAAAGACTGTTATTGCTAAAATACACAATTTAAAACCATAACTTGTTTCACCATATGTGGCTTCTTCAAATGGAGTAAAAATAACAGTTTGGCAAACAAAGTTTCTATAAGAGTACAATAGGATTAAAATTGGTGTCTAAAATTAATTAGCCAATAAGAAAATCCAATTTCAAAGTCATATCAAACAAGGATAACAGTTATACGGTGGAAATAATTTTCATTTAAAACGAGCATTTAATGACTTTTAATTCACTAAAATCGGTAAGACGTGACCTGTGAGTCACAGTAGTGGGAGGAACTGTGGGTAATGTAGTTTTAATAGACAAATTTACATCTATCCCCAATTGTAAACAAGCCGGCCACACAGTATCTGTGCTGTCGGCTGACAAAAGGAAATAACCACGCGATCAGTATTTAGAGACTGATCGCGTCTAATTAGTGTTATATGCCGGCCGCATCCTGGTTATATGCAGCTGGCTGAGGTGAATGGCCGAGCGCCATGTAATGGTTGGCGGCATATAGCCGCCATATAGTGGTTGGCGGCATATACCCGCAGGCTGGAGAAGTTAGTATAACTTTCAGCCGCGTTAGTACAGGCGGCTGAAAGAGAGTACGCGATTAGTATACTGAAACTTATTGCGTGTGGATAATGTAATATGCCGGCAACTGAGCATGTGCGGCCGGCTCGATTAAATGAATGGCATTATAGCTATATTATGGTTGGCGGCATATAGCCCTATCCTGTTATATAAATGAGACTTTATTTTTGACTACCTATTCGAGTGGACTATACTTTTATTATTGGTACTCCAATTTTATTACAACTACTTATTTTATTGGCGCAGCCTTACCTATCTTTGTATAGCTTAGCAGGGGTCCGGTCAGGCGCCGCGGATGTCTAAAACCGTGACCTGACCCCTCTTGTATGGGATGCTGGAAGGAAGTGACACTGGAGAAAGGTAAGCGCTTAAGACACACACACTCTCATAAACAGACGCATACACACTAGCCAACAGACACACACACACAGTCTTACGAACAGACGCATACACACTAGCCAACAGAGACACACATTTACTGACAAACACACACTCAGTGACAGACATACATACACACTCACTGACAGACAGACACATACACACTCACTTACAAAACACACACTCACTAACAGACACACACAAACTAAAACACTCAGTAACAGACACACACAGTAACACACTCACTGACACACTCTAACACTAACACACACACACTCTAACACTAACACACACACACACACACACACACACACACACACACACTCTCTAATACTAACACACCAACACACACTCTAACACTAACACACACACACACACACACACACTCTAACACTAACACACTAACACACACACACACTCTAACACCAGCACACACACACAGTCTAACACTAACACATTAACACACACACACTCTAATACACACACGTTTAAAAAAAAAAAATACCCCCAGGGTATCTATACCTTAGGGAGTGCTGAGGGGATTCCCTGGGTCCAGTGGTGTCACCTGGCAGGCAGGCTGGCGGGCGTGTGAGGGAGCACTCTCCCCTGAGTGCTTCCTCTTCAGCTCCCTCGCGCACCGCACTGATACCGGAGCCGTCATCTTCCGGCTCCGGTATCAGTGCGGTGCGCGAGGGAGCTGAAGAGGAAGCACTCAGGGGAGAGTGCTCCCTCGCACGCCTGCCAGCCAGCCTGCCCGCCAGGTGACAGCAGGGCCAGCCTCGTGGGGCCCTGAGGTGGCCAGCTCCTGGGCACCCCAGGAGAAGAGGCAGGCCACACTGGCATACATACCGCGGTATGTAAGCCACTGTGTGTGTATGTGTCACTGTGTGTGTATATTTGTGTGTCAGTGTCTGTATCTGTGTCTGTGTGTGTCAGTGTATCTGTCGGTGTGCCAGTGTGCCTGCATCTGTGTGTCAAGGTGTGTGTATCTGTCAGTATGTGTATCTGTGTGTCAGTGTGTTTATCTGTGTGCCACTATGTGCCAGTGTGTGTGTGTGTGAATCTTTGTGTCAGATACATACACACACACACAGATACAAACTGGCACACAGATACACACACTGACACATACAAACACAGATACACTCACCTTGACATACACCGGCACATACAAATACAGAAACAAACACTTTGACACACACACACACACACACACACAGATACACACTGTGTGTCAATGTGTGTGTACCTGTCTGTCAGTGTGTGTATCTGTGTTTTTATGTGCCGGTGTGTGTCAAGGTGTGTGTATCTGTCTTTGTACGTGTCAGTGTGTGTATCTGTGTGTCAGTGTGTATCTGTGTACAGATGACAGACAGTTACACACACACTGGCACATAGTGGCACACAGATACCCACATCTTGACACACAGATACCCACACCTTGACACACAGATACACACACCTTAAGACACAGACACATTCATACACACACACAGATACACACTTTGTGTCAAGGTGTGTGTATCTGTGTGTCAATTTGTGTGTATCTGTGTGTCAGATACACACACACACACACACAAATACACACTGACACACAGACACACACCAGCACCATCCTTAATTTTTATTTCACTGTTTACAAACCAGCACACACCAGCACAAAAATAAGGTTTATGCAATGGAGCAAAATAGTTTTTTTGGGGGGGTTGGGTTCCACAATGTTGATACACTATGTCAAAGGATTCCATGGGAAAAATTAATTGTGAATCCCTGCTCTAAGCAGTCTCCAGGACCTTTTGTTTAATCTACCTATGCTACAAACAATATATTATATAAATCTATAAATATTGCTAAATTCATGAGAAAAGTGAGGCTATAAGTCTTTCTGGCAACTATAACCGCACCGATAATAATGTAACAAGGCATTTCATAACAAATTTGGATAGATTCCCAGACAATTACTATAACAGCAGCAGAGATTAAAGCCATTGCATAAAATAAAGGACTTATAAACTATGTAAAACCCATCGCAGACGGCAACAAACAAGGCCTGAATGTACAATGCATCTGTTTGGACACACTGTAAACTCATTGCAAAGCTGGGTGTTACTTGCTAATTACAGATTCAAAAACAATAACCTCAAACATCATTACCATAAGGTACAATAATTTGTCTATGTGTTAACACGTTTCTCCTTGATAAAGCTTTTTCTACTGTGCCAAAGCTTTGCACTGTGTTTTCAAAGACATTTTGTTCTTCTACGTGTTAAACATAGAACTGAGGCAGAGGTGTACCTAGGTTACTTGGCACCAGAGTGGACATGTATGTTGGCACCCCTCCAACTATAGAATTGTTTTGTGTCGCTCTGTATCTCCCTACCTCCTTTTGTTAGGGAAATTACATGCTCAGACTCACATACTTATACTCCTGCATTCATATACACTCACATTCATATATTCACACACAACCACATTCATATGCATACACACAGATTTATATACACACACACGCAAGCACATTCGTATACACTCGCTCATTCATGCACATACAGAGACATGACTCGAACTTTCATACACACATAATTGTTTTATTTACTTTTCCCGGCCTCCTTATTCCTACCTTTATCTAGTAGGAGCCCCACCTGGTTCTGAATTTATAGAAGTAGAGAAAAATAGGGCTAACACCTACCATCTCCAGCTTTATTGCCTTATTCTGATGTCTAGGTGACTGATGAATTCAGTATATAACTTCATAAACTTTCAGTCACGGCAACGAATTACAGTCATAAGATCTGTGTTGATAAATATATTCCCATATACAATGTCTTGGCATTTTATGACGAAAGATCTTGGTGTGTGTGTGTTGGAGAGTTGCAGTATCTCCAATAATTTTAAATCCTCCTGCCAGTGGCATACACACAATCCATGGGGCCCCGGTGCAAAACTGATCCATGGCCCCCAGACACACAGACACATACATACAGACAGACACACAGACACACACTCACATACACACATATATACACACAGAGACATATAGATACACACACACACACACACACACACAGACACATACATACACACACACATAGACACATACACACAGACACATACATACACATACACAGACAGATACATACAGACAGACACACATACATACACACACACACACACAGACAGACACACAGACACACACACACAAACACAAGACACACATACATACAAAGACACATACATACAGACAGACACACAGACACATTCAGACACACACACACACATGCATAAATACACACACATACACAGACAGACACACACAGACACATACATACAGACACATAAACACACACAGACAGACAGACACACAAACACATTCACAGACATACAAACAAAAACACACATATACAAAATGTTTAAGTCACTCTCCTGTTTCCTACCTTTTAGGTGCAGGAGGGTGACTTTCCCTGGGGTCCAGTGGTGGCTCAGCCTGATGGGAGTCAGAGTTCCCACTCCCTTTTCCTCCTACGCGGCTCCCATTGTAAGCTGGGGGGAGTGATGGGTAGTCACTTTCTCCCAAACTGCCGGGGCTGCACGTTCAAGGGGCCCATTGGGTGGCCCATGCTGTTAGGGCCACCCGATAGAGATGAATTTCAAGGGGGCCCTGGTCAGCGCTACGGCGCATCAACAGCGTGACCGGGGCCCCCTTGAAATTCTTCTCTATCTGTATCTGTGTGTCAAGGTGTGTGTATCTGTCAGTATGTGTATCTGTGTGTCAGTGTGTTTATCTGTGTGCCACTATGTGCCATTGTGTGTGTGAATCTTTGTGTCAGATACCTACACACACACACACACACACAGATACAAACTGACACACAGATACACACACTGGCACATACAAACACAGATACACACACCTTGACATACACCGGCACATACAAATACAGAAACAAACACTTTGACACACACACACACACAGATACACACTGTGTGTCAATGTGTGTGTACCTGTGTGTCAGTGTGTGTATCTGTGTTTTTATGTGCCGGTGTGTGTCAAGGTGTGTGTATCTGTCTTTGTACGTGTCAGTGTGTGTATCTGTGTGTCAGTGTGTATCTGTGTACAGATGACAGACAGTTACACACACACTGGCACATAGTGGCACACAGATACCCACATCTTGACACAGAGATACACACACCTTAAGACACAGACACATTCATACACACTCACAGATACACACTTTGTGTCAAGGTGTGTGTATCTGTGTGTCAATTTGTGTGTATCTGTGTGTCAGATACACACACACACACACACACACACACAAATACACACTGACACACAGACACACACCAGCACCATCCTTAATGGGCCCCTTGAACATGCATCCCCGGCAGTTTGCCATGCGAGCGGGGGCCGCAACACATGGCGGCGTGCAACCCGGTCGCAACTGCGACCCCTGTGACCGCAGTATGTATGCCACTGCCTCCTGCGACCTAGATCATTGGTTAGGGGCTCCTCCAGCCACAGTACCTGTAATAATCTAACACCCTCCAGTGAGATAGTTCAGAGGTTAGGTGCTTCAGCCACATTACCTTCACTAAATTAACATCATCGTTTAAGAAACTTCAGTGGGTTAATACTCCACCTGCACCTCCTACACAGCTCCCGTTGTAAGCTGGGAGGAGTGATGGGCAGTCACTTCCTCCCAACTGTGATGTCATCAACAGCGCGATGGGGGCCCCCTGGAAATTTATCTCTATCGGGGGGCCCTAAAAGCATGGGCCACCCAATGGGCCCCTTGAACGTGCGGCCCCAGCGGTTTGCCACGTGGGCCGGGGCCGCAACACATGACGGCGGGTACCTGGTCGCAACTGCGACCCCTGCGACCGCGGTATGTACGCCACTGCTTCCTGCGACCTAGCTCATTGGTTAGGAGCTGACATCACAGTTGGGAGGAAGTGACTACCCATCACTCCTCCAGCCACAGTACCTGTAATAATCTAACACCCTCCAGTGAGATAGTTCAGAGGTTAGGTGCTTCAGCCACATTACCTTCACTAAATTAACATCATCGTTTAAGAAACTTCAGTGGGTTAAAACGCCACCTGCAGTGTTAGTAATGATTTAGAACATTCAGGACTCCAGATGTAGGCAACATTCGGGACTCCAGATATTGTGGACTACATGTCATCTGATACATTGCCAGCATTATGATTAAGAATCAACCTGTGACAGAGGGTAATGTTTCGGTAGACTCTAAAAAAGCTATTAGAGCAGATCGGAGGCACAGACTAGGTGCTGAGAAGCTGTACCGCTGTGCATAGTAAAGACATGGAGTACAGAAGCCTCTAATTTTAGGGACATAGTAGTTCAATGGTTGATGCTCCCGATGCAGTGTCCCTTCCTATAAGAACAGTCTGGTCCTTCTTAGGTCAGAGGAATGAGCACCATTATCCACATGGGTAATAAAATCAATAAGTACCCCAGGATGTACATCAATCTTTCTGAAGCTAAATGTAACCTTCATAACTATTTTTTTTTTTTTCTGAAGCTGAAAATCTGCTGAGAATATACACACACATTTCCTTTTCAATGCTAGTCAGTTAGTTCATTAATACAATATAAACGAGTACAATTTGTGCATAGTGACTACACATTTTGAAATAAGAACAAAAAATAAGCTATTTTCTTTTCAAACTGACATTTAAACAGGCACTCATTCACAGTTAACTCTGTGTTTTCATTTGCAGACTAAAACAGATCGATAAAAAAATATGTTACAAAGTGTTTAGTTTAAAAAAATGGACATATTAAAAATCTACTGGATGCTGCTACTGAAATGTAATACAAGAATCATTTGTAAAGGAATTGGTGTTTTCTACAGGGTTCATAGAAATAATCAATGCCTTTATCATGTCTAAATATTGGCACTCAATGTTGTTTGAAAATGAATCTGTGTCAAAAACATAGTATGAATGTGTGTATAAGTTTCTGTGTGCGAGTTTATATGTGTTTATGTTTCTGCTCTGGATACAATAGGTGTGAATAGTTCAATAACAGTGAAAATACTCTAAAAGCTTATGAGAAACTCAGTGCAGACATCAATAATCTGTGTTGATGCAGAAATAATATGCCTAAGGCTTAGTAGTTATTAGATAGATATCATGATAAAGTCCAGCAATCCCAGGCTTTAACCCAAAGAACACTGTAAACATCACAGAAAATTAATAAAATAGTATTTGATCTCAGTGTTAACCCAGCATCTCAAACAGAAAATAACCCTTAAACTGAAAATGCAACTGGTATGGATGAAGAGAAGAACCAAATTATGCAATTATCTCAGATGTCAAAAATGATTGATAATGATTACAAAGTAACGTAATAGTTTAGGTAACAGTTGTACATTTTGTACAGAGCAGATATTTCCCCTTAGTATTATGCGTTTTCTCCCAGTACCATACAAACAATAGCATCCATATAGCTAATAAAACATAGCACCTCCTTGTTCTCTGGGTCTACCCAAAAGACTAAATGGACTAAATGGGCTATACAGAGGGTGTATAATAAACCTGTTGTCTGAGCCAGAATAGGCACCTAATATGCAGGTGGTGGCTGTATGGGGACCTACAGTAAGGCAGGATTATAAGTAAAGTCCAGTGCAGGCCATTGCTTGAACATGGAAGACAGGTTTCTTGATACAGAATTGTCAGTTGTAAGGTAAGGTCGAGGAAAACCGAAGTCTGGATTCATAATTGTTAGACTCCATCTGACGTCAAGAAAAACCAAGGTGCATAGAATTCATAAAATAGGCTAAGGTCAGAAGAAAAGAGTATGGGAATAAATGTAAAAATACAAGAAATTAACAATAGAATGTTACATTCTAGAGGGCTGCAAGAACCCCAATAGGGCAATGAGCCCTTGATGGTTAACTGTTTAAATACTACAACAAATTAGCACCAATTTGGCTATTTCTTTATGAAAAATAAATGTGACCGGAGTTACCCGAGTAACAAATTCACAGGTTTAGTTCTCCTTCCATGAAGTTATTATTACTGGTGACTTGTTTCTAATCAGATGCTTCTAAAAAAAAACAAAACCAAAAAACAACCAAACATTTGGGCACATTTTCAATGCTTCTCATAGAGAAACATTGAAACCAATGCTGCTCACAAAGAAGCACTCACTTCCCGTTTGAACTAGAGTACAGACTGACTGTCTACTTGGCGATTGGGAGGTGTTACTATGAGGAACAATGTTGTTTGAAACTGCTACTTTAATAACATAAGGGAGATGCAATAAACTGTAGTGTCCTTTTAATAAAGAATAGTATTAAATGGCGAACAGAGCCCTTAAAGGGACACTGTAGGCACCCAGACCACTTCTGCTCATTGGACTCCCACTCCCACTACTCCTAACCCTGTAAGTGTAATTATTGCAGTTTTTTATAAACTGCAATAATTACCTTGCAGGGTTAACTCCACCTCTAGTGGCTGTCTATTAGACACCCACTAGAGTTCTCTTCCTGGTCTATAGCACAGGAAACCTGTGCTAGAGCGTCGCTGGACGTCCTCACACTGTGTGAGGACCTCCAGCGTCGCTCAAATCCCCATAGGAAAGCATTGAAATTAGTTTTCAATGCTTTCCTATGGGGAGACCTAATGCGCATGCGCGCAATTGCCGCGCATGCGCATTAGGTCTCCTCGGCCGGTGGGCGGGATCAGTCTCGCCCACCGGCCGACGGAGCCAGTAGGAGGAGCGGCGCTGGAGGAGGAGACAGCTGCCTCAGGTAAGTGACTGAAGGGGTTTTCACCCCTTCAGTAACTGGGGATTGGTGGGTGGGAGGGAGAGGGAAAATGGATAGTTTTCCTGGCACTGGAGTTTCCCTTTAAGGGGCATATACATATCTCTAAGCTAGTTGTAATGTCTCAATGCTATTTGATGTATACATACCTATACCCCTCATATCACAGTTAATGATGTCAATTTACAAAACTTTCAATAAAACATAAATTGAAAAAAAAAAAACGAATAGTATTAAATGCATACATACATTCAGAGAACCTTTAAACTAATTTGATATGGAGACATAATCGGTGACTAACAAGTATTATGGAATTGCAGAGAAAAACAAGTAAAAAAAAAAAATAACCCCAAAAACCCATAATTTTATTAAAATAAAGTTAGTTTGCAAATTGCCTGATGTGGTTTTGTTAAATATCTAATATCTACCAGAAAACACAAGTCTGATTAGAATACATTGAAAGTTGTACCTGAAATAAAGGTCTGTGCTAGCTATTGCAGGAAGGCAGAGATAATAGCTTTTCATTGAACGTAATTGCTGCTCCAGATCACTGAGCTGGCTGGAAAATGCTACTGATGAGGTCTGCAGCAGTTAACACTATCTGTTATAATGGCCAATTAAACACCACACACTCTCATAAAAGAGAAACGAATGAGTTTCATCAACTAGTTCGGACTCATCTAGATGATAAAGATACTCAAGGTTCTCTTTAGGAGCTCCACTAAGTCTTTGAAGTATAAAAACACATTGTGCTAACCCTTTGATTTTCATTGTAGGGTGAACGGATATCTTCATAAATGTGAAAAACATGCGTCTTGTTAGCATTGCTTTTAAACAGATCAGTTGTATATTTTTTCTAGAACTTTGCCACTTTAAAGAATTGGTGACAATTCAAGTTTTCCTCACCCTGCAAATAGTACTAAATAATCTACTGGGTGAGGAGCGCGGTGCAGGGGAATATGCTTGAATCTGCAGCACTTATAGTCACTGGCGTCTATACCTGATTCCTGAAACATCTTATTCCATGATAGTATATGAGTGCTGGCTGAGTGTGTACACCCACACTGGCACATCCTTGATGTTTTACTATGTGTTTTATGATGTGCATTTACTTGTAATATAAAGTGCCTTACATGCAAATTAAAGTGAAAAAAAGAGAAAAATAATTACCGTATTTTTCCATGTATAAGACTATGTTTTTCTCAAATTTTTTTTTGTCTAAAATTGGGGGTCGTCTTGTACACAGAATGTCATTTCAGGGGTTAAAAAAACAAAAACTTGTGTGCGGGCCTGACAGCCAACCAAGCTAGCTGCATGTGCTCCTTCAAAAATCGAATTATTAAGCCAAATACTTACGGTACTTACTGACAAAACACTCAGCTGACTTTTGGGTTCCTGCACGCATAGGCTGTGTTGTACACCTCTGCGACCTGCTCAGGGGCGTATTAGCCGCGAGGCAAACAAGGCATTTGCCTTGGGCGGCATTTTCTAGGGGGCGGCAAAAAAAGCCGCCCCCCAAATGCCCAAGGCAAATGTCTTGTTAGCCTTGTGGCTAACAGACATGCTGGGCTGCTGCTGGGCGGTCGGGCGGCGCTCTTGGGCGGCTGGCGAGGGAGCACTTCATCTGAGCTGTCTGCTCAGCTCCCTCGCGCGCCGCAGAGTGTGGCTGGGAGCCGGAATATGACGTCATATTCCGGCTCCGCCTCCCAGCCTCACTCTGCGGCGCGCGAGGGAGCTGAGCAGACAGCTCAGATGAAGTGCTCCCTCGCCAGCCGCCCAAGAGCGCCGCCCGTCCGCCCAGCAGCAGCCCAGCAGCCACTGGACCACCAGGGAAAAAAGATGCCCCCCCCCCAGCATTCCCAAAGGTAAGGAGGCTGGGGGGGGTTGAAGTAAAATTTTTTTTAAAAAAGTGTTAATATGAGTGAGTGAGTGTGAGTGTTTGTTAGTGAGTGTGAGTGTGTGTCTGTTAGTGAGTGTGAGTGTCTGTTAGTGAATGTGTGTCTGTTAGTGAATGTGTGTCTGTTAGTGAGTGTGTGTCTGTTAGTGAGTGTGAGTGTGTGTGTGTGTCTGTTAGTGAATGTGTGCCTGTTAGTGAGTGTGTGTGTCTGTTAGTGAGTGTGAGTGTGTGTGTGTGTCTGTTAGTGTGTGTGAGTGTGTGTCTGTTAGTGTATGTGTGTCTGTTAGTGTGTCTGTTAGTGTGTTTGCCTGTGAGTGTGTGTGTGTGTGTCTGACTGTGTGTGTGTGTATGTTAGTGAGTGTGTGTGTCTGCTAGTTTGTGTCTGCTAGTGACTGAGTGTGTGTCTGTTAGTGCGTGTCTGTTAGTGCGTGTCTGTTAGTGCGTGTGAGTGTGTCTGTTACTGAGTGTGAGTGTGTCTGTTACTGAGTGTGAGTGTGTCTGTTAGTGTGTTTGCCTGTGAGTGTGTGTGTGTCTGACTGTGTGTGTGTGTATGTTAGTGAGTGTGTGTGTCTGCTAGTTTGTGTCTGCTAGTGACTGAGTGTGTGTCTGTTAGTGTGTGTCTGTTAGTGCGTGTCTGTTAGTGCGTGTGAGTGTGTCTGTTACTGAGTGTGAGTGTGTCTGTTACTGAGTGTGAGTGTGTCTGTTAGTGTGTTTGCCTGTGAGTGTGTGTGTGTGTGACTGTGTGTGTGTGTATGTTAGTGAGTGTGTGTGTCTGCTAGTTTGTGTCTGCTAGTGACTGAGTGTGTGTCTGTTAGTGTGTGTCTGTTAGTGCGTGTCTGTTAGTGCGTGTCTGTTAGTGCGTGTGAGTGTGTCTGTTACTGAGTGTGAGTGTGTCTGTTACTGAGTGTGAGTGTGTCTGTTAGTGTGTGTGTTTCTGTTAACGAGTGTATGCGTATCTGTCAGTGAATGTGTGTGTGTGTATTTAGAATGCGGGACGGGGTAAAGGTTGGGTGGGGGTGGCGCGGGGGGGGGGGGGGTGCCTGAGTTTTGTCCTGCCTAGGGCAGCACAAAACCAGGATACACCACTGGACCTGCTGACATATTTAAAGCAGAGGAGGTGCTTCTCCATGAATTTGATCGATTGTGTGCGTGGGTCTGGGAGATCTTGCGCAACGACATGCTTCCTCACATCACTCTGGACCATGCCAATTGCTCATGGCTCCGGGCTACAGATAAATGCCGCAGGGTGAGGCCTTGCCTGGACATTCCCCATAGGGTACTGCGGGCAGAGGGCATCGTTGCCGCCAACAGCAAGACTGCGGTCAAGGGAACCAGTTTTCAGACCTCGGAGAGTGGCCTACCAGAGTGTGAGGGGGCATGGAACTGGTAGGAACTTCAGTGCTATAGATGTTTAAAATATTTATTTCTTAATTTTGGGCTCACAAATTAGGGGTTGTCTTATATATAGGGGCATCTTTTAGGTGGAAAATAAGGTGATTTATTTTTAAAATAAAACTCATAGCTAATACTTATTTTGTTATTCGTTTGGGCAATAACAAATGTTTTTGAGATGATGAGTCCTATTTAAATGGGAGTTTTGGTCACCCCACAGTAGTAATGGTTCATCACTGGCTCATCAGTTGTCATAGACTACACTTTGCAGAATGTTCAGCCACAATGCACAGGCATCGCATCCCAGAACATAGAGAATTCACACCCCTGTTACAATCAAATATTCAACCTGCAATGGCTACACTCTAAAACCTGAATGCTAAACCTACCAGAGGTCCCCTGAATATACACAAAAGAACCAAACTAATGAAAATCAGAAATCTCCTACTCCCTCTTTCTCGACTGAAAGTGCTGAACTTAATCTAACACACAGGAAAATTTATTTGCCCAGGCTGGAACAGACTAATTTATTGATAGTGTTGGACGTATTTCATTGGAGTTGAATAAATCTTTCTAATTGTAAAATATTTGTACCCCAAGCCATTCTACAGCTATTTCCGTTCTGTGTTAAGAAAAACACTTGGCACTTGAGGTGAAAGAAAAAGAAAATAGCCAGTCTCCATACTGCAGGCTTTAAATTAACTTGATATATATTGAAGGAGAACTGTGACTAATGGTACTGCAATCAGCTAATATCTTGCATTTAGGCAATGGTTTCATCCAATCACAACAGCTGCATTACCCACTGTATATGGATGCATTTAATGTCGCATTTACTGTCATGCTAGCTTACTGTAAATTGAATAAAGCTACACGTTGCCCTTGGCATTCAACAAATTAAAGCAACAAGCATTGTCAACTTATATTGTCTTTACATAAACCAGCAAGGATAGAGATTATGAACAGATTACTATTATTATTTTGTAACTTTAACACTTTCTGTAATTATTACTGGAGGATCTGACAGTGTTTTTGGATAGAGTCAGGGCTAAGAGGGATGTATTGGGTACATAGGCGTGCGCAGCCTATTGTATAAGGGTGTGCACCTTAAAGCACAAAAACACACGCCGCTTACATATATATATATTTTTTTTACATACACACACACACATATACTGCTGTGTGTGTGTGAAGGTATTGTGTGTGTTGAGGCGCTGTGTGTGTGCGGGCACAGTGTGTGTGTGTGTGTGTGTGTAGGCGCTGTATGTGTGTGCAGGCGCTGTGTGTGTGTGTATGCAGGCACTGTGTGTGTGGGTGCTGTGTGTGAGGGTGCTGTGTGTGTGGGCGCTGTGTGTGTGTGAAGGCGCTGTGTGTGTGTAAGGGTGCTGTGTGTGTAAGGGTGCTGTGTGTGTAAGGGCACTGTGTGTAAGGGGGATGTATGTGTGTGTAAGGGTGCTGTTTGTGTGTGGGTGATGTTAGTGTGTGTGTATGTGTTTATATGTAAGGGTGCTGTTAGTGTGTGTGTATGTGAGGGTGCTGTGTGTGTAAGGGTAGTGTGCGTGTGTGTTAGTGTGCGTGTGGGTGCTGTGTGTGTAAGGGTGCTGTTAGTGTGTGCTGTGTGTGTATGTGTAAGGGTGCTGTGTGTGTGAGGGTACTGTTAGTGTGTGGGTGCTGTGTGTAAGGGTGCTGTTAGTGTGTGCTGTGTGTGTAAGGGTGCTGTGTGTGTGAGAGTGCTGTTAGTGTGTGTGTGGGTGCTGTGTGTGTAAGGGTGCTGTTAGTGTGTGCTGTGTGTGTAAGGGTGCTGTGTGTGTAAGGGTGCTGTTAGTGTGTGCTGTGTGTGTGTATGTGTAAGGGTACTGTGTTTGTGAGGGTGCTGTTAGTGTGTGGGTGCTGTGTTTGAGGGTGCTGTGTGTTTAAGGGTGATGTATGTGTCTGTGTGCTGTTTGTCTGTACTGTGTGGGGTGGGGGGCCGTTTAGTTAATACCCCTCCTCCCTTCTTACCTTATGTAGGGAGGGGGGACCGTGCTGCTTCCATCCCTGGTGGTTCAGTGGTGAGTGAACTCTAGCCCCACAGGGGGCTAGAGTTCACTCTCGCGAGATCTTAGCGTTGCCGCGGTAACCGCAGCAAAGCTCCGATCTCGCGAGAGGAACCCAGCGGAGCTGCTGGCAAGAGCTCCCCGGTTCCTCTCCTGCCTCCCTCCCTGCCTGTGGGTCGGTGAGGGAGATCTTTGATCTCCCTCACCGGCCCACGGAGGGAGGCAGATAGCGCGTGCCAGGGGATTAGGGTGTGCCCAGGCACACCCGGCACACCCCGTGCGCACGCCTATGATTGGGTACTTTAGCTCTGATGGCAGATTTTTTTCCCTGCATCCTCTGTGGATTCTCTTTAGCTGTTTTTAACAGTATCCATGGCTGTAACGTGAACTCATTCTGTATCACAAGCTGCTCACCCCAGCCTCCATTTAGTTGCACTTACCTCTCATGCACCCAATCAAATACCCCCAATCTGTTACATACCGTCAGCCAGTCATATTCAGCCAGCTACACTCCTTGTCACATACTCCCACATCCAGCCACCCACTGACCCCCATCTTCCAGCCCACTGAATAACATATATTTACTAACTCAGTCACATTCCTCATCAAATCCCATACCTAACCATAGCCACAATCTGCCTTCCTTTAACATCTTACCCCTCATACATCTCCCTCTTCATATAACCCTCGCCCCTTTAATCACTTATGCCTACCAGTCCAGCCTGTCACATAGCATTGCATGTTTGAACTACAACTTGTCCTGGCCCAGCCATGTCACGCATCGAATTAAAGCTGGAGAAACAGAAACACATGTTTCTCCTCCATCACTTTCTTTCTTTTTTCATTATTATTTCTTATTATTTCCGCCTCCATGGAAATATTTGATGCAGATTGTGGCTGACAGATAGACAGGCTGTTTTTTAAGACAGAAACATGCATAGCTTCCAACACTGATTGACAGGGAGACAAAATGGAGGTGGTTAGTTCTAGGGTAAAGGTGAATAGGGTGATGTTGATTTTTACATTTAATTTTACATTTTATTTTTTCAGACATCACAAACACATAGTTATAATATATATATATCTTAAAGGGTTACTTTAAGCACCATGACCACTAAATTTGTGACGTGGCCATTGTGCCTGTAAGCTCTATGTGTAGCATTTTGCTATGAGATGCTGAACATACAGAGTTTAACCCCTCTGCTGCAGGAGGTGCAACTCCACCAACGACAATTACTGGGATGTTATTAGCCAGTCTTGAAAAGGAACATTTGGATTTTTACTATTACTATTATTATTTATACTACATGGCTTTTATTTATAAACATTATAGCATTAAACAAGGCACCAGATGACACTCTGTATATTATGTCAGTATCGTTTTTTATTTTATTTTAAATTAGATAGGAGAAATGCAAAAATGTAAAGAAGCACTACAATTCACCACAAAAGTATTCAATGAGGTTGTGGTCTAAGCTGTGGCTAGACCAATGGAGTTCCTCCATGTCAAGCTTGTCAAATTTTGCACAGGGGACAGTCCTGCTGGAAGGAAATGGCTTTCCCCAAACTATTGTCACAAAGCTGGATACACTCACTTGTTTAAAATGTCTTTGTATCATCTAGTATTTCCATGACACTTCACTGGAACTAATGGGGCCTAGCCTGGAACTAGCCACCAAACGTTACAGTAGGCTTATGAAATTGTAGATAGCCTTTTCTTCCACACCCAGATCCATCCATCAAACTGCTAGATGTATCAACCAGAGAACAGATCAACCACACCTAGACTCTTCTAACAGAAATGTGATTCAATGCTCCGCAGAACAGATTTCCACAGATGCACGGTTTAGTTTTTTCGTGCATTCCACCACTGGGCATTGCGCATGTTAATGTGAGGGTGGTGTACAGTTGCTAGGCCATTGAAAAACTTTTCATGAATCTTACAATGCCCAGGTCTTGGGCTGACGTTGCCTCCAGAGACAGTGTGTACAGATGGCAGGTAATTTCTAACTGGTATGCATTTATGCACTTGGCGCACCTAATATGTGAGTATGATTGGTCTACCAGTTCATGGCTCAGCTGTTATTGCTCCTAGATATTTACACTCCACAATAATAACACTTATAGCTGACCAAGCAGATCTCATGCTATATGAGGACTGAAAACTATACATAGCACATAGACTGAATAGTGAGTCTTTCGTGTTTGTGGTAACTGAAATTGCTTCCATTCAAAAATTTGGTTAAATGCCTCCTAGACAGGCACTTTTAATGCCTGAAATTATTCAGAACTACATTGATTTCTATTAAATAGAAAAACAAGATATCACTTGTATGGCAGAGAAAACTGTGTTAAGACCTTTTACTGAAGCATTAGGGAGAAGAGCAAATGACTGGAGAACTGCAGCAGGTGATCTAAGATCAATGTGTAAAGGCATTATACTAACTCTTTCATGATTTATACATTCAGCTACCACTGCTCACAACTGCAACTCAACAGCCAAGCTGACAGATTCACTTAAAATGAGCACAAGATTTGATAACATTTTACCTGTGCATAAAACGCTCTTTTTCATTTTTAAGATTAATGAAACTTAAAAAAAAGTGTAAAATAATAATTTGTATAATGTCAGATTTGCGTGTCTGTGTATCTGGATGACTGTACCTGTGTATGTGTGTTTGTCGGTGCTTGCATGTGTACGTGTGCCAATATGTGTATCTGTGTATCTGCATATGTGTTTGTAGCACACCTCCAGGGTAATGGTCCAATCCAATGCTCCTCATATACGAACATTGGGAACCATAGGTCTGTATGAAAGATCGTGTTGGCTCTGCACATGCACACTGAAATCACAATATTCCTTGGTCTGACACCTTGTAAGTAACAGTCTCAGCTCTCTTATCCAGAGGGCTTGGGTGCGTGGCTAGAAGTTAACTACCAACTAACTACTTATGGGGCCAGTAAGAAGGGGGATCAACAGTAGGCACTAAAGTAACTTCAATTAGTTGAACTTGTCATAGTGAGTACAGTGTTCCTTTCATATAATTTACACATTTCTGCAGTGAACTTGTAAAACAAAACTAACTTTGTGTTACCACTCTTTTTACTGATGAAAATGTTAAGTAAATGTAATCTCAATATTGTTGCCTTGAGCCTATGTGAATGTGAGTACTGAGGCTTCTTAATTGGCCTCAAGCTACTTGAATAAAGATGTTAGTCAGTGCAGAGCTAATGCAAGGAAATTAGATATTACAGGTACGAAGGTTAGACGGGTAAGAAGGAAAAAGTTGTTCATTTGGACTTGGAAAATAAATTAGGACATTCAGAATGAATTCATAGTTAGGTTTCTATTTATCTGCAAAAGCTATTCATTTCTTACTCCAACTCCTTTTATTTAGCAGGTAATGATGTAATGGTTGTAGAAACATTAAGGTGTGAATGCAGTATATATTGTCAATGTTGTCTCCCATATAGGTGATTGATCAGGCCTTACTACAGCAATTTAAAAAGTTAATTATCCACTGCGATCATACTCCATGTCTCAGAATATGGGCCTAATAAGAGCTGTAGTGTAAAGGTAACCAGTAGTGCTGTAATAAATTAGAGCAATGAATGAAATAAAAGAGCAATTGCTAAGCTACAAAGCTGAATTTAACACACCCTTTAGAGGTGCAAACGTCCGATCAACCTACATTGAAGAGCAGCATGAGAGATAAAACTATCACACAGTTTTAAATAAAATAAATATATTTAATTTAATATTAAAGAGACATGTACATACTGTCTTTCCCTGAAAATAAGTCTTATATAACCCCCCCCCCCCCAAAAAAAAAAAGTACTGTGGCTTATTTTGGGGGAATAGAAAGCAGGTCTACGTTTGGGGGAATTCCCCCTAACATTGACCAATTTACATGTAATTCTCCGAATTAGATTGCTTGCGAATGGAATCCTGCGAATCTATGTTCGGGGAAAATTCCCAGAACATAGATTAGCGGACTAGCGACTAGGGCTTATTTTCAGCGTAGGGCTTATATTACAAGGATCCCCAGAAAATAAGCTAGGGCTTATCTTTGGAGGATGTCTTATTTTGGGGGAAACAGGGTAGTAGAGAAAATAAGCATTGCTCTCTGCATTGTCCTATTTGTCTTGGGCTGGCCTGGAGGCTATCAGTCAGCCTGACGTGAGTTGATGCTAGACTAACATGTCCCTTTATGGGCATCGCCAGTAATACTATTTACATCAAAGGTGTGGCACCCTAGATGTCCACCCAACCGTTCCCAAATTTGAAGGTATGCTGTTACATGATTAAAGGCTGATTTGACCCTGCTTGCAATAACAAAATTCTACGGTTGGTACTTTAAAGGGAGGCTTATAAAGCCTTATAGCTAAATATCCTCTCTTTTTGTCACAAGGTACATGCTACCCTGTTGTACAAGTAACCTACCCAGATGGGTTATATCATGAAAAATACCAGTTTTATTGATTAAGACAATGATTTGCAGTTCATTGCAGTTCAATAGTTACCAAACTGGACAAAAACACAGAGCATCTAGAATAAAACTTCCATAAGGTTTTGATCACAAATACGACGGAAATGCATTAATGTTGAAGTTCATATTTTTACCATTTTTCAACTTTGAAACTATTAATTGATGGATAGCTGAAATCACTACGGAAATTTTAACTGCGTTACCACTTGGCTGTTAAGTGCTTGGGTATAATTTTCCAAATGAATTTTCTTATCACACCTAACAGATTCAAGCCCATTAAGTGATTTATTTTCCACATGAGAAAACTGTGAGCCTGGCAAAAGCACTCACTGCTTCCTTTCTTACTCTCTAATTTAAGTTATTTTTTAAAAAAGAGTTTAGCTCTTAGCAGCATTCAGAACATAATCAGATAATATAGTATAATATTAGTGATATGAATAATCACATGTACTTTAAATCTTTAATGTAATTTTCTATCTAAGTTTAGCATTGACTCTCAAAAAAATCTGTGTCTAGTTGCAATATACTTAGGATAAAGCTTTATACAATAAGCTTCATACAAATCCTATCTCCCCAGCCAATCTCTTTTGTTTTAAAGAAAAATATCTGTTACAACACAATGGCCAAAGCTGATGCCACCAGTTACAAGTAAAAAAGAAAATATGACTCTAGCACCTGGTTTCACTTGTGTAATGGTGGTGTATTCAGGCATCCAACACAGTAGACAATGTTTCAACATTAAATGTGTCTTTATCAAGCTGTGTATAAAGTGCATAGAACAAAACTTTTTATAGGTGTACACATCAACACTAACTACAAGGCCAGATATGGGCAGATGTAGCTCTCAAGGATACAAATACAAAGAAACAAGTCCTGCGCTCAACCAAAAAAAAAAACTCAATTTGTTTAAAAATACATAGGGATTTTTTTTTTTTACTATATGTATTTGGGCTGATGTGTACTATGGTCGTTGCTGCCGCCCAGGAGTAGTGGGAGTTTGAGCGCAGGACTTGTTTCTCTGTATTCGTATTCACTATTGTATCACACAGCTATGTTACAATGCTGCTGCCCATCCCATGTGTTCCCTATTAAGGGTTAATAAGCATGTAAGGATGTATATAAAAAAATACCCCTTACTGTCTCATTAGAGAGATTTTTGCCAGAAGCTCAAGGTAGCAAGGTGAATGGTGAATGAGTTAAGACCCACCTAAAAGGTCTGCCTTGATGTGGCAGGTGGGCATACCCTCTCATGGCCATTGGAGGTAACTAAAAACCTCCATTTGTTAAAAAAAAAAATACATAGGGATGTGGAAAGAGCGCAGGTAACTTATTTTTTTTCTTTTGTTTTTATCTCTGTAAACATGGTGGAGATGGTCACCCTGTCAATGTATCTGCTTTAGCTATGTTTTTTAGGGTTCTCTTCATCTACCTGTAAGTAGCACGCTGCTTCTCATGTTAAATAAGGTCCAATGGTTTTGTAAAAATGCTTGTCAAACTTCTGGCATCTACGTGCTAGATTTAGAAAGATTTCTACAATGGCAGCAGTACATACTCAAGTGGCTGTCATGAAGGAAGCAGGTGATCATAAGTATAAGTGTCTGGTAGACAGCCACTGAGGGAAGACTTAGTGCTGCAATGTAAACATTACAGTTTCTCTGGAACAGCAATGTTTAACATTGCAGCACTAAGTGCAAAAGGGGCACAGCACCCAGACCACTTCAATAATCTGAAGTGATCTGTGTGCCTACAGTGTCCCTTTAAGATCCAGAATTTTACATGCAAAACTTTGCTTTGGTTGAATATTATATATATGTGTGTAGGCAGTGGTGTATCCTGGTTTTGTGCTGCCCTAGGCAGGACAAAACTCAGGCGCCCCCCCTCCCCCCACGCCACCCCCACCCAACCTTTCCCCCTGCCCCGCATTCTAAATACACACACATTCACTGACAGATACGCATACACTAGCTAACAGAAACACACACATACTAACAGACTCACTCACACTCAGTAACAGACAAACACACTCACTAGCAGACACACACACTCACTAACATACACACACACTCACAGGCAAACACACACTAACAGACACACACACACTAACAGACACAAACACTAACAGACACACTAACAGACACAAACACTAACAGACACACACACTGACACACACACTAACAGACACACACACACTAACAGACACACACACACACACACACACACACACTAACAGACACACTAACAGACACACACACTAACAGTCACAGACACTGACACACACACTAACAGACACACACACACTAACAGACACACACACACACACACACACTAACAGACACACTGACAGACACACACACTAACAGACACAGACACTGACACACACACTAACAGACACACACACACTAACAGACACACACACACACACACACACACTAACAGACACAAACACTAACAGACACACACACTGACACACACACTAACAGACACACACACTAACAGACACACACACACACACACTAACAGACACACTAACAGACACACACACTAACAGACACAGACACACACTCACCCACATTAACACATTTTTTTAAATTTATTTTTAACACATTTTTTTTAATTTATTTTTAACACATTTTGTTTTATTTATAACACTTTTTTTTCAATGTATTTTAACACATTTTTTATTTATTTTTAACACATTTTTTTTTACATTTATTTTTAACACTTTTTTTTTTATTTAACAACCCCCCCCCCCAGCCTCCTTACCTTTGGGAATGCTGGGGAGGGGGGGGGGGGTCTCTTCCTCCCTGGTGGTCCAGTGGCTCCTGGGCGATCGGGCGGCACTGCCTGGCGGGCGTGCGGGCGGCCGGCTGGCGATGGAGCACTTCCCCTGAGCTCTCTGCTCAGCTCCCTCGCCAGCCTCAGAGTGAGGCTGGGAGCCGGAATATGACGTCATATTCCGGCTCCGCCTCCCAGCCTCACTCTGCGGCTGGCGAGGGAGCTGAGCAGAGAGCTCAGGGGAAGTGCTCCCTCGCCAGCCGGCCGCCCGCCCGCCCGCCCGCCCGCCGCCCGCCCGCCCGCCAGGCAGTGCCGCCCGATCGCCCAGCAGCCCATTCGGCATGTCTGTTAGCCGCAAGGCTAACAAGACATTTGCCTTGGGCATTTGGGGGGCGGCTTATTTTGCCGCCCCCTGGAAAATGCCGCCCAAGGCAAATGCCTTGTTTGCCTCGCGGCTAATACGCCCCTGTGTGTAGGTAGTAACATGGAAATGTGGAATAGGAGAATGCCTTGAAAGCAGAATAAACTACATCATTTGTATTGTGTAGTTGTGTGACCTATATCCTGTGTCAGAAACAATATTTTCTAAATAACAGTATTTAGTATTTATTACAAATGTATTCATTAATCGTTAAATATTTAATACATTATAGAAGTACAATGCTATTTTTGTTGCAAAATGAATAGTGGTTTTAGCACATTCTATTAAGGTATGCCTCTAATTCCCACTTAGATTCTCATTATTAATTCTGAGCCGCTATCTTAAATCAAATGCTAGTAAGAACACTTGATGGCTGGTGCAAATGGTGACCAGGGTAATAATCTTCTTGTTCATGTAATGTGTTATCAGAATGATTGATGTGAGTGAAGGGAGAGTGAATGTAACCAGATAGAAAACAAGATCCTCTTCCTATAGCAATTGTTTCACTCATGATTGAAGGGAATTTGTTATAAAGATAAATTAAACTCAGGGACGTGGTAACATAGTAATCTAGGTTGAAAAAAAAAGACTTGTGTCAATCAAGTTCAATGCTTCTAGCATCTTTGTTTCTACAGTTGGACAAATGTTTTACATTGAAATAGATGCAGTCTATATATGTCAATAAAGTTCTCTGAATATTCTTATCTGATGCAGCCATTTGGAAAAAGAGTAAACTCGTAATGTATAAATGTCACATTAAAAGTAGAAACCAAGCTGGAACCTAGAGGCAGTGTGTGGCAAACCTAGCCACTTCTGGACTATATTCATTGCAGGTTGTCCGTAGGCTGAAGCTATACTATGTAACGTTAACTGTATATGTATTTTCCTATGGCCGTTCGCATGCTGACAGCCGTATGCTGCCAGCATACAAAGCATTCATACGGCGAAACACGGCTATCCTGGCCGTTCACCGTACGAATGTGGACTCCCCAGGTAGACCACACATTCACAGGTCGTGTGGCACCAATTACCCGGTTGCAACATTGTTGCAATCGGTAATTAAGGGCTCTCCTAGGTGGCCGTCGTTCGACTACCGACCATGCGGCGGTCGGCCATCTTGGATCCTTTGTCTCTGCAGCGGTGTTCGGTCGTCGAGAGCCTGGAACTGAAAACGGCTACTCAATGATCCGAACACCGCTGGACTTCTAGAGCGTTCGGGAGTTCCGCGTTCGGTACATTATGTGTCCCGTACTTATTCGGTACTTTTAAACCCATTTTAATGTTTAACTGTATTATGTGCGGCGTTCGGTCAAATCAGCTGGGATCGGAGCGGTATTCTCCCAAAGTGTGCGCCCCGACCCCAGCTATCTACCGAACGTTCAGTTATTCCGAAGTACCGAATATTGTGTGAATTACAGATTTTAATGTCAATTGTCCGTTTTGCTGCACGAGGGGATAATCCACTTAATCGTCCATTTTAGTGGGAGTATCCTTCTCGTGCAGCAATGCCTGTTGGGAAAGTCACAGTGCATGTTGGGAGAAATCCCCTGGAATTACTGTATGGAAACCCCTTGCATGGGGAACTGTATAAATATGCTGCCTGTGAATAAACCGAGTTAGTTGACTCCCAAACTGTGTTTCGTCCGGTTATTGGGAGGATTGGGGATATTGCCTCGCTTTCTACTCTGACTGTGGATTTCCTAGATGTACCAACGGATATCGTATGCTGATACATTGCATTCCGTTACAATTGGTGGCAAGCGACGGGATCCGAACCTTACAGCCGAAAAAGCAGCGTTCGTGGAAACTGGAACGACCGAACAAGGAAAGCAAGGGCAATTCGTATGGAGATTGATTATACCATACTAAAGCGACAAACTTTAAAAGAGCTACTGGAAGCCAGGGGTAAGATAGCCAGCAACAAGTCTAAAGCTGTGCTGATCGCTGAACTGATGGAGGAAGACCGAGCCCGCAGCGCTACACCCCCACCAGCCAAGGAAGAGACCCCATTCCAAAAAGAGCTGCGAACCAGGTTGGAGTTTTTACCGCAACCAGTACCGCTGGAAATACTGACCGTGATGGTATCAGATGTACAGGACTATCTGATGGCGACCAGCACACCAGCAACCCCGCCTAGGGCAGAGTCTGTTACTGCCTCCACCTACGGACAGGTAAAGCCCAAAGTCCCACATCACGCCTTTAAAGCGTTTTGTGAAGAAAAGGACGAAATCGATGGGTATTTGCAGGACTTTGAGCGGCTGTGCGATCTGCACGATTTGGAGCCCGCAGTATGGGTGCCGCTGCTGGCAGGCAAATTATCGGGTAGGGCAGCTGAAGCCTACCGTGCTGTACCCCGAGAGGACAGTAAGGATTACCCTAAAGTGAAGAGGGCAATCTTGGAGAGGTATGCTATTACCCCAGAGGCATACCGGCGGAAATTCCGGGGCTTGCGCAAGCCTGAGAAAGATTCTCATGCAGAATGGGCGCACAAGCTGGACCAAGCATCGCTAGGCTGGATACAGGCCAGCAACGCTACTAACATGGAGGAGTTGAGGCAGTTAATGCTGCTGGAACAATTTTTTAATGGTTTGTCCCCAGAAGCACAAGAATGGGTGAGAGACCGGAAACCCCTCACCCTACCCGAAGCCGCTAAATTGGCGGATCAACATTTTGATGCCAGGAGACATCACGGGGCCCAAACTAAGGCCCTCCCTCGGATTACAGGGCCACCTAATAATTTTACCCCTACCAGCCCCACCGTACCCCTGCACAGGCCGGCACTGAATACTCCACCAGCCCCCTCCCGATACAACGGCAGGGCTAACATTCAGTGTCACACCTGCAAGCAGTGGGGGCACATTTCTCGAGAGTGCACCCAAAACCGGAGCCGGCAAGCTTGGAATCAGGTGCGACAAAATTTGGCACCCAGGGCTGCTGCGCACCATTACCAGGTAGCACCCGCCACCCAAGACGTGCTGAGCGCTCAAATTGAGGAGCCTCTGGGGGTACTGCACGAAGTAATGTCAGTCCGAGCCACCGACAACCGACAGCACCATCGGCAGCTAGTGACCCTGGAGGGAAAGGAGGTGCAAGGGCTCCGGGATTCGGGAGCCACTTTAACTTTGGTTGCACCACATTTGGTACCAGGCGCAACCCACACTGGCGGCTCCGTGGCAGTACGGGTGGCCGGGGGAGCAGTATACCGGCTACCTACTGCCAAAGTTCATTTGGATTGGGGTGTGGGAGAGGGGACCGTAGAAGTGGGGCTGATGCAGAATTTACCTGCTGATGTTGTACTGGGGAATGACTTGGGCCAAATGACTTCCGCTTTTATTCCCCAGACTCCGTACCAGGAGGCACTTCCCGTAACCACCCGGCAACAGGCTCGCACCACGGCTACACCAACGCACTCTGAGGCTCAGGTAAGAGACCAGGTTCCCCAACTGACCCCCATGTCCTGGGACACCCCGACTACCTTTGCGACCGAAGTCCAGACCGATCCCACTCTCCAAGTATATAGGGACCGGGCACAAACCGACCAAGCAGGGTTAGAGGGGGAGCGGTTCATCTGGGAAAGAGAGTTGCTCTACCGTGTCACAGCAAAAGATGTGGGGGGGTCTGTCACCTTAACTAATAAACAGCTAGTGGTACCCCAGAAGTATAGACAGGAGCTGCTGCGAATTTCTCATGACATCCCCTTGTCCGGACACCTAGGGATGACCCGTACCCGATACCGTTTGACCCATGCCTTCTTCTGGCCCGGGATCTCTCAGGATGTGCGCCAATATTGCACCTCCTGCGACGTCTGCCAGCGTGTAGGTAAACGAGGAGATCGCCACAAAGCCAGGCTATGCCCCCTGCCCATCATAGCAGAACCCTTCAGCCGAGTAGCAGTGGACATCGTAGGTCCCCTGCCAAAACCCAGTCCCTCTGGCAAAAGGTATATCTTAACTATAGTGGACTACGCCACCCGATACCCCGAAGCCGTGGCCCTCTCTAATATCCACGCTGAGACCGTAGCAGAGGCATTAATGAAGGTATTTTCCCGAGTAGGTTTTCCCCAAGAGATAATCTCGGACCGAGGTACCCAATTTACGGCCGAAGTTACCCAACATATGTGGAAGGTGTGTGGCATTAAGCCAATAGTTAATTCCGCCTACCACCCCCAGTCCAATGGGCTTTGTGAGCGGTTCAACGGGACGCTGAAGCAGATGCTTCGGACGTTCGGGGAGACCCACAAAGACTGGGAGAGGTTTCTACCTCACCTACTCTTTGCCTATAGAGAGGTCCCCCAGGAGTCGACAGGATTCTCCCCGTTTGAACTACTGTTTGGGAGGAGGGTGCGAGGACCCTTGAACTTGATTAGGGAACACTGGGAGGGAGAGAGTACCACTAACGAGACCCCTATCGTGTCATACGTCCTGGAGTTCAGGGACCGTCTGGAGGCACTGACTCAGGCTGTACACACAAACCTACAGGCGGCCCAGCAACGCCAGCGCCGCTGGTACGATAGAGGAGCCAGGGACCGCAGCTTTCAGGTGGGACAGAAGGTTTTGATCTTAAAGCCCGTCCGCACAGATAAGCTGCAGGCCGTCTGGCAAGGCCCATACCAGGTAGTGGAGCAGCGATGCGACACTACCTATGTGATCGGCCCCTGCTCAGGGGTAGGGAAGAGACGCATGCTCCACGTGAACATGCTCAAACCCTACCATGAGAGGATAGAGGATGTAACGGCCATATGTGCCTCCTCCGTAGAGGATCAGGAAAATCTACCTTTACCCGACCTACTAGAACCCGAGGAACAGATAGAGCCCTCCCGGGGAGTTCAACTGGGGGAGCGGCTAAGCCCCCAAGAGCGTGCCCAGGTACAGGCGCTGATTGTAGCCAAGGGGACTACCTTCTCCAATTTACCTGGGTACACTCCGCTAGCCACCCACCGAGTGGAGACCCCAGGACAGCTACCTATGCGCCAGGCTCCATATAGGGTTCCGGAATCCGTCCGGACCCATATGAAAGCCGAACTGGACGAAATGTTGCAGCTAGGGGTTATCGAACCCTCCGATAGCCCCTGGGCATCGCCGGTAGTCCTGGTACCTAAAAAGGATGGCACCACCCGATTCTGTGTTGACTACCGGAGGCTAAATGACAAAACGGTGTCTGATGCCTACCCGATGCCCCGGATAGACGAGCTGTTGGATAAGATGGCACGGGGCCAGTATCTCACTACCATTGATTTGTGTAAGGGGTACTGGCAGATCCCGCTAGCCGATGACGCCATCCCCAAGTCGGCGTTTGTCACCCCGTTTGGCCTGTACCAGTTCAAGGTCATGCCTTTCGGGATGAAAAACGCTCCGGCTACCTTTCAGCGGATGGTAGATCGGCTACTGGACGGTTTTCAGGAGTATGCCTGTGCCTATCTAGACGATATAGCCGTGTTTAGCCAGACCTGGGAAGATCACCTACACCACATAGGGGCGATATTAGATCGCATTGGGGAGGCCGGGTTAACGCTAAAACCTAGCAAGTGCCACATAGGTATGGCCGAGGTGCAGTACCTGGGCCACCGTGTAGGGTGTGGGCAGCAGAGGCCCGAGCCAGCCAAGATTGAGGCCGTAGCCAAGTGGCCTACCCCCAGGACTAAGACCCAGGTGCTGGCGTTCTTAGGGACAGCCGGCTATTACAGAAAGTTTGTCCCTGACTATAGCACCCTGGCCAAACCCCTAACCGACCTGACGAAGAAGAACCTTCCCCGACTGGTTGTCTGGGCCCCAGAGTGTGAGCAGGCATTCCAACAACTCAAGACTGCTCTCACTAATGCTCCTGTGTTAACTGCTCCTGATCCAACTAAAAGATTTCTTGTTCACACAGACGCTTCAATGTTTGGATTGGGGGCAGTACTGAGCCAAGTGGGAGCCGATGGCGGAGAACACCCCGTAGCCTATTTAAGCCGCAAGTTGCTGCCTCGTGAAGTGAGCTACGCCGCCATCGAGAAAGAATGCCTGGCCGTGGTGTGGGCCCTTAAAAAGTTACAGCCATATTTGTACGGACAACCTTTTTCCTTACTCACAGATCACAACCCGTTAGTGTGGCTAAACCGTGTGTCTGGAGACAATGCCAGGCTGCTGCGCTGGAGCTTGGCGCTGCAGCCCTTTGACTTTACTATCCATTACCGGCCAGGAAAACAAAACGGTAACGCTGACGGGTTATCCAGACAGACTGAACTCGAGAAGTGATCTGTGAGTACTCTCCCGGACATCCCCAAGCCGATCCGTTGGGATCAGACTGTGTATGCCGGCTTGGTTCTGGGGGAGCATTGTGGCAAACCTAGCCACTTCTGGACTATATTCATTGCAGGTTGTCCGTAGGCTGAAGCTATACTATGTAACGTTAACTGTATATGTATTTTCCTATGGCCGTTCGCATGCTGACAGCCGTATGCTGCCAGCATACAAAGCATTCATACGGCGAAACACGGCTATCCTGGCCGTTCACCGTACGAATGTGGACTCCCCAGGTAGACCACACATTCACAGGTCGTGTGGCACCAATTACCCGGTTGCAACATTGTTGCAATCGGTAATTAAGGGCTCTCCTAGGTGGCCGTCGTTCGACTACCGACCATGCGGCGGTCGGCCATCTTGGATCCTTTGTCTCTGCAGCGGTGTTCGGTCGTCGAGAGCCTGGAACTGAAAACGGCTACTCAATGATCCGAACACCGCTGGACTTCTAGAGCGTTCGGGAGTTCCGCGTTCGGTACATTATGTGTCCCGTACTTATTCGGTACTTTTAAACCCATTTTAATGTTTAACTGTATTATGTGCGGCGTTCGGTCAAATCAGCTGGGATCGGAGCGGTATTCTCCCAAAGTGTGCGCCCCGACCCCAGCTATCTACCGAACGTTCAGTTATTCCGAAGTACCGAATATTGTGTGAATTACAGATTTTAATGTCAATTGTCCGTTTTGCTGCACGAGGGGATAATCCACTTAATCGTCCATTTTAGTGGGAGTATCCTTCTCGTGCAGCAATGCCTGTTGGGAAAGTCACAGTGCATGTTGGGAGAAATCCCCTGGAATTACTGTATGGAAACCCCTTGCATGGGGAACTGTATAAATATGCTGCCTGTGAATAAACCGAGTTAGTTGACTCCCAAACTGTGTTTCGTCCGGTTATTGGGAGGATTGGGGATATTGCCTCGCTTTCTACTCTGACTGTGGATTTCCTAGATGTACCAACGGATATCGTATGCTGATACATTGCATTCCGTTACACAGTGGATGACTCCTCAATACATTATCACTTGCAGAATAGAGGTTTTCACCTAGAGCACCTCTTGTTACAGCAAGTTGAGCATTCGGTATGTAATAAAAATGTGTTGGTGCAAATATCTAGAATTAAATAAAAATAAGGCAATATCAAAGGAGTGAATTTCTCAGGTTCCTAATATTGCATTCACACGCTATAAATTCGGTGTTTCTTCGTATTATTATTTTATTATTATTATTTTATTATTTATATAGCACCATCAGGTTCTGTAGCGCTGTACAATGGGTGGACTAACAGACATGTAATTGTAACCAGACAACTGGACGTACAGGAACAGAGAGGTGGAGGGCCCTGCTCAATGAGATTACATTCTAGAGGGAGTGGGGTATAGTGACACAAAGGGTAAAAGTAGGGGTTCGAAGTAGGTTGTTAGAAAAGTATTCACTGAGGGCTTAGTAGGTAAGTTTTGACAGTTGCCGGAGAGGAGTCATGGGGGTGGGGGATAAAAACCTGCTAACAGTTTAATTGAAATGCTTTCTTGAAAAAGTGAGTTTATCAATGATTTTTTGAATGAGTGAAGACTGGGTGAAAGTCTTACGGAAAAGGGAAGGGAGTTCCACAGAAGATGTGCAGCCCTGGAGAAGTATAGTTCCATCTGTTAAAGAAAAGCCAGTTGTAAAGAATGAATGGTTAACAAAAGACAAAATGTATTAATATAATTCAAACAGATAGTTGAACAAGGCATATCTCGCACACCCAATAACATGCCTGGGCACCAACTGAAGATCCTGCTCTATAGATCCTCTTCATGCTACCAAGATGCATGCGCCTTACAAAAGGCAAGTCCTAATGAAGCCCACATTCATTGTAAAGTTTGTAAAGAATCCACAATCCTTCTCTTTATCTCAATATTTCGTACCCTATCACTAAGTGCGCTCTGGTCTGCATTTACGTTCTCAGTAGCCATCTATTTAAATATTAAAGTGTTATATACCCTATAACCATTATAGTGGACTGTGACCAGATGTTTGTTTTTAAAAAAAAAAAAATGAATGTTCAATATAATAGTTTAATGTTCTAAAAGCCTTTGTAAGCAGCCTGCTAATCCATCAATATAATGTGCTCCACACCCACATTGTCATAGATAGTTCATGTAATTGCTATGGCATTTGAAAAAGCTGTTGATGGGGACAACTTGTCTGGTTGTATTACTTTTAAAAGACTCTGTTCTTCTAGGCAAATATTCACAAACCAGTGGTAGTGACCGTGGTAGTGATTATAAAATTATTTTTTCTTGGAAAAAAAGATCCACCTTTTCCTTGGTTGTTTTGTATAGTTACTTTAGGAACACTCCGAATTAGATGGCTTTTCAAATTATTGGCTTTCTTAAATATCATTATAGGTTAATGAGGAATTTAATTAGATAGAAACCAACTTTCTAAGAGAATAGGTCAAGATATTCTTAAAATATTCTTATTTTTGAAGCTTGTGAATTGTATTGCATGTAAAATGCAAAATGAACATTTTTGGGCTCTGAACCTCTATTTTCTAATTAACTAAGTAAGTTCCCATTTTAATTAATTGTTTTTAATATTATTTTAGAGTGGGTTTCCTCCTTATATTTCTTGTCTCTAATTGTATGAGCTGGTGATTTAAAGTTTTGAACATTTGAATGATTTCTTCTAAGATGAAAGACTTGACTGTTAGGAATACCTTCTAACCATTTAGAATAATTGACCATTTTCAAATCTATTTCAATACTTACAGTATCTCACAAAAGTGAGTACACCCCTCACAGTTTTGTAAATATTTTATTATATGTTTTCATGTGACAACACTGAAGAAATGACACTCTGCTACAATGTAAAGCAGTAAGTGTACAGCCTGTATAACAGTGTAAATTTGCTGTCCCCTCAAAATTACTCAACAGACAGCCATTAATGTCTAGACCGTTGGCAACAAAAGTGAGTACACCCCCAAGTGGAAATGGCCAAATTGTGCCCAATTAGCCATTTTCCCTCCCCGGTGTCATGTGACTCATTAGTGTTACAAGGTCTCAGGTGTGAATGGGGAGCAGGTGTGTTACATTTGGTGTTATCGCTCTCACACTCTCTCATACTGGTCACTGGAAGTTCAACATGGCACCTCATGGCAAAGAACTCTCTGGGGATCTGAAAATAAGAATTGTTGCTCTACTTAAAGATGGCTTAGGCTATAAGAAGATTGCCAAGACCCTGAAACTGTGCTGCAGCATGGTTGGCAAGACCATACAGCCGTTTCAGAGGACAGGTTCCACTCAGAATAGGCCTTGCAATGGTCAACCAACGGTGATGGTCTGGCCAAGCATGTCTCCACACCTAAACCCTACTGAGCATCTGTGGTGCATCCTCAAACAGATGGTGGGGGAGCGCAAGGTTTCTAACATCCACCAGCTCTGTGATGTTACAATGGAGGAGTGGAAGTGGACTCCAATGGCAACCTGTGAACCTATGGTGAACTCCATGCCCATGAGGGTTAAGGCAGTTCTGGAAAATATTGGTGGCCACACAAAATATTGACACTTTGGGCCCAATTCGGACATTTCCACTTAGGGGCTCATTCCATAGGGGTGTACTCACTGTATCCAAATGGTAAATACTTGAATATTCATAATGGTAGTCGCACCATTCACACGCACTGCATCATCTAAACTGAATGTCATACAGGCATTAATTATTATTACTTCAGTGCAGTTAAACAATCTATCTTTGGTTCAGCACCAAAAGGTTCTTACTCTATCTATCTATCTGAAAATTAGGATATGATCGAGGTGGATGCCAGGTTTAGAAGAGCTTCACCTATGATACTTTGATACTATGTAGATATCATAGATTATCATCTTAAGAGAAATAAACATAAATCAACATTGATTTGACTCTGATAACAACATTACACAAATGTAAGTAACGCTTTAGCAATTACCTTAAGTTTCAGCATTCTCTATTTAAATAATAATAGTTTAAGCTACCTTACAGTACTAATTGGACAAATGTTTCAGTGGGCTCCTATTAGGACTCCTCAAGAAAAGTATTTTAGGAAGGTAATTAGAAAACATTGCAATTACTGCACATACTGTGCCCACGAAGCAGGACTCGGAAATTACAATACATTTCACAGTTAATGCAATAAGCTTTTGATTTGTGAGTTTTGTCCGCCCTTCATTCCTCTAGGTGCAATGTGAGAACACTTTAATTGCACCTATGGAATGAGCTTCTATGATATAACAAATTACAGCTGTCTCACCTAATGGCTATTACAGAAATCATTAAAAATCTTCTAATAAAGAATGATTTCCTGCACCTTACCTTTTGCAGTAATGCAGATCCAAAATTCGGTGCGTAAGGGCTGGTGGACCTATTAATATGTGATATTATCGCGATGAATTTGCCCTGATCAATGTCCTGTATTTTCGTGCTAACAAGACATTGTTATCTGTTAGTTTAATATGCTCATTATTTTTTTTAGGAAGCTATAACTCCATAGTCAGGCTATTAGTTATTGAAATCTGGAGAAATGCTACACTATATTAAAAACAGATACTCATACTGAACTTACTACCTATAGATGCTGAATAAGTAGAATATCACATTTCACAGGGTCTGGTAAAATTCATCGTCATATGGTGAGTGATGGGATTCTTAAAAATCTATGTCATGAGGTAAAGTTTAATCAAAATAATTTTCGGAATGTCCACGTTACTTATCTCCGCTATTCCCCTAAGTATTACTGTGCTCTGTTTAACCATTCAGAGACAAAGGTTCTTGCAACTTGTTACTGTATATGGAGAATGGAATTTTAAATACTAGCAATTGTTTTTTTAATTGGAATGTTATGACTGAGTGGCTGAATTCAAGATTTTGACTATAGATCAGTTTTTTTGCCATCTGCTTTTACTGATAAGAGTAGAAAAATGCCTGTTGCTACAATATATGAAGTGATATCAGAATTAGTATATTGTTCTCTGTTCCAAGATTTCTGGAGAGTTTCAAAACATAGCACTTTATTGAAACAAAGCCTATATTATTGTGATGCTAACTAGAATAACTTTTTTGTTTAATGAACGCTAATGCAAAACACCAAAACTCTCCTCTCTGAAATGTTATTGAAGTGAAATAACTTTATTAAATGCATTTTGTTTTAAAGAGGCAGTAAACTCTGTTATGTTAAGATGAGTGGTGCATATCAGGCAGGGATATAGAGCAACTGCTTCCATGCTTTCCCCATGATGGCTAAGGTTACCCGAGCAGGACACTATACATACATACATCAATGAAATCTATCTTGCAGCATCCGTTACCATTATTTTATTTTGCTTCATTTTCCCAGGGTGGGTGGATTTTATATAGGTTTTAACCCCTTAAGGACACATGACATGTGTGACATGGTATGATTCCCTTTTATTCCAGAGGTTTGGTCCTTAAGGAGTTAAATGCATTATATACATGTGTCTCTCTATATTGTGCTTCAGCCTGGAATCTAATGTATCATACTTGATACATATTCAATCTAATATGACCTTCCTTTATAATCAATAGGAGAAGTACAGAGCATAGACTGAACATACACATTCATGATATCACGTGCGCACATTGTCATTCCAATGGCACTCCACTCCAAGCACCATAACATCTTATGTTCTTCATATTAGACATGGCGTAAGGAGGCTCCCTGTCATTTTGTCCCTGCCTACAGTTGCTTATTACATCAATTTGGTCATGCTAAATAAGTCACCATCTACCCTGAGAGACATCTTCCTCGTGTTATAGCTCGATCATGTTCATAGAACATGTAGGATGTGGGGACTATGTCAGCTTTCTGGGCGCACCCCTGATAAGTTCCTATATGCCAATGGAGATACTTAATTTCCCTTTGCCACATATGCATATAAGTAAGGGAGAGCACTTACAAATTCAGTGATTTTTTTTACAATCAACTGTGCACAAAGATACAATGACAGGAACCCCCTACACCAATGATGGCGAACCTTTTTGAGCCCGAGTGCCCAAACCGCAATACATGCCAACTTTTTTTTCCTTAAAGTGCCAACACGACAATTAAACCTGAATACTGAGGTTTAAGTTTAGAAAAAACAACTCGTACTGTTGTCCGAAATAAATAACAACTTTTGTTTTAAAAGAACACAACAACAGAGAGTTCAATGATACAAATTTTAAATAATGATATAAATAGATAAGATTAAGCTTATATTTATTAGTATCTCCAACAAATGCAATACATACACACACAGACTGTGAATACATACACACAGTCTGCTGAATAAACACACACACACACACACACACACAAGACTGCTGAATACAGAGACTGATGAATAAACACACACACATTCTGCTCAATACACATACAGACAGTCTGCTGAGTACACACACACAGACTGCTGAGTACACACACACAGACTGCTGAATACACACACACACACACAGACTGCTGAATACATACACACACACAGACTGCTGAATACATACACACACACACACAGACTGATGAATACATACACACACAGACTGCTGAATACACACACATACTGCATTGAGGGGTGTAGTGTATGTGTTTGTGCGAGGTACTGTGTGTGTGCTGTGTGTGAGGGGTGCTGTGTGTGAGGGGTGCTCTTTGTGTCTGAGGGTTGCTGTGTGTGTGTGAGGGTTGCTGTGTGTGTGGGGTGTGTGTGTGTGTGGGGGGGTGTTGTGTGTGTGTGTGAAGGGTGCAGTGTGTGAAGGGTGCTGTGTGTGTCTGTGAGGGGTTCTGTGTGTGTGTGTGTGGGGGGGGGGAGCTGTGTGTGTGTGGGGGGGTGCTGTGTGTGTGTGAGGGGTGCTGTGTAAGTCTATGAGGGGTGCTGTGTGTGGGGGGTGCTGTGTGTGTGTGTGTGTGTGTGTGAGGGGTGCTGTGTGTGTGTGTATGAGAGGTGCTGTGTAAGTGTATGAGGGGTGCTGTGTGTGTGTGTGGGGGGGGTGCTGTGTGTGTGGGGGGTGCTGTGTGTGTGGGTGGGTGCTGTGTGTGTGTGTGAGGGGTGCTGTGTGTGTGTGTGTAGGAGGGGTGCTGTATGTGTGTGTGCGTGTGTGAGGGGTGCTGTATGTGTGTGTGTGTGAGGGGTGCTGTATGTGTGTGTGTGTGTGTGAGGTGTGCTGTATGTGTGTGTGTGTGTGTGTGTGTATGAGGGTTGCTGTGTGTGTGAGTGAATGAGGGATGCTGTGTGTGTGAGAGGGGTGCTGTGCTGTGTGGGGAGGTAGGGGTGCTGTGCTGTGTGTAGAGTGGGGGTTCTGGGCGGGGGTAAGGGTGCTGTGGGGGTAGGGGTGCTGTGTGTGTTGTGGGGGTGCTGTGTGGGGGGTAAGAGTGCTGTGTGTGTAAGGGGTGTTGTGTGTGTGTGTATGAGGGGTGCTGTGTGTGTGTGTGTGTGTGTGTGTGAGGGGTGCTTTATGTGTGCATGTATGAGGGGTGCTGTGTTTGTGAGAGGGGTGCTGTGCTGTGTTCTTACCTTTAATGAAGGAGGGTGGGACACAGTCGGTGGTCCGGTGATGGTAAGCACTGCTTCTGTGTCGGGAGGCAGGGGGAGGGATCTGTGAAGCAGCTCCCCTGTCCTCCCGCGCGATGCTGTGTGGAGCATTGCCATGGTAATGCGCGGCAACGCTCCACACAGCATTGCGCGGGAGGATAGGGGAGCTGCTTCACAGATCCCTCCCCCTGCCTCCCGACACGGAAGCACAGTAGGCGCCTGCCGTTTCGGGCAGGCAGGTGCCTACTCTGCATTAATGGCGAACCTATGGTCGCGTGCCCACAGAGAGACTATTGCCTTGAGCGAGTTCCTATTCAATTTTAAAAACAAACCAGTCCATATAAGGATTGGAAGCCTTTAGCAATTTGTACTCACTTGAATGAGGTTTTTTTAAGTCATTTTAATCACATTTACTAATTAATTGTAATTTGTAATATATATCTACATAATGCCTGTAACACTAGAGAGATAAAGAAGTGCAAAAATGGTTGATCCTACACCCATAAACCATGGTTTGCACTGTAAATCATACATGAGTCTATAAAATAGACTTGGTGCCACCAGTTTCAGCTTAACCTTCTTAGTGTTTGGTATCAATTGTTTTCATATACAAGAGTAAACAGATATGTCTCGTAATTAATTTGAGCAAGCACATGCAAGCACTATTTAACTTCATTCTTTTTGCTGATGAAATGGACTCACAGGCAACATTACAGTAATTTTTTCCTGTTCTGACCATTTTGTTATCGTTAACTTCCATGTCCCCTAGAAAAATGTCCTTGCCATGGCTAATGTCACCCATTTACTCAAAGTTTGCTCTCAGTACTCCCCCTAATTTTTTTTTTAGTGTTTATATGATGTGAGCAGGTTTGAAGGAGTGATGGGGAACAAATGGTCTTGTAGTCTACTGAAAATCTTTAGAGTAGGTTTTTGTAAAATAAACTATATTACAAATTATGTTGTGCCTAATAGTGACAGGAATGGACTGACAAAAAGCAAATGTACTTTTACCTTCACCTGCTGAGCTTTAGCATATGAACCTCAAGTTAATCATAGGACCACGTGATTTTGCAATATGCTAGGTGAACAACTGGTTTACATGGTACAAAGTTTAACTACCCCTTTCCCTAGAGGAATACTTTCCCAGGGAATTCCTAATCCAATGGAACTAATAATGTCCATACATCCTCAAATGCACAGTGACCAAAGTCTGGGATTACCATAGGTCTTTGATAAATAAGTAATAAGTATGTACCTTCTCAATGAAATTCAGCCAGACAGATAAGATGTACACATTTTTTTTTTTATCTGTCTTGATAATCTATGCTTTTATTTTACAATTGACTAAAAGGGATGTCCTTGGCAAAACATTTCAGGCAGAGAAAAAAGATTGAAAAACAGCTAACTAAATATATAGAAGTATCAACAATATTGCTTGTCAGTAAATCAATACATTTAAGTAAGAGAAAATAGATGAGCACTTATTCGTGTTTGTGTGAAGGAACACAGCAAGGCTCACAGGGAATAAAAGAGAAAGGCTCATAATAAAAAAATATCACACACAACTTTGAGCAAATAGCTCTATAAAATGGAAAGAACATGACACAAATAAATCCGACAGGAGATCAGAGTGTGGATTTTCTGTTTCGGCGTGTTCAGGACCCGTTATTTTGATTTGCTACTTTGATTATCCTTAGATGAAAGTACTTTGCATTGTAGCAGATGAACAAAAATGCCTCAACGCAAAAGTGAGCAAGTATGATAAACAAATATGACTAGATGAGATGAACTCATGCTGCCTTTAAGGTAAAGTAGTGGATGTCTGAAAAAGATAATGCTGGCTTTACAAATGTATACAAACATAAAGAAAAAACAAATTGACAAATAAATGCCCAAAGCCTATTTTTCCCCTTTTCTTTTTACATTAATCTGAAACAGAGGATATAAAAGCTAACACTACTGATCTGTAAAAGACCTGAACAAAAACCATTCAGCCCAAAATACTCTGAAAACGTGGGTTTTATATTATAGGATGCTCAATATGGACAATGACCTTACAGCAAATATTACAGAGCCACTTCCTTACAAAGAACATAGTGGGCAATATATAATATTATCAATAATGAGAATATATCAAAATAAGAAGTAGAGCTGCACTTTTTAGCTGTTAAAATCACTTTATTTTTAACCCTTTGTGAGCTAACACTTTGATAATGCAATGGCCAACCTCTCATTGCTCAATGCTAACTAAAGTGTTGCCATTTATCTATCTATCTATCTATCTATCTATCTATCTATCTATCTATCTGTCTGTCTGTCTGTCTGTCTGTCTGTCTGTCTTTCTGTCTGTCTGTCTGTCTGTCTGTCTCTCTGTCTGTCTGTCTGTCTGTCTGTCTGTCTATCTATCTATCTATCTATGTATCTATCTATCTATCTGTATGTCTGTCTGTCTGTCTGTCTGTCTATCTATCTATGTATCTATCTATCTGTCTGTCTGTCTGTCTGTCTATCTATCTATCATATAAATTTTTTATCTATCTATCTATCTATCTATCTATCTGTCTGTCTGTCTGTCTGTCTGTCTGTCTGTCTATCTATCTATCATATACATTTTTTATCTATCTATCTATCTATCTATCTATCTATCTATCTGTCTGTCTGTCTGCCTGTCTGTCTATCTATCATATACATTTTTATCTATATATCTATCTATCTGTCTGTCTGTCTGTCTGTCTTTCTATCTATCTATCTATCTATCTATCATATACATTTGTTATCTATCTATCTATCTATCTATCCCAACAGAAAATGACCGTATGATCCAAGTGGATGCCAGAAAGCGCTTCACCTATGATACTTTGATACTATGTAGCTATCATATATTATTACCTTAAGATAAATAAACATAAATCAACATTGATTTGATCTGATTTGAAGTCGTATCATCCACACGCCCTGCATCATCTGAACTCAATGTCATACGGGCATTAATTATTATTACTTCAGTGCAGTTCAACAATCTATCTTTGGTTCAGCACCAAAAGGTTCTCTATCTATCTTATCTGTCTGTCTGTCTGTCTGTCTGTCTGTCTCTCTCTCTCTCTCTCTCTCTCTCTCTCTAATCTATCTATGATAATAATAACAAGTTGACTCTGTTTCAGATTATATTAAAGCTATATTTGTATTAATACAGGTCAGATTCCCTCATGGTACTTCAATAACCTTCTGTTTATTTTGTCTGTTGGATGCAAGTGTGGAGCCCACATCACCTAGGAGCCTGGGGCAACTGCTTACGCAACCAAAGCATAGTTTAATAAGTGAGAGCACATGAGGCATGGTAAGAGTCTGTCTCTTGGGGATGTTCCTCTGCCTCGATGAGCCTCATCCTCATGCTTTGGGATAAAATGTTCAATTTTTATTTGTAATATATTAGCAGATACTCTTTAAGATAGTGCAGGTCACAGCAAGCTATCCGGTGGGGCAATCTGGCTTCCCTAAGAGTACAACATTAATAAAGTGTCGTTCAGTTTTAAATAACCTTCAATCATACACCCTCTATTTAAACTGTAGCGAGTGCATAGAAAGCATGCTAATGTTTCTTAAAAATCCTGGGGGGGATTTCACAGAAGAATGTTAGGAACCGACTGAACAATAAAACTTGTTATGTTCTACCGTTTCTTTTCTTTGCAATCTGGCTTGTGTGCTTTTAGATTTATTTACTAAATAATGGGATTTGTTTTCACATTTTCTGCTTTAAATGGTCTTTCACTCACTGCCTTTATGGTTCATTTGATTTTTAAATGGTTGGTTTGTAAAGCCATATAACTTCTATTTCCTATTTAATACACAACATATTTAGTGTGCATTCAGAATCATTTTCCTTGGGATATCCATTTCTTTTTCTCTTCTAATTATTGGTGTACTGAATAAGATTTTCTATGTGAAACAATGACACTCTGTCATAGATTTAAGAGGTCCAATATGTTTCTGGCACAAGAGAATGGCAATGAAATGAGTTATTAAAGCTCTGACACACGGTATTCTTTAATATTAAACTTATATATGGGAAAATCTCATGAGAACCTGAAGTCAGGAAGCAAACCATGTCTGTCAGCAAATGCATGAATACTACTAACTACACTACATCACACAATAGAGACTTCCTGGTTGTTGCAGCCATAACAAATGCTTGAAAAATGGGAACGGATCTTTGTTGTACTAGCACAATTTTCTCAGGGATATACTGAAAACATGCAAAGATTGGTGTCTGTATTTACTTTGGTAAGAAATATAGGCACTGACTAACTCCAAGTAAGACAGGAGTGATGTAGAACCATCAGCTGTAAAAGTATATCTGATGGTAAGAATTGGAGTCACATTGTGTAGTGCCCTATGTTAATGCTCATAGAACGTAGAATTGTGTTTCAGCTGTGGGTCTTCATTACTCACACTGGAGGCAGCGAAAAGGCACACAGCTGCGGAGACATTAAATTGTGCAAATTGTATTCTTTTGTGTTCTGCAGCTGTGGTGTTCCCCAGTTTACAATAACTAGCAGGGACAATTAGAAATGTTTATTGTTTTCACCTAACGGCTATACAAATTTTAAACAAATGCTATATTAATTGTTTCATATTTTATATGTCAGGGTCATTTTTAGTAATGGTTGATCCATGGAGACAAATAGAGGACAGCTGTGTCTGGTACACACAGATAAGTGGAGAAATGTCATTAGCATGTACAGGAAGTCAGATGGCTGGTTGCTTTCCAAGAAGGTAGCCATCCATCTGCTTTCACTTAGTGATCTACTAGTTCATTTTAGGAGAACTTTCTACATTCAGTTTGAGTGCTATTTGCTCATAAAACTCAGGTGTCGGCTACTTTAAAGGTAAAAGGTACAGCGACCTTATCAATCTCTATAAATCTTTGGAGTAAGGTAGTTACTGGGTATTTACTGGGCCATTTCATAATTTATGTGGATCTGCTATATAATTCAGTTGATTATTTCCATTATTAACATACTTAACACAGAATTTGTTTCAGTGTTAAAGAGACCCTGTCCACTCCATCTCAATGAAATAGTATTGGTGCAGTGCCCCTGTCGTTCTAATTCTGCTATGTAAAACAATACAGTTTTGCAGAATCTGCAATGTTAGACTGAGTGGATGTTAGACTCAGTTATTCAATCAAATCCTTCTAATTGAGAGCATGTGATTGCTACACATTTCCCTTCCAATGCTTTCCAATGGGGATTGATGATCTCAGCCATGGAGGAGCGGTGCCTGTGGTGTGACCAGCACACAATGATGAGTCACACGATGAGTCTTGGGCGCCCATGACCCTGATGCCGGTTCACCAATTGTCCTTCCTTGCTCCACCTTTGGTAGGTACTAACCACTGAAAATGCTCTGACCAAGACATCTAACCATCACTATTTGACCGTTGTCAAAGTCACTCAGATCTTTTTGCTTGCCCATTTTTCCTGCTTTCTGCTTCGTAAAATTCAATATCTGACTGTTTACTTGCTGCCCAATATATTCCACCCCTTAACAGGTGAAATTGTAAAAATATAACCAACGTTATTTACTTCACCAGTCAGTGGTTTTAATGTTGTGACTGATCAGTGTATAAAAATACTTTTTTTTTTTTTTTTTTTTTAAAAGACATATCTTAATCTAGAAAGGAGATTGTATTTACAAGCACAATTATAAACCATTTTAAAGTTGACTAAAGTTTAGTATTATTATTTCAAAACATGTTTACATGTATATTTTCATTATTTGATTTAGTACTAAGAAAATGTATCTATAAAATGTTTAGAAAAATAGTTTTTTCTTACTTCATACATCTAGAAAATTATAAGATATCATGAAAATTTTTGTTATACAGTGTTTTTTTGTTTTGCTCTAAAAATGTAATGTTGAAGTTAAGTAGATTATATGTTTGCAGTATAATTTGGCATAATAACAAAACATATGGGCCGAAATCTTGGAAACATCTGCTGCGTGTATTTTATTACTGTTCCTTCTTATGAATTATATTTAAATTTAAAATAATATTATAACTAATTCTAGTAACTTTTTTTTAACAGATTTCCCATTTTCACACCTTTTTGCATTACCTCTTAAAAAAAAAAAAAAAAAATCCCAAAAAACCAAGGAATATTCCAAACAATATATACATTTGTGTTGGGCACTAAATCTATCATTTATAATATAGAAACTGATTTATATTTCCTATATTTTTTTTTATGAAAGCCCAAAATGTGTTATTTTTATATTCTATCTATTTTCTGTTGAGTTTGATATGCTTTCTTTATGATATTAAACACACCTGTATAATATATAATATTAATCTAAACAGCTGGTCAACTATCGAAAAAAATGCATTAACCACAAAAGATTTGTAAAAACAGAAATTTGTGTTAGAAGTGTTGAAGTCATGTAGAACGCCTAAATCAAAATGCCTTGTAAGACAATTTCACGTATAAATAAGTTATCTGTCAAGCTAAAATAACATCAGTTTTCGGCAGTTGGATTGATGCCAAAAAGAGTGTGTTTTGATCATGCAATCTTTATATTCCTTTGGATGTGCTCCTTCGTGCTAAGGGAGAAATCTTTCAACGTAAAGAGTAAGTGACTAAGAGGTGTATTCTAAAAGTCAAAAAACCACAAGAATAATCTCTCAGAGGCCTTCTCATTACTGTATGGTAATGGCATTCTTATTCCTCAAAAAAAGGTAACGAGGTAACGAGATGCATCGCAATGTCTTCTTTGTACAGAATTATTTGACACTAGCATTTTTGTGCTTACTGTGTTCTGGTTGAATCCCGTGGTCCGATGTGCATATTTTCCGTTTGATTTAGCATTAATACACTTCTCAAAATAATAGTGATAAAAATGCTGCACCCACAACGATGTGGGAATTAGAACATGTGGGAAAACAATATTAAATATTTATATTATCTTTTTACAATAAGATAGGATGTGATAAGAGAGTTATCGGAATATTTCCCACATGAGAAAGAATGCATTTCTCAGGTCTGTTCAACCACACCTTATATGTTTCACACATATCACCAGCTATGGAATTGTGGACACCATTTTGATGAGATAATCAGTATGTTCATGCTTTGGCATCAAGCTACTAGGTCCTAATCATTAAAGTATTTTTCTGGATCACTAAGTTTTGTTCCATGTTTATCTTGGTATGTATCTCAGTACATAATTGATGATCATTACATATTGCCTGCATCTGACATAATCTTTACTAATCTATTGTCCTGCTACTGTCTTCATTCATTTACATGAGCTTGTTCTTTGTATACCCAAAATAAATTTGTTGATGGTAGATAGATAGATGATATATTATTGCCAAAACAAATCCTTCCAAACATATAAGTATATAGTTTATCAGAAAGATGTTCGTAGTATTTGACCATATAACAAGTATATGTGTTTTCACAAAAAAACTATTTTTTTTCTTTTACAATTTTTTTCCCAGAATCACAGATGTGTCCCTGTTGTGCATATATTGCAGATGATTGCCTCATTACTAATTCATAACTAGTAAAAACACAAGAGTAAAAAACTTTTGTAGCGACCAGGAGTGGGTATATATAAAGCAAAGGTATATGGGATTGACAATAAAAAATCCAAAGGAGTAAAAAGGAGATCAGTCCACTAAACAGTGAGTTAAGTCCAATGCATGCAATGTCTCAATTAGTCCAATTGGTGTGGAATACCAGTTTAAATCCAAATATAGACAGTGCAACAATTAATTTATAAAGGAGTTGTGTAATAGGAAAAATATAAATGAGTCAATGAAGTCCTTATCGACAATGTGTCAGAATGTATCAGCTGGATAAATCTCTGGATATCAGGGCTCCTGCTATAGTTGAAACAAGAGACATAAATTATAGCTGAAATAATATAGTATCAAACTGTGATTACAAAAGCAAATACAAGTTGGTACATATGTAGCAGGTCTATAATGTAAAATCATCAGTGTCTGATATATCTACAATGACAAAAACAGGGCCATAGTGCTCTCTGTTTCACTTTATTGAAGATACAATATAAATATCAAATACACTCCCAAAAGGTGCAGGGCATAGTGGTATTAGGATCGGAACCCAACTTTAATCAGCCGCGGTCCCACTCTATACTCCCTCTTGGTAGCCGGCTTAGAGGAAGATCGGTGGGGATGACAGATCTCCCCTTGCTGTATTTGCTGGCGTCCGTTCCACTGCCGATCCTGCATTCCACTGTGCTTTCCTGTACGGTAAGATAGATGCAGCCTTACGTGTTTCGTGATCTCATGACCGTTTCGTGACCTCTGATGAAGTGATCATGAGATCATGAAACGCGTAAAGCTGATTGAATGCATTTCTATGAGGAGACGCTGATTGGCCAGGGTGGCCTTTGACTCCACCCCCACCGACCCCCTTGACTTTCCAATGTTAAAGCATTGTGATTGGAGAGATCATCAATTCTGAAGAGGTCAGCTAGGGTGGTGGATTGGGGGCTGAGTTAGGCCAGTGGACCCGCACAACAGTGGAAATAAGGTGAGTTTTTGCCATATTCAAGAAGACCTAAATAGTGTTTTTAACACTATAGGGTCAGAAATACACAGTTGTTTTCCTGACCCTATAGGGTTCCTTTAAATAATCGTAACATAGGAGATAGAGATGCAATATTAAGGTCAAAAGTAAATAAAATTTCCAAAAGATAAATAACTTTTATTGCTACACTATTTTCAGAGATGTGGCGATTCAGATATATTGTGTATTGAAATGAATGTAGAAATTACATTTGTGCACAAAAATAATCCAGCTTTTTAATGTGTAAACACAATTTTATCTATTCAAATAATAGTGCAATGCCCATCACAATTATATTAAAAGTTACCAAGTGCTGGTAACTACAGTAGTGATGTCCCGGACGGTTTGCTGGCGAATAGTTCCTGGCGAACAACGCTTGTTCGCGTTCGCCACAGATGGCGAATATATGCGCTGTTCGGTCCGCCCCCTATTCGTCATCATTGAGTAAACTTTGACCCTGTACCTCACAGTCAGCAGACACATTCCAGTCAATCAGCAGCAGACCCTCCCTCCCAGATCCTCCCACCTCCTGGACAGCATCCATTTTACATTCATTGTGAAGCTGCATTCTTAGTGAGAGGAGGGACTGTGTAGCTGCTGCTGATTTGATAGGGAAATTGATAGCTAGGCTAGTGTATTCAGTGTCCACTACAGTCCTGAAGGACTCATCTGATCTCTGCTGTAAGGACAGCACCCCAAAAAGCCCTTTTTAGGGCTAGAACATCAGTCTGCTTTTTTTTTTCTGTGTAATGTAATTGCAGTTGCCAGTCTGTGTGTCAGGCTCATAGCTTATACTGTGCCCACTTTCCCAGTGCCACCACTCACTCACTTGTGTCACAATAGCTTGCATTTAAAAAAAACAAAACTTTTTTGACTGTAATATAATAGCAGTCAGTTTCCTTCACTAGTGTGCGTTTCAGGGCCTGTCCAGTGCCACCACTCACTCACTGGTGTCACAATAGCTTGCATTTAAAAAAAACAAAACTTTTTTGACTGTAATATAATAGCAGTATATGTTTCTGCGTGCTGGACCACACTAGTAGTCGTGACATTGGGATTAAACTGATAAGAATAGTACTACTTAACACACCACTCCTATCTGGTGGCACATTAGATTGCATGTGCAGTGCCCCAAATTTGAAGAACGAGGACCGACCAAGCATCTTTTTCCATCTCCCGGTTCCTAAAATCGATGCCTTATATACACGTTCCCTGATAGGGGACGTAACAGGGATTAAACTGATAAGAATAGTACTACTTAACACACCACTCCTATCTGGTGGCACATTAGATTGCATGCGCAGTGCCCCGAATTTGAAGTAGGAGGACCGACCAAGCATCTTTTTCCATCTCCCGGTTCCTAAAATCGATGCCATATACACGTCCTCTGATAGGGGACGTAACAGGGATTAAACTGATAGGAATAGCACTACTTAACACACCTTATAATAACGCAGAGAGAGGCAACGCAGAGAGAGGAGTCTGAAGAAGAGGAGTCAGAGGAGGAAGGTGACTTTGAGGAGGTGGAAGACCAAACACAGCAGGCGTCCCAGGGGGCTTGTTGTCAACTTTCGCGGACCCTTGGTGTTGTACGTGGCTGGGTGGAGGAAGAGACCTTCAATTACATCAAATGTACAGGGGAGACTTAAATGGTGCATCATATAGTCAGTTGGTGAATTCACAACCAAATACAAAACACTTATGTTTAACTAATGATAGGAAAATGAGGGTGAGGAGAATTAAATACAATTTGCTAATATGTGATTCAAAGTATAGTCCAGTGTTATAATGTCTGATTATTTTTATTTTGTTTCTCCTATAAGTATTTTTATTTTAATTTGCCTTGTGGCCCGGCAGTACTATATTCTAACATTGAAATATCCTGATGTCTGTTTCATTTAATTCTGTTATGACCTTGATATTAAAATTCTTATAACTAAAGTCAACATTAACACAGGAAACTTATTTGACTTTTTAAAGTTCTAAAGAGGACATTTTTCTGTCCGCCTTTTGAAAGTTGCATTATAAACATTCTGAAATATTCCCCGTGTTTTATTGTCACATTATATTACATTGCACAAATCACTTTTAATGAATAGACCTATTGTCTCTCTGTGTCAGGGAGCATTTTAAAAGTGGTGAAATATTGCAGCTTGAATAGTTATGGATGAATTAACCAGGGCACTCATAAGAAGAAACATGTGCTCATACACGATGATGTAACCCGTTCATCCAGGCACATCAGCAAATACAAATTGATTAGAATGTTGGTGAAATATCCTTGTAAGATGGTGAACTACATTCCATGTATAAACTCATGACCCTCTCCACCCTGTCCTTCACATGGAAAGTTAAACATGTTTAGTACATCATTTGTAATAAAATATGCTGTAGGAGTTGTAATAAAATATGCTGTAGGAGGTGTCTTAATAAAACAACATTTATATTGTGATTTCACAGTTATGCTGGTTTATTCATTAAATTGGAATACCTACATATTGAATAGGACAAAACCATCCGTTGCTGCACGGGTCCATTCGGAACGCAAAATCTGAACAATGTTTATACTATGTAAAGGAAGTGCTGAAGTGCTTATTGGTGAGTTGTATTCAAGTTTAACCCCAGTTCATAAAAGTGCCGATTTCTGTGAGAAATCGCTACTTTTATAAATTAACAAGAACCCCCCCCCCCAGCTGTCAGTCAAACAGCCATGGAGGTTTGAAGCCACCTTCCGTTGCCTCCACTGAATGAACGGAAATGGTAGGCACGCTCAACTTGAGCGTAACTGCCTCCTCCCACACAGGCCAACAATTTAGGTGCTTCTCAGTGAGAAGCCAGTGATTGGTTATTTTGTGACAAGGCAGATGGGGGCATAATGGAAGTTTAAAAAAAATCCTTCTTTTTAACGCTTTTAAATGTGGCAACATCGACTTGTTAGACTGCTGCCATATGATTGACCAAGGGTTTTTAAACTATTACTTTTAACTATTACTTCAAACGAGTTGAAAATCGGTGCTTTGTACATATTCCGAATCACATACTATGAAGGGTTTTAATGCAAAAAGCGCTGATTGTAAACCAGACACTGAACACTTCCAACCAAATGGTTAATATTCGGTAGGATCAACTGACCAGAATTGGTGTTAGTAAATATGAGAATTGCCATTCAAGTTGTAATTGAGCAATTTCCACCAAATGTTGTCTATTCAGACATAATCCAGTGTTCATTGAATACTGCTGATATCAAGACAAGAAAATAATGACAAAATAAACACAGTCGACAATAGCTTTCAAATAATGAAAAGGGTGGCTGAAACTTGCCCAGTCCAAAATCATACAGCAGAGATTTACAGTGAATAAGTAGATAGTCTTATCATGAAAGCTGAAGTGTCCGCTTTGCTTGTTGCAAAATTAGAATTTCACTAAAAGTTTCACCTTTTAGTGTGTAAAACCACAAATAAAATATACATTTTTATGAAGTCTAAATAACGTTAATGCAAGTAATTTCCCTCTAAATCAACAAAAATGATAGCTTTTACACAGGCCAACTAAGACAAATTGTGACAGTGTACATAATAAAAAAATACTCAAAGATATCTGTATGTACACAAAGCTCTTACATCTCTCTAATTCTGGCTCAGTGCATCTGCCTGCACCTCCAGATCATCTCCTTCCATCATTCTCTAGTATGTTATCTCTCTAGTTCATGTTCCTCTAGCACACTCCTATCCACTACATCTTAATCAGCCACAACCCTACCCAGTGCACCTCTCCACATGGTTCCAAACCTCATTCCCCATTTATTCCAAAATCTACCCAAAACATCGCTTCATGGCCTCCAACACATCTCTCTACCTCCCCAGCACACCTCCACTTATTCCCCCAGTTCATCTTCCCACTAACACACATACACACAGACCCAAAACCACATAGCTGCAAAAACGTACACATAGTTTGATAAACACATTGAGACTCACACAGTTACACACAAACTTGCACACATGTACAGTGATTATATAGATTCACACGGACTTGCATACTTGGATATATATTTATATACAGAAACACACACAAACACACACACACACACACACACAATGGAGGATATTTATGAAAGCACTCTGTTGTACAAAGTGCTAAAAAAATGTTTTAGGGGTGGAGCAATCAACAATCTGACTGCGGGTCCTGCTGGTTTCCATGGTGATTGCATCACTTTTACTACTTTGGACAACTTTGTAGAAGAGAACACCGATTTTCCGGATACTTACTATCCTCCTGATACTTACCTTCCTCCTGAAGTCCAAAGATAGTGGAAGGTGTCACCATAGAGTTTCAGAAGCTGGTCTGTGATGCTGCAGTAGGAAATAGTCTGGCTCTCACTATCCCACTATCCCACCAGTAAGAGAAGATGTAAAAAATAGTGTGTGAACCCCATGGCTTGAGAAAAAGGCCTCCTGTTGCTACTGATGATTAAATGAAGTGGAAGTCAAAATACTACCCCCTCCATGTGCTGCCTGAGTCTTGTAGATCTGGAGCACCATATTTTCAAGGATGCCTGGGAATTAGGCATTTTCTAAGTGAGCTAGATGTGATGCTACCTGGCTGTATGTCATCTTCATTTGCTCCCGATTTTAAGAAAGTTAAATAACTGAGGCTGGAATTTGAAAGAATATGCTGTAATTAAGGTACATTAATATAACTGTTTACTAGATATACTCCCTATGAAAACTTGCATGCATTTAATTATGAATTTATTTCCTTTGGGTAAATCTAGAAACATCTTGCAAAAGCTGCAGTGTCCTTTTAATTTATTTCATAACGACAACATGTGAATTGCACAGAATTCATAATAGTCATAAAAATGAGGATTTTGGAAGCATATGCACATGCAATATGAATGTGCCTAAGACGTAGGATGCATATGAGTAAAAAACATGCTTTTAGGAAGTACTCATCATTGAAACAAAGCTTAATGTTTATTCTACTTTTTTGAAAAGAGGACATTTTCCACCCATTCTTATGTAGGTCAAGCCAATTTTAACATGAACTAAAATCTTTAATTGTCTTCCTTTTTTGTCTATGTAGACTTAAAATTCTCTGGAACTGTCTAGGGAACAAATAATCTGATCATCATAAGTGCCTCTTACAGTTATGAATCATGTATAATCTTTCACATATTCTTTGTCGTCTTTCCTGGAACTTGCTAGTTAGTGAGCTCTTCATCGAGGCTCCACTATTAGCAGTCCAATCCATTTGTGTCATTTGTTGAAAATCATTTTATTTATGAAATGATGCCTAAAGGGCGCAGAGAGTGAGTGAAGGAAATGTAACATTAATGAGATTGTTTGCTGATTAGCAATCGTACATTACAGACAATCAAGCTGAGAAACACGGGTATGCACTGCAGTGAAAGGTAAAAGGGGAGAACAAGGCAATCTGATGCCTGAGAGTAGAGAGGCCCCCCAAAATGTATTCTGAGGATGTATTCAGATCTCTCATTAAGACAAAGTAGTGTCTTGATAATGTAAGCTAATGTTGAGTGCTGAGTTTGTTGGAAATATACATGTGCATATATATGATTTATCCCCTGTCGCAACTAATAGAGGTGCAGTCGGTGTGACTGTATTGGGGTCTATCAGGTGTCCCTCACACTTAGGGACACAGACACACAATGAGCATCTCTGATCAAGGCCCTTTGCTTGGGAACTATGGCTCTTTAACTCCGTGACCGAACCCTGTCAGATTGGCAGCGCTCGGAGGGCAGGTCCCTTCCTCCGAGCTAACAAAGTGCTGTGTGGGGAGGGCTATTAGAGGCACAGAGAAGAGGGGGAGAGCAGCCTTAGCCAGATATTGACCAACACGGTAGCCACCCTACAGCACCCAACATGTATGGAAGCAAGGAGGCGGTCAAGTATTTAAATTATGATTTGTTTGTATTTTTTCAATATGTGTGACAGTGTGTCTGTATCAGAAATTGTGTGAATCTGTGTGTGCCAGTGTATATCAGTGTGTATCAGTGTGTATGTGTTTCTGTATCTGTGTCAGAATGTGTGTGTCAGTGTGTATACCTATCTGTGTCAGAATGTGTGTATCTTTGTTTGTGTGTATTCTTGTCAGAATGTGCGTGTATGTGTGTGTTAGTGTGTATGTGTATCTGTGTCTTTGTACACCTGCATTCAAATACCAACACTGCACACTAACATGCCCCTACATTTAAACTCCTAACTACACACAAACACACCCTTGCATTCAAACACCAACACTACGCTCAAACATACATTCTGCATACAACTGCATTCACACACACATGCTCCATACATTCAATCACTTATCACAAATACAATTATGCAAGTATGAGCAAAAAGTAGATCCAGCTTTATCCCCAATAAAGCATTGTGTGAGTTGCACAACATTTGGTCTACCTTTCGGCCTTTCTTCCGCAAGAGGAGGTCATAAAAAAGTTCTTGTGCCAAGGCCCTCTCTGGATTTATCTATCATTATACAAGCACATGCATGCAGAGTGACCTGACATGAAGACTTGGCCACCATGTATTGCGCTATACATTCATAATTGATTGGTAACACGTCTCTTGTTAGTATTGTCCATACAAAGCTCTTGCCCAAATATGAAAATGGGATCTTTTTTCCATTTGTAATTGCTGCAATTTGCGTGCATGCTATACTGTGAATAGAGCTACAACACTATGCATTACAGTAACTCACAAAATAGGCATGTGAAAACTTATATTTGAGATTGAATATTCTTTTTAAAGAAACAAATGTATGCGATTTTGTGTGAAACCAGTAAGAATCTCCTCTGGAGTAAAATTCTGTTTGACGTCTTGCATAAAGAAGTTTCATTGACTTGTCAACAACTTGACACAGATGCAACAAGGGAAATGTTTAATCTGCAAACAATTTATAGATAAGTCATCTGCCTGACAATAGAGCTGAGATTGATGAGTAGCATATTATTTTATCCTCATAGGGTAACATAGTGGATCCTTTAATTCTGGTAAAAAGACAACTCATAAAACAGGGCCAAGCAGGGTAAGACGTTAAAGTCACTCTATAATTCCATAATCCTATCGTTGATACATGATGAAAAGGTCAACAGCACATGTTGGCAGAAACAATATTGGAATTGATTTTTTTTTATCATATATCTTTTTTTCTTTTGTTCTCAATAATGATTTTTCCCCCCCCTTTGAGTAGGAAATGACTAGCTACCTAAATACACACATAGCATTACTCATTCCAGCTTATCCATTATAATTAACAAATTATCTAGAAATGTAATCATCATTATCCATTACTTCTCCCATTAGTGTTTTGATGAAGATGAATGAAAATATACATGTTTTTGTTTTTGTTTCCCCTTTGTAGCATTTAAATGGTACAAATTGCTCTAGACATTAATAACATTCTGTAGCTTAATAATACAAATTGCCTTATTCTAAAATAACTTTATTAGATCTTCCATGTAGTTTTTTTTTTGTCGTTATTAATATTTCATTCACACAAATTGTTTTACTATTAAAAATAATAATTGCATTATACGGCTCACAAACTAGTCTTTCTGAAAGATGTTATTATAAATTTCACCCCGAGGCATTTCTGCTTTTTATCATATTTCCGTGCACCAGGGACCTCATTGTGACTCTGACAGTTCACTAAGATTTCAATAAAATAGTCTTACTATTAACTGCTGATATTATGTTTCTGCCATGTGTGAGTGGATGCCTTACTCAAAGTTTTCAGCTTTAAATTTACAACTTTCCTGTTCCCCTTATAGCAAAAAAAAGCAAAAAAAAAAAAAAAAATGAAATTAGAAAACAGATGTTTGTACCAGAACTCTGTACCTCCAGCCATTTCAGAGTTGTTTTCAAAAGAACTAGTTCACATAGCTGGATAGTTTTCTGCCTAATTGATCTGAATGCTCTGAGAAGCCACCAGACACAAGAGTAAAATTTACTTTTGATAACATAGAACAGATTTGGATCTCTGTGATATTCTTTCATTAGGCTGTGATAGAAATTTGGCGCATAACTATCATATTGAAAACGTCAACTCTTCTGCAGACCCGACCTCTTAAAGAGGACTTTGATTTTTCTGTTTTACAATCACAATTGAGTAACATACTGTTATATTTTTTTCCAAACTGAGAAATTGTGCTTTTTTTAGAGTTGTTTGGGTAATTAAAGGGATACTACAGTGCTAGGAATACAAAGCTCTATTTCCTAGCACTATAGCACGCTCTAGACATTCCCCATGGCAGCTCCCTCCATCCCCTACACTTTAAGGTTTAATAAAACTTTACTGCACTTACTCGATTCCACACTGATCTCCCTCAGCACTGGGTCGGCGATCCGACTCCTCCAATGTCACTTGACTGGGGTAATGGAGGTGCTATTGTGCATGCCTGGTGAGCGCCGCAAGTGCATTAGGCCCTCCCCACAGGAAAGCATTGCTGCAGAGCGTGAGTATGTCCAGCATTAGTTAGGCAACCAAAAGTTACCTAGCAAGCAGGAAGTGCCTCTAGTGGCTGTCTGATTGACAGCCACTAGAGGCAGTCTTAACCCTGCAATGAAAACATTGCAGGGTTAAGGGGACAGAGGCATAGCACCCAGACCACTTCAATGAGCAAAAGTTGTCTGGTTGCTTGTAGTGTCACTTGGTAAATTTTCACACATGTAATCTAACTTCTTTTTACATTGATCCACCTTCCACACCTACAGGTAAGAGATGGACATCTATCAACAATATTAGATAAATTATTGTCCAAGAATACCTTCTTATTTCATTGCCTCTAGCCCCTTATGATAAACAATGATCCACCTTTAGAGCAAAAGTTTATCTTTTTACTTTTGACGAACATAACAAACAAGTACGCCAAAGGAGAATATCAGCCTGAGTTTTGACACAAAGCTGAAAAGACTTGGAGGCAGTGATATAACTCCAAAAAAAGTAATCTTACACCAATATAAATTGGTATACCTGTTCCTGTGCTTGACTACTGCACCCAGATTATATTCCTTCCTTTTTTATGTACATAAATATACATCCAAGGAGATTGTGTTGGAAGAAGGTTGCGGTTGCCACCTATTAAGGCCCAAAAGCTTTCTGTTTAGAGCCTATAACATTAAAAGGCACAAAACAAATTTGAGTTTCCCATCACTCATTTTATATATTTGCTTGATTATAACTCCCTGTACATTTGAGGGGTAAGTGTTCATACAAATAGCGCTGCACTCACACTTGAATGTTTGGGTGGTGGGCTATATCACTTAAACATTGGGTTTAAGTTTATTGTACTTTCTGTATTTTGTGGATTTTAGGATATCCACTGAGTGTTACACGGCTGTTTTGAGTCATTATATAAGAATTAAATTAAACTTTGTATTAAAGGGACCCTCCTGGCACCCACACCACTTCTGCCCATTGGAGTGGTCTGGGTGCCAACTCCCACCACCCTTAACCCTGTAAGTGTAATTATTGCAGTTTTTATGAACTGCAATAATTATGTTGCAGGGTTAATTCCTCCTCTAGTGGCCGTCTATCTTAAAACATGAAAAGTACTTTAAATGACGCTGGATGTACTCACCTCCAGCTCTGCCGGAATCCCTGTAGCTTTCCTATGGGGAGGTCTAATGAGCGAGCATGGCCATTGCTGCGCATGCGCATTAGGTCTCCCCCGCCGATAGGAGCGTGGGCAGAGCCTGACCCAGCACCGAGGGACATCGGCGCTGGATTCAGGTAAGTCACTTAAGGGGTTTTAACATGGGTTGGGAGGTGGGAGGGAGAGGGGCACTGCAGCGTCCTGCAGTGCCAGGAAAATGGATATGTTTTCCTGGCACTGGAGAGTCCCTTTAAGCGTTTTTTGTCAGCACACTTGTTTGTCACAATATTCCTTGTAAAGGAGAATTTGTTTACAATGCTTTGTTTGGACATTTATAATGGCTGTCTATACAAGTCATGCAGGATCTTATTTTATACAATATTTTTAGGACATATTACAAGTTATTTTTTATGAGCATCCACTAAAAAGGAACCATTTGAAATATATACATTTAGAAAAGATTTGGCAAGTACTTAGAACTTTGGTAGTTTCTTTTCAATGTTGTTTTGTTTTATAATTTTTATATCCAACCTTTCCGTTAAGGGCCTCTTACCCACAATTACTATAAATATGAGACTTACTCTCCCAAGTGGATAAAAATCACTATGAAAATTAAAAACAAAGACTAATTTTCAAACTGATGGTTGGTTTCCATAGAATAACATGACTTCCCTCATGCATTCTCTCAGTCAATCTACCTCTGAGTAAATTTCTTTTACACTGTAGCCAAAAGGCAGTAAAATATGAAACATTTATATGCTTCGATCACTATTCTCTAGGGATAAAAAGGGAAAAGGTTACACAAGTTAAGTAAGCAATTAATCAGCACACGGTTATTTTAATTAAGCAACTAATTCCAAATGTGCTTAAACATTGAGAGAAAATTGTGTGTGAGCTTAGGCACATATTTGCTAATCAGTTATCTCATCAAAATTACCCTACAGGACTTGCTTATTGGAAATCAAAGTGTGCTGATTTGTAAGCATATGCATTTCAAATTTAAAAAACTCGAAAAATCCTGAAGATAGGGTCAACTTTAATTGGTATTTGAGGATGAATGCAATATATGTCTCATTGTAAATTGATCTTCAGCAGCGTACAATTAGAACGTTGCTGCAGATGTTATAGGATCTGTTTGCGTCAATGCGGTCTAGTTAAAGTGGAACCTCTTCCCGAAAATAAGTGGCTGCAGATTGTCAAACACATTTTGCATGTTAGTCTTTAGGAAGTGCTATTTTTAAAAATGTGTTAAATATACATTATATATACTATCCTCTGATCCTCTGATCCTCAGATAGAGAATATTTAATACATTAAATGTACTAAAGTACAGCAGGCATTATTGTTATTATTATTATTTTTTAAATTCTTTATTTTTTTGTGTGCAAGAGACATACAAGTATATTTAAAGTGCCACAGCAGCACTTAAATGTTTGTCAACATAGATAATAGCTGGGCCTGTAGAGACAGCACATTTTATAATAAACATGTCGAGAATATAGAAGTCAGGAGATAGACAAGCATAGGAAAGAGACATATCATGTTAAGCTACCTGACATTATAGAGAGTTTAGAATAATCATATATATCAGGATTAACCATCTTTGTATTAGTGCAATAATGCAGGAGCCATCCGCAAAGCTCAGGAGAAATCTCTAAGTTATAGCCGCATGAATAGCCTGACATCAGCCGATGCCCGATCTGCAGAGTTGCTGGGACAGCTCGTGAGAGGCTGCCAAGGTTAGGAGTGTCCAGTATTGCATTTATCTGGGGTGCCCCCAGGAACCTTTCAAGCCACTTCGACTCTGCTGGTAATAAGATACGCGGGTGGTGAGTGTGGAGCATGTGGGTAGTCCCTGGTTTGTGAGCGATTTGTAGTCTCCCTCCGCCTGGGTACAGGAGCTCCTTCTGGGTCTGTGGGGTCCACAGCCTATGGTTTGGTATATTATTATTCTATGATGTAAATGAACGTATGGAAGCAGTGTGAGGTCTTTAATGGCCCTAAGCAAAATGATTTAAAGAGCTCCATAAATAATGGATTTCTATCCACACCTATACACACTCTTTTCCTTAGACATTAGTTGTTAGTTTCTGCATAATCAACTTACTCTGTGAGGATGTCTTTCTTGCAGAGGCGGCTCTCTAATTAGGTGGTTTAGGTGGCCGCCTAAGGCCTCACGCTGGCTGGAGCCTCGCGGCCGCCTAACCAACTGAGGGCAGACTGTGTCGGGTCCTCGGTCAGTGACTGAGGACCCTACACCAGGAGGGGGCCCGGCGGCTTGCTCAGTATGCCGCCAGGTGTGAGGCCCCTCCTATCTGCCCGGCCAGCCATCACAGACACTGGTCTGCAGCTCTACAGAGCTGCAGACCATGTGTCTTGCAAGAACTGGCCAATCAGACAGTTTCTGCGGGTTACCACAGCAATGCTCTGATTGGATCTTACGAGACACATGGTCTGCAGCTCTGTGTAGCTGCAGACTGGATGTAATGGCCACCGGACCACCATGGAGCCCACACTGCACCACAAGGGAATAAAGGTATTTAGTACCCCCCCCTCTCCACATCAGACCCCACTCCCCCTCATCATCACCTCCCCTCACCATCACCCCCCCTCCCTCTCACATCACGCACCTCCCTCACACAATCACCCCCCTCTCCCTCTCATAACAACCCCCCTCCCTCTCACCATCACCCCCTCTCCCTCTAACCATCATCCCCCTCTCCCTCTTATCATCACCGACCTCTCACTCTCATCTTCATTCCCCCTCCCTCTCACCATCAATGCCCTCTCCCTCTCACCATCAGCCCACCTCACCATCACCTCCCCTCCCTCTCACATCACCCTACCTCCCTCTCACATTACGCCCCCCTCACATCACGCCCCTCCCTCACACAATCACCCCCCTCTCCATCTCACCATCATCCCCCTCTCCCTCTCATCATCTCCGACCTCTCCCTCTCATCTTCATTCCCCCTCCCTCTCACCATCAGCCCCCCTCACCCTCTCCCTCTCACCATCAGCCCCCCTCACCATCACCCCTCTCACCATCACCCCCCTCTCTCTATCACCATCACCCCCTCTCCCTCTCACATCACCCCCCTCTCCCTCTCATCATCTCCGACCTCTCCCTCTCATCTTCATTCCCCCTCCCTCTCTCCATCAGCCCCCTCACCCTCTCCCTCTCACCATCAGCCCCCTCACCATCGCCCCTCTCACCATCACCCCCCTCTCTCTCTCTCACCATCACCCCCTCTCCCTCTCACCATCACCCACTCTCCCTCTCACCATCAACCCCTCCCTTTCACCATCACCCCCCTCCCCATCTCTCACCATGACCCCTCCCTCCATAATAACCCCCTCCCTCCCACCATCACCATCACCCTCCCTCCCTCACACTTGCACCCTCTCACACACACAGTATCACCCCCTCACACACAGCCTCCCCAGACACACTGTTAGCGTTCCCTCACACTGTCAGCTCCCCACACATTGTCACCCCTCCCTACACTGCCATCACCCCCCACACTGTCAGCCTCTTCATACATCCACACTCACATTAACCACTCCTAATCCTGTTAATCCCAGCCCCTCCAAACTCACCTGCCCTCACTCTGCCACACTCACCCTGTCACATTAACCCCCCTTAATCCTGTCACACTCATCCCTCCTACAATGCCACAATTACCCTGATACACTTACCTCCACTCGCCCTGTCACACTCCCTCATCAAGCCATGTCATACTCCCTGTCCTTCATTCTCTCCCACAACACCCCCCCCCCTCCCCGTGTCCATTTACTCCCTTCACCCTGTCATGCGCTCCCTGCCACTGGTACCCCTTTACTCACCTTGTCACAGTCACCAGCTAAAGACATTCATCATACTCACACAGTCAGGAAACATAGCTTTGCTATAACACAATGCAAAAATGCCACAGGCAGACCCCCCTACACACAACACACTTCAAGCAGCTACCTCATATACATACGGTCCCAGATAAAAACGCAAACATGCTCACAGAGACATACATTCACACACACAAGGATACTCTCTGTCAGAAACACTCATGCACATACACAGGTAAATTGTGCATCGATGTGTATATGTGACAGTGTGCATGTTGCAACTCTATTTTTCTCACTTTTCTGTTAGTTGGGCCTCATGTTTGAGTTTCGCCTAAGGCCTCATAAGTCTAGAGCCGCCTCTGCTTTCTTGATTGTCATTCACAGCACCATTTGCCCTATTATTTACATTCAGATCTTTGCATGTTGTAAGCTCAGCATGGTTACATGGATTTAGCTAATATGCCATATTATATATTATTCTTGTTTGAGGCCTGAACGGGGACTTCACATAGGGCAAGCTATTGCCCATTGCTCAGTATTCTCATTCTGTCTGTCTATGCATCAATGAATTGCTGCTTTTCTTGGAAATGCTAGATGCAGATCATTCTTAATGAAACTCATATTCTCTTTGTTTCCACGACTGCTTCATGTGACGCTTAACATGTCCATGACTCTTATGAAGTATATACATGGTGGCAGCTATAACTACTTTCAGTTTGTTTTACATCTTTGTCTTGATGATCAGTTAAATGAGCTAGACACTTCCTTGATAATGCAATTTGGAATCCATGTCTACTGGTACACACCATATTCTAGATTTTTAATGACATATACAACTTTTCAAAAACCGCCACCATATCCTGAAATGTGTCAACAAGAACCTAGTATGAAGATACATCCAGCATCGCCATGGAAACGCATGTACCAACATTGATCCTGTTAAATTTTTATCACCGTGACTCACAAGTCCTCCTGGTTCTATTCCAGTTATTTTACTCCTCAAACCCAACAAGGTTATATTCTTCAATCACATTCACATAATGAGATAAGTTATAGAGCGGTAGGTACCAGAATGATATAATGCAAAATAGTTCATACAGTGGATTTTCAAATAACATTATAAAATATTATGTTGATTTCTTTCTTTGAAAGATATAGCACTGACTGACAGTAGCCACCTATGTCATAAAATTGTGCTATCCCAGAGATTCTACATGCCAGGGCACTTGAATAGCCAAACTGTTTTATTTTACATATGTAGTTATTTTTACATGTTAGCCTATTGTATTATAAAACTAGCCAATTTGGGTAAAGTATCCCAGTGTCACTTTGAGAAGACATTTTGCCTTTCTGCTTTTTTGAAGTGAAACAATTGTGGCCAGCCTGATTTATTTGCATCAATTTTAATTACAAGTAAAGGTGTCCTCAATTATATTTAACTAATGAAATCCAAAGCCGAGCCATCTGCATCATATTAAGGTCTATCTGACCACGTTAACTCTACTCAGACCTGCAAAATTTTATTTATTTGGCAGGTAATTTTCACAAATAATTGCCATAAATGTGAGTGGAACAGAATTAGCATTAAAGTGACCCAACTAATTCTCAAACTGGGACTGAATATCTTATTTAGGACTGATACATTCAAAAGTAGGCTGAGAATCAGCAAACAGCATCATGTGATTGTATAAAGAGTCACCAGGTACAGCATTAATAAACATTTAATATCAGTGTGGGGCTCCCTTAATTGCACTGTTAATCAGGAGTCAGTGGGGATTGGCACCTTTCTTTTTTCAGCACCCCATCTGTGGGACCTCTGTAATAGCAACTGTTGCACTTTACACATCCCTACTCATTATGTAGTAGATGAAAACATAAAACAAACAAAGTGGACCCAATGTTAATCATTGAACGTCTAGTAGAAATCTCTGACCTTTCAATAAAAACATCAAATTTTTTAAAGTTAATTAATCACTCCACCCCTCTGAACAGGTATTATGGAGATCGCTGGAATATTTAAGAATTGTTAAACTTTCACCATAAAGTTTATTGATAATAGTAATAACAGCAATAACATACAACGTGAAATATCTATGTGAATAGCACTAGTGCTACTAGTTACTAATATGACGCAACACATGGCTAGCTCCTTTTTTCTTCTATATGCATTGTCAAAAGGAAACGTTTGGGAAAATTTACATTGTTAGCTGTAGATATGTGGGAAGGAATAGGCTATATATCTAGTATCCTTTGTTTGAACAGACTGTTCTACACAGTTGGGTTGAGGCATCCTAAACAACAACAGATGGACCCTTATGTAACACAACTGAGCTACCATACATTGTACAAAATAAAATGTCAAACATATAATTTTATTCCGTTATAGAGTTGTAACATGGGATTTAAATAACATTAAACCAAAAACAGTATTAAATGTTAAGATGTTAAGATTTTTTTTGGTGATTAGCTTTTAATATGCTTATACTAGAGGGAATAAGACAGCCTGGGTATCCATGGTCGAGATAAATTATGTAGTGTTGGGTTTAAAATGCCCTCTTGCTGAAGTATGGTCATTGTGGGAGGTAAGAGGAATATTATAGGAAGAAGAGTGATGGTTACACTGTAATGGAGGAGGAAGTCATGGCACAGTGATATTGATACAGAGGAAGCAGGCCCTGATTTTTCATTAGGCAGGGTAATTACCTGCCTACAGGCTCATGTCGTGTAGGGGGCGCCTATTTACAGCACTTATAATGTATCTTTTTGAGCTTAAGTGGGATGGTAAACCAGGGGTTTTAGTCTGTGTTCTATGTACTCCAGTCAACCTCCTACGCTTGTTTGATGAGCTGCAGGAACAGTTATAGAGGGTGTAAAATTCCGTGCTGTCCTGGCTCCTCCGGTGTCTGTGTGTGAGGCTGGACAGGAAGTGGAAAGGATCACTTCTAGTCTGCCCACTAACAGCCTCTCACAGGAAATACCCTGCTGGAGGAGCAGTTTAAAGCACACTGGACATAGGACAGCAATGAGTGATGCAAACTGCATAACTACTTATGTAGCTCTACTATCAGTCATGGGAGGCTGACTGGACTACTGGTAACGGGAGGGCGAGTAGTTTGCAAATAATTCTTCAAACCCCACATGCCCTAAACACCCCTTTTATCTAACTCTACATTTAATCCCTACCAATACCTAAACAAACCCTTTCCTCAGTCCCAAATTTAAGCACATAGAGAAAAAAAAGCTTTACTTTACTCATAGATTTAACTCTTCTTAAAAATAAACAAAACATTGCATGTACCTCAGTACTAAATGTAATTTAAATCTGAACCTAAAGCATTAATCCTAAACACCCCTTATACCACAATTGTAACCCTATTAACACTAAACACCCTGCATAATCTAACCAATCCCACACCTTACACCCCCATTATCCTTACCATTTTGACATTATCCGTAATCTTTCATTCATTTGCACAGCTGCACACATTCCCTATACTCACAGAATTACACCCAATACATTACGAGCAGAAATATGCACACCCTTATTCAGTTTTCAGATCTGAAAGTGTTTTTAGTAATTTCATGAGTGCAATGTCCAGTTAATAAATTCACTAACGAGCAGGGGCCTCCTGAGAGGAAGAAATGTATTTGTGAATATGTTTATAGTGATTGATTTTACATCTACAGACATATTCAGATCCCCCATTCTTAGACTGTACAAAGAGGATGTCAAATCAAATATTTCTAAGCTATTAAACATTAATTGTCTCAAGTGAAAAATATCAGTGTTGGTAACACCATGTAGCTAGTTTGTTAAAGCTGTGTCAAAGCAGACTAATATTGGTGCTATCCAACCAGAGGATGGATGGCAACTTTTGGCCTTGAGAACAAGTATAAGTCAAACTCTGCTCTCAATCACATGCTGATCCTAGAGCAATATTTGATTGGTGCAAAGTGCAGATTTGCCATGCATTCTCAGTAGCTTTCCAATGCTTCTATGGGGAAGTATTGTAATGGCTGAAGTCATCAATCTTTATGATCTCAGTCATCGAGGTGGAGTGGCTTTGGTGAGGACAGTGCGGAAAGGGTCTAAACATAAGTAAAACTCACCTTTCAAACCCTAAAGGTGGGGGCTGGGGGGTAGGTGAGGGGACCTGCATAGGTAAGGGAACACTATAGCATTAAGAGTACATGTTTGCATTCCAAACATTATAATGTTCCTTTAATGACACATGTGTGTATGTACACACACACACACACACACATATATATATATCATACAAGATCCAGTGCTCACAAAATGGAATAGTTTTATTTAAAAACACCTCACCTAGACAAAAATAATGGGGGTTTAGTTACATTATATGATAATATTGCATAAGCCTGCCACAACACCAATGTACCCCTTTCTTGGCAGGTCCTACTCTAGCAATTTAATGCCTGCCCTTATGAGATTAATCCACTTACTTTGAAAATGCTTCCTCCTGGGACTCTCTGAAGAGCAAAATTAAAAAGGGCCCTGGAATGAGGCATCTGTGATAGTGAGGGGAGCAAAACTAGGGAATTTACCAGGAAACCCAAATATATAAATGAAAACTAGAGGCTGGCACTCACCTAATCATGCATTCTTGCAAAGGTGCTGCTGGGGCCAATTCATACAACATACAAGGTCCAGTTCATTCATTCATTCACCAAAAATCAATTTCAAGGCTCACAGAATGTAATAGTTTTATTTGAAAAAACCTCACCTAGAAAAATTTGGGGAATTTGGTGGCCAAAGCAACACCTTGAACTCTTTGTCATGTTCCTCAAACCATTCCTGAATAGATTTTGTAGTGTGGCAGGGTGCATTATCCTACTGAAAGAGGCCACTACCACCAGGGAACACCATTGCCATAAAGAGGTGTATATGGTCTGCAACAATACCTAAGTAGAGTGTACATGTCAAAGTAATTTCCACATGAATGCCAAGACCCAAGCTTTCTTCTCATAGTGCATTCTGTTTCCATCTCTACCCCAGGTAAATGACGCTTACGCACCCAGCCAGCCACCTGATCTAAAAGAAAATGGGATTCCTCAGACCAGGTAACCTTCATCCACTTCTCGATGGTCCAGTTCTGAAGCACACCTGTTAGAAGTTCTTTCAGCAGTGGACATGGTCATCATGGACACTATGATTGGTCTGCAGCTACACAGCCCCTTTCTATCATGGCCAGCACTACGTTTTTGAGCAACTTGAGCTACAGTAGCTCTTCTTTGTGGACCAGTCAGCCTTTGCTCCCTATGTGTATCAATTAGCCTTAGGCACTCATGACCCTGATGCCAGTTTACAGATTGTCTTTCCTTGCGCCACTTTTGGTAGGTATGTAGCACTGCAAACTGGGAATACCCCAGAAGACGTATTACTTTGGAGATGCCATACGCAGTCATCTAGACTTCACTATTTGGCTCTTTTCAAAGTCACTCAGACTTTTTGCATGCCCCTTTTTTTCTGCATCCAACACATGAAATTCAAGAACTGACCATTAATTTGCTGCCTAATATATCTCACCACTTTACAGGTGCCATTGTAATGATATAATCAATGTTATTCACTTTACCTGTCAGTGGTTTTAATGTTGTAAGGGCACATTGAACACTTTGTGAGGCCACAAATGTCAGTCTGCTCCATTGTGTGCTCTGCTTTGGTCAGCTTAAAGGGGCACTATTAAACTCCTACATGGCAGAGAATTGTGCAATGAGACTGCAGGGGCATGATCTAAACACCAAAACTGCCTCATTAAGTTAAAGTTGTTTTGAGGCCTACAGTATCCCTTAAAGGCAAACATAGATCAGATTTTAATTTTTGGAAGAACCCCCTTGCAAGACCTTCCAAGAAAGTGATCCAGGGGGCAGTTGCCTCCCTGCCCCCTTTCCAGTCCTATCATGTTCCTAATATTATTTTAACATATGAGATAAGTAAGACTCATTTTCTTGTTACTGTTCCAAAATATACTCCTTTAGGAGGGATATGATGCTTAACTTAATAGTACATTTATTTATTTATTTATTTATTTATAAAATATTTTACCAGGAAAGATACATTGAGATTTCTCTTGTTTTCAAGTATGTCCTGGGTCCACAAATCATTGCATTGTTACAGTTAGTGTACAATAAAATACAAATACAATATTAATATACAATATATACAAAATTTAGCATAGAACAGGTAGGAAATATATTATCAACAATGACAGGTACATTCTGTTTTCAAGTATGTAGAGGGATCTCTTAAAGGACTTTAAGCTTAGGGAAGATTTTAATTTGTGCGGGAGGTCGTTCCACAAATGCGGTGCTCTGTAGGAGAAGGAGGATCGGGCTGCTTTCTTTTTATATTGAGGTAGACTAAGTAAAGTGCTGGAACTAGATCGGAGGTTATAGGAAGTGGGAACAGCCGGGGAAAGCATTGCGTTCAGATAGGGTGGGAGTTTCCCAGAAAAGCTCTTAAACACAAGGCTGGAAAGATGAAGGGTGCGTCTGGATTCCAGCGACAGCCAGTTTAGTTCTTTTAGCATGTCACAATGGTGGGTCCTGTAATTACATTGTAGCACAAATCGGCAGAATGAGTTATACAATGTGTTGAGTTTATTAATGTGGGATTGCGATGCAGATGCATATACTACATCCCCATAATCAATGATTGTCATCAGCATTTGCTGATCACCATATTTGCATAAACAAAGAAGAGTTAGGAAGCATCAGGTCATGCTTGTACACTAAAAAAAAGTGCTCTGTGCAGTGTAAAGGCTCTTAATAGAAATTCCACACTTAATCACTTTTTTTCTTTTCCTTTAATCATCTGTACGTAAATGGCTTCATATATATGATACATTGATGAACTAACATTTGCCAAGAACGGACTTATGGGGTAAGCTGCCCATATGCAAGATGCCTGCTCTAACTTCAACGGAATGGATGCAAGCACAATGCCTCAGGAAGAGAGGAAAACTCAGACCTGAGGAAGAGAGGAAAACTCAGACCTGAGGAAGAGAGGAAAACTCTCGAAAGCTTGTCTTTGAAATATTATGTTAGTCCAATAAAAAAAAAAAGGCATACTGTAATACTCTGGTATTTTGGCATCTTGTCTACTGGACTAATACGGCTAATCCAATCTACACTATATATATGTATTTAGAATATATTACATTTATTGGTCAGCTTAAGAAATGCTATAATAACAGTTTATCATAGTGCTTATTGTGCAGGAACATATCCTGAATAACTTTCAAACCCTGCTTTAGATTGTTAGCCTATTATTTATTGCTCATACTCTTCCTCATACACATTGACTTCCCATTGAGGAGTCCAAGCACCTGGATGGGGTGAACACATACATGCAAAGTGAAAGACTCTGATCTAAAATGCACACGTAGATTTTCCATACTTCTGCTGTACAAATATATAGACAGCTTAATCAGGAACTACGCTTTCCTATATGAAGTCAGTTAGAGGGGAGGTGGAGCCAAACTAGATCAAAACCTTGCTTTTTTTTTTTTAAATATAATTTAATTATAGGGACGCTATAGTCACCAGAACAACTACAGCTTATTGGATTTGTTCTGGTGAGTAGAATCATTACCTTCAGGCTTTTTGCTGTAAACACTGTATTTTCAGAGAAAATGCAGTGTTTACATTACAGCCTAGTGATAACTTCACTGGCCACTCCTTAGATGGCTGCTAGAGGTGCTTCCTGGGTCATGGCTGCCTAAAATGCATCCAAACATTCAGTGTCTCCTCCCTCTGCATGCAGACACTGAACTTTCCTCATAGAGATTCATTGATTCAATTCATCTCTATGAGGAGGTGCTGATTGACCAGGGCTGTGTTTGAATTGTGTTGGCTCTGCCCTTGACCTGCCTCTTTGCCAGTCTCATGCAATCCTATGGGGAAGCATTATGATTGGATCAGGCCACCACTTCTGATTATGTCAGCAGACAGCTTGTTTTTCTGAGACAAACAGCATGCAGAGTTACAGCTTCAGGCTTGAATACAAGTAAGATTTTACTATTTTTAGGGAGGCATGAGGGGACCAGGGTGGCTAGATGGTGGTTTCAACCCTATAGGGTCAGGAATACATGTTTGTGTTCCTGACCCTACAGTGCTCCTTTAAGCAGATTAGAAAAGTAAGCATTTAAAGACAGTTATGTTACTTGGAGTGCTCCTATTATTCTCCTTTCCAAAATATAAGCACTTTTGCAAATTGCAGATGAACTGTGATTTTTAATCGACTTATTGGTCAAAAGTGTTTTGTTGTGAACTTAATTATGAACTAAATATACAATGTGTGATAGACTTCTTTAAGGAAACTACAGTATTTTTCCCTGACTTTTTCAAGCAGGACACACGTTTGGAAATACAAAGGCTTGCCTCTTTGACCCCAGCCTTAACCCTCATGGAGATTAGTACCGATCATTTATATTGTGAAATATTTTTTTTGTATATTGGTTTCACAAGCTCTGCTCTTTCTAGACGCCTATATTTTTAATGTATTCGTACACTGATTTGTTACAGCAAGTACTGGAGCCATATAAAATTAAGTCCTTTAAATCCTCCTCTGTAGTTACCATGCACTCTTGATCCAAAGAGAAAAAAAAAGAAAAAAGAAAAAGGGAGTGAAAAAAAACATACTTTTATCATTCACAATTTGAACCTTTAAGTGCTCTACTTGAAATGGACTCGGAGCTGAAAAATGAGTTAAATAGCAAACATGATCAGACAGAATATAACTCACACACAAAGGCAGTACAGCAATCCATCATTATCTGTCATTATAGCAACTGCAGAAGTTTCAAATTATAGAAGCTAGCAAGTGGAAATCAATTACTGCACATATGTGTGCCTCCACTTTGCTATATTGTAAATGAACAACTGCAGCAACAAATGTATCTTTAACCCACAATTCTTTTCCAAAAAAACAAGATGCTTATAAATTAAAACAAAAGAGGCAGCAAAGCAATCTGGGGAAATCAATGGACCTTCTTGTGAAATATATGACAGTATGGGAACGTAGTGGTACAGCCTGAGAAGGTTACTCATTTGTCTGGGAAAAAACACTGGTGTCTGGAAGGAAATTACCAGGCCTCAGGAAGGACACAGTAAGGCTGGACCTGGCAAAAGGCATTGTGTCTCAAGTAGCGAACTAACATTGTCTTTTGTTTTATTAGCTTTTTTTTTTTTCTAAAGTTATGTGGGAGTAGGAACTTCTGTTTATAAAAGCACCAAAGCATGACACTCCAAGCATGAAATGAAAAAGTTAAAGGGAAATAATCACTAAAAAGTGAGTCTGCTTCTGGACATTACCAGGGCTATTCAATACAGTGAGAATTTAAGGTGAAAATGTAGGGACATAAAGTTCCTGGTAATTACACATAATTGCGATTTGCACATTTTTTATTTTAAAAACACACAGAAACCTAATATGCTCCACTAGCGGGTGTGCAAAAGGGGAAGAGCACAGTGGTGTGTAAGGAATCAAAAAGTAATATTAACCATAATATTTATTAGATCTAAACATGTAGATAGCTTGACACATAAAAAAGGTAGCTCTAAGATAAAGGGAACTATTAAGAGTGTAGGTGAAATAACAATAAAAGACTTCAGTTGGTGGTCTGATATTGCAGGTGTTCACCTACCATAAGCTAACTCTAGACATGTAGATATTCCTAGATTGGGAAAGGCAACAACAAAGCAAGATGCCGCTAGTGGAGTGTACTAGGTTCTCTGTGTTTTTCAATATGATTTGAGGGTTACGCCCTAGTTTAGGTGACCTCACTCCAGGTACCTGGAGACAGGATGCTGTGATAGACCATCTTTTTCCTACCCCTTCTTTTCTTTGGGCTAGAATCGAGGGTCCATCCCAGCAGTCCGTTTGTATTGTCATGGTTACATTTTTTATTTTAGTTTCATACTTGTATTCTTGTATTAATAACAACAACAATAATAATAATAATAATAATAATATTCACAATGTGAAAAAATGCATAATTTATCTTTTTTTTAAATTGCTTTTTGTCTGTTTTTGTGTAGTGAAAACCTGTTAGGACAGTGTAATTAATAGTTCGGTGTTTTAGGTGTGTGTGTGTGTGTGTGTGTTTCACATTAATATCTAGTTTAAACTAAACAAATCTTCCAAATCTCAAGGAGTAAAAGTCACATCACTCAATCACTGTAAACCTATCTCAACCATCATCAGTAAAATGAAATGCATTAACATATTAATCTTATATAATCTTGGCAGAAGTTATAAGGGAGATATCCAAGTAAGATAAGTACTTAATTTTTTTCATTAGTGACTCTAGATGCTTAATCAGATACTTTCTTTATTTTCTACCACTCTTTATGAGTGATGTATACTCCAACTAGTATGAGTTAAAGAGGTTGTTTGTAACAACATGACAGAAAAAATCTAAAATATCGACTCAGCCATCTTAAAACATGCATTATGGGAGCATAACAACACAAGGGTTAATGGAGATATCACAATAAACTGTGAGACTGAAAGTTGAGTTGTTTACAATTGTCTCCAGAACCCTGAGATAGATATGTATCTTACATGGTTTTTTTTAGGTCTGGGTTAGTGCTAATTTAAGTGGTATGGCAGTATAGGGGTAAAAAGTTAATATTAGGACAATGTATTATTATTATGTTATTTATTTAGCGCCATCAAATTCAGCAGCGCTTTACAATGGGTGGACGAACAGACATGTAGTTGTAACCAGACAATTTTGACACACAGGAACAGAGGGGTTGAGGGCCCTGCTCAATGAATGAGCTTACATGCTAGAGGAAGTGGGGTAAAGTGACACAAAAAGGTAAGGATAGTATTAGACTAGTGACAGTTGCAGAAGAGGAATCAGTCGGTAGATATTAACAGTTTAATTGATACACTTTAATGAAGAAGTGGGGTTTTAACGATTTTTTTGAAGGAGTGGAGACTGGGTGAGCATCTAACGGAGGAGGGAAGCGAGTTCCACAGGAATGGTGCACCCTCGAGAAATCTTGAAGGCGAGCATCAGAGGTAGGAGTAAGGACAGAAGATAGACGTAAGTCTTCAGCAGATCGTAATCGTGTAAGTATTAATCCCTAAGGTTAGTGTAGTACAGGAGTAAACATGTAGTCCACAGGTAATGTTTAGTAAAAGTATAGTGTGTTTGAGTAATGTAGGGGTTAAAATGTAGTGACGGGTATTATAGTAATGTAGGAGTTGCTGTACAATATAGTGTGTTATGGTAGTGAATGGATTAAGAGGGGACCTTTACTATAAGGACTGCACTGGTACATAAATATCCAACTGCTCTCTGAGTAGGAGGTGCAGTCTGGGTATATGTACACTTACCAAGCCGGCACGTACACACATACACACACACTTCCCACTGATTAAATTCAAAACTCACTGGGCACAAAAAAATTATCTTTCCACAGTTCTCCCAGAATGTCCTACATGCATTTTCTACAGGTACCTTTAGCGTAACTAAACATTTAAACTAAAATGTGTGTTAACTTTTGATCCCAGTACCAAGGACAAAAAAACTACTTGCTTTAATAGAATGTAGTCTGTAGGCATATGAATATAAACACCTTAAAACAGACCGCTTTACCACATTTTTGTGTGACTGAGATATTTAGTTGATGACCTTTGAAAATTCTTGCTTTTTTTTTCTTTTTCTGAACCCTTACCTTGGCACTGCTGTTTGTGTCTATTCTGTTATTTATATAACCTTTAACAAAAGTTTACCACGTCACACTGATGATTCTCACGATAAAGTGATGATAGCATGTCTTTCGTGTGTGCCTAGTTTTTAACACATCAGCAACTAAATATTCACCTTTATTATTTTGTTATTCTTTCACTTGTGCTAGATGGCTGTAGTAATGTGTTACACATTCAGCATGCTGTAAGTGCAGTACAGACACAGTCGAGGTCACAGAGATGCACGTCCTCTAATTTAGTGACAGACAATTTTTGGCGTTGCAGGGTCAGCATTGGAATTCTAACAAGAAAGAAACAAATATGTCGTGTCGAGAAAAACAGTGTACATTAAAAGCTAACTCAATTGTACAAGATTTTTTTTTGTGGGCTTCATGAGCAGCGAGGAATAAACCAGCTGTCAGTCCTTTCACAAAACAATAGGGAATTTAGTGGGAACTCACAAAGCTCAAGTCTATCCCCAGTTGGAAATGAAAACAATCTGCCGTTCCATGCTGAGTAACATCCCAAAGCTGAGGAGGAAGTAATTAAACAACTGTTTGTATCCAGAACCTTAAAAATGTGCTTAATTAAATTCATTCTTGCCTTGCACAAAATGTGTTTGTAGAAAGTTACACACATTTAATTATAAATCTACGGGGACAATAGCTGAATGCAGGAAAGTGATCATGGTATGGGAATGTAACAGTGCACATCTCGCACAGCACCCCAGCCTTGGTAATGTATGGTCTCATGAGCCTATCATCCTGGCATCCTGGCTTGGTCTTTACCAAGCAGTGAAAAAGTCTATACTATTAACACATGCATCCCCATCACATGGCTGGCTAGATTCAAAGGATCCCTATAGCCACCTAAACAACTTCATCTCAATGATGTGGTCTGGGTGCAGTTGCCTTTTAGTTTAAACCCCGCTATGTGAAACAATGGAGCCTTGCAGAAACTGAAATGTTTCCATTGCAGAGTAAAACACACTTGCAGTTGCTGTCTCCCTAACAGCCACTGGAGGCGCTTTCCTTGTGAGAACCAATAACAAATGCTGCTCCTAGAGCCTTTTCGATTGGTGTAGCATAGTGATTTGCCAGGCATGCACACTAGCCTCACAATGCTTCCTGGGGAGGAGGCCATTGTAACAGGTAGGGGAACACTGTATCTATATATGTTTACATTTGGCAGTGTCTGGATTTAGTATCAGATTTTAACTTTAGAAAATGGACGCGTATATTTGCACAAACACCGACGCACACATTTAGAAATGACTAATGCAATGACAAATACCTACAGCAATGGGACACATATTTACACATGTGCCCAAATACTGAAATCTGCACCCACATACACATAGAAACACATGCATACACGACCACACTCAGATTTATAAATACAACATGGCTACAGGTCATTCTTCATGCCCTGCTGCTGACCAGACATAAATGCCTCTGATATCTTGGTAGGGTATTTGCTGTGGTGCTCCGTCCCCCCCGTACCCTCAATAATGTAATGATAATATTTTTGGTCTAAAATATTATTTATCATGTATTTATATCACCAAAACTTAATAAAGGCCTCTGTGCTGGAACACTTGCAGGATTTACGCTTTAGAAAGGTTTCTGTTAGACTTGTGCAGCTCAGAAAAATTTGGTCAGGCCAAATCAATTCGGCCTAAACAAAACATTTATTTAGTTGATTTAATTCTGTCAACGCAATGATTCAGCTGGTCCAAATGTTGTCCATGCCAAAAATTCAGAAAAAAATATTTTTTTGAGAAACCGAAAGGGTGGAAAAAATAAGCCTATCACTGTACTGCAAAAAATATAAATGTTTCTACCCTTTCAACAAAGCTAATTCAGTTTGGAATTTGGTCAGTGGAATTACAACTGAATAGAATATTATTTTACATTTGAAATTCAGTCTACACATGGTAAATACTTGTGATTTTGAGCATTTGTCTACTTTTGAGCAATTGTGTGTATTGTAAGTGTTTAGTTTGGCTAATTCCCGGTTTATTTCTTTATATTTTTTTTCTCATGTTTTAAATTTGTCTATTGATTTCATTTAGTGGCTGTCCGCTTGTCATCAATTATTTCTTTTTTTTGTGCAATGGACAGGACACTGAATCACAAAGGACACAAACCTTTTTGACTATTTGTCCGTGTTGTTTTCGTGATATGTTCGTACGGTGCTTTGGAATTTGGATGACCCCACCGATCGGCCAAAGATTCAGATGAACTACAATTAATTTGAACCAATGAATGCACAAGTCTAGTTTCTGTTGGAATGTTTTATTTTCTCTGTGATGTTGATGAATCAAATTTGATATCTCTTCCACTTCCCTATTACAGTGATCAGCAGAGTATTCCATTTATAACTGCAATTAATGGCGTAACTACCATGGGTTGCAGCTGCGACAGGGTCCATCACTCCAGGGAGCCCAGCTGCCCTGTCTCTCCTTTTGACAGTGGGCACACCAGCATTACTTCAGGGCCAGTGCATGGCCGCACCGGTTTTGAGACTGGGTGACTGTCAGGAGGGGAGCACACAGCACAGCGCTCCCCTTCTTCCAGTCCCTATATGTAGCATGGCCAAGCAGACTGTGGTATGACAGGAAGTGCTTACTGAGAGAGCACTTCCTGTCATAGTGTGTAATGCGATCTGCTCGGCCATGGAGTCATTAGGTACAGGAGGAAAGCTCAATGGAAGAGAGACACATGAAGGGGCTGGAGGGTGGGAAGGGGTGGGAGAGACAGTGGAGGGGTTGGGAGAGATACACGGAGGGGATGTGGAAAAGACACATGGAGGGGTACGGGGAGGCGCTAAGGGAACATTTCTGCACTGGGGCCAGGTGGTTTCTAGTTATGCCTCTAACTACAATGCACCCTTCACAAAAGCAAGTAAATATAAGTTTCTCTGCTCCTTTACAATACCTACTAGGGACACAGGAAATTGAGAATAGAGTTTGATACCAAAGCTGCACCTCAACATTTTGTGCAGATATGGCATAAAACAGAACTGGTTATTGAGTAGTCAAATATGTAGCAAATATGTAGGAGTATTTGGTTATACATATTAAAGCTCTTGTCATATTGTTAAGAAAAGTATTGTGTTCATTTGGCAGCTTAAGGATACACTTACATTTATTAAATAGAATTTTGCAAATTAAATCCAAATGGCAAAACTGAGGCAAAAATAGCCATATTGTAAACGAACACTATAGTGTTAGTAATCCACTAACGATCCCTCCCCTGTTAAACTGTAAAAATGAAGAAAAAGGTTTTACTTACCTTTTTTCCAGTGCCGAGACACACACAGTAGTGTGCCACCCACTCCTCCTACTGCCACATCATCCTGGATGCGTTGCTTCTTTAATGACTGTCCAATCCAATGCTCCACAAGTTTTTGTGCCCTTTTCTTTTGTCGTTTTTTATCTCATCTCTTCAAGTGTTTATTTTGTCCTATGTTAATAATGTTAATATTTTAGTTTGTATAAACATTTATGTAATTATCAAAAACTTTCATTATCAAAAACATATATCGAAATATTAGATCTGAATAAATGGGGAAATGAGAAGAATTACTGTTACACCTTCTGTACGTCCCAAACTCTGAGCCCATATTTGCAGAAAGTTAACTTGGATTTAAACTGGATTTCATCCAAGGCATGAGTCACCCCATTTTTCTACCAGATACACCCCCAAGAGCAATATTAAAACCTATCATATCCACAATATCCTGTGATGATTTAAAAACACAGCCATTATGAGTAGTCATATCATTTAATAGGACACAGATTTGGCTTTATGTTACCTGATTCCTCATTCAGAAAATTCCACATGTTCTGGTTACTTTAACTCAGCCAGTTTCTTCCCAGCCAAACTGCCCACCTGTGTACTGTGGACAGACTATTTCTGGATAAAAGTCAGATCTATGGAGTATATCAGACATACTATATACTTCTGTACGGATAAACTATGTGCAGCTTTGATGATGCAGGTTTGGCTCCTGTCCTCAGTCACTCCATTAAGGAAACATATTTGCAATGACCTTGCCTTCCTTTAAGGTTAGATACAGCCTTCTTGAACTCTTCCATCTTTATACAGTGCCTCTCCATAAATAGCCTGGCCATGTTGTTAGGAATTACATGAACTGAAAAAAGAAACACTGATTTTTTAAAAATATATTGCAGCCCTAACAGAACCCCTATTAAGTACTCCATATCATTAAATATTACTAAAAGCAGCAAAAAAGATTATGGGGGCTATGTATAAAAATTTACCTTTTCTGTTTGCACATTTTTATTATCTTATTGCTCCAAATTATTTCTTACTACACTCTTTCTGTCTTTTCATTTTCCACCATCATTTAGTTCTTTGTTGTTTTTTTATTTGGTTCACCATTTGTTTCTTCCCGTGTACAAATAAAGAAGTGTAAAAGTATAACTTGTCTTTTCAAATACATTTTTCTACCAGTCAGATTTCCATGATGGGATTTCCATGTCAGGAAGCAATTATTCCTTTTTAATTAATGTATAAAAAAATCATTGCTATAATGTGCCTTTTTTTCCCCCAAAAAATAATACTCATTTGTCTTATTTTGTGAATGTAACCAATTATAAAATCCTCAGGAACAAAAGAAGCAACCGCAACAAATCTAAAAGAGGAATAAAAAGTCAGACAATCAGTAAGATAATTATTTTGGCACATTACAGAGAAGGCAGAAAAATGGCAACAACATCTTAAAGGCATAGGCGTGCGCACGGGGTGTGCCGGGTGTGCCTGGGCACATCCTAATCCCCTGGCACGCGCTATCTGCCTCCCTCTGTGGGCCGGTGAGGGAGATCAAAGATCTCCCTCACCGACCCACAGGCAGGGAGGGAGGCAGGAGAGGAACCGGGGAGCTCTTGCCAGCAGCTCCGCTGGGTTCCACTCGCGAGATCGGAGCTTTGCTGCGGTTACCGTGGCAACGCTCAGATCTCGCGAGAGTGAACTCTAGCCCCCTGTGGGGCTAGAGTTCACTCACCACTGGACCACCAGGGATGGAAGCAGCACGGTCCCCCCTCCCTACATAAGGTAAGAAGGGAGGGGGGGTATTAACTAAACGGCCCCCCACCCCACCCATTACACACAAACAGCACACAGACACATACATCACCCTTAAACACACAGCACCCTCAAACACAGCACCAACACACTAACAGCACCCTCACACACACAGCACCCTTACACATACACACACACAGCACACACTAACAGCACCCTTGCACACACAGCACCCTTACACACACAGCACACACTAACAGCACCCTTACACACACACAGCACCCACACACACACTAACAGCACTCTCTCACACACACAGCACCCTTACACACACAGCATACACTAACAGCACCCTTACACACAGCACCCACACACTAACAGTACCCTCACACACACAGCACCCTTACACATACACACACACACAGCACACACTAACAGCACCCTTACACACACAGCACCCACACACACACTAACAGCACCCTTACACACACAGCACCCTCACATACACACACACTAACAGCACCCTTACATATAAACACATCTACACACACTAACATCACCCACACACAAACAGCACCCTTACACACACATACATCACCCTTACACACACAGTGCCCTTACACACACAGCACCCTTACACACACAGCACCTTCACACACACACAGCGCCCACACACACAGCACCCTCACACACAGCACCCACACACACAGTGCCTGCACACACACACACACACACACACAGCACCTGCACACACATACAGCGCCTACACACACACACATACACTGCACCCGCACACACGCAGCGCCTCAACACACACAATACCTTCACACACACACAGCGCCTTCACACACACACACACACACTGCACCTACACACACACACAGCACCCTCACACACACACAGCAGTATATGTGTGTTTGTGTGTATGTAAATATATATATATATGTATATATTTATATATATATGCGCGGCATGTGTTTTTGTGCTTTACGGTGCACACCCTTATACAATAGGCTGTGCACGCTTATGCTTAAAGGTGGAGTAAATCTTGTATAAAGAAGAAAATCATGCATGCATTCATGCAAAACTGATGCAGAAAAAAAGTGAATGTAGCAATTTTTATACATAACCCCCCTTGCCCTCGTGTTCCAAGTTTTTAAATCATAAGTAAGCTAATTCCCACATGTATCAAAAAACGTGTCTCTGAAATGCTACCATGTTAAAAGTTAGGAGCAATTTGATTAACAAACTGTAATTTTTTTTTTCTGCCTTAAGTTTTATAAAATATGTAAATCTCCATCCCCCAAATTCTGTCACCTCGAACATTTTATAGCATCTTTATTGTTACATATTTAGTTTATTTACAGACACAGGGACACTGTATGTTTATATAAATGAAAACAACGAGTCTTGTTTCTGTTAAATAACACTATGCGCTTTGTAATAAAAGTGATATTGACTAGATTGAATACATATGATGCGGAACACAGATTGTAACTTATTATGTCTGTGAATGTTCACACAAAGTTTTCACCTTATTAATGTAAATTTAATGACATCACGTTTATTTTTTAAGATAAATGTAGTTTGTGTGGGTTAACATATAAATGAAAACCATGACTAAGAAAAAAAAACCTAAAAAATATGTCATGCACGTTAAATAACAGACTATATGCTTTTGTGGACAGATCTGTACTATTTCATATTATTACAGTGATTAAACTGCCAGGTGTACACAAGATTAGTTCAGTCTACTGAAGACATTTTCTCGGAATAAATCTTCATTGAACAGTATTTTGCCAAAGTAGCATGTTTAACTCAGGAATGTTTGTGAATGGAAGCAATTGTTTTTTTTTTTTTTATATACCTGAGCCCTAAACCATTGATTCACTTAGCAATTTCGGGCAGTTTATCCATTTATCAAAACACAGATTTCAAAACGTGTCATTTCAATCCTTTTTTTTTTTTTTTGTGCTGACTTTTGCTTTAACTTATTTGTGAAAAAGGTTCGCCTAAAATACTTCTCTTTAATAAAACTGCTGGAATAATATATTTACAAACACATTTAGTTGGTCTCTCCCATAAAAAGTCAACTCCTTCACTACAAATTATTTTAGTTTATAATAAATTAGAGTAGCAATTATTTGAAACAGATGTATAATTTATACTGCAAATTTACACGGTTGTAATTTTTTATGTATTTGTTTATACTTTACAAACAAATTGGAGGGATTAAAAGTGTTAGAAATGATACGGTATTCTGCATTTTACAGTTGTTCAGTCAGGTGTAGTAAAGATATAGGACTATTCGCATAAGGTTGGTTCAGGCAGATTTCTTAAATATTAACATGCGAGTTTCAGGTCAGAAAGAGCTTTTCTCACTTTATGAGTTGAAACATTGCATGTTACTATTTTACAAATCTGCTTGAACACACCTTCTGTGCTGGTCCTATTTCTTTACTTTGACAGTTTGATGAGTCTGCTCTGGGTTGGGGGCCTTCTGGTGGCTTATTTTACAAGTGACATCTTTTTGTCATACAAATGCTCTGATATCTCTGATATCACTGTCACGATTAGTTTAGGGAATCTGATGCCATTTTTTGGAGTACACTTTCCTAAAAATCCCCAAAGAATACTGAATAAAAACATTGGATCTATATTAAAGCCTCTTTGACCTACGAAGGATGAAGAGGTCACTTATGATTCTGTCTGCGTAAAGGTTACTAATGCTCACTGTATACAGAACATAAACCAAACATTCTGTCGTCAAATTGAATAGTAAACAGTTATGAATTACTGGTCTTTGAAATACCTAGGTATACCACGGTGAATTTGAAACCGGTGTACATGGAGACTGGTCAAAGACAAACTGAAGTCACGGAGAATGGAAATCACAGAACCGAGAATAAAGTGTACATGTCAGTCAGTTTGTTGTGGCCAAATTGATGAAGGCTGAGACATTTCCGAAACTGTACTAAGCAGGAGCAATTAGTGAGAAATAATATTATCATCACAGCACTACATGAAGATATTACAAGGCATCAATTGGGTTGTCAGGAATTGCTGATGGTTCTATTCAATCAAACGTAAGCTGTGGTGATTTGTCCCATGGGAACGTCAACTCTTCAGCCGAATGTTAGCTACTTTGTCCTGAATTGATATAGCTATTTGTCGCTTCACCACAACCCAGTGAAAAGATAAATACATCTTCTTCATATTTAATAAAATTGTCACACTTGGTAGACTTTAGCGTGTGCAGTAGGTTTCACAATTGAGGATATTTTCTGCCTAAATAACTGACTCGAGGATTTGTGTTAAGTTTCAGTTTTGAACACATTAATATATGTCGCGGCAGCTGTCTCTCACCAATGCCTAGTTCTTTGATTGAAATCCCTAATGGAACTCATGTGGACGTAGATTACAGTTTATATTTTTGGTGCGGGTGATGGTAAGCTAGTTGATAATTTATATTTTTGGTGCGGTGATGGTAAGCTAGTTGATAATTTTACTGAAAAGGTTTTGGCAGAATAGCCCTGTGATTCTGAAAGTAATTATGCTTACATTTATTTTTTTTAATGTTTTTATTTCTATCATTTTTCATAAGATCATCAATACTGATCTCCAGACCCATCCGATGCTTTGCAATGCTCTGCAAGTGGTTGTTTATCATAGAGAAGTACTGGATGCACTCTAAGAGAAGCACTCAATATCACTTTGAACGCTAATCTAAATTAGGTGACCATTAAATCCTCTCGAATTTCTGATTGACAGCGTGGCAGATGCAAAGACTTTTATAAAAGTGCTGATTTCTATTGAAATCAGCACTATTATATCATAAAACATGGGGACAACCTTTAGGGCACTCCAGAAAGTTGGTGTGCTTTGGGAACTGAGTGTCCCTTTAAAGGAAAGAAGGAATGAAGGAGTAACATAATAAGGGATGAGTAGAGTAACTTCTAATCACTGACTTCAATCTGAAGCTTAGCATATGGTTTTGAACAGATGGTCTTCAATGACCGTAGTTAATCGGATGAGCTTTTCTAAGGCCAGCAATTCACGGTTATACTGCTCCCTCTTGCTTGCTGTTAGAGAAAGGCAAGGAGAAAAGATCTGGTCTTTCTTACTATGTCTGGTAAAAACTGTAGCTTCTCTAAACCCCTACTACATAGGAATACCTTCCAGTATCAATGTATCAATGTACGTATGATTTAGGTTACATTCTGTCTCGTCGTTAGTGGGGGCTAGGGGGTACATATGTACTCTTGAAGGCACTGCTAGAGAATTGCCAGTTCATTAACTTGGATAATTTGTCATTAGCAAATGTGTTTTGTTTTGTTTTTGTTTGTTTTTTTGGCCCATTGGTTGGAACACTGGTTGAACGGTATTTTTAAAAGCAGTCAAAAGTGGAATACAAAAAGAATTCACATTTGGTATTTTGCAGCATTAATGATCTGATACCTGTCATATTAGAACTGCATGACTGCAACTCATATATCAGAAATAATTCTGCCAAACACAAACAATTGAAAGTTAAATCAATAAAGACAACTGCAAATTGTATATTACAAGATGAATGGCCGACGCTCTAACAGTTGATATTGGTTTAGAGGAAATCAGAAGCTTCTATTATTTGTTTATGGGACATCTGTCATCATATATTTGTGAACTTGTGTACATTTATACATAGTATTAAGAAGTAAAGAAGTACTTTTTTGTTTGTTTTACATTTTAATACCTTTCTGTTTGGTTTTTATATAAATATGTTTTTGTTTTTTTTAAACATTGCCCCCACAAAAATAAAGATGAAGAAGGAAATTGAAATCTTTGCCATTAAAGGTAAACAATATTGCTGCACCCATCACACTTGACACACAATACGCAATGTCCATCTCAGATTGTTCACAGCTGCCAGGCATGTTGAGATATGCAGTCCTAGTAAAATAATTATTATTGCCACTGGTCTATCACTAACTTATTCTGCAGCTCTTTACAGTTATAAAAAGCAGAAAATTAGATAAACAATTACAAATTTAGACAAGAACAAGAAGTTAATGAGGACACCATTCACATGAAAGGACTCTGGTCGGTGTTCATATTATATACAGTTAAATATATTTTTGCCCTATTACCACAATCCAGCATCAGTAGTCATCTAAGTTACACATCATTAAAGGGACACTATAGGCATCCAGGGACACTATAGGCACCATCTCATTGAAGTGGCCTGCGTGCAGTGTTCCTATCCTCCTTAGTACTGCAGTTTTAAATAAACTGCAATGTTTACATTGCAGTACTAAGACATCCTCTGGTGTCTGCCTACCAGCCAGCCACTAGTGTCACTTCCGGAAGTTTACCAAACTCTGGGTCCCCTAACTCAGCGCTGCTCAACCCTTTCTTACCCAAGGCACACCAAAGCTCTTCCCAGAATTCTGCAGCACACCACAACCAATAATATCAATGAAAAAAGGAGTAATAAAGTGCAAACACAGAACAGTATAATTTTGCCCCACAGAGCACGCCACTGTCAGTTTGTCCATTAAACATATGTCAAGTCAGGTGCCGATTAATAAATCACAGTAGGTTATTCAATTAATAAATACCTTAATTAATACCACAGTAAGCTTGCCAATAAACACCATAGTAAGTTTGCCCAACTATATATACCATAGTCGGTGTGCCCATTAATAAATAACACACTGATGCACAGAGACACATACATTGACAATTACAGACATACACAATGTGTATTGGGCTGTGTGTATTTATGAGTATGTCTGGTATTGTTTACCTGTGTATTAGCCTGAGAATTTGTGTCTTACAATGAGTAATCTTGCAGGTGAATGCTTTGCTGTGAGCATGTATATGTTTATGTCCGGGGCCGTGTGTGGAGTAGCTGCTTGCAGTGTGTTGTGTGTATGGTGGGCCTGTCTGTGGTCTTGCATTGTGTTTATGGTGAAGCTATGTTTTATGACTGTGCATATGATGACTGTCTTCAGGGGTGACTGTGACAGGGTGTGCAAATGGGTATCTGTGACTGGGTGAGTGTGACAGGGTGAGAGGGGTAACTGAGACAGTGTGTGTGTGAGTGACAGTGTGTGTGGCAGTGACAGTGTGTGTGTGGGGGTGACAGTGTGTGAGGTGGGTGACAGTGTGTGGTGGGTGACAGTGTGTGAGGCGGTGACAGTGTGTGAAGGGGTGACAGTGTGTGAGGCGGTGACAGTATGTGTGGGGGTGACAGTGTGTGTGGGCGTGACAATGTGTGGGGGTATGACCATGTGTGGGGGTTACAGTGTGTGTGTGTGGGCTGACAGTGTGTGTGTGTGTGTGGGGGGGGGGTGGAGACAGTGTGTTTGCACTGAGGGGGTTGACAGTGTGTGTGGGGCGGTGACAGTGGGTGTGGGGTGTGACAGTGTGTGTGAGTGGGATACAGTGTGAGGGGGTGACAGTGTGTGTGTGTGGGGGTGGCAGTTCATGTGTGGGGGTGACAGTGTGTTATGGTGTACAGTGTGTGTGACAGTGTGTGAGGGAGGTATGACTGGTTATGGTGTGTGTGGAGTGACCAGCCTCCCCACACAATATCTTTTGTGACCAGCAGTAATCTATTCCCTGGTGGTTCCGTAGGCTAATTCTCCATTCTGCAGCTCCTCTAGGGCTAGAACTGCAGACCATGTGGTAAGTTCTCGCGAGCTCCATCACTGGAAGTGTCAGAGCGTTTCTGCGGAGCTATGACCTGGAGGCTGTGCTGGGCTTTGCCTTCCCCATGCCAGTCCTGCTCTCCTAGGCTCTCCCTCCCCAGTGCTAATTCTCTCCGCAGCCATGTCGCAGCAACTTAGCACAGTGCTGCAGCACATTTGTGTGCCACGCCACACCGCTTGCAGAGCACTTCCCTAACTGCCACTGGGTTTCCTCAGTCTCATAGTTTCCTATGGGGATTTCACTGACGCTGGATGTTCTCATGCATTGAGTAAATGCTTTCCTATGGTGAGGGCTTAATGCACTCGCAGTGCCCGTCGTGCATGCGCATTAGGTCACCTCATCAGGTGATGTCGGAAGAAATGGAGCACTGAAGGACATCGGAGCTGGAATTGGGTGAGTAAATAAATATTGTTTTTAACCCTTTGTAAGCCGGGGGAGGGGTGTGAGCTAGATGGGGGACCAGAGGGCAATATAATATTAGGAATGCAGGTTTTTATTCATAACACTATATAATACTTTTAACTATTCAACAAATATCTGTATACAAATATCCTTGATTACTTACCATAAGTGTGCTAGAGTAAATGAATAAATATGTGTAATAAAGTGATGTTTCCTACTGAAATAATTTACAAGAAGTAGAACGATGTCTAAAGATGATAAAATAGCATGGGTCATGAAGTCCATTGGATTCAAGCCACGTGAGACAAAAATAGGTATTCCTACTCTTCTATAAATTCAACATTACTCCATCTGCACGTTCTGTTTATGTTTCTTGCATAACTGATGTTACATCTTTCATGAAAAAACACAATGGAATATGGTAAGCCTCCGAGAACACCATTCCTTACTCGGAATTCCAACCTTAATCTAAATAAATAGAAGACACAAATTTACTGATATATTTCGCACTGCTTCTCTATTACAGGAACAATATATCATTAAACACCACATGCATATTATATTTGTCTTGTTGCGGTTCATTAATTTTAATTTGAGACTGTCAGCACTGCAGCAAAAGAGATGTAATTAAACCTGTGACTGAAAAAAGGAATATTTTCAAGCTCTAATGCCCACCAATAGTCTTGCGGTAGTTGTTAGATCATGATCCAGGGCTTGGTAATAATGTTCTTGACACAAGATATTATCAGAGTGCAGATGTGAAGTATAATTTTAATCTCATATCCAAGATACTAATTAAAGAGAACGCAAGGCAGAAAACAATTGAAAAAAAGATTGAACTGATAATCAATATGGCACTGCTGTCAGACTAAATAAAAAAAGGAAAAAAAGGTGGATAATGCAACAAAAAAGGAGATGATCAAAAATGTTAACTGTGAATCCCTTACAAAGAGCATTTTAAAGAGATAATGCATTTATAGTCATATTATGAAGCTGTGAAAGGCAATTTTATTCCCACGAATATTCCAATGTTCATTGTAGACTTGCATTCAAGCTGAATAATTGGCTACATTGAATAAAATCGGAGCTTAAACAAGAGATCATCATCTCAAATGTTGCACTGCTTTGTACATTACATTTATTTTCTCATGTGACACACCAAGTACCTATTTATTAAAGAGGCAAACGAGTTGGGTGATTTGAGTAATATTAGCATTCACACATATGGTTTGTGCTTAAAAATTATCCACTCATTTCTTCAGCACTATTCAGAGCCTGTCTAAGCTTTCTCAACAAAAATCTTACATTTTATTTATTTACCTGGTATCAAGGTCGGATAGGGGCACCATTAGTCTACATATATATTTGATATTATATATATATATATATATATCCAAGAAAAGAGTAGAGCACTCCAGAGGACTTGTTTCAAGCAATTTATTCCGTGAAGAAAATCGACGTTTCGACCCGCAGGTCTTTATCAAGATACAAAACAGAGTACAACCGTGTCCTTATATACCCTAACAAATTAAAGAGTAATCACTTACCCTGAAAAAGCTGTGCGCCCGAAAGCCATGTGTGCTCACTGGACTGTGATTGCCAAACCCGCGGTGGCGATCCCGTCGGTGTGTGATGACGTCACCAATAGTGCGACAGAACGAAAAAAACGTGGTCATGCGTCTAGGTAACCCAGGGAACCAAGTGTGGGCAAAAATTTACGTGATATATGTGAAGTGCGAGCATTATGAAAGTTAAAGATATATGGGAAAAGAATACTTTTGATAATAAAACCAAGTATTGAGATGGGCGTGTAGTGTATGCATAAACGTAATGATCCTGCAGTTTAGTCAACCCAGTGCAGAGCAGCATAATATGTATGTGTAATGCACATAGGATAAGTAATGTAAAGGATACTGGTCACAAAGGGCAAGTGCAAGAGAAAGAGGGCTAAGTATGCAAAGAGTATAGGAGAATGGGGAGAAGCAGAGTGTGTGTAACAAACGTGATAAAGCAAAAAAACGAAAACGTGACCATAACAATGTATCCATAAACGAACCTGTGGAGAGTGGTCCTAAAGTGCTATGTGTGTAAATAAGAGTGTGTAAAGCACTGATAGAGAAGTGTGGTGACATGTAAAGAGTTATACAGCTGGTGGTTGCGAGCTGGGAGCCAAGTACTGAGTGTAAAGCGAGGATAATAGTAGTGAGAAAGATAGGAAAAAAGTAAAAAGAAAGTAGAACCCGAACAGTGACCATTAAATTAATTTCATGCAATACCTAAGTATATACAGGTAGATATATGCAGATGTACAAAGCAGGATCCAGCGCTACAACAGGAGCGTGTACCAACGCCCAACATGATAACAGACGATATTGTACAGAGGTTAGGCAGATGAATGAACAGATGGATCAAGAAGGGGTCAAAAGCCCTGATCAAGATGAAAACATAAGAAGATATCCAAATACAAGTGGGTATGTATCATAAGAAAGTAAAAAAGTAAAGAATGGATAAAAATAACAATAATGAACATGAAAGGTAAACGTAAATGACGAATGTAAAGTAGTAAATAATAAATAGTAAAAAATAAATAGATAGTGAAAGGTAATAAATAAAAAAAACAACTACAAAAAAATACAAAAAATACAAAAAATAGATACAAAAAATACAAAAAATACAAAAAATAGATATCCCAAAAAAAGAAAAAATAGACAAAATAGAGAAAATAAATAAAAATAAAAACAGAAATGAGAGCGTGTATAAAAATACTATAGACGGCCATAATAGAAGCTTCTGAGTACCGATAGACATAATGATGCACAAGTTTTTGGGAAAATATTCAAAAAATTCAAAAAATTCAGAAATTGTTCCAAAAAGGGGACTCAGCGAGTGTCCAAAAAGGCATGAAGGGAAATGTATTCGTTAAGTCCCCTCGGATGTACGGTGTCCAGTGTTTTAGTCCAGTATGCCTCCCGTTGGAGCAGGATCCTAGATCGATCACCCCCCCTAGACAGAGGGGGGATGTGATCAATAGCTGTGAATTTGAGCGTGGGTAAGCGGTGGTTCATCTCCAAGAAGTGCTTGGCCACCGGTTTGTCTGTCTTGTTGTCCCTGAATGCAGTCATGATTCCTGAACGGTGGCCCCGCATTCTGTCTCTTAGTGTAAGATCAGTTTTTCCCACGTAGTATAGTCCACAAGGGCAAGATATTAGATAGACTACGTGGGTGGTGAGACAGGTGATGTGGTGTTTGATGGGATATCGCTTCCCTGAGTGTGGATGAGCAAACGAGGAACCTGTGAGCATATGGCCACAAGTGACGCAATTGGTGCATTTAAAGCAACCTGTTTTGCTGTGAGTTTTTTGTGTCCCATATTGATCAGGGCAATCGTTGTGGACCAGAATGTCCCTAAGGTTCCGATTCCGTTTAAAGGCAATACGGGGGGGCTGTACGAAAGCCGAATGTAGTGTAGGGTCCGAGGATAGTATATCCCATCTTCTGCGGATAGCCTTGGCAATTTGGTCACTGGCCGTGTGGTATAACAAGGGTAGTGTGACAATCCTAGGTTTGTTGGACAGCGTCGTGGGCTGTGTACAGGGCTTGTCATGGATTAGAGTGCCAGACTCTGAACATTTTGTATATATATATATATATATATATATATATATATATATATATATTTATATGTATATATTATATCAGATTTATATGTATATAATATATATATATATATATATATATAATTTTTACTATTATATATAGAATTTTTACTCTGTGCATCTTAATCAATATGGTTTTTTGGGGTGGGTAAAAACAAAACAAAAACAACTGAATAGTAAAGACATAAAGAAAAGGATGAACATATATTTGTGTTTTTATTTTGTATCAGAAATGTTGTTTATTAAAGATTAATCTGTAAATTGGGAATTAAGTGAGACGTGACAAAAGTAATTGTAGATTTTAGACCAAAACAGTCAACCTTGAAAACTAGCTGAGTTGGAGACGTTTTGCAATATGGCTATTTTGGAATAAAATGTACTATTCCTGTCTCAGTGAATAAACCTGATAATCATAGAGGATAATTCTCTAAAGAAAGACTTCAAAGTGAATTCAAATTGCATTTCAAATTTAAGGTCTAAACAGCTGATCTCTAAATCAGCTATGCGTCCATCTCAGCTACTCTTTTTAAATTTTAAATTCATTTTGAATTAACTTTGAATTCTCACATGAAGAGTGAATAACCCTGATAATGTACTCTCTTGCTTTTAGTGACATTTGACAGAGCCATTGATTTTTTGTGTGTTTTGCTGGACCGTTTGGACATATGGTTTCAGGCATATGGTTGCAGGCACGTGGAACATACTTCATGCTGTTTTACGAATATTCACACAGGCCCAGGTGCAGGGACTGAGGTCTTTTCACTGGACGACTACATTCCTTCGTAATTTGCAAGCTAGAGATTGAGTTTAGTGGGAGGCACTGTCTGCTCATATATTCTAACATATGACATATCTGTAATAAATACAGTTTGTATGCTCCTTCTGCATGCTTGCAATGAACATATGCTTATTTTTTTAATTTTATACTCACATGCACTGTGCATCTCATGGGTAAACCTGTAATACCTTAAATCAGGGCTGTCCAACCTGTGGCCCCCCAGATGTTGCTGAGCTACAACTCCCATGATTCCCTTGCTATCTGTTTCATTGAAAGAATCATGGGAGTTGTAGTTCAGCAACATCTGGGGGGCTGCAGGTTGGACAGGCCTGCCTTAAATACTTGCAAATCTGTTGTTTCTGTTTTCTCTTCAATCATATCACACAGAAAACAAACACAAAAAAACAGAAAACACTTATACAAGGAAAGCTACTCACATGGCAGCAGGATGAGCTTCTTCAGATATTGCCGTTATCTATCTATATTGCTGTCTGTCTGTCTATGTGTGTGTGTGTCTGTCTGTCTATGTGCGTTTGTGTGTGTCTGTCTTTCTTTCTTTGTGTCTGTCTATGTCTCTGTCTATGTGTCTGTCTCTCTGTCTATGTGTCTGTTTGTCCCACCGTCTGTCTGTCTGTCTGTCTGTCTGTCTATCTATCTAAGTGGCAAGCCGATTAACAGACAAGACAAGTTATCAGTGACTGGCATACCTAGAGGGATATTATTGTCTATCAGGTGTTATTTAGGCCTCTCCTCAAGAGGAGAATAAAGGAAGTAGTTTACAAGAAAAAGATCCCTGTGTTTCCCTACGCTGGGTTTGTGCCTAGCTGTACGTACAGTCAATTTGCGTGTTTTACCAATGGCTAGATATTCACATGAATATAGGCTTGACCAGACATCTAAAATGCATATTACAGTTAAGCATTACCAGGTTTATATGAAATTTGCCGAAATATCATTGAACAAGGACAACAGGCAAGACAAAAATACAATTGTTAATCTTCACTGCTTACATGTCACACACGGCAGCCATTAAATATAAAGCTCTCTCATGTGAAGAATCCTTTCCACCAGTGCTCAGGAATCATCCATTACTAGAAACGCTTCACATGTTAAACAGAGTGGTGAAATGACTTTTGCTGTGGCTGCCAAAGTACTAAATAGCCCAGTGGGAGTCAGGGAAAAGGCGAAGCCTCTTCACTGGCAAGGAGCTAGCCCATTGTGTCTCAGTTAATGCTCTAAATGGATTAGATCTATTACGGTGGAGATTAGTGTTTACACATCTGATTTCCACTAAATAGCTGTGTGATGTAGCCAGAGTATGCTACCAAAGCTGAAAGTCATTGCACCAGTGGTTTGCATGTACATTGCACAGGATAGCAGTGTTTCTATTGTTATATGTATTTACAATACAGGTATTCTGATAGCAGACTCGCAGCCAGCTGTTAATGAAGTATAAATCATGTGAATGTTTGGGAGTTATTATTTATCAACAGCTGCTATTGGCATTGTATTTTAAAAAAACTCACAAGTTAAGGTGCGCAAATTACATGAGTTTGCTATTTCATGGCGAAAAGTCATGATTTTATGAAAGACACGGAGGCGAGTATTGCTTAACCCTTTCTTTACTGTCCACCAATAGCAGCAAAGAATACAAACAGTAAGAAAAAATGGTATCCATAGTGATAAGCCACTCCTATACCAAGTCCTATTATAATAATCAACACCTCCCCACATATTTCCTCTTTATTTACAAACATTAAACAGGAACCGATGAATCAGTCCAACCACAGCAGAACAACTGTCCCGAAATCCAGCCAGAATCCAACCAGGAACAATAAACGAACTGGGACCAATCCATCACAGAAACAGAAATCGCCAACGTAGAGATTCCCATCATAGGACAATTCATAGACATCCAGCAAACAAGTTGGAGCCTTGTGGGAAGCAGTGAGGACCCCAAGCAGCACAGAATCAACCTGTGAAAACACAAAAAACAGGAGCCAAACAGTTAAATCGGTACTTGAACCAAAGTGTGCATGCTAAGACATATCATATTGATGGATGGAAGAACACAGTATCCACATAGCAAGAAACCACCTGACAAAACATAAAACATAGCCGGCTCACATGTGAGCATAAACGGTTAAGTAAACACAGTGTGTACCACAAATACCTACCACACCCTGGAATCCTACTTGAGAGAGAAAATCAACAGGGAGGGAGAATCAAGTGAGATAAACGTAAAAGGATGGGACAATACCTGCCCCCGTGTCTTTCATAAAATCATGACTTTTCGTCATGAAATAGCAAAATCATGTAATTTTATGTCAAGACACGGAGGCTCATAGTGCAAGTTTAAAGCTGATCAATAACCGAAGAAAAAACGCGAGGGGCCGGTCAAAAATAAAATTTGTGAAAAGTGGACTCGTGGGACCAGTCCACCATCCTCATCAGGTCTTCCAGATGCACCCCTGAAACCACCATAGACGTGACTGATACCCCCCGGGAAGAATGGGCGCTAAAAATGGACGTATCCACACCAGCCAGCGACATCACCCATTTCACCCAGCGAGCCAAGGTAGTACTGGACACAGGGGAAAACGTTTGACGAACCAAGAGAAACAGCTGTGTGGATGAAACCGAACAATGGGCACTCGTCCGAAGCTCATATTCCTGCAAACAAGCCACCGGACACAATGCCGGAGTAATTGGAAAACTCGGATATGATGCCAACCAAATAGTGCGTCTGGAAATGTTGAATGTCACCCCTTCCCTTCAAGGCCTAGGAGTGTGCGACAGTCGTGAGCCCTGAAGCAAGCAGCACACCAAAGGGTGTTGGCCTGCGGGAGATCCGTCAAAGCCCTGATGAGCCGAGGAAATGGCCGATCTGTACAAGTTAATCGTGCAATACGCACGACCAGTCTCGAATACTGAATTGAGGAATTGAAGGATTGCAGTTACAGGTGCCGAAACGGGATCCATGTTCCTCCACGTGAGCAGCATCAATGACCCGTCCAACAGGAGAGGGTGTCGCCGGTTCGATTGGGTCCAGAAGAAGATCCGGGTAAGATGGTAATAGCCTGGGCACATCCACTGCTAGTTCCATGAGTTGTGGAAACCATGATTGAGTCCCCCAAAACGTGGTCAACAGAATCAGGTCGGCCAGTTGGCGGGGAACTTGGAGTAGGACCCAAGAGCTCAATGTAAATGGGGGGATGGCATAAAGGAGCGAGCTGGTCCAGTCTTGCAGGAAGGCATCTACTGCCTCTGTGGCCGGATCCAGGCGCCAGCTGTTGAACCGTTGTAACTGGGTAATGAGCCAGGATGAGATGAGGTCGATGGCAAAAGGACCCCAGAGAGACGAGATAGTGGAGAACGCCCCTACGTCCAATCTCCAGCCGACAGATAGCGTGAACTCCAGTCCACATGAATGTTGTGGAGTCACGGGAGCTATTCCGCCTTGACAACCAGATCCCTGGCCAAGCAATAAGCCCAAAATTCCTTTGGCTGTGTGCTGCCCATGTGATTGACATAACGGACCACTGAGACATTGTCCATGCGCAGCCGGAAGCATGCGCTGGCAGTCCCGTTCGCAAAGCTCCGGATTGAAGTAAAGCTCAAGAGAGAAGTGTACAAGGAATAGTTATCCAAGGAAGGTCTGGAACCCTGGGCTCAAAGGTAACATACATAAACTTCATATAATATGACAACCAGGGCCGGTGCAAAGATTTTTGGCTACACAGGCGAAGATAAATTTTGCCGCCCCCCGACACACAAATAAGATGTATCTTTAGCGGTGTCCCGTCTCCCCCCCCCCCCCTCAGCCCCTCTGTGTGTCTTTCTTTCCCACAGCCCTTTTCAGTGGGTTTCTCCCCTCAGTCTGTTTTTTGTGTGTCGCTCTTCCCCTCAGGGCCCTTTGTGTAACTTTTCTCTGCCAAGCCATATAGACATAGATATATAGCTACACACACATACAGGCACACAGTCACAGAAATATGCAGGCACACAATCAAACAAACACAGTCATACAATCAACACATACAGGTACACAGACACACACATATAGATAAATAAAGACACAGTTATACAAACACAGACATACAGAGACATGAAGATGCAGGCATACAGAGACATACAGAACAAAGCATACAGATGCACACAGGTATGCAGAGACATACTTACACAGGCATGCAGGGACATATATACACAGAACAAGGCATACAGAGACATATGGATACGGTCATACAGAGACATACAGACACAGGCAGAAACACACGGACACAGTCATATAGAGACATACAGACATACATACACTTTCATACACAGACAGACATAGTCATACAGAGACATGCAGACACAGGTATACAAAGCAGGGGCAGATCCAGAACCTAATCGTGGGTGGGGGGGCTGGTAGTGAGTTTTAGTGGGGTAATAGGGGCTCTAATTGAGGAGTTAGGGGCTGTGGTAGGGGGACAGGGGCTGTAGTTGAGAGTTAGGGGCCGTAATTGAGTAGTTAGGGGCTGTAGTAGGGGGACAGGGGCTGTAGTTGAGAGTTAGGGGCTGTAATTGGGGGCTTAGTAAATGTAGTGGGGAATTGGGGCTGTAGTAGGGGGTTAGGGACTGAAGTAGGTTGATGGCTGCAAGTGGGAACAGGGGCTGTAGTGTGGGGGATATGGGCAGCAATTGGGGGAGAGGGGCTGTAGTGGGGGTAAGGACTGTAGTAAGGGAATAGGGGCTGTACAAGGGAGTGGAAGGGATGTGAAGTAAGGGAGTTAGGGGCTGTAGAAGGGAGTATAGGGGCTGTGGTGAGAGCAAATGGGCAATGTGGTTGGAAACGGGCAGTAGAGGGGGACACGGGCAGTATGGTGTGGGCACAGGCTGTAACGAGGGACACTGAGGCAATAAAGTGGTGTCACATGAACAGTATGGTGGGGGTAAATGGGAATTAGAGGGAGGTCGGGGGGAACAGGGGCTGTATAGGGGGTAGGGGAAGTAGAGGGGGGAGACAGGGGCAGTAGAGGTGTGTGAAAGGGGGGCAGAGGCAGGGGGCAGGGTCTGTAGAGGGAAATAGAGGAGGCACAGGGGATAAAGAGGGGGTCACAGAAGCAATAGAGGGGGACATGGGCAGTATAGTGGGGACAGGGGCTGTAGAGGGGTGGCATGGGCTGTATGGTGGGGTAGAGGCTTTAGAGGGAAATAGAGGGGCTGTAGACAGGGCAGGGGCTGTAGATGGAAATAGAGGGACTGTAGAGGGGCAGTATGGTGGGGCAGGGGTTATGGAGGGAAATAGAGGTGCTGTAGAGTGGCACATGGGGCAGTAGAGGAGGACAGGGTCAGTATGGTGGGGGCAGGGGCTATAGAGGTGCTGTAGAGGGGCACATGGGGCAGTATGGTGGGGCAGGCACTATAGAGGGACGTAGAGGGGCATGGGCAGAATGGTGGGGGCAGGGGCTATAGAGGGAAGTAGAAGTGCTGGAGAGGGGCACATGGGGCAGTAGAGGGGGGGCTGGGGCAGTATGGTGGGGACAGAGGCTATAGAGGGGCTGTTAAGGGGCAGGGGTAGTATGGTGGGGCAGGGGCTGTAGAGGGGGCAGGGGTAGTATGGTGGGGCAGGGGCTGTAGAGGGGGCAGGGGTAGTATGGTGGGGCAGGGGCATAGAGGGGCTGTAGAGGGGGCAGGGGTAGTATGGTGGGGCAGGGGCTATAGAGGGGCAGGGGCAGTATAGTGGGGGCAGACGCATAGAGGGGCTGTAGAGGGGGCAGGGGCTATAGAAGGGCTGTAAAGGGGGCAGTATGGTGGGGGCAGGGGCTATAGAGGGAAATAGAAGTGCTGTAGAGGGGGCAGGGGCACTATGGTGGGGGCAGGGGGAATATAGCGGGGCAGGGGGAGTATAGCGGGGGCTGCCGGGGGCAGGGGCAGTATGGTGGGGGCAGGGGCAGTATAGTGTATAGTGGGGGCAGGGGCAGAATGGTGGGGGCAGAGGCAGTATGGTGAGGGCAGAGGCAGTATAGTGTATAGTGGGGGCAGGGGTAGTATGGTGGGGGCAGGGGTAGTATGGTGGGGCAGGGGAAGTATGGTGGGGGCAGGGGAAGTATGGTGGGGGCAGGGGAAGTATGGTGGGGGCAGGGGAAGTATGGTGGGGGCAGGGGAAGTATGGTGGGGGCAGGGGTAGTATGGTGGGGGCAGGGGTAGTATGGTGGGGGCAGGGGTAGTATGGTGGGGCAGGGGTAGTATGGTGGGGGCAGGGGTAGTATGGTGGGACAGGGGTAGTATGGTGGGGCAGGAGCAGTATGGTGGGGGCAGGGGCAATATAGTGGGGCAGGGGCAGTATGGTGGGGGCAGGGGTAGTATGGTGGGGGCAGGGGTAGTATGGTGGGGGCAGGGGCAATATAGTGGGGCAGGGGCAGTATGGTGGGGGCAGGGGTAGTATGGTGGGGGCAGGGGTAGTATGGTGGGGGCAGGGGTAGTATGGTGGGGGCAGGGGTAGTATGGTGGGGGCAGGGGTAGTATGGCGGGGGCAGGGGCAGTATGGTGGGGGCAGGGGTAGTATGGTGGGGGCAGGGGTAGTATGGTGGGGGCAGGGGCAGTAGAGAGGGGCTGCAAAAAAAAACAAAAAAAAAACGTTTTTATTTAAAAAATAAAATAAAAGTAAACATACTGAAAGTTATTCCCCTTCCCCTCCCAGCGGCTTACCTTGGGCCAGGAGGGAGAACCTTGCCCCTGGTGGTCGGCTGGAACAGGCTGCACTGGAGGCTGGAGCTGCAGTCAGGACCGCTGGGGAGTCTGGGAGCAGTAGAAGTCCCGCCCCCTTCTGACATCATCAGAGGAGGACGCTGACTTCACTGCCAGGCTCCTGCTGTGTGCTGGCTGCAGGGAGAGAGGTGAGATTACAAATCCGAGTCTCCAGCCAGAGGCAGGGGATTCGGATTTTTGCGCCCCCCTCCTCTGGCGCCCTAAGGCGGCCGCCTGTGCTGCCTTATGGACGCGCCGGCCCTGATGACAACAGAAGTAATAAACAGGAGAAAAAAATATTTTACTGTAAGAAATAATTATGTAATAATAATGTAATAACAATAAGAAGAAATAATAAAATAATAGTTAATCAAAACAGTTATAGGTAAGAGTAAATTTTTATGTTCTTATCTTTGTGTGGAGCAGCAAATAAAGAGGAAATATGTGGGGAGGTGCTGACTATTATACTGGGACTGGGTATGGGAGTGGCTTATCACTATGGACACCATTTTCTCTTACTGTTTGTATTCTTTGCTGCTATTGGTGGACAGTAAAGAAAGGGTTAAGCAATATGAGCCTCCGTGTCTTGACATAAAATTGCTGATTGTACCCCTGGAGAGTTTATAAAACAAAATAGAATATTGTGTAAAATAAAGACTACAGACTGCTGTATTACTGTTTATAGCCCTAAACTATGATTTTTTTATGTAAAATAAACAATGTGGACACTTTATTTAGATTGTAGTAGAATTAATGGCATCTCCTAGCTCTTGCTTGTTAATATACCTTTGTGTTAGCTCATTGCTCAGACTGCTTGCTGAAGATTTGTGTTGACTGGTTTAGACCAAGGGTGTCCAAAATGTAGATGCTTTAAAAAACAGAAAGCTTCAACTAACATGATGCTTTGTCATTCTAAAGGCATTCTGAAGGGTGTTGTAATTCTGCAACATCTAGGGATCTACCTTTTGGTTTAGACCAATATAACGATTCAAAAGCCAGACAGATGACTATACAAATGTAATGAGAATACCTGCAGTATAACTACAGTATTCCTTCCAGTGTTGGCTGTTTGTTCATCAAATACTGGCTTCCAATTAGACAACAAACTGTCAAAATTTAAACCACAAAAGTAATTTTTTTTAAATCTCCAATTTTGACCTAAATTGGCAATTTAGGGCAATCAGCGACTGACTAATAAGTGAATATGCCAGAGATGACAAATGTCTTTACAATGAAAAAAGTTCACCCTCTAACTTGTTAAAGACACATCTCTAGGGACATATGTAGGGATGTAACAGTTTTGTGCTATTTTTACTGAGTAACACTTCATCAAAGTAACACTAAGGATTAACAAGGTTTAATTGGTATGTTGCAAGACAATACAAACCAGTGATTATCTTTATACAATGCATAGATTAGTCTTTAACTGCCTGCGACATGGATTCTAAGTTGTTTTAGTAGGTAAGCAGGGATCTAAAAAAAATCACATTGTTATGAAATGGAATTTTTCAGGACCAAGTACCTTACAATATATGTTTAAAATGTATTTCACTACATGTATAATTTCATGTCCTAATTACTGCACCCAAATATATATACACAGACACACACATCACAATTGTAAACCTCCACAGAGCTCTGTCAGTGTTTAGCTCCTGTTTACTATGTAAAATGATTACAGATTAAGCCTAATGATTATTTTTGTAGAAAGAACTGGTAGTCATTTTCTGCTACGTAGAAAAAAAATGTTGAATTTGATGAATTGCTGCATAGGGTAATAAAAGTGAAGGGCTTAGTACTACAGCTCAGACATACTCAGGATAATATATACAACAGTGTAGCAAAAATAAACTAAAGTAAAATTAATTATAGGACATTCTTCCAATGTGTAAGTTAAACAGGACCTTGCACATTTGTTATATATACATTGCTATGTTTGCTCTCTCTGCTAGACTTTTACTTACACATGTTTAACTTTTTTTCCTTCCTTCTGAAAACTAATAAAGACAGTTTCATCCCTCTCCGAGGAGTGACCAATGCATTCTCCATTTAATGTTAAATAATTAAAAACCCTTTCATCCAGTGTCAGTTTCATATATTCGTGTTAAATTGCCATTACTGTGGAATCGTATTAAATGATGAGGTTTCACAAACATTTAACATAATATTATTCCCCAATGTGATCCTAAAAAGGCAAATGTAAGAGGAGAAATAGTATTTCCCAAGTATAATATGAGGATGGGAGATCTGTTCTATACCAGTAAATGTATATTCCACCTGTCCTGACGCATTGGTATCCGCTGCCACGTTTTAGTGAGCCTAGCTTTTGTTTTGACACAGTTTGGCCTTTATAAATAAGAATCCATATGAAAATCTCTATGAAAAGAACTAGAACTGGCCCAAATCAATTTGTTACGCTGACACTATCGGTAATTCAATTTCATCCCACCATACATTTAACCTCTAATATATACATTCACAGTCAGAATAGTTCCCAGGTAACACCTCTACCACACTCGTTATCCATGACCAATTAATGTGTGACCCTCGTATCAACTAAAAACCTTCTACAAACAAAGCATGTTTGTATAACGAAAAAGACAAAGAAACATTTTTCATGTTAAACTGTAAATGCACCAGACTCATATGTATGCCGAATCCATTTTTGAATCAAATCATTTTTACTGGAAAAGCCTTTCTGTTAGTGGGAATGTGCTGTATAGTTTTGATGTATAATTTTGTATTATTGTATTGTTTATTTTTTACTCATGCAATTTTAAGTATCAGTTTCAACACAAACACTTTTGTAGAACAATGACCCAGTTTCCTGTGCTGTTCTTGCTTAAGACTGTGTTATATGTAGGATTATATTATTTGATTCATTTTATGCATTGTTTGAGCACTACATGGACAAATATATTGTGACTCACCTGTTACTGACAAGTGTATGAGCCCTTGCCAGAAAGACATCTCCATAAACAAAGATAGGTAGCAGAGCAACCTGCATTGGACTTTCACAGTGACACCACCATGCAATGCCATCTTTCCAATAAGTCAGTTAATCAAACGTTTGTTAATGTGAAGAACAAAAATTAATGTGCTCAACTTTGAGTCGAAGGGATAGATCAACCAAGTTCTTTAAATAGGGCTGTTTCAGTATGTAACAAACACATCACCTGCCCTCAGGTTCAACACAATTTGAAAGGAGAAGGGTTTAAGCAATGGGCACTCAGACACCAGACAGTAATACAAACTCTTTCTTTGGAGATAATTAACTAAGGAGTGAAATAAGTTTTCAACACCCAAGGACTGCATGCCCGATTACCTAGCACACCAAGCATGTAATGCAAAGACCAAAATTCTCTCAGACAAATATCACAATACTATTACCGTAGCCCACAAACCGATCTGACCAGACTCAAGATAGGAAATGTACATCAGTGCAGAAAATGGGTTAAGTGTAAATCGATATTTATGGCACTGTTTACCATTATTAAAAAGTCTAAACAAAAAGTATAAACTATAGCATGTGATCTAACAAATTAAAATGAAGCTCTGTAAATAAAGTTGATCAAGTAAAGCGGAAGGCACGTTTTTCTTGTTTACTAAGAAACATACACTGACGTTATGAGAGCCTTTTTTTCAGGAAAGTCTTTGAAGGGAATGATCTTCTGACAAAATAGATGACCCTGTGTGTATAGCCAGCATCCTTTTTTAAGACTTTGTATTGTTATGAAACATGGCCAAAGTCCAGTTTTCATGCAGAGTTACTAAAGAAAACAATGGAGATAAATTTAGCTGCTGCTGGGAAAAAGAATCCACTCCACTGTCCAGCCACCCCTTTATAGCCACGCCAAGAAGTTGCTTCCTCTATCTTGCTCTGAGATCTCTTGTTACCTAGGTGAACCCCAGTGCTACTTCGAAACAGTCAGTGTTACATTTCACCTAGTGAATCTTTTACAAGAGAATTTCCCTAGTCTTCTCTGCCATGGATGCTTGCAATACTAAGTTAAGCACAGCACTTCACAGGTTAATTTTCTAATTGACTTTATCACAATTCTTCAACAAAAGTTGCCGTTAATTATCAACAAGTTCCTCAAAAAGACTTATACTATTCATTAAACTAGTATTTAACCCATGTTAATGGACTTGTAGGTTAATGTTATTGACAGTTTGCAAAGGAAGCCATTTTATTGTGGTTATAACTGGTACATAAATTTAGTTAGGCCGTTGCTCACTACCATCAATAAATCACATAATATTACTAGTTAGACCTTTGTTAACTGCATACAAAATCTTATTTAGTATTGCAGCAGTGTCTTCACCAGAAAAAAGGAGACCCTTTTAACTTTTTTATTTTTTGCAATGAAACTGTTTTGCATCATTTATTTGAGTACATTTGAGAATGTATCTCTGAAATAATGTTGCAACAAAGGAATGGTTTGCTAAACCAGGGCTATATTTTTGAAGTGGGTCCCAGGTGAGAACATTTAAAGGAATACTATAGAGTAGTGAATGAAAATGTGTATTCCTAATGCTATAGTGCCCATGTCACTAGTTATATAACCCTGGGTGCAGGTTTAAATTGACAGGACCAATACTTTCATACCACTTCATTGAGATATCAGTCACAAACATTTACGTTAACTGCATTTTTACTTACCATATATCGAGAAATATATGCATCTATTTGCTCGTGGTGTGGGTTAAACTGTCATGGAATGACATGCGGGTAAATGAGGTTGGGTAAGTATGTTGGAAGAGTCTAAAAATGTGTTGACACGGGTACTATATTCATGTACATACATACATACAGATATGCAAACACTGCATGTGCATATACACATATGACTTCATATATATATATATATAAAAGAATAATCATATTCAAGCCATATTTCTGTCAGTTTGAGACTGAAAAGATTTTCAAGATGCGACCCAGGAGAGAAGTAGAGGGATTTCAATGAGTAGTATATATGAATGTCCAAAACACATACATGGCACTGGAATACAAAATAATTAATGACGTTTGCAAGAGAGGCTGTATGGTGTGAAAACAAAAGTGAGTCCAGCACTAAATATTGAGGTACTTTCACCAAAAGATGCTGTAAAACAGGACAGTGAGTACAGGCAGACATAAGATGGGAAACAACAACAACAGTAGAGCAAGATGGGAGCCAGACAAGAACAGTTTTATGGAGGCCAAACTTTTAGGGAGTAAAATTAAATTACTTGTAGTCCAGTTTTAAAAACAGAAGATAGGTCAAATCCAGAATGAAGAGGACATAAAAGAAGTTTGATTTGGATTTCATACATTTGATACAGGCATTTACATTTTATGGGGGATTACCAATAACAATAAACATACCAAAATGTGCACATTAATTAACATGATAATCAGTGCTAATCAATTTATATAAATTCCACATTTCTTTTCCTAATTTTATAATACAGTCTGTTTGTGTATTGACATTGTGAAGAATAAAACAGTCCTGAAAACATTTGAGTAAAGTCTTTCAGGAACTACAATTCAAATCTTCATTCATTTATAGTTCTGAGAATGGCTTCCTTTCTGTGCTTCCCTTGTTCACTGATTGTCCTGCCTTCTCTATGACTTTGAACCAGGTTCTAAAGACCTTGAGTGTGACAAACGCAGCTTTCCACAGACGTTTGCCATGGACTCCTGGAGGAGTGTGGAAGCTGGCCTCCTGCCCACCGACTATGAGCCAGGTCAGCGAGTGTAAAGACCCATATATTATTCCCCCTTGTTTGGCAATTTCCATTCGTGCGCATGTAACCGAACTCTAGCTCCCTGGCGGCTGTTCGCATGGACCAAAACCGCAAATAGACTTCAGGGGGACTTAGCCGCGAATGCCCTGTAACTATTTTTGGCATGAAGACTTTGCGGTTCCCGATCGGTTCCCAGCGGCACTTAGCCGCGATTCTATGGAACTGTTTTGGGCATGGGACCATGCATGCGGTCGGTAAAATTATGACTTCAAGGAAATTCCTGAGCCCCTGAACCGACTTGGGTGATTTTTGGATATGTTGGTCACCCAGGTCAGGGCTATCAGGGGATGTAACGGGGGGGTTTTATGTATTTTTAAGGTACTTTGGGGGTGTTTGGGAAATGTGTGTTTTTTGTACCTGGAGATAATTGAGTTTACTGTAATACAGTGCTTGACTCAATTATCTCCCAGGCACAGGGGAGGGATTATCTTCTTTTGTATGGGAGTGTCCTGGACCTGAAAGCCAATGTAATCGTGTGTATGTTTTTTACTGTAATCTACTCTCAGGTCCAGGGGGGAGTGTCCCTTGCATGGGGACCTGCATATAAGGCCAGTTGTGGCTCCCAATAAATGCATTCCAGCTTATACTCCCAGAACTATATGTCGTCTGGTTACTGGAAGGGGAAAGGGCTAATCACTGTTCCAGCTTGTTCCAATGTGGAGTATTCAGCGGGGAAAGTCCTTGTAGGGACTAGAGCTCCCAGGACTGAGTGTTGTCCAGTGCCTGGGGTTGTCTAGAGCTAATTCCCCATTTGGCTCCAGGAGGGAGCGGTTCCAGGACACCAGCCAAGCCATGGTGACCGTGGGCAGAAGTGTTGCGGTTTGTCCCCTGTTCCAGCTAGGAAGTGGTCCATGCTCTATCACATTGAGTTTGGCCTATCTATAATGTGAACTGGGCTTTATGCCTTTGTTTGTTCGTTTATCTTTGCTCACTGATGCTTCATAATCCTAGGAGCTACTGCTGCCTGCATTTTACCTAAAGACTATTTCTAAAGGTAAAGAGGAAAAAAATAGATGGATATTTCCACCATGATTGCAGAAAATATCTGAAAACGATATCCCTTTGGTTGCACACTTTAGTGTTTGGGATGAGTTACAAATGCAATAAAACAACAAAAGGTTATTGATTACTAATCTCTTTAAACAATTCTCTTCACGCACCAATGACAAATTTCCAGGTCCATTTTGTAAACTTTCTTCTAGATTAAATCATAATCAATTTTTCAGCTATTGCCTTAAGAAATTGGTCATGTTTGCAAGTGATTGGGCGTTCAGCCAAGAAACAAGATCTCACTCTCAGTAAAGGAAGAACATTGTTCACTAAAATAGTTTGTCTTTGAATGCCAAAGGAAATCAAATTGTAATCAAGGGACAAGAAATCGGTATAGTCATAAAGGACTGTCCTGCTTCTGTGTCTGGCAGCCTAATGCGTTCCCAGGCATATTAAATATAATTTGTGTTTGCATGGTAGATGAACTTGATGTTATTCAAAACTTTTGTAAACTGAGACTTAAAATAATTGAGTTCATAAAAATATGCAATTAGCTAATCATTTGTTTGGAATTAAATGTTATGAATTATTGTGTATTTTCTTTGTTATCCTGCAATCAGTGACAATGTCATGTAGTACATTAGGCTATTGGTAATATAGATTTACATTTACAGTGTTTGCTTTGGATCTTGGGACCTTGTGTTGAAATATTTAGCAGTCGTTGTAGTATTTAGTTACTGCAAATCATATTCAAAACTATTAATTGGATAAGATTATACAGTAGAATACATTATTCAACGCCCTCCACCCGCTCCCCCAAAAAACAGAACCGAAATTTGTATTAATTCAATTCATACAGCATGATTAAAGGGACACTCCAGGCACCCAGACCACTTCTGCTCATTGGAGTGGTCTGGGTGCCAACTCCCACTACTCTTAACCCTGCAAGTGTAATTATTGCAGTTTTTTATAAACTGCAATAATTACCGTGCAGGGTTAACTCCTCCTCTAGTGGCTGTCTACTAGACAGCCACTAGAGGGAACTTCCTACTCTATAGCACAGGAAACCTGTGCTAGAGTGTCGCTGGACCTCCTCACGCTGTGTGAGGACCTCCAGCGTCGCTCAAATCCCCATAGGAAAGCATTGAAATTATTTTTCAATGCTTTCCTATGGGGAGCGCTAATGCGCATGCGCATTGCCGCGCATGCGCATTAGGTCTCCTCGGCCGGGGGGCGGGATCAGTCTCGCCCACCGGCCGATGGAATGACAGGGAGGAGCGGCGCGGAGGAGGAGACAGCGGTGAGGGACATCGCCGCTGCCTCAGGTAAGTGATTGAAGGGGTTTTCACCCCTTCAGTAACCAGGGAGTGGGAGGTGGAGGTGGTAGGGAGAGGGACCCTCCAGTGCCAGGAAAATTGATATTTTTCCTGGCACTGGAGTTTCCCTTTAAACAAGTTATAGAAGTTATGGAATATGGTATTTAGCTTGTCCCTGGTATCAGTATTGGGGTGCCCAATAGGTAGATCCCCGGATGTTGTAGAACTACAACTCCCATGATGCTTTGCATGCCTTTAAAATTACAAAGTATCATGAAATCTGTAGTTTTAACACATCTGGGGATCTACCTTTTGTACACCCCTGCTCTAATGCGCCTGAAACACCAGCTCTTAGATTGCTCTCTAGCTGGTGCTTGAACCCACAGGGAGTTCAAGAGATTTGTCTGACCATCACTCCAGTCCCATGTTCCTATATGGGAACTTGTGATCTGCAGATTGGGTAGGTGCAGATCACTTTGAATGCTCCCTCACAGTTTTGTACTGGAAGGAGCTTTTACAGTAATGTGCACAAAGCGGAGTATTGTGATATAACAATCCCCAGAGTGAATGTAGTTCTCCAATCCCCCAAATATGAACCAAGACTTCATGAAGGGGTAAACGAATCTCAGTTTAATGGGAGCCACATTTGCCCTGATATGACAATCCCCATGCAAGGGGTACGCCCACAGGGACCTTGTGGGGAACTGATTTGCAACTTCACAGACCAATAACAATAGAGTTACAAGGCATGACACTCCCACACACAGCACACAATCCCTCCCCTCTATTTGGGAGATAATTGGATCAGTAACTGTACTAATTCTAATCCAATTATCTCCAAGCAAAGAAAAAACATACTTTTTAAAAATACCCCAAAAGTACCCTTAAAATACATAATACAACATCCCCTGATAGCCCTGACATATCCAAAAATCACCCAGGTCAGTTCAGGGGTTCAGGAATTTCCTGGAAGTCATTTATTTGACCGACCGCAGGCATGGTCCCATGCCCAAAACAGTTCCAGGGAATCAGGGCTTGTGGTCGGTCTAGTTCGGTAGTTTGAAAACGAACAAACTACAGAACAGAGTCATTAGTCTTACCCTGGAGCTTGTTCCCTTCATCCAGATGAATGATCCCACCGAACAGTGCTCTTCTAACTTGTACTGAAACGAACGCAGGCGATGATGGAAGTCCAGAGGTGTTCGTGAGTTTCTGTATTCAATTTTAGTTCCGGGAGAGACCCAGATATGTTATCAGACCAAATACTTTAATTAGTTACTCTAGAAGGAGCATAAGGCCACTTAAGGCACTATAAGTACCACTGTAGGCCTGTAGTTGTTACGATGCTTAAAGTGTCCCTTTAATAAATATTAATCTTATATAAAATTAAAAAATAACAAAGGGATAGAATTTGCAGGTGCACATCCTAAGGCAATGTGCTGCACACACCTATTCTATGGATATTATGAGGCAAATGATCACAGAGGGAAATTTCCCCAAAAATAGCTAAATATGGAGAACCAGTTTATTGATTTCTACTATGATTACTCCTTACATAGTTTGCTTTCCTGAATCATCCTGTTCGCATTGATAATTATGATCTGGTGCATCAGAGTGGTTTCCTTCTTAGTTGCTAAAAAGATATGGAGATTTAGGTAATGTCTGACAATTATGAGTTAGGTTGGTTTAGATATGTGTATTGGACAGCCAATCACAGTGGTCATATGACAAAGACCAGCGATAATTTTGCCAGATTTCTTTCTCTCTATATCTTGCAGTATTAGAGACAGGAAACGTTAAAGAGACAGTGGCAGTGCAATAAAATATGACCTTTAAAAATCTTTTATCTTTATTCCTTATTTTTATGTGTTTTGGGGGGAAATGAGAAGAAAATAGTTTATTTTGTTAATCAGCAATACTGTAAAATCAGTCAAGTGGATAAAGTATCAACCTTTGTAATATATATATATATATATATATATATATATATGTATATATATATATATATATATATATATATATATATATATGGATAAAAACACATTTTTTATTTTCTTTTTGTTTTGTTTCTTCTGAAGCCCAATTTTAATTGTGTGCAGTGATTAAGATGAGTGGAACTTAAACATACCAGTAGCAGATTGTTGTTATTATTATTGGCTTTTATATAGCGCCAACTTATCCCACTGCATTTTACAATTTTATAAAGGGGCAAATTTAACAATAAATGAGACAATGACAAATTGTTACAGGAACAATAGGTTAACGAAGACCCTGCTTAAACAAACTTTAGGTGTAATGGTATCTGGTAAAATACTTCTCACATATAGGCAAAGTGCAGGAATTTGTACATTCCTCAATCACTGAATTGTGCACAAATTCGCTCTGAATTTAGACAGATTTAGAAACTTAAATTCGCCTACTTACTTTTTTTTTTTTTTTACAAAATATGATAAATTTAAATAAAGTAGGAAACAAGTGACTAAAGAAGCAGTCACAGTACTTTCACTCCTCTATTCTGTAAACCCTATTAAAAACTCATCATGAAAATGTTTTAAATGCTATATATCAGTATCATGGCTATAACCTGCAATTTAGATTTGCAAGTAGTTTACCCTTGTAAAGCACACGTGATTTACATTTAAATTCTTTAGCAGTGCATCTTGTGTACAGTGTCCATGCATTTACCGTGAGAAAGTTGTGAAGAGCTTTTTACTCACATGACTTTTGAGTGACAATTTGGGGATTTCACCTAACGCGACAATGTTGCATAAATGAATGTTACACTGCCTGAAATGGGTATATGACTTGGATCCAAACAAAGCAGTCGAAAACAATGCAGCATTGTGTAATCGTAAAGACAGTGAGTGACACTGGGTGAGTGGCATTTTTATATCAAATGAAGCATTCAAGAATAAAGCTGCAAAGTGTAATTTCAAATGCAGGATATCTAATGTTTTTATATGTTATAATGCCATGGTATAGATGTGCGTGACGTGCCTTTAAAGGAACAGCCTTTAATAGGAACACGCCAAAGGACAACATTTTGAATACACCCATAGAAGTAGTGCACATATTTATACAGAGGGAGAAATATGTCAAACAGAACATTAATTATGCTACTTACACTGGTGTCTTGATATCTATAGGATCTTAATATATTCATTATTGTACTCACACTGGCTGTTTGATATCTACTGGATTTTATCATATTAATTATGTTATAACAATATGATTATGTTAATGTGGGTGCCTTTGTCCACAATAATTTAAAATTAATTATCATATATACAAAACTATTTGGTTTACTTATGTTCATAGGACACATTCATATAAATGGAGATATATTTCATGCGTTTTAGTAATTTTGAGAAATGTTTTAATTTAGATCATGTAAATTAACTAGATTTGAGAGAAGACCATCCAATGCCTTGGAAGCGATGTTAGTGTGTGTTTTCTTTTATCGTATTCCACAAAAAAGTGCTTGTATTTCGGTTACCATAGCAATGTGCCTTATTGCTTTAAATGTCTGTTATCATATATTTGAACACATTTTTCTGTAACTCTTTGTATTATCACATATTATGTAAATTTCTTGTGTGGTGGTCTATTTTAGTGCCTGACTTTTTATGTAGCTTAATGTGTCTTTAACACACAAGGTAATGCATTTCATAAGCCTTAGCCACGTCCACAAAACCAGCTTGTACATCCGGTTTGCTCCTTGAAGGCATTGATTTGAAGTATCTCCATGTTAAGGTCTACTGGTTTATTATGTGCTCAGCAAGTGTATTACTTTTTTTTTTTTTTCAATCTTTCTTTTATTGGAGGCATATAAGATGGGGTACATAAGAGAAATTGGGGGAAATGATCAAATGAATAACAGTATAGAGTCGGTACAGCAAAATTAAATTACATTTCCCGAATTGCGATGCCTCATTTTTTAAATTTTTGTCGTTAAAACATTAGTTAGAAAATACAAGCTATGGATCATAAGATCCGGTTAATAACATGCTAAAATATTATAGGTCAGACAATTGGTTACACGTGTGTAGACAAGAAGCTCACAGTTTAAAAAAACAGTGGTTAGACAGTAAGTTAAATGTCATGAGTGTTGATCGATGAATTATAACATAAACAACGTGAACTTATATTGCATGTAGGGTCCTATTCAGTGTAGTGTACTGCTAATTTACAAGGTGTTGCACGAAAGGAAACAGCTTTAGGCCAAATAAAGTCCTGAAAAGTCCTGTATGCGCCATAGGAAAGACAGTGTTAGATATCCTATCAAGATAATAGTAAGAGAGGCAGAAACAAAAAATCTAAATTATACCAATAACGATAACAGGGAGCGGCTAGGTAAGTTCGGTAATTGCGGGTCCTCTGGTGTTAGGGAACTTGCAGCATGGAAAACAGAGCTGCGGAGGGTTGTTCTGCCACTTTCAGCCGATGCCCTTGCTGTGTGCTAGCCAAGGGCGTGGATGAGAGTTGAGGCTTAGGGAGTCCATGTAGCCCTGTGAGCTCTGGTGGTTGTCGGTATGTCGGGGACATGGGGTGATGTGGTGGCCCCACAGGTGCTTTTCCATGCGTGGCTCTGCTTCGTTCTTTCTCCGGCGTGAGCGCAGTGATGTGTGGTCTGGCTGGGGCCCATGGCTTAGTTCCCGGGCTGTGGCTGGTCTCTCAGGCCTTCTTTGTGCCGGTGGGTGACGCTGTGATGCGTGTCCCTTCTGCCCGAGTGACCTGAGTGCACGGGGTAAGGCTCTGCCGGAACGCTGTGTGGTGCAGCATCGACATGTTGGGCCGACAGGCTTGCGTTGGTGCCCTGCTTGGGTGGTCTTTGGTGCTGGGCGATGCCTCAGCCGTCGGGCTGTTTGAGGCGGGTCGCTGTTTTGCGATCGCTTCGAGGGAGCAGGAGGCCCGGTAGGTAGGGTTTGATTCAGCTTGTGCTCCAGCTTCCTCCAGAATGCTTCGAAATGGAGGTTAAGTCGATGAAGGATATCATGGTTGTCGAGTGAGTCGTCGGCACATGTCGGGTTCGCCATTTTAGGTGGGTCTCCGTTTGTGGGCTACTTTCCATGCTTCAGCTTATCTGGGATAGACACCCCAGTGTGGACCGGGATCACCCCCGCCGGTCCAGCGGGGGGGTAGCAGGGTTGAGTTGTGCGGTTGGCAGCTCCAGGGCGCCTCCGGGTCCGGGGAGCGGCCGCCTCCCCCGCCCGGCGTACACTAGGCCGCGATGCCGTTCGTGGCTCCATTTGGTTCCAGTCAGGTAGCCGAGTGGCCCACTGTGTGCCCTTTATCATGGGCAACCAGTGGGTGTTCGATACTGCCTGTTGTGTCGCTTGTTTGGGTCGTTTTCGGCTCGTTTTGTGGAGATTGTGCTGGAGCTCATGGAAAACACGACTCTCCGCCATGATGGTCAGGCCCCGCCCCCCAGCAAGTGTATTACTTTTTAAATGCATTTTTAGAGGTTTTTTTTCTGTCCTCATCAATAAAGATGTATTACTATGGTAAAAAGTTAGTTGCAGTGGACGTGGCTATTATCGTGTCACAAACGTCATAGGAATTTTTCAGTTTTGTTCTGTCTTGCGCCATTGCGGCATGTCACTTTCACCTTCCTCTAGAATTGGCTCTGTTTTGATAGAGGTTTTATAAGTATTTATCACTTTATATACACTGTACTCGGTGAAAATGGGTGAGATTGACAGAGATTCCAGGATGGAGCCAAAACGTTGTCCTTTGGCTTGTTCCTGTTAAAGGCTCTTTGACTCCATGACTTGTGCGCCTGGAATCTTGAAATTTATAAAGACTGTGACATCAAATAAATCAAGGGTAGGCAACCTTTGGCACCCCTAATGCTTTGCCAGGGTTAAAGATGTAAGAGTTTAATGGGAGGTGTAGTTCACAACATTTGTAGTGATGCAGGTTGCCTACCGATGATCTAAATCATTCCGAGTCCTCAGAACTTATTATTGGAGTTCAGGGATAAACACATACGCTATACATTAATTTTAGCTCTGAGACACATCCCACATATTATCAACTGTTATTTGCATAATACAAACCCACATATCACTTGTAGTAATAATACCACAGTATGGAATTTAAAAAAACATACTTACCGTAGCTTTTCTCTAGTATGTTCTGGGTTCTAGAGGTCATCATTCCCTCACATTACTATTCGTTTTATTGCTGTAGAGCTCTGTGATAAAGTTACCCCAACATCATATTATTTTTGTATTTTATCAGTTTTAGGATTTGTAATACATTTGTACAGAATGCATTACTGTCAGGTTTATGTGACTTAGGGATACTTATATGGCTGGATCATGGTTTATTTTTATGGGATTATAGGTACGGGATTATAGGAACGAACAGTTCCCGGCGAAATTAGCGTGTTCGCGTGTTCGCGTTCGCCACGGCGGGCGGACACATGCGCAGTTCGATCTGCCCCCTATTCGTCATCATTGGGCAAACTTTGACCCTGTGCCTCTCGGTCAGCAGACACATTACAGCCAATCAGCAGCACTCCCTCCCTTCCACACCCTCCAACCTCCCTCCCAGCATCCATTTTTGATTAATTCGGAAGATGCATGCTTAGTGAGAGGAGGGAAAGTTTAGCTGCTGCTGATTAGATAGGGAAATTGATAGCTAGGCTAGGGTATTCAGTGTCCACTACAATCCTGAAGGACTCATCTGATCTCTGCTGTAAGGACAGCACCCCAAAAAGCCCTTTTTAGGGCTATAACATCAGGCTGTTTTTTTTTTTTTTTCCTGTGTAATGTAATTGCAGGTGCCTGCCTGCCTGCCAGCTTCTGTGTGAGGTTCACATTGGATACTGTGCCTATTTGCCCAGTGCCACCACTCATATCTGTTTTAACAATAGGTTAAGCTTTACATTTAAAATAAATATTTTTTTTCACTGTAATAGAAGAGCAGTTGCCTGCCTGCCAGCTTCTGTGTGAGGTTCACATTGGATACTGTGCCTATTTGCCCAGTGCCACCACTCATATCTGTTTTAACAATAGGTTAAGCTTTACATTTAAAATAAATATTTTTTTTTCACTGTAATAGAAGAGCAGTTGCCTGCCTGCCAGCTTCTGTGTGAGGTTCACATTGGATACTGTGCCTATTTGCCCAGTGCCACCACTCATATCTGTTTTAACAATTGGTTAAGCTTTCGATTTAAAAGAAATAATTTTTTTCACTGTAATAGAAGAGCAGTTAGTTGTCTGCAAGCGTCTGTGTTTCAGGCCTACTTCAGCGTGTGCTCTGCAGACCTGTGCCAGCGTGCTTTGACAGTTGCCAATCATATCTGGTGTCTCTATAGCGTGCTTTTACAACCAAAATTTTGTTTCCACTGTAATCGAAGAGCAGTTGCCTGCCTGCCAGCTTCTGTGTGAGGTTCACATTGGATACTGTGCCTATTTGCCCAGTGCCACCACTCATATCTGTTTTAACAATAGGTTAAGCTTTACATTTAAAATAAATATTTTTTTTTCACTGTAATAGAAGAGCATGTATCAAGCAGGGAGGGGGGACGAAAAAAAAATAATGAATAATAATAAAAAAAAATAATAATTAAATAATACAAAAATAATACAATAATAATAATAATAATAAATAAAAATAATAATTAATAATAATAACAAAATGTTTTAAATAATACAAATTTAAATAATAAAAAAAAACACCCTCCCCCCACCAAGGCTCTGCAACTCTCACACTCTCACACACTCACTCTCACACTCTCACACACTCACACTCACACACTCACACACTCACACACTCACTCACACACTCACACTCACACACTCATACACACTCACACTCATACACACGCTGCACTCATACACACGCTGCACTCATACACTCACACTGCACTCATACACTCACACTGCACTCATACACACGCTGCACTCATACACACGCTGCACTCATACACACGCTGCAGTCATACACACGCTGCAGTCATACACACGCTGCACTCATACACTCACACTGCATTCATACACTCACACTGCATTCATACACTCACACTGCATTCATACACACACACTGCATTCATTATACACACACTGTAAATAAATATTCAATGAATATATTTTTTTTAGGATCTAATTTTATTTAGAAATTTACCAGTAGCTGCTGCATTTCTCACCCTAGTCTTATACTCGAGTCAATAAGTTTTCCCAGTTTTTTGGGGTAAAATTAGGGGCCTCGGCTTATATTCGGGTCGGCTTATACTCGAGTATATACGGTAGCTTTTCTCTAGTATGTTCTGGGTTCTAGAGGTCATCATTCCCTCACATTACTATTCGTTTTATTGCTGTAGAGCTCTGTGATAAAGTTACCCCAACATCATATTATTTTTGTATTTTATCAGTTTTAGGATTTGTAATACATTTGTACAGAATGCATTACTGTCAGGTTTATGTGACTTAGGGATACTTATATGGCTGGATCATGGTTTATTTTTATGGGATTATAGGTAGAGATCAATATTCAAAGTATGATCTGGTACATGCAGCTATGTTCTACTTTAAGAAAGAGTGATCTCTTTGCATTAGTGATGTACCGAACTGTCCGCCGGCGAACAGTTCCCGGCGAAATTAGCGTGTTCGCGTTCGCCACGGCGGGCGGACACATGCGCAGTTCGATCCGCCCCCTATTCGTCATCATTGGGCAAACTTTGACCCTGTGCCTCTCAGTCAGCAGACACATTACAACCAATCAGCAGCACTCCCTCCCTTCCACACCCTCCAACCTCCCTCCCAGCATCCATTTTTGATTAATTCGGAAGATGCATGCTTAGTGAGAGGAGGGAAAGTTTAGCTGCTGCTGATTAGATAGGGAAATTGATAGCTAGGCTAGGGTATTCAGTGTCCACTACAATCCTGAAGGACTCATCTGATCTCTGCTGTAAGGACAGCACCCCAAAAAGCCCTTTTTAGGGCTATAACATCAGGCTGTTTTTTTTTTTTTTTCCTGTGTAATGTAATTGCAGGTGCCTGCCTGCCTGCCAGCTTCTGTGTGAGGTTCACATTGGATACTGTGCCTATTTGCCCAGTGACACCACTCATATCTGTTTTAACAATAGGTTAAGCTTTACATTTAAAATAAATATTTTTTTTCACTGTAATAGAAGAGCAGTTGCCTGCCTGCCAGCTTCTGTGTGAGGTTCACATTGGATACTGTGCCTATTTGCCCAGTGCCACCACTCATATCTGTTTTAACAATTGGTTAAGCTTTCGATTTAAAAGAAATAATTTTTTTTCACTGTAATAGAAGAGCAGTTAGTTGTCTGCAAGCGTCTGTGTTTCAGGCCTACTTCAGCGTGTGCTCTGCAGACCTGTGCCAGCGTGCTTTGACAGTTGCCAATCATATCTGGTGTCTCTTTAGCGTGCTTTTACAACCAAAATTTTGTTTCCACTGTAATAGAAGAGCAGTTGCCTGCCTGCCAGCTTCTGTGTGAGGTTCACATTGGATACTGTGCCTATTTGCCCAGTGTCACCACTCATATCTGTTTTAACAATTGGTTAAGCTTTACATTTAAAAGAAATAATTTTTTTTCACTGTAATAGCAGAGCAGTTAGTTGTCTGCAAGCGTCTGTGTTTCAGGCCTACTTCAGCGTGTGCTCTGCAGACCTGTGCCAGCGTGCTTTGACAGTTGTCACTCATATCTTGTGTCTCTATAGCGTGCTTTTACAACCAAAATTTTGTTTCCACTGTAATAGAAGAGCAGTTGCCTGCCTGCCAGCTTCTGTGTGAGGTTCACATTGGATACTGTGCCCACTAGCCCAGTGCCACCACTCATATCTGTTTTAACAATTGGTTAAGCTTTAGATTTAAAATAAATATTTTTTTTTCACTGTAATAGAAGAGCAGTTGCCTGCCTGCCAGCTTCTGTGTCAGGTTGGATGCCTTGCCCATTTGCACAGTCAGTGCAAAACAATAGCTTAAGCTTTAGATTTTAAAGAAATCATTTTTTTTCACTGTAATAGAAGATAAGTTAGTTGTCTGCAAGCATCTGGGTGTCAGGCCTACTTCAGCGTGTGCTCTGCAGACCTGTGCCAGCGTGCTTTGACAGTTGCCAATCATATCTGGTGTCTCTTTAGCGTGCTTTTACAAAGAAAAAAGGTTTCCAGTGTAAGCTAATAGCAGACAGTCAGTGTCCTTCAAGCGGCTCTGTCAGGCCTTCCTTCAGCGTGTGCCCTGCACAACCCTGCCAGCGTACTTTGACAGTTGCCACTCATATCTGGTGTCTCTATAGCGTGCTTTTTCACTGTTATAGATTGAATAGCAGTTACTTGTCTTCAAGCGGCTCTGTCAGTCCTTCCTTCAGCGTGTGCTCTGCAGAACTGTTCCAGTGCACATTGCCAATTTACGTTGCACTCATTAGAACCAAACACTGTGGGGTGATTTCACCAAGGACCACACGACGGAACAGGATCTGATTTTTAGAGTCCTTCAAATTGAAAAGGAGGATCCGGTATTTATTCTTATATCTGCTGTCAGTACACAGGAAAAGTTTAAATATTTCTTGTTCTACGTTCTCTGCAACTCCACGCACCGACTCATCCAATACGTGAAGATCTGGGGTTTCTCTGACTCTCCTCAGTAGTGTATCAAACAGAGTCTGCACTGTGGTAACACGGACATCTTCAGGACATAACTCAACTATTTGCAGATAGGCAGTCTGCAGCTTCTCTTTTTCACCTGTTCTCTTCTTTCTCTTATGCGTATTCTTGTCTATATGCAGGTGGTCTCTTGCCTTTCTTTTAACCAATTCGTTCCTTCCATATGGTTTCAAAAGATCTCTGGCATCATTACTTTCAACGCAAATAACGTCATCATAGTTAGTCTCCTCATTATTCACCGGGAAGAGAGTGTTTGCACTGACTACCCACAGCATGCTCTTGCCATTGCCTACTCCACCTTCAACGACAGGGTGCAAGTCCCAAGGAGAAGGATCATTCACTTTATTATCTGTCTTTATTTCACAAGTAGTGCCTGGAACATCCTCATGGGTCACAAGATGTAAATCTGGACTAATGTCAACCCCAGGGTCTGGAAAATCATCAATTTGAAATTTTTCGAATAATCCCAGTGGGCTGCCACATTCTTCCTCCTCTGATGGTATTAAAGTTTGCAGAGATTCACTATGGGGTGGTGTCAAGCATTTTGGAGAACAATTAAGCATCTCCATCCCAATACGTTTCAGATGTCCTATCAGCTCTTCCACCCTATGCGATACTATGGGCAGGCTACCCGTGACGTCATTACTCACGGCCCTATTTCACGCGGACACTCTGTGTCAGTGTGTATCATGGTCTCTGTGGACAGGGAACAGTCTCTATTCTGCTCTGTGTCAGTGTGTATCAGGGGTTTTGAGGACAGGTGTCAATCCATATGTGCCAAGTGACCCTATGTAGGGGGAACAGTCCCTATTCTGCTCTGTGTCAGTGTGTATCAGGGGTTTTGAGGACAGGTGTCAATCCATATCTGCCAAGTGACCCTATGTAGGGGGAACAGTCCCTATTCTGCTCTGTGTCAGTGTGTATCAGGGGTTTTGAGGACAGGTGTCAATCCATATCTGCCAAGTGACCCTATGTAGGGGGAACAGTCCCTATTCTGCTCTGTGTCAGTGTGTATCATGGTCTCTGTGGACAGGGAACATTCTCTATTCTGCTCTGTGTCAGTGTGTATCAGGGGTTTTGAGGACAGGTGTCAATCCATATCTGCCAAGTGACCCTATGTAGGGGGAACAGTCCCTATTCTGCTCTGTGTCAGTGTGTATCATGGTCTCTGTGGACAGGGAACAGTCTCTATTCTGCTCTGTGTCAGTGTGTATCAGGGGTTTTGAGGACAGGTGTCAATCCATATCTGCCAAGTGACCCTATGTAGGGGGAACAGTCCCTATTCTGCTCTGTGTCAGTGTGTATCATGGTCTCTGTGGACAGGGAACAGTCTCTATTCTGCTCTGTGTCAGTATGTATCATGGTCTCTGTGGACAGGGAACAGTCTCTATTCTGCTCTGTGTCAGTGTGTATCAGGGGTTTTGAGGACAGGTGTCAATCCATATCTGCCAAGTGACCCTATGTAGGGGGAACAGTCCCTATTCTGCTCTGTGTCAGTGTGTATCATGGTCTCTGTGGACGGTGAACAGTCTCTATTCTGCTCTGTGTCAGTGTGTATCATGGTCTCTGTGGACAGGGAACAGTCCCTATTCTGCTCTGTGTCAGTGTGTATCAGGGGTTTTGAGGACAGGTGTCAATCCATATCTGCCAAGTGACCCTATGTAAGGGGAACAGTCCCTATTCTGCTCTGTGTCAGTGTGTATCAGGGGTTTTGAGGACAGGTGTCAATCCATATCTGCCAAGTGACCCTATGTAGGGGGAACAGTCTCTATTCTGCTCTGTGTCAGTGTGTATCAGGGCTGGGCTTTGAGGACAGGTGTCAATGTTAGGTGATTTCTGCCCTTTATGGATTAAAAGCAGACTCTGCATCAACTGTGCAATTTTCAATGGGAGTTTTGCCATGGATCCCCCTCTGGCATGCCACAGTCCAGGTGTTAGTCCCCTTGAAACAACTTTTCCATCACTATTGTGGCCAGAAAGAGTCCCTGTTGTTTTTAAAATTCGCCTGCCCATTGAAGTCAATGGCGGTTCGCGCGGTTCGCCGGTTCGCGAACATTTGCGGAAGTTCGCGTTCGCCGTTCGCGAACCGAAAATTCCGGGTTTGCAACAACACTACTTTGCATAATAAGAGCAGTTGGAATGAGTGATATGAGACAAGATCATAGCCCATAGCTCATATAGCCATATATAGATAGTGGAAGTGCACTCAACCCTTCATCATGGAATCCAGGGTGCTCCAATGGACAAGTCCCAGTACCAAAACGGACCAAATGTAAAATTTTAAATGTAGAAAATAATCCAGGCACTCCAACGAATTCCAAAGCAAAGGCAATTTTATTAGAACCAGGAACCAAACGGCAACGTTTCGACCCCTTAGGGCCTTTGTCACAAAAAACTGTAATTTATGAATAGAATTAGGGCAAACTCACTGGTCTCAATTTTCCAACTGGGCATGGACTCACATTATCATTGCATTTCAATGAGCTTGCATCATTGACTATGTTCACTGGTCCAGAGAATTTACACTAATTTATAGTCTTATTAGAGGAGACTCTGTGGAATTTCACAAGACAGTAGTGTTAATGAACTGGTTACCATATAATAAAAATAGTCAATAAAATATGTACATTTACATATCTTTATAACTTAGAAGAACTAGAGAAGGAAGTTGAAAACAATCCACAAGGCCAAGATGACAACCAAGAGAACCGAACATTGACATACAGCTTGAAATGGAAAAGGCTAGATTTATTATATCAAGCAAAATACAGGAATGTACTGAAAGACCCCTATCAATCAATCAATCAATGGTATAGAAGAGAATGTAAGAATACTTTTAGCATGGAAATTGTAAAAATAACATTCAAATATGATTGCATTAAACTTATTTTTTTATTAATTAGTGCATTAAAATAGGGCAAGGATCTTACCCAACATAATACCTGCTAAATATCCTCATTATCATGAAGATGGTACACTGCCCTACACTGACTTGGAATTAAGAAACCAAATACATGTAGTATGTAGACTGTGATTATGACTTGCATACATAAATATTATAATAACCCACTGCAACATCAGTTTTGCATTTTAAAAAAGTTTTTTTGTTAATTCAATATTTGTATACAAATTATCTAGATACAACTATCTAGAATTGTTATCAAGTTGAGACTTGGCATGCAACCCTCTATGTTTATCTATTTTCCCCTAAAGGTTACCTGGCTACCCCATCCATCAGACTACATTAGAATAACAGTGTCCAGACAAGAAAAAGGCATGACTTCTAGTTATTGTGTAAACTAAGTTTTACTGTAATTTATCATTTTTTTATTTTATTTTAGACATAGTGTCATGTGATGCCGAAACAAGTTCTTAAAGCCAGATACATCGTTATTCTCTGTGCAAATTTTAAACTGTAAGTAACTATATCTGTAACTATTACCAGCTTTCTCTTAATGATACATATGGATTGAAATGCTATCGGGGTTATTCACAAAAGTGAGAGTTGCACAAAATTGATATGAAAATTGCATATATTAGGCCAAAAAAGGGCAATTTTATTTGTTTAAACCCTCCAACTATTTTTACAGTTTTATAATTTTGGTCCAAATTTGCATTTCCTTTATCAATTGTTAATAAGTTCTGGTTTAGTAAAGAATCCCATGAGCCTTACCATGACAGTGAAACAATGAGAGTGGTTTTAACCCCTTAACCCCTTAAGGACACATGACGTGTGTGACACGTCATGATTCCCTTTTATTCCAGAGGTTTGGTCCTTAAGGGGTTAAGGACACACGACATGTGTGACATGTCATGATTCCCTTTTATTCCAGAAGTTTGGTCCTTAAGGGGTTAATAGGTACCAGAGTTAAACAGGTGCATTAAGGCAGATACTTTCGCTCATCCCTCCTCTGAGTTCACCCTTATGTCTTCTGGATTTGTAAACACTAGACTTGGGCATTCGTATTCGTACGAATGGATTTTCGTACGAAAATATGCATTTTCGGTCATTCTTCCGAATACCGAATTACGAAAGGCTATACAAACTAAAGAACGAACAAACGAATAGCCGTTTGCCGAAAATCTTTCGTTTGTTCGTTCATTCGGCATTTTGAATTATACTCTGGGTGAATTTACATTTTAGCACCTCTGTGTAATGTATTGCAATGCAAACTACCGAACGAGAGCATACTACCGAATTCAAACTACCGAATTCAAACTACCGAATTCAAACTACCGAATTCAAACTACCGAATTCAAACTACCGAACGCACAAACCATTCGTGCTTTTTCATTGCTTTACATGGGGATGGTAGAAAAACGAATGAACTAATGAACTAATGAATGAACTGATTTGCCTCAATTCGTGTATTAGTTCATTCGGATGCCTTCTTGTATGAATCAAAAAGGAGGGGTATGGGAGTGAGCTGATTTTCATTTATCTAATCAGCTCACTCCTTTGACATGATGCTGTAGGGGCTTATCCAATGGTGAGTGCTTTATCGTGGATTTAAAAAATAACTAAACAGCAGTATAAAAGCAGGCAGTGGATCTTTCTATGCCCTTCTTTGACTGAGTTTTGTTGTTGACACACTGTGCTTCTGTGCTGTGTTAGCCTCATTGCTTGTCTTAGAGATTTTCTGTGAGTGAGTCTTGGTGTGCCTACCAGTTCTCACTTGTTGAATTTGAGTCTATTGCTGAGAATTTTTTATTTTATTTTAGTGCTTTTTGAGAGCTGTGCTGCTGTCAGTGTGCCACACGGTGCCTGGCTGGCACTGCCAGTGCCTGCCTTCCCCCCCGCTTGCTTACTGCCTACAGCAACCAGGTATTACTTTTTAAATCTTTTTAAATCTGTTTATTTTTATTTAATCAAAATTAATTAGCTTAAATTGATTTAGATTTAGAGTAAAGGTAGAATCAGTCCAGTACTTTAGCGTAGTGGGCCTGAGGGCTTCTGCCCTAGGGGTAGACTAGCTTGTTAGCCTAGAAGAAAAGAAATCTAGTTTATCTGTTAATTATTTTTAGCAGCAAAGTGGATTTTTGTTAAATTGATTTTACAGAGGTGCTGCGTCATTTTGCAGGCAGTCAGTATAAAAGTTAAGTAATATTTTTTTATTCAGTTAATAGAATTAGCTTCAGTTTTAATTAAAACATTTTATTAAGTTGATAGAATTATCTTCAGTTTAGACTATATATTTGTTGTAGTACAGTCTCTTTGTGCTTTGTTAGAACAGAAAACACACTAGTCAATCAAACAGTCTATTTTTGTTTTACATTTTTCACACTTTTAGTGTCATTTTCTTTTTGTGCTCACATCAGCATCAGCAGTGAAGTTAACTGTTCTGACTGCTGTTGTGAAGAAATTCCTTTTTTCATTAACTGATTTTTATTAGTTCAGTTAGTGTGTTTGTTTAACAGCAATCAGTGAAGCTAACTGGTTGCTGTTTTTATTTGGTTCATTTTAGTTTCTGATTGACTGTGTGACTGTCCTAACCTAAGCTTCAAGGTAGCTGTAGTAAACCTTTTATTATTTTATTTTTCTAATATTAGTAAATTTTTTCATACGCTGTTTTTTGCAGTAGTCGAGCAGGGAGCACTTGTTGTTGGCAGACAGTGCAGTTTTGTATAGTTCCTCAGAAAGCACTAGAGTGAAGAAATCTGCCTCAGTACTAGTGTCTCTATTTTTTTTTTTTTTATCTGTGTTGATCTGTATATTAGCATAGCACCAAACTTCAAATAATCCTTTTTAATAAAAATATAAACGTTATTTTAAAAACACCACATAGTACATACATTACATTATCTCTTTCTTTTCTTTTCTTCAACTTCTTTTCTTTTCTTTTCTTACTATTTTAAAATTCTAAATGGATCCTCTTAAACGTTCATCCACTAGTAAAGTGAGGGAGGGTCAGTCAGCCACCACCACCACCAATACCACCGCCACCACCACAAGTAGTGGTAGTTTGAGTACGCAGCCTATGCGTCAGCCTAAGCGGTCAAGGAGTGCTGCTATGTCAGACTCACCACCTAGGAGGCCAAAGTCTGGTCAAGGAAAGGCAGTGGCACCAATAGCAGGCAGCAGTGCAGCAAGGCCCAGAATTGCAAGTCTTTTCTATGGCAAAGGGAAACCAGCAGGGCTTTTAAGGGTGAGCACTATGGCTACTAATACTAAAAACACAACTGGTAGTAGGAGTAGCCCAATAAGTAAGAGGAAGCGTGTTTTTCCCCAAGCATCTTCCAATACCACAAGCAGGCCTGTGAGTCGTGCTGCTAAGAAGCGTCCTTCTTGTACACGGAGGCTGTTTCCTAATCCCCCTCTCAAGACCACCACTTCCACCACCACCAGTGCTGCGCCTGCTTCTACCACTGACAGCGGCACCTCAGCACAGGAGTTGTTGCCATTGCCAATGCTACCCAGTGCTCCTAGTCCTATTATTCCTGGAGGTGATATCAGTCTTACCCCCAACCTTGCAGGAATTGCATTTAGTCTGGCTGATGAAGAGCTTGACTATGAGCCTGAGAATGAGGATGAGATAGTAGAGGAAAGTCAGAATTCTTCAGGGAGCAGTCCAACCTTTTCTCCTGCTACAAGTGCACATTTTTCCCCTTCCTCTCCACTTTCTCCAATAGTAGCACCTGCTACTTCAACCATTAGCAGACCACCACCACCACCACCACCACCACCACCACCACCACCACCACCACCACCCCCACCACCAATTATTACACCACCATTAGCAGCAGAATCCCGAAGGGCAAGTGCCAATGTTTTGCGCCGCAGCAAAGTTTGGGATCACTTTGAAAGTGTTGGAGATGGGCGCTTTGCAAAGTGCAAACTTTGTGGGAAGGAAGTTAGCAGGGGGAGAGTGTTGGGTCATCTCACCAGTGCAGGGATGAACCATCACCTTCGCAGCCATCACAAGGCTGTGTTATTGAGGGAAGAGGCAGAAAGTACTAGGGCAGGCAGCATAGCTTCTACTATTACAGTGTCCAGTACCATGGCAGCTAGGAGTGACATGGGAGGTGTTGCAGAGCCAAGAGCTACTGGTGCTGCCAGCCAACAACCAAGACTGGTTGGAGCATCACAATGCGTCCAGCCCACCCTGGAACAATTTGGGGGATTCCACTCCAGGGCTATGTCTAAACAGCAGGCCAATAAAATTACGCGACTTATTGGCCAGTTAATTGCTGTTGGGGGTGCTTCATTTTCTATGATAGAAGGGCAGCCTTTCAAACAGTTGATGGAGGCTGTGGCTCCACAATATCATCTTCCCTCACGCTCCACTTTCAGCAGGAGGATAGTCCCTTCACTTTACCGGTCCTGTGTTGGAGTAGTTAAAAGGGAGCTTTCGAAGGCTGCTGGTCAGTCTGTGCATTTTACCACAGATTTGTGGAGTGCACCAAGTGGCCAGCATGCCTTCCTTTCCCTGACAGCACACTGGTGGGAGCCTGGTGTGTCTCAGGAAGCTGCTGCTGCAACTTCAGCAGCAGTGTCTAGCAGAAAGGGAGGTGTATCTGATCAGCTGGGCTATCGCTCTTTCCTTCTCCATGCTGAAGTGATGGATGAAAAACACACTTCAGATAACATTCTGCAGGCAGTAAGGAGGATGGTGTCTCTTTGGGTTGGAGCGGAGGCAGGCACCAATGTAGAAGTGGGCTTTGTGGTTACTGATGGAGCTACAAATATGGTGAAAGCTCTGCGTGATGGCAACCTTGTTGGTGTGCGCTGTGCAGCGCACATTATCCATCTAGTAGTAAAGTCAGCAATCCCAGAAGGTAATAACAGAGTTTCCAGTGTGATTGAAAGGTGCAGGAGGATTGCTGGGCACTTCCACCGCAGTGTGAAGGCTAGCCAACTGTTGAGGCAGGAACAAGAGAAGGCAGGTCTTCCCACACACTGTCTACGACAAGATGTCAGTACACGGTGGAACTCTACTGTAGAGATGCTGGAGAGGATTTTAGAGCAGCAGAGGGCAATCCATAGTCTGTCATCAGACCAGTACATTGGTATTGGTTCTCCACTAGGTAGAGACGATTGGACAGTGATTGCTCAGCTAGTGGCAGTCCTGAAACCCTTCAGGGATGCCACTGAAAATTTAAGCTTGAACACTGCCAATCTGGGACAGGTAATCCCTGTTTTCACCCATCTAGGGAGCAAGATGGGTGTCTTCCTTGAACGCCAAGAGGTTGTTCAAGGTGATCCTTTACATCCTGATGTAGTAACTCTGGTCAGGAGGCTGAAGGATCAGCTTAAAGTTCGCCTACGTGAGCGATTGGATAATTCTCCTGAACTGATGCTAGCTTGCCTGTGTGATCCAAGGATTAAGGGAAAGCTTGCACTCAGATCCAATAACTTAACAAATTGGAGGGAGAAACTGATCCAGAGGGTGTGTGACTGGCAGCAAAAGAGGGGAATGCTGTATGAGGGAGTAGTTCAGCAGGAGGCTGAGATGTCGGCCACTTCTTGCAGAAGCAGTGGCACTACCACCACCACCACACAACTGAGTGGAGCAGCTGCATTTTGGGAAGAGTTGCTTGAGGATATAGTTGGACCCACTGAGAGTGCTAGCAGCAGACAGGAGAGCACTGCCTCAGAAATGGTCAGAGCGTACCTCTCTGAACCTCCTTTGCCCCATAATGTCGACCCTCTTAGCTATTGGGATGAGAAGAAGAGTGTGTGGCCTGCACTCTCATTGGTTGCGCAGGAGCTGCTTTCATGTCCGCCAACCACTGTCCCAAGTGAGCGTGTGTTTTCGGTAACCGGTAATATACTGAATCCACAGCGCTCACAAATGTCACCTCATCTCATGGAGCAGATTGCCTTTCTTAAATTTAATCTGCCTAAATTGGGGTACCCTGCTCTACACTTTGACTGTAATTGAGCTTAGGGTTTCTCAAATTTCTTTCTAGTTATATGGTTGTGTAGTGGATGATGTGTATGGTTGTGTAGTGGATGATGTGTATGGTTGTGTAGTGGATGATGTGTGTGTGGTTGTGTAGTGGATGATGTGTGTGGTTGTGTAGTGGATGATGTGTGTGGTTGTGTAGTGGATGATGTGTATGGTTGTGTAGTGGATGATGTGTGTGGTTGTGTAGTGGATGATGTGTATGGTTGTGTAGTGGATGATGTGTGTGGTTGTGTAGTGGATGATGTGTATGGTTGTGTAGTGGATGATGTGTATGGTTGTTTAGTGGATGATGTGTATGGTTGTGTAGTGGATGATGTGTGTGGTTGTGTAGTGGATGATGTGTGTTGTTGTGTAGTGGATGCTGTTTGTCTGTTTGATGTGTGTGTGTGTGTGTGTGTGTGTGTGTTGGATGTGTGACAAATGCTGCTGGGATTATTTTTTTTAATGTAGAATTTGTATAATTAAAAAAAAAAAAGTATTTCCCCCTCCTTGCCTCTTAACTGTAGCCTGTAGTTGGGGCAGCAAAGAGGAGCCCAGCAGACTCCCTCCACGTTCTCCCTCCTGCCAGCCACTGCTCTATGCGAGCCCAGCATGCTCTGCGTACTCCCTTAGCTACTGAGCTCTTGTTCCTGATCCTGCTTCCCTCTACAGAAGGAAGAGGTTCACCCACTAGAACCTGGTCATAAGTCCAGGGTGGATAGCAGACAGAGTGATTCCAGCCCAGCAGCGGCGGTTCATGAAGTCAGCGGTACTCATGGTGTCTACGGTGTTGATGGTCCTTTGGTGAGCGCTAGGAGCAACGTTTTTGGGGAGGGGGGCAGTAATGTATTGTGGAGGGGACAGTAATGTATTGGGGAGGGTGCAGTTATGTATTTGGGGAGGGGCAGTAATGTATTGGGGAGGGTGCAGTAATGTATTGGGGAGGGTGCAGTAATGTATTGGGGAGGGGGGGCAGTAATGTATTTGGGGAAGGGGGCAGTAATGTATTGGGGAGGGGAGTAATGTATTTGGGGAGGGGGGCAGTAATGTATTGGGGAGGGGAGTAATGTATTTGGGGAGGGGGGCAGTAATGTATTGGGGAGGGGAGTAATGTATTTTGGGAGGGGGGGCAGTAATGTATTGGGGAGGGGGCAGTAATGTATTGGGGAGGGGGCAGTAATGTATTGGGGAGGGGGGGCAGTAATGTATTTGGGGAAGGGGGCAGTAATGTATTGGGGAGGGGGCAGTAATGTATTGGGGAGGGGGGGCAGTAATGTATTTGGGGAAGGGGGCAGTAATGTATTGGGGAGGGGAGTAATGTATTTGGGGAGGGGGGCAGTAATGTATTGGGGAGGGGAGTAATGTATTTGGGGAGGGGGGCAGTAATGTATTGGGGAGGGGAGTAATGTATTTTGGGAGGGGGGGCAGTAATGTATTGGGGAGGGGGCAGTAATGTATTGGGGAGGGGGCAGTAATGTATTGGGGAGGGGGGGCAGTAATGTATTTGGGGAAGGGGGCAGTAATGTATTGGGGAGGGTGCAGTAATGTATTGGGGAGGGGGGGCAGTAATGTATTTGGGGAAGGGGGCAGTAATGTATTGGGGAGGGGAGTAATGTATTTGGGGAGGGGGGCAGTAATGTATTGGGGAGGGGAGTAATGTATTTGGGGAGGGGGGCAGTAATGTATTGGGGAGGGGAGTAATGTATTTTGGGAGGGGGGGCAGTAATGTATTGGGGAGGGGGCAGTAATGTATTGGGGAGGGGGCAGTAATGTATTGGGGAGGGGGGGCAGTAATGTATTTGGGGAAGGGGGCAGTAATGTATTGGGGAGGGGGCAGTAATGTATTGGGGAGGGGGGGCAGTAATGTATTTGGGGAAGGGGGCAGTAATGTATTGGGGAGGGGAGTAATGTATTTGGGGAGGGGGGCAGTAATGTATTGGGGAGGGTGCAGTTATGTATTTGGGGAGGGGCAGTAATGTATTGGGGAGGGTGCAGTAATGTATTGGGGAGGGGAGTAATGTATTGGGGAGGGGGCAGTAATGTATTGGGGAGGGGAGTAATGTATTGGGGAGGGGGCAGTAATGTATTGGGGAGGGGGGGCAGTAATGTATTTGGGGAAGGGGGCAGTAATGTATTGGGGAGGGGGCAGTAATGTATTGGGGAGGGGGGGCAGTAATGTATTTGGGGAAGGGGGCAGTAATGTATTGGGGAGGGGAGTAATGTATTTTGGGAGGGGGGGCAGTAATGTATTGGGGAGGGGGGGCAGTAATGTATTGGGGAGGGCAGTAATGTATTTGGTGAGGGGCAGTAATGTATTTGGGGAGGGGGGCAGTAATGTATTGGGGAGGGGGCAGTAATGTATTGGGGAGGGTGCAGTTATGTATTTGGGGAGGGGCAGTAATGTATTGGGGAGGGTGCAGTAATGTATTGGGGAGGGGGCAGTAATGTATTGGGGAGGGAGGGCAGTAATATATTGGGGGGCAGTAATGTATTGGGGAGGGGAACAAGGGGGTCAGCAATGTATTAGGGGAGGGGGGTCAGCAGTATATTAGAGCAGGGGGGTGACAGCAGTATATTAGGGGGAGGGGGGCCAGCAGTGTATTGGATAGGGGGAGGGGGGATGAGAAAGATCTGACTTGGGAATTTGAGATGAGGCAATGATTACATTTTTTACATTGATATTTGTGGCCCAATTAATATTTTATATCTATGGGTTAATCTCATAAGAGCAGACATTAGACTGTGAGAGTAGGACCTGCCAAAGATTGGGTACATTGACGTTGTGGCAGGCTTATGCAATGTATGATCATATAATGTAACTAAATCCCCATTATTTTTATTTGCCTAGATTAGGTGTTTTTAAAAAAACTTTTAAAAACTAATAAAATCTGTCAACATTGAAGTTGCTGTTTAGTAGATAGGAGAGTGCGCTGGATCTTGTGTATTGTTTATTGTATAATATGGCCCCCAGCAGCACTCCATTTAAGCATGTTCAGGTGAGTGCAACCGTCCCCCATGTTTCATATATATATATATATATTTGGGAGTCTAGCCAACTCCTTGGTTTTGCACCCCTCCCTGTTACAGGTGCCTCATCTCATGTCCCTATATTTAGCCTTGTACTGCAGGGAGTCTCAGATGGAATTTTTTCCCAAGTTAGTTTGTTAATCTCATTAGAGCAGACATTAGACTGTTAGAGTAGGACCTGCCAAAGATGGGGTACATTGACGTTGTGGCAGGCTTATGCAATGTATGATCATATAATGTAACTAAACCACCATTATTTTTATTTGCCTAGATTAGGTGTTTTTAAAAAAAACTTTTACAAACTAATAAAATCTGTCAACATTGAAGTTCCTGTTTAGTGGATAGGAGAGTGCGCTGGATCTTGTGTATTGTTTATTGTATGTATTGTAATGTGCACACTTCCTTTAAGTCCCGCCGGAAACTGGAACCTGAAATTGAAGTTCCAGTACCGCGTTGCGCGCTGAACACCGGCCCGCGCTTCAAGACAGGTAAGTAAATATGGTATATCGGCGTATAACACGCACACATCATTTCCCACCTATATTCAGGGAGAAAAAGTGCGTGTTATATGCCGATAAATACGGTATATTTTTCGTTCAAGTTTGTTTGTGTGTGTGTATATGTAATGTATATGTATATGTATATGTATATGTATATATATATATATATATATATATATATACACCCACACACACACACCATTAAAGAAAAGAGGAGTCAGAAGTTGTAATCTAATATTTTTTTTTATTAGAAAAGCAAGTGGGAGAAGCAACGAAGCAGAGAAAGCCCAGGTTGTTAGGAGCAGTCCTGGGAGGATATAGTGCAGAGGAGAATAACCAATGTATATTCAGGGGAAGGATAGGGAAAACCAGGAGAAAATTGAGAATATAACAACCTATAATGAACAGCGTCAGTTGTGTTCACATTGTGGATGATAATGAGAAATAAACATCTGAGTGCATTATTCCCGCAGATATCTATTCATCATCATCATCCCTTCTGGGAAGACCCTGCGCACGTTGTTCACGAACTAGGCTATCTACATCAGCAAGGGTTATGCCCAAATTATGGGCAGCTTGCGCGCGCATTAAAATGCACTCTTCCTCCCTCATTTCCATGAAGCGCTGACCATTTTGCTGCAAGCAAACCATTGCTGATGTAAATTGCCTAACGCCCTCATTCAAAATGCTTGACATGGAGCGTACCTCGGTTACCACATTCGTCAAGCATTTCTGAATGAGGGCGTTAGGCAATTTACCATCAGCAATGGTTCTGCTTGCAGCCAAACTGGTCAGCGCTTCATGCGAACATCCGAGCGGAGGAAGTTGCGGCAACTGTTCTTCGGCCACTGATGTCTCTGAATCAGGATCCACTGCTGTTAGGGTAATGGTACCCTCCTCTTGCAGGGGGAGAGTACCATCAGAACCTATAAGGGAAAACAGAGAAAGAACATTGTTAGCATGTGTCATATGTTGCAATGCTTACTATTATCTGTACAACAATATTATTTAAACTTGGAAATAAGATATATGCAGTCATGCTATTAATTTAATATTATGTCTATGTATAGTTATGCATCTTTGTCCCCCCTAGCCCTTTTTCAGTCTATTTGTGGCCTCTCAACGCATTTCTTTGTGCCCACCTCCCTTTCCTTCGAATCTCACTACATGTATCGTGTCCGAGCGTCCCCAGGTAGAGAATCTCCTGTTTCTTCTGCATGACAGGAAGTTGAGTGCAACAATCAGCTTCCTGTCATGCAAAAGAAACAGGAGATTCTCTACCTGGGGACACTCGGACACGATACATGTAGTGAGATTAGAAGGAAAGGGAGGTGGGCACAAAGAAATGCGTTGAGAGGCCAAGTAGATGGTACAGAAGATCATCCACGTGGTACACTCAGCCACAGTTTACAGAAGGAGAGGAGCGATGTGCGCCCCCCCACCCCTGCTGGTCACCCAGACATTGAGCCCCCTGGCCAGTGCGCCCTAGGTAGACGGCTAGTTTGCCTAGCGGTCGACCCGGCCCTGATTGTTACATAAACTAGTATGCATGTAAAGAAAATGTGTACAGTTAAAGCATTTTTTACTTACGCTCAGCAGTGGATCCCTGTTCCTGGACACCAGTGGCCGGCTGTTGGAGGGAAACCACACTCATACGTGGTGAAGGAACATCGACAAGTTGCGGATGGTCTGAAATACATGTATGTGATAAATTAACTTCATATACAGTAAAATCATACGTGTGTGTGTATGTTTAAATGCACGCACACACACACACATATATAACATTCATCTTACAATGCTATGCAAATACTTACCAGAGGAAAGTGAAGCCAGGCGCATTTCCAGGGAGACAGGAGGTGAACCTGCTGCCCTGCTCTCCATGGAGACCACATCTCCTGCAGTTCCTGGTGCCTCTTCAGGGGATTGAGGGGCTTGCACTGATGGCATAGAAAACACAAATTGGAGGGTTAACACAAGAAAACTGATATATGTACATTTTGACTGACAAATATGAATTTAAAGGAGCACTATAGGCACCCAGACCACTTCAGCTCAATGAAGTGGTCTGGATGCCAGGTCCCTCTAGTTTAAAGCCTGCAGCTGAAAACATAGCAGTTCTAGAGAAACTGCTGTTTCACTGAGGGTTAATCCAGCCTCTAGTGCCTGTCTCACTGACAGCCACTAGAGGCGTTTCTGCGATTCTCACTGTGAAAATTACAGTGAGAAGATGCTGGAAGTCCATAGGATAGCATTGAGTAATGCTTTCCTGTGGGCGGTTTGAATGCGTGCACGGCTCTTGCTGCGCATTCGGAGCTGACGTCGGCAGAGAGAGGAGTGTTCCCCAGCGCCGAGGGAGCCCGGTGCTGGAGAAAGGTAAGTGGCTGAAGTGGGAAGGGCACCACGAGAGTGGGGGGGACCTAATTACCCTATAGTGCCAGGAAAACGAGTTTCTTTTATTGGCACTATAGTGGTCCTTTAACAACATACCTTCAGATGTTTCAGTGCCAGTTGTCCCCTCAATCCCAAGGATGTTGTCTCTTCCCAGGAACTGCAGGAGCTCCTCTTCATAGGGCAGCAGGTTCGGTTCTTTGTCTTGTGAACCACCTCCTGTCTTCCTGGAGGCGGCTGCTGCCTTCACCTTCCTCTTCACCATCCGCCTGATGTCGTAGTAACTGCAATGACATGTGTGATTGATTAATTACTTTAATATGTTTCTATATATATGTATACCGACATGTTTAAAGGGATACTATAGGCACCCAGAACAATTCTGCACATTGAAGTGGTCTGGGTTCAGTGTCCCAATTATTGCAACTGCAATAATTATCTTTAGGGGTTAACTCCACCTCTTGTGGATGTCTGATGGATGTGTCGCGCGCATGCACAGTACACCCATCCGATTGCTATATCTGAATGGTAGTACTTTGTGTGCTGTCATTCTCATTATCCCTGCACTGACTGAGTACTACCATTTTCATTATCCATGCACTGACTGTCAGTGCAGGGATAATGAGAATGGTAGTACTTGGTCAGTGCAGGGATAATGAGAATGGTAGTACTTGGTCAGTGCAGGGATAATGATAATGGTAGTACTTAGTCAGTGCAGGGATAATGAGAATGTTAGTACTTTGTGTGCTGCAATTCTCATTATCCCTGCACTGACTAAGTACTACCATTCCCATTATCCCTGCACTGACTAAGTACTACCATTCCCATTATCCCTGCACTGACTAAGTACTACCATCCTCATTATCCCTGCACTGACAGTCAGTGCAGGAATAAATGAGAATGACAGAACGCAGTCAGTGCAGGGATAATGGGAATGGTAGTACTTAGTCAGTGCAGGGATAATGAGAATGGCAGCACACAAAGTACTACCATTCTCATTATCCCTACACTGACTGAGTACTACCATTCTCATTATCCCTACACTGACTGAGTACTACCATTCTCATTATCCCTGCACTGACTGAGTACTACCATCCTCATTATCCCTGCACTGACTGAGTACTACCATCCTCATTATCCCTGCACTGACAGTCAGTGCAGGAATAAATGAGAATGACAGAACGCAGTCAGTGCAGGGTTAATGAGAATGGTAGTACTTTGTGTGCTGTAATTCTCATTATCCCTGCACTGACTAAGTACTACCATTCCCATTATCCCTGCACTGACTGAGTGAGTACTACCATTTTCATTATCCCTGCACTGACTGTCAGTGCAGGGATAATGAGAATGTTAGTACTTTGTGTGCTGTCATTCTCATTATCCCTGCACTAAGTCATACTGTTACAAATTGCTATTTGTAACTGGCCCTTTAAATGATAAATTGCCCTGCTTCCCTGGATTGTGTAGAAGCCTATTTGCCAGCCTCCTTCCTCATGACTATGGCCCCGGGAAAATTGTGCCCCTGAAAACTTATGGACTTTTATTGGGTGTGTATGGCCCTTTAAGAACCGTCTGGGGGACATATTGTGACTTTGCTGAACAATGTCCCTTTAAGACTATGTCCCCAGACCTGTAAAATAACTTGTTCCTGGCTTTCCCCCACTTGGTTCAGTAAATAGGGCTTACTGAACCAAGTACCACACAGGCAGACCACCCAGAAGTTAAAGTGTGCAGGCAATTTACCTCCCAGGCTGTGAGGTTACTGCCGGTTAATTGCACGTGGCGGCGGCCATCTTGGTTTCCTCGAATGCGGTCAGCGGTGTATGCTAAAGATTCTGTGGAACTGAAATCGGCTACACATTTTGCCGAACACCGCTGACCCTTACCTTCTCCCATACTGAACTTGCAGCTCCAGAGACTAAGTCCCGTTCGAAATGGGACTTAGTCGTTTTTTCGCATGAAATTGACCGACCGCACAGCCCAAATCTATGGAACTGTTTTGGGCAGGAAATTGTGCTTGCGGTCGGTCATAAAGGACTTCCAGCTAACTTTTGATCCACTGGGGGGATTTGGCTGATTTTTGGAAGGGTTTATGTTTGATGTATGCTGAGTCTGACTGTCAGTGCAGGGATAATGAGAATGGTAGTACTTTGTGTGCTGTCATTCTCATTATCCCTGCACTGACTTAAGTACTACCATTCCCATTATCCCTGCACTGACTAAGTACTACCATTCCCATTATCCCTGCACTGACTGAGTGAGTACTACCATTTTCATTATCCCTGCACTGACTGTCAGTACTACCATTCTCATTATCCCTGCACTGACTAAGTACTACCATCCTCATTATCCCTGCACTGACTAAGTACTACCATCCTCATTATCCCTGCACTGACAGTCAGTGCAGGAATAAATGAGAATGACAGAACGCAGTCAGTGCAGGGATAATGAGAATGGTAGTACTTAAGTCAGTGCAGGGATAATGAGAATGACAGCACACAAAGTACTACCATTCTCATTATCCCTGCACTGACAGTCAGTGCATGGATAATGAGAATGAAGGAACACAAAGTACTATCATTCTCATTATCCCTGCACTGACAGTCAGTGCATGGATAATGAAAATGGTAGTACTCAGTCAGTGCAGGGATAATGGGAATGGTAGTACTTAGTCAGTGCAGGGATAATGAGAATGGCAGCACACAAAGTACTACCATTCTCATTATCCCTACACTGACTGAGTACTACCATTCTCATTATTCCTACACTGACTGAGTACTACCATTCTCATTATCCCTGCACTGACTGAGTACTACCATCCTCATTATCCCTGCACTGACTGAGTACTACCATCCTCATTATCCCTGCACTGACAGTCAGTGCAGGAATAAATGAGAATGACAGAACGCAGTCAGTGCAGGGATAATGAGAATGGTAGTACTTTGTGTGCTGTAATTCTCATTATCCCTGCACTGACTAAGTACTACCATTCCCATTATCCCTGCACTGACTGAGTGAGTACTACCATTTTCATTATCCCTGCACTGACAGTCAGATAATGAGAATGGTAGTACTTTGTGTGCTGTCATTCTCATTATCCCTGCACTGACTGCGTTCTGTCATTCTCATTTATTCCTGCACTGACTGTCAGTGCAGGGATAATGAGGATGGTAGTACTCAGTCAGTGCAGGGATATTGACGATGGTAGTACTCAGTCAGTGCAGGGATAATGAGAATGTTAGTACTTTGTGTGCTGTCATTCTCATTATCCCTGCACTAAGTCATACTGTTACAAATTGCTATTTGTAACTGGCCCTTTAAATGATAAATTGCCCTGCTTCCCTGGATTGTGTAGAAGCCTATTTGCCAGCCTCCTTCCTCATGACTATGGCCCCGGGAAAATTGTGCCCCTGAAAACTTATGGACTTTTATTGGGTGTGTATGGCCCTTTAAGAACCGTCTGGGGGACATATTGTGACTTTGCTGAACAATGTCCCTTTAAGACTATGTCCCCAGACCTGTAAAATAACTTGCCCCTGGCTTTCCCCCACTTGGTTCAGTAAATATGGCTTACTGAACCAAGTATTACACAGGCAGACCACCCAGAAGCTAAAGTGTGCAGGCAATTTACCTCCCAGGCTGTGAGGTTACTGCCGGTTAATTGCACGTGGCGGCGGCCATCTTGGTTTCCTCGAATGCGGTCAGCGGTGTATGCTAAAGATTCTGTGGAACTGAAATCGGCTACACATTTTGCCGAACACCGCTGACCCTTACCTTCTCCCATACTGAACTTGCAGCTCCAGAGACTAAGTCCCGTTCGAAATGGGACTTAGTCGTTTTTTCGCATGAAATTGACCGACCGCACAGCCCAAATCTATGGAACTGTTTTGGGCAGGAAATTGTGCTTGCGGTCGGTCATAAAGGACTTCCAGCTAACTTTTGATCCACTGGGGGGATTTGGCTGATTTTTGGAAGTGTTTATGTTTGATGTATGCTGAGTCTGACTGTCAGTGCAGGGATAATGAGAATGGTAGTACTTTGTGTGCTGTCATTCTCATTATCCCTGCACTGACTTAAGTACTACCATTCCCATTATCCCTGCACTGACTAAGTACTACCATTCCCATTATCCCTGCACTGACTGAGTGAGTACTACCATTTTCATTATCCCTGCACTGACTGTCAGTACTACCATTCTCATTATCCCTGCACTGACTAAGTACTACCATCCTCATTATCCCTGCACTGACTAAGTACTACCATCCTCATTATCCCTGCACTGACAGTCAGTGCAGGAATAAATGAGAATGACAGAACGCAGTCAGTGCAGGGATAATGAGAATGGTAGTACTTAAGTCAGTGCAGGGATAATGAGAATGACAGCACACAAAGTACTACCATTCTCATTATCCCTGCACTGACAGTCAGTGCATGGATAATGAGAATGAAGGAACACAAAGTACTATCATTCTCATTATCCCTGCACTGACAGTCAGTGCATGGATAATGAAAATGGTAGTACTCAGTCAGTGCAGGGATAATGGGAATGGTAGTACTTAGTCAGTGCAGGGATAATGAGAATGGCAGCACACAAAGTACTACCATTCTCATTATCCCTACACTGACTGAGTACTACCATTCTCATTATCCCTACACTGACTGAGTACTACCATTCTCATTATCCCTGCACTGACTGAGTACTACCATCCTCATTATCCCTGCACTGACTGAGTACTACCATCCTCATTATCCCTGCACTGACAGTCAGTGCAGGAATAAATGAGAATGACAGAACGCAGTCAGTGCAGGGATAATGAGAATGGTAGTACTTTGTGTGCTGTAATTCTCATTATCCCTGCACTGACTAAGTACTACCATTCCCATTATCCCTGCACTGACTGAGTGAGTACTACCATTTTCATTATCCCTGCACTGACAGTCAGATAATGAGAATGGTAGTACTTTGTGTGCTGTCATTCTCATTATCCCTGCACTGACTGCGTTCTGTCATTCTCATTTATTCCTGCACTGACTGTCAGTGCAGGGATAATGAGGATGGTAGTACTCAGTCAGTGCAGGGATATTGACGATGGTAGTACTCAGTCAGTGCAGGGATAATGAGAATGTTAGTACTTTGTGTGCTGTCATTCTCATTATCCCTGCACTAAGTCATACTGTTACAAATTGCTATTTGTAACTGGCCCTTTAAATGATAAATTGCCCTGCTTCCCTGGATTGTGTAGAAGCCTATTTGCCAGCCTCCTTCCTCATGACTATGGCCCCTGGAAGATTGTGCCCCTGAAAACTTATGGACTTTTATTGGGTGTGTATGGCCCTTTAAGAACCGTCTGGGGGACATATTGTGACTTTGCTGAACAATGTCCCTTTAAGACTATGTCCCCAGACCTGTAAAATAACTTGCCCCTGGCTCTCTCCCACTTGGTTCAGTAAATAGGGCTTACTGAACCAAGTACCACACAGGCGGACCACCCAGAAGCTAAAGTGTGCAGGCAATTTACCTCCCAGGCTGTGAGGTTACTGCAGGTTAATTGCACGTGGCGGCGGCCATCTTGGTTTCCTCAAATGCGGTCAGCGGTGTATGCTAAAGATTCTGTGGAACTAAAATCGGCTACACATTCTGCCGAACACCGCTGACCCTTACCTTCTCCCATACGGAACTTGCAGCTCCAGAGACTAAGTCCCGTTCGAAATGGGACTTAGTCGTTTTTTCGCATGAAATTGACCGACCGCACAGCCCAAATCTATGGAACTGTTTTGGGCAGGAAATTGTGCTTGCGGTCGGTCATAAAGGACTTCCAGCTAACTTTTGATCCACTGGGGGGATTTGGCTGATTTTTGGAAGGGTTTATGTTTGATGTATGCTGAGTCTGACTGTCAGTGCAGGGATAATGAGAATGGTAGTACTTTGTGTGCTGTCATTCTCATTATCCCTGCACTGACTTAAGTACTACCATTCCCATTATCCCTGCACTGACTAAGTACTACCATTCCCATTATCCCTGCACTGACTGAGTACTAACATTTTCATGTTTTTTTCCCTCTATGTGCTTAAGTGACCCAACCCTCACTTTTAAAAGACTTAAAAGCATAGCTGCCACTGGTGGGGGTGGGGGTGTAGCAAAAGCACATGGAGGAAAAAAAAAGTTTTAAAAAACATGGCACAAAGAAAATTATTTTTTAGGAATATAAGTGCACTTACCGTTTCTTCACCACGTATTCAGTGCGGTTGTTCCCTCCAACAGTGTTCACCGCTGCCGCAATCTTCCTCCACATTTTGTTTTTTCTTGCTCTAGAAGTATTTTTGGCTGCTCCCCCAAATATACATTGGTAGTACTGGCAAAGCTTGTTTACCAGTACTTTATTCTCCTCTGCACCAAAGCTGTGAGCATATTTACTCTTCCTCCCAGGACATGCTACTTTTAAAATCCTTGGCTCTCTCTGCTTCTTCTTGCTTCTCCCACTTGCTTCTCCTTGATCTTGGCCAGAAGGGCCAATGCCCCCCTCCACTATATCCATAGCTGAATCACTAGAGGAGCTGGAGGAGGACATGACCACTTCTGGCAAGGTCCCAATAAAAATGACTAAAATGGCTGACACAGGGTAGTGGGCTGGCTGAGCTCCAAAATGGCTGAATGGCTGGCCTATAGAAAATCTGGATAGATTTTGCATTGAAGTTGATACTTTTATTTTTTACAGTTTTGTCTGGCAGTATGTAAAAGCCCATTTAATTGGCTCCTACTTTCCCACTCTCTGCTAAAATGATACTGTGTTGCCAGTACCACCTGTCAGGGAAGCATGACTCATGTCTGAAGCCAAAAAAAACCTAGACACTAGACAGTACACCCCTATAGTTGAACTAGATGACCTATTGACACAGTAAGATGTAGGTATCCCTATGCTAAGCAATGAAGCATTACTGATGCAGGTTATTAACAATCATTAACAATCAATATTGAAAGAATATAATATAACCAACGACACAGAGTTAGTAGAGCTTAATTCAGTAACTTAACTCAGTATATGCCGTAGTGTTGATGACGGCAAACACCAGAATATCATCCACGGCCGTTACCGGTCTCTATTTCCTGAACGCATAACGCTTCCAAAAATTTTACTAATCTTCGTCCACCCATCTCACCACCTAACCACATAATCCTCTGATCATCTAAATGTCTATGGTGTCCTCCATGGTATATATATGTAGTCAGTCACTCATGTTGTGTAACTAATCTATAATCTGTAACCATTACAAAGTTGACAGGGTAGGATCTTGTGAACCTAAAGCCGTAAACTTATGTTTTTGTGAATATGTTTCCTTGCGCAATCACACTGGATGTATATGCTGTACTGGATTATATATTTGATGTATGTTCCCCTTTTTTCCTCCTTCTTCCCTTCTGTACCCCCCTACTGAAAATCTAGATAAAATACAAGTTGAAAAAAAAAACTAAGCAAAAGCAAAGCAATGCATTGCATTTGCAATGTCATTCGCCATGCGAATGACTATAGTAAGTGGGGTTCGGTAGTTTACTAATAGAGCCAATTCATTTTCATGCGAATGGCAGCGTTCGTACATTTGAACATTCGGGAGTTTTAGGCGTAAATTAAACGAAATTACGAAATACACTACAGCATTCAATGCCATGTTGTTAGAGAAATGTATGTTCCCCTTTTTTCCTCCTTCTTCCCTTCTGTACCCCCCTACTGAAAATCTCAATAAAATACACGTTGAAAAGAAAAACTAAGCAAAAGCAAAGCAATGCATTGCATTTGCAATGTCATTCGCCATGCGAATGACTATAGTAAGTGGTGTTCGGTAGTTTACTAATAGAGCCAATTCATTTTCATGCGAATGGCAGCGTTCGTACATTTGAACATTCGGGAGTTTTAGGCGTAAATTAAACGAAATTACGAAATACACTACAGCATTCAATGCCATGTTGTTAGAGAAATGTATGTTCCCCTTTTTTCCTCCTTCTTCCCTTCTGTACCCCCCTACTGAAAATCTCAATAAAATACACGTTGAAAAGAAAAACTAAGCAAAAGCAAAGCAATGCATTGCATTTGCAATGTCATTCGCCATGCGAATGACTATAGTAAGTGGTGTTCGGTAGTTTACTAATAGAGCCAATTCATTTTCATGCGAATGGCAGCGTTCGTACATTTGAACATTCGGGAGTTTTAGGCGTAAATTAAACGAAATTACGAAATACAGCATTCAATGCCATGTTGTTAGAGAAATGTTCAACATTTGAAACGAATGGTTTTACTGAGTTCGGTTGAAGCTATTCGGTATTTAGGGATTAGGGAACATAGTGTTATGAATATGAATGAATTCATTTGGTTCAATTAAATGAACAAGCCGAATGAACGAACGAGTTTATCCGAAACGAAAATACTAACGAATATCGTACGAAAACGAATGAAAGAATTGACGAATTTCGGTTCTGACTAAACTACTTTATTTTTCGTACGAATACATTCGTACGAAACGAAAAGTTCTGAAATGCCCAAGTCTAGTAAACACTTCCTATACAGATGGGTTGGTTACACATCATTATGTATAGATAAATCATCAATAACTGCCAAATACTGCTCTCCACTGAGAGTTGGTTATAGAAATGTAAATTGTAAACATTTTAAAGAAGTGACAAGGGTTTAATTTGTTTCCTCTCACCTATGCTAAATAAAGTCATTTAAAAACAGTATCATAGACTGTCAGCTTTAATTGGATGAGAGTGATTAGAAACATGTTTAAAAAAAACATTAGGGCTATTAATATAGGCTAAAAAACTCAAAAGGTTTTCATAGGCTATTTGGTTATTACATGAAATGCTGCAATATTTGATTCTAGGTTTATATGGAGCATTTGACACATTACAAACATTGTGCACATATGTTAAGAATTTTATTAGATACTATAATTTCCTAATACATTCAAAAAGTGTCTTGTGATAGTATTATAAATACAGAACCACATGAAATTAAAACAAGGGCTTCATTATTAACTTATATTTATACCATACGTTCTATACAAGCATAAATGTAATTATATACATATTTTAGGGTTTGCACAATATATGTAAAAAAAGGAACAAAATAATATAGCTTACAGTTCACATAAAGCTCTCATACATCTGGTATATGGTTTCCATCTATTACTATGACATTTTATCATGTACTTTATTAACTTTCTTTCCTAAGCCTATAATTCTCTAATTTATAACACAGATATTTTTGGGTTTATATTGCACTTATGATCATATTATTTAATTATAACCATATGCATTCATCTTGTGTTTTATGGAAAACACATATTTTATTATGCTTATTTCTTTAAGATTTATAAAACAGAGATTGCTTGGCAGAGGTTTTAGATAATTTGATTTAATTTACGTCAATATATCTTTAGCTTCTCTTATAACTGTGTAAGATAGAGATGAAAACTTTTTTTTTTTCGTTTTCAGATGGCATATGTTATAGATGAATTTGTTTAAGAACTTTTATTTCTATGCATGTTCGTATAGAAAGCTGCACATTTAATAAAATGTTCTCAAAGGAAGCAAAGGCAATAATTCTTTCATGCTAGTGTGAAATTTATAGCCAACTGTGTAGATTGCTAGAGAGAAAAAAAACTTAACTGCCCTTCTGAGCAATGGGTTGACCATACCACCAACAGAGAGCTTTTTTTCATTGAAAACTCTCTTTGCAGTAATCTCCAATTCTTTTGCAAATCATTCTTTGCTTCTCAACTTTATGACCTATTGACAAGCTACTGTGGGTGGCTGAAAACATCTGGAAAGCCTGTCCAATCGAGTGTGTTTGTGTGCTTGTTATAAACAAAGAATAAAGCACTTGAGATTGGTAGTAAAGTCAAAATGAAAAATCAGCTACGAATAATGGTCCTGATTTAAACAAATATTCATCATTTGACTCAAAACAATCATGGCACAAGACCAGGTGGAACTACTGCGGGCTGCACAGTAAAAAAGATAAAGGACCCTCTCAACTGCGTTAGTTTCACATTGACACATTAAAATCAATTGTTCCTATGCCAGGCATGACTTCACCAGATGTCAAACCGACAGAACAAATGTAATCATGGATGTCAGAATTATCTTTGATAAGTAGCTCTCATTGTGTATAACATAATTGTAAGACATTTAATTTAATTTCTGCTTTAATCTCCTTTGATATCTGCGTGTGCTAGTTTTATCTTATGTTTTTTGATAAGTGTTTATAGAATGCTTGGATGACACATTGTACTGTAATCAATACAATAAGACATTATAGTTATAGTAAAATGGCTGGAGCTGTGGACACAGGACACATTTGGAGTTTTCAGTGTTGAATTAGAGGTTCTCCAACATTTTTTGTTAAATATAGACTGACTCAGTTTCTAATTATTAGGGTGTCTGTGATGTGGATAGTAAGACATGTTATGAGAGAATCTGAAAAGTATGAAAGCATGTGTGAGTGATAACTGAAACCCTCAGTGACATAGAATCGTGATTAGGATGCAGAATATAGTAGAAGTTATCTCCACCTTATCTCATAAAGCTACAACCACAATCAATCATTTTCATGTAATTATGTTTAAATCAACTATTTGTCAGGAACTAATTATCAACCATTACTGCCCTGACAATAAATAATTGGGCCACAGTATGTGTTTATTAATACATCAATTAATTAATTAATTAATTAGTCATTAAATACATAAAATAACAAAGTGGGGGTCCCGATGACCTTCTAACAATGACGAGGAAACCAAAGATCTGAGCCATTATCTTCCCTAACTATATTTGTGCAAAACAAGAGTTGAGATCTATATCTACATATCACAGATTTATTTTTAGGACATCACACCAAGGGCTGAGAAATTTATCAATCTGCCTATTGATAATTGCTACAGAAAATCAAAGACTTGTGTTCTGCAATGTGTTATGTTTAATGGTTTGATTTAGTTGCTTACTCAATTCTCCCTTATTTCAGGTGTGGGTGTAAGGCAATTATTAAATAAAACCTGTGCTCTTAAAATCTATACTAGCCAAGAGAGTGAAATCAGTCTCCTGTTTCCTATAATCTTGAACAAAATAACTGGATGTGGACTTATCGACAAATGGCAGCAGGCAATAAACGCTCTTACTAACAAGACAGGGAAGTCACTTTAGCTTCATTGCCCCCTTACTGTATCTGCATACAGTGAGATTTTAATAATGAGGATGGATCAACTATGGGAAACCATGTTCCAAAAACCATAGCCTATATATGCCTTATTGCCTTATACTTCCCATGTCTGACCAGCTGCCTGAGACCAACTGTACCCAATTTATCGAGGTACAGTAACAAGTAGATTCTATTTTCCTTAGCACTAACTCTTCAAATACCCTATTCAACTAAACAAGACCAATTGCAAGTCAGACTCCAAGATACGAATAAATATTCTATTTATTTCTATTGTAATGGCACATTATCCCATAAATATATATGTTTCAACCTTAAGAAATTTAAGATCAGGAAAGAGGTTCAGCACTGATAGGAGACCAGTGAATATGATAACAAGGCAGCACACCTATAAAAAAGGGGAAACCCCTTGGAATACAATGGAAAGAAAAGAAGGAATAAGGGTGCACCTAAAACAGGTGGAAATAAAAATAGTGTATAAAATAAATATTATAGCAGCGGTACCTAATAGTCCAAATATACGTTTTTCTTTCTCTTCTGTTTTTTCCACATATCCATTTTCAAGATACGGATATACATCTGGGACTCTACATACCTTTTAATGTACTACTAGGACCACCACCTGCATATTTGGACATTTTATATTTGGACTATTAGGTACCGCTGCTATAATATATATTTTATATACTATTTTTATTTCCACCTGTTTTAGGCGCACCCTTATTCCTTCTTTTCTTAAGAAATTTAAATTCAAGATTTGAGTTTTTTTTACTGAGTTAATCTTATTAATGCGATACAGGTTTGTGATGCAACAACAAATGGAAGGATGAGGTAGAGCTCATATGATCTAATTCAACATGCTAAGAATTGACTATGAGCTCCCAAGTGTGAACTGGTGGTTTAGCCCAATACAAGCTGCAGGTTGAGGTTGGACCTATTGCTCACAAGAAACACGTGAATTCAGTGCCTCCTGGCATATCATGTCTATTTGACTCTGAGAAACAATATCATAAAATATACCACAATTCATTCACACATCTGCAGAAACCTGCACTTTCATATGAAGAGAATTAACCCCAACTCTCATTTTTTTTTATTTTTCTATTGATTTAAAATTAAGATTTGGACAGTTGGGATAAAACGTTTCCTGAGATATTTACTTTGTGTGTGCTAAATGGTTGCATTTCTATAACTAGATAGCTGCTATGCAAACATTCAATCCCACAGGCCAAAAGGAAGTTACCATGTCATTAGAGCAGAACAAGACAGTTTCCTATTTGTTGGCCCTGTGGGTCATCTTTTATTATCCTTTCATTTTAGCAGCACAGAAGATGTCAAATAGTTCAGGAAATAAGGGTTCCCCAGAAAGAAGAATACCATGGTTCATCTGTTTTAAAATGCATAAATTTAATTCTATGTATACAATATATCATAATGAATGTATAACTATCTTTTTGATGTTTGCTAAACTAGAGGGTGAGGCCATTTAAAGGAACACTATAGTGGTAGAATACAAAGCTGTATTGTTTACACTATAGTTTCCCTCTGCCCCGTACCCAATGCCTTCCCTTCAACAAATTCAACAAATTTTGCCTTATTAGATCCATATTTCAAAAATGCAAGAAAGCATCACTGTATGCTGCAATGATGACTGCAACCCTCCCAGTAATCTGCACAACAGTCAAGCCATAAGACTTGCTTTTCCCACAGGAAGCAGGGGGGGAGGTGGGGGAGGGAAGAGGAAAGGTTTAGCTAGTCCTGATCTTGTGCAGCCTAGCAGATATGCCTGTTTGAATGAAGATGTTGGGAGCATCATCTCAGGAGTAGCTGTACTGCTGGAAGCTGATCCTTCTAACAGCCATGGAAACAGCCCATCTAGTACGGGTGGGGTTGAGAGGGTAAGGAAGTCTAGACAGGTTGTGGTGGTAGGGGACTCTATTATTAAGAGTGTCCCCTGTGTCCCACTGTGATCGTCTCAACTGGACAGTTTGGAAGGGTTATTGAGAGGGGCTGGGGATGACCCAGCTGTCATGGTCCATATTGGTACCAATGACAAAGTCAGAGGAAAATGGAAGGTCCTAAAGAATGAGTTCAGGGAACTAGGAAGTAAGCTACAGAAAAGGACCTCCAAGGTATTATTTTCAGAAACATTACCTGTGCCATGCGCTACAGCAGAAAGGCAGCAGGAGATTAGAGAGGTCAATGCGTGGCTGAAGTCTTGGTGCAGGAAAGAGGGTTTGGGGTTTTTAGAGCACTGGGCCAATTTTGCGCTTGGGTACAACCTGTATAGTCGTGATGGATTGCACCTAAACGGAAGAGGGTCTGCTGTGCTGGGGGATAGGATGGCTAGAAGGTTGGAGGAGATTTTAAACTAGTAGTGGGGGGGAGGGTCAAAGCAATCTAGAAAATGGAGATAGGATAGAAATTAGATGGGCTTTAGCTCAGAACAAAGGGGGTGGAGATGGGGGGAGGGGGAAGCTCAGAACAGAGGAGGTATGTAATATTGATAATTCACAAAAAGTACAAATGACTCATGGTAATATTAAATGTATGCTTACTAATGCAAGGCGCCTATATAACAAAATGGGGGAACTAGAGGCAATAGCATACACTAAACAATATGACATAATAGGCATAACAGAAACATGGTGGGATGAGACACATGACTGGGCAGTTAACTTAAATGGGTACACGTTATTTATGAAGGATAGGAAAAACAAGGAGGGTGGTGGGGTATGTTTGTATGTCAACCATGAGTTAAAGTCAAATCTTAGGCATGTGGAGTGTGACGAGGAAAATGTGGAAGCTTTATGGGTAGATATCTGCTTGGGGCAAACTAAGGGAAATCAATTATTGGTTGGGATATGTTATAAACCACCTAATGTAAATATTAATGAGGAAGAACATCTGTTAGAGCAAGTTGGGAAAGCTGCAAATCGGGGTAATACGTTAATTATTGGAGATTTTAATTTCCCGGACATAAATTGGGATAGAGGGACTAGTACTTCAGCAAGGGGAATCAGGTTTTTGAATGTGTTAAATTACACCTTTATGTCACAACTGGTACAAGCACCAACTAGAAAGGATGCTTGTCTGGATCTCGTTATAACAAACAATGTTGATCTTTTCAACAACATTCAAGTAGGGGAGCATTTGGGAAATAGTGATCACAATATGGTAATTTTTTAAATAAACTCAAGCACGTGGGGTATACTAAAATGTATAATAAAAAAAAGGCAATTTCAATAATATTAGGGCAGCTCTACAACATATTGACTGGCATAAACTCCTTAGTGAAAAAAACACTGAGGATAAATGGAAACTATTCAAACAAATATTATACATTTCTCAGTATGTACCATTGGGTAATAAATCTAAAAGAAAACAATTGAAACCAATGTGGCTTAGCAGAGAAGTAAAACAAGAGATTAAAAATAAGAAAAGGTAATTTAAAGCATTTAAATCGGAAAAATCTGAGGCATCCTATATAAGATATAAGGAAGCCAATAATGCTTGCAAAAAGGCAATTAAAGTGGCTAAACTAGAAAATGAGAAATTGATAGCCAAAGAATGCAAAACCAATCCCAAACATTTTTTCAAGTACATCAATTTAAAAAAAACAAAGCATATGTACAGTTGAAATAGAGATGGGTCTGTTAGCTAATGAAGACCAGGAAAAGGCAGACATTTTAAATAACTATTTTTCTTCAGTATATATTAATGAGGATCCTATAGCAAGATATATGCAAACGATTGCTGCAAAAAAACTTGCAGATAACTTGTGATTGGATAACTCGAGACAAGGTGCTACAGCTGTTAAAGAAAATTAATGTAAATAAAGCTCTGGGGCCTGACGGTATTCACCCACGAGTACTTAAGTAGCTAAGTGGGGAAATAAGTGAACTTCTGTATTTATTTTTCAAGATTCTTTTGTTTCAGGTATTGTACCGGAGGATTGGAGGAAGGCAGATGTTGTTCCTATATTTAAACAGGGGTCAAAATCCTTGCCTGGAAATTATAGACCTGTGAGCTTAACTTCTGTGACTGGGAAAATATTTGAAGGGCTATTAAGGGATAATATTCAGGAATTCATTGGGAAGAACTTTGTTATTAGCAATAATCAGCATGTTTTTATGAAACATAGGTCATGTCAAAATAACCTAATTGCATTATACAAAGAAGTAAGTAGAAGTATAAATCAGGGTGTTGCAGTGGATGTGATCTACTTGGATTTTGCCGAGGCATTTGATACAGTTCCTCACAATAGGTTAGTCTTCAAGCTAAAAGAAAACTGGTCTAGATGATTATTCTTGTTCTTGGGTAGAACATTGGCTTAAGGATAGAGTACAATGAGTTGTCATTAATGGTAAATTTTCAGGCTGGACAAAAGTGGTAAGTGGTGTCCCTCAGGGTTCTGTTTTTGGACTGCTTCTATATAACATATTTATAAATGATATTGAAATAGGCATTAAAAGCCATGTTTCAGTGTTTGCAGATGACACAAAACTTTGTAAAGTAATAAAATGTGAGCAGGATATTGCTTTGCTGCAGAGGGATTTGGATAGATTGGGGGACTGGGCACTAAAATGGCAGATGAAATTTAACATAGAGAAATGCACTTCAGTGTCAAGAATGCACAAGCAATTTACACCCTAAATGGTAGTGAATTAGGGATAACCACACACGAGAAGGATTTGGAAATTGTTATAGACAACAAATTAAGCAGCAAAATGCAATGTCAATCTGCAGTTGCTAAGGCCAGTAAGATTTTGTCATGTATAAATAGGGGCATGAGTTCTCGGGATGAAAATATAATTTTGCCTCTTTATAAATCGCTGGTAATACCATACCTTGAATATGCTGTGCAATTTTGGGCACCTGTTCTAAAAAAGGATATCATGGCACTAGAAAAAGTGCAGAGACAAGCTACAAAATTGATAAAAGGAATGGAGCATTTTAGTTACTCTTTAGTTTGGAAAAAAGGTGCCTCAGAGCGGATGTGATAACATTATACAAATATGTTCGGGGCCCGTACAAACCTTTATCTGGAAATCTATTCATAAACAGGGCTATACATAGGACACAATTTTTAGATTTCATCTAAGGCAAAGAAAATTTTGTTTTTTTTACAGTAAGAGCAATGAGGATATGGAATTCTCTGCCTGAAGAGGTGGTTTTATCAGAGTCCATACAGATGTTTAAACTGCAATTGGATAAATACTTGCAAAAACATAACATACAGTGATATAATTTCTAATTAGTGGGGTAATAGCTGCTTGATCAAATGAGACATCTGACTACTATTTTGGGGTCAAGAAGGATTTTTTTTCCTAGTTTGTTGCAAAATTGGAAGCGCTTCAGACTGGGTTTTTTGCCTTCTTTTGGATCAACAGCAAAAACATATGTGAGGAAGGCTGAACTTGATGGATGCAAGTCTCTTTTCAGCTATGTAACTATGTAATCACAAATTTGCATGTTACTACCACAAAGGATTCTGGTTGGGCATATGCAAATTAGTTCAACAAAGAATCACATATTTGCCTTATTCCGTTTTAAACATGGATTCCTTTGAGTCCTTTCCTTTTGAGTGTTTGCTGTATTTAACAACTTTGAAACACAACTAAGTTTGTAAGATAGGTAGTAACATCACTACAAATGTGTGATTCCTGTGGGAAAAGCAAGTCTTTTGGCTTGACTGGTGTGCAGGTTTTTGTTTAACATTATATTAACTATCCACAGACTTCAGGTGGAAAGGGTTTTCAATCACAATTTTCCCCCACCATACCTTTTCTAATTTTTGCTTTGTATATATATATATATATATAGAGAGAGAGAGAGAGAGAGATAGATAGATAGATAGATACAATTCGTATTTTGTAATACCTTTTATATAATATATATATATATAGTTATCATTAGTGTTATGAGACTTCTCAAACTCCACAAAATCCTAAAAAACTTTAAGGATTTGTCTATAATTCATCCACGGATATGAGAGGTAGCTGCACATTTTCAATTTTCCTTAATTGGGACTTTCTAATTTCAGTACCAGATGCTTTCGTACTGTCTTGGAAGGTCAGAATGTATTCCATATGTATAATTATCCCTTGTTCCTGGTTTAATGCTGTGTTGAGTCTGAGTTGAGAGACAGCTGTGTGCAATGGGCATATTTACACATTTTTCTTTTATTTTGAGCATATGGAAAAACATCTGATTGTTAATATTAAGATGATTTCTGTGTATTCTCTTGCAAATATTTTTTTAAGCTTTGTGACAGGAACAAGTGTGTATGTGATTTATCTGTTTTACACTCAGAATAAGAAAGCAAAGAATGGTGAACTTTGACTGTTTGCAATCAGTTTTTATCCATAGTTGCACTTCACCTTTGCGGTCAAAAACTTGTGATCTTTAGGAAGAAGACCATTAAAAAGCTGTTTCTTATCTTGCTTTGATTTCAATTTTCAAAAGAGAGGAAAAAATAAAAACATTTTTTTTCACAGATTAGACAATGAATGTTGATGAACAAAAACAATATCCAAATTCCCAAATGTACATATACAATTCTAAGTAGTGTGTTGTCATTGCAAGATTTTAGATTTTTTTTTTTTACTTTTATTTACTTTATTATCATTTATTTTTAAGGATTATGCTTTTTTGATGGTTCTCTGATATATCATTAAATTATTTTCATTATTATGTTACACCCATTGTGTTTGCATCTGTTAATATGGAAAACTTGCCTTTGGATAATAATTAGTTATGAATAAACCTTCAAAGCATGGTCTTTTCCTAACAAACTGCAGGGTTCGTTAGGTTATTGAACATAAGCAAATTATAGATGTGCATAGGTTTTAATGAGGTTTTGGTAAGGTTTAGTAAATATCAAGCTGGTATGTGTGGAGTTACTAGACCTGAGCATTTAATTTCAAACTAATTGTGATTGTCCATATTTTTGACGACCAGAGCTTTTCCTAAGATTCCAAACACTATATGGATGAATCACAGAAGAAACAAAACAGACAATGGACAAAGCCATTCAGTTTGTTCCATTATTTGGTGTTGCATGTGTGGTGCCAAAGAAAAAATATGATTGATGGGAAAAAAGATAATTAGAGTGCTGCCACTAAATGTTGATTTTATTCACAAATCAAGTGACCAGTAGAGGGAAAAAAGGAGCAGTAAAAACAAACAAATATAATTATATATTTATATATTATATTTTCAACTAATATATGATATACAAATATAGATTTTTTTATTGTTTACTTGATCTGTACAGCAAATGGCGCAAAAATGCACCTATTAATATACTGTACAACATTTGCATGATATTTTTATTGTACAGTACACTGATATTCATGTAATTTAGCTATGTCCAAATCGTATTTCCCTAAATGATTTAATGAATGAAATTTGTCCAAATCAAATGCTAAATTGTCGAAACTCAAATCGCCGAACACTACATTTTTCTTTGGACGAAGTTTTTCATCATGCACAAGTCTAGCAGTTACCTACCTGCTCCTTTTTCCAACCCATGCCTTGGGAATTGGGGTGTAATTTAGTAAACACAAGAGTTTTCAGGATCCTTAGTAATCAGGGGGGACAAGTTAGTTGCAACTTGATTGCCCTTAAAAGTCACCCATATGTGAAAACTTTATCTATTTTCTCTTATCCTTGTGTCTCAATATTAGCTGCTTTTAATAACCACGTAAAGGAACTATTATACCAAAGTGTTTATCATAGGAGGGGACTTTGGTAGCATGATATTTGTGAAAAACTTTGATCATGATTTCATTAATTGCCATTTGTCAGGCCAGTCTACATCAATCAGAATTTCAACAGAAAATATTTCACTTCGATTATTGATTTTTCAGTCAACAGAAATAGAATAACATTTATGAGCATTTCTGTTGGAATGTTGAAAAAAAAAATATCAACTGCAACTTGAAACATAGCTAGCAGTCTTGGAAGCCATTAGAGACATCAGCCTTCTTTTAGAAAGAACATGAAGAGTGTCATGGGGTTGTTCGGAAAATACATTGTTTAATTACAGGTTAAAGGACCACTATAGTGCCAGGAAAACATACTCGTTTTCCTGGCACTATAGTGCCCCGGGGGTGCCCCCACCCTCAGGGACCCCCTCCCGCCGGGCTCTGTGGAGAGGAAAGGGGTTAAAACGTACCTTTCTCCAGCGCCGGGCGGGGAGCTCTCCTCCTCCGATCCTCCTCCTCTCCTCCCATTCGGCTGAATGCGCACGCGCGGCAAGAGCTGCGCGCGCATTCAGCCGGTCTTATAGGAAAGCATTATCACTGCTTTCCTATGGACGCTTGCATGCTCTCACGCAAGCGCCTCTAGCGGCTGTCAGTGAGACAGCCACTAGAGGCTTTGAGGGCTGGATTAACCCATTTATAAACATAACAGTTTCTCTGAAGCTGCTATGTTTATAAAAAAAAAGGGTTAATCCTAGAGGGACCTGGCACCCAGACCACTTCATTAAGCTGAAGTGGTCTGGGTGCCTATAGTGGTCCTTTAAAGTTCATTAAAATTGGTTTATTGAACCACCTACAGTAAAAAAAATATGTTTTATTAACTCATGTTATTGTGTACAATCTACAAATTGTTTTAAATTGCTGCTCAAATGTTTCCTGTATTTATATTTTCTAAATGAGAATCTGGTAAGACATTGATTCTAAACTCATGATCATCTAGATGACTGTAATAATTATTTTCTGTTTAATAGTTTAGATAGATATTATTTATTATTCTACAATTAGTGAATTGAATATAAACTGACTTTAAATCACTTAATAAAAATAATAATGTAGATTGGATTAGCCGTATTAGCCAACCTGCACCTTTTACTTTCAGGCATGTCTTCTGCTATTTATGACACCCCACCCACCCTCCTCTCTCCCCTTCTCTAACATCAGTTGTTTTAAGTGTTTAAGATTGATCAGTATTGCTTCAGACCAGAGGAAGAGAGGAAAACTCTCAAAAGCTTGTCTTTGAAACAATATGTTAGTTCAATAAAAAAGGTATGATTGCATACTGCAATACCCTGGTATTTTGGCATCTTAAAATTAATTAATATATTTTGATTTGACTTGTAAAATGTACATACCAGATACACACTTTATATAATTACATTTAATCCACCTATAGCCACTATGGTTCTTGGAGTGTACCTTTAATTTGTATGTATTCATTACCAGGTCAACTGATCATTCTCAGCCAGTTAGATAAGTCCTGCACTACAGGGCTTAGCTCAAGACAGAAAGCTGCAAGTTCTCCGTAGAAATAAGTGTAGAAGGGAAGGGAACCACAGGTAAGAATTCAAACATTTCTAAAATGGTTAGAATACTTATAATAAGGGTGTGGTGCAAGGGAATTCGAACCATAAACACTACTGATTGCTCTCGAATTTCCCAAGCAGAAGTTCCTGCTTAGGATATTCCAAATTTCTGGTGTAAGCAGTGGAGGAGGTAGACCTCAGGTAAGAAGTCAAGCCATTGAAAAACATGCAGGCTGACAGTTTCACTATAACCACCACAGCAAACTGTAGTAATTATGGTTCTTAGATGGTTCCTTTAATAACTGTGAGAGAGGCCATCTTTAACCCACTTTGTTCAATAGTACCTCTTACCATGCACAATTTTAATTCCTAAAATTATACCAGTGTGCCCTGCACTTGTGCATGATGTTATTTTTTTTTTTGAATAGCCACACTAGCACTTGTTAACCTGTATGCTTTTTGGTCAGAAAATCTTCACCAAAGATGTATTCCTCCTAAGGAAAAAGGGTAAGGCAAGTGATGCACTGGAAAAGAGGTATTACATATATTTTTGTTACAACATAATAATAATGAGGTTATAATACATGTAATCAATTATTTTACAAAAAATATGTTATGTTATAATATTATACTTATTTTACTAATATCTGTTTTCATGTACTTATTTTTAGCCCCTTAAAACATGCATTTTTATACTTGACTTTGCTTTTAATTCTGAGTGATTGTTAGAGAAAGACTTAAAAATCACCATGCCCATTTTAACCTGAAAAATCTTCACCTCCATTTTATGAAGTCCTATTTGAAATAAAGACGGAGCACTGTAAGCAGAAGAGTGTGATAGATCCTTTGTGCTTCTTTTCAGAATGGTGAAGGCCTTGACTGCTGACTCCTTTGATCACCAAATCCCATTACCCTTCCATTCCCAATAAGTAAAGCAACACCATGTAAGGGCATGTGAGTAAGGGCAACGGCCACAGCTTTATTTAAACCAGCATAACCAAATACTGTCAGCTGCTGGTTTTACCCAGGAGACAGGAACACTTTAAACTTCTTCCAGAGCCTCTTCAGCCTGTCCTTCGTCATCAACCAAATTCAGGCTGCGACTCCCCAAGCCCGTCCGGGCATTATTCATTTAACAAACTTGCCGGTGCAGGAAGGCCGCAGCTGTGACAAAATTAAAAACAAAGAAAACACAACACAAAACAACAATTCTAGAATAGAACCATTGGAAAGGGTGGGTGGGGGAAGTTACTGCCAGGCTTTATCTGCATTGTTCACCAGTAGTCTGGTAATTTTTCCCAGAATTCACTGCTTTTAACTGTAAAACCAACTGTATCCTTTTGGCTACTATGTCAACCCCTCAGGGCAACAGTCATGCTCCCCCCTCCCTATTCGCTCCGGGGGGTTGGCCTAATCACATGCTATCCACATGCTGTAGGTCTTAAATCTAATCAGATGTGTAATGGAATTAAGAATAAATGCTTAAAATATTGTTGGAGCTATGCAGAGAGATGATAACAGGCTGGGTATCCATATGGAACCTCTTCAGCTTCCAGAGGGTACATCCACTGATGACATAGAGTGGCCTCTAGGTGTATTGTTACAGTTATTTATAGTACCATTCAGCTCCTGCTCCACATGTCCAGCTTCTGTGCATGTCCTGCCATTACAAAAAGTTCATTTATTATTTAGAAAGATAAACAATGCTATTTCCCACTTCCAGTACTGTTAGTATTCTAGTATACCCAGAATATTCCAACTCCAATCATACTGTCTAGGCAACACTAACTGCAGAAATGGTCAAAATATTTAGTGTAGATGTTTCTATCTTAATAGTTGGTTACGCACTTATATCACTATTTGCAATGTCTTCATGGAGCACAGGGGACCTGCGTGTTTTATCAAGCGACTCCTGTGTAATCATTTATCACTAATACCACGATGAACACTTATATTTAAAAAACAATATTAAGTGTAGCCTGATTGACTGAATCGATCATAATGACAAATAGCACATGGATGGGAAAAAAAGGACTAGTAAAAATCTATTTCATCCAAACTAGTAGGCACTTATGTTAACCTTAGGTTTTGTAGTGCAAATTTAAATTTAGACCTTAAAGTGCAATTTACCTTTCTGTTTGCTCCAGCACTGGTTTTCACCAAGCAGCGCACCCGATTTATCTGCTAGGATATTATTCTGTTCTTTTGTATTTGTGAAAAGGAATGGCAAATGCACATGTCCACCTACTCTTAAACTCTACATACAGTATTGTACACCAAACTTCAAGGCTGCATTTTGGTCACCAGGGAGAAGAAAGAAGAACTACACTACATGGATTATTTCAAGGCTGAAACAATAGCCTCTATTATATGGATGGGCATTATGTACACATAACAGCTTAATTTTCTATTTACTTGTGCCATTTTAGAGAATTATATTTTAATCTCTGAGTACTCCTGAAAAGCAATCTATACATGAAATAACTATGTATCCCATGTTTACAAATAACTATGTATCCCAGCGGTGGAAGAAGGTGAGTAACTGAAGGGGGTTTTAACCCCTTCAGCACCACGGGAGGGGTGACACTATAGTGATCCTTTAATATTGATATTGCTATTTATTAATCTATATATCTTTGATTAATAAATGTCACATGAACTTGCTGGAGGCCCAGCTATACCTATTAAATTATAATTTTTTTTACATAGTACCCAGTCTTATTCTATAGTGATTTACAAAGCAAACACATGGATTTAGCCACCCCAGTTTCCACTCTTTACCATCTGTAGACAAAAGGAAATGTAAGCTTCCCGCTAACCTGGTCACCATGCGATGTTCATAAATATACCAATCATTCTGTCAACCATTATTTTTAGCATAACATGTGCATCTAGTAATCAGTCTGCAAATGCTCAGAACTAGTGAACACTGGACAGAGACTATAGAATGTTTTCTGAATTTTAACGTGAGATATTTATTTATTTCCAACATTTAGTAAAGTTGCAGTCATTTTATTCTTTCAATTAATCAATTATTATGAAAATTATAATTTGTAGTCATTTTCAATGTTGAGCATCATGTCGATGATCAATGCAAGGAGGACACTGAGCTCTAAGTCATAATATCATTTGACATCATGATTTCAGGGAATAAACACAGTCCTAATTGATTATTCTTCAATATTTTACTTTACATCAGTCAAAACTGATTGGTTTTTACTTCTTTTAAAGAAGATAGGATACAGCACCACTTTTTTTTTTAATTAGTTTAATTTAATTTTTTTTTAAACCCCACAAGTCATCTAAGTCTATCCAAATGGCAACTATGTCACACAAGAATAGCTCACATTTTACAGAGATATAGAATGTCACATTTTTAGATTGGCTCTCAGTTTTCTGCGTATCATTCTAATAAGTTAGAGAGACTGCATTTGCTTACCTCTGGTGTAGACTAGCCAAAATTAAGTTAGGCAAAACATGTAATTTCCCCAATTCTGTTCACAACTGGAAGGAGTAAATATTTAAGAAATATAACACTAAGTGAATAATACCTTTGTTCCCTTACATGAAACCTCAAGAATTTCAGTAAAGCTAAGTAACAATATTAAATATCTCCATATGGTTTCTGGAATTAGCTGTCACAGTACTGCTTAAACCAGTAAATAGAATATGGAAACTGGAGCCTGACAAATTAGAAGTGTACGGAAGAACTGCTCCCCAGAAAAAAAATTGAGAAAAATGCCATTAACCTTTTTGATGAAATAGGGACAATCAAAGCATTGTTCTATAACATGTTTTTCTCTCTGGATACCCTCGGGCTCTGAAGGTGTCAAAACACTGAGAATCAACTTGTCATTTGGATAGAGGTTTCTAAAATCCATTTCAAAGTCCCATTTCAAACTCCGGTAATAGATTTGCAAAACTTTTGCCCTTCCTCTGTCCACACAATATATATTAATTATTTACTTAAGCAGTAACACTTTTTTTTAAAGCTTAAAATATGCCCCAGTATTGTATCGTGTTAAAGCATCCACTACAAGAGTAATAAAGCTTGTTTCAAAGACAAGTTAATATCCACTATGCAATAATCAATTTATTCTGAAATGGTTTTTCAATAATATTTGAAATTATTTTCATCCATGTTTTATTTTAAAGCATGACCTTCCCAATTTCCTGTTCTTCACAATTCCAAACATCAAGACATATATCCCCCACTAGGGTCCATTTACAGCTTTGTCATACTGACTGGCTATTTATTAGCTGTCAAATGCCCCACTACACAAGGCAACTAATCACACCTATTACATTGTTCCTAACAACAGCCTTTGTTTATATCCACACCGGGGGAGATAACAATCAAAGGTCTGGTGGCACAATGTATAACAACACAACACCATTCATGCCAGAGTCTGCGTAAAATCTAAATTAGATGCATCACACAACTTTGCAGCAACAGTGTGTTCACTGTGCCACATGAAAAGGAGTTTCTGTGCCAGGTTTGTGTTTACATTTAGCACAGTTGTATTAACACAGCCGTAGTATGTAGAAGTCAGAGCAGGGAACACATATGAATCCAAGTAATAAGATTCCTTAGTCAGTGGTCTCTTTAAACAGGAACAGACTGATTTAATAACATAAGAAAAAAAAAACAACAACTTTCTTACGTCCTAAAGGCAAAATGGCTGCCTAGTAGGAGAAAGTGAGGCAATAAGACATACTTCCTCTCTAGCACCTTAGAGACTATAGAGGACTAACAATTAAATCTTACCAGCAACAGTGAGTCCTCCCACACAGTCAGCTCAGGCAATGACTATAATATGGCATGGTTATCCAAAAATACTCAAAATAGAAATATTTGTCCAGAGGGACGGTAATTATATAGCCTGCAGTCTGTTTTTAAGGGAATAGTTTACTGACATTCATAGTATATCAGTGGTACTGATTTAGTTAACACCTTTCCTTTAACTTTTTTTTTACCCTTTGTAGGTTATACTTGTTATATTTAGCTTGACATTCTCGCCAGCTAACTGAAACCATATTAGACTTTTCCTTTTTGTAAAGAAACATAAATAACATATAGACTTCAACCCACTGGCTTACATTTTTATAAATGAATGTAAAACTTCTTTAACAAGATAATACACTCTCGTGAAACTGTCAGCAGAACCTGGTTCCCAGCTGTGAATAATCAGACAGAGTAATAGTGAAATACTACTGAATTGAATGGATCGTGAAACATTAGTTAAGAACATGTAACAAATACAGTATGATTGTCAAAGGACAGTTCATTTAACGTGACACAAGTCATCACATCTGAGTTAACTAAATTGTAACGGATGTTAACTATAAGTTGCGCTATTTTATTTGACTATATTTATTATTTATGTGCAATCATGGAGAAAGATGCTCTTGAGGCAGTAGGTGTGCTCTTACCACTGTGGCAAGTTTCATCACGGTAACAGCTTCAAACTCTTTTGGGAGTGAGTTAAGACAGAATCAAAAGCAACAAAAAAGAGGACAGTTTGGTTTTACAAGATATAATATTTTAAAAAAATTTCATTGATAAAGTATGTGTTTACAGAATATGCCATGATTTTTATTTTTTATTTTTAACTGGTTACTCAACATTTTCCAGCATGCAACCACTTTTTCATGAATAGTATGCTGGGAAACTTACATGCGGCTTTGAAATGCTGTGTGTGTCTGCAATTCAAGTCTCCCTCTCTCTCACAGCTAATCAGTGAGATAGTGTCCCTTTAAGCATCTTTCTCACTCACAAAATGGTTTGGGTGCCATATTCCATTAATTTTAACTATGCAGTATAAAACATTGCCATTCTGCAAGACAGCCACTAGGGGTGCTTCTGCAGAAATAGCTTAGTAAAACTCATAGAGACCATCTGATTGGTGTAGCACAGCATTTTGTTGCGCATGTGCACTGGCCTCCCTTGCCTATTGGAAAGCATTGGATCGGCTGCAATCCTCGATGAGCTCAACCAAGGATTCACGGCAGAGACAGAGTTCCGTCTTGGTTACTGAGTTATACAGTGACCAAGTGTTGTTTTTAAGTGCAGCAGATTTAGTTAATTCTATAGCAGCTATTGATCTTGCAATCCCTGCTTACCAATTTTGAAAACATTCTAGAAATCAAATGGATTTATGGAACATAACATGTGACAACCCAAATTAGATGAAAACCCTTGAAAGATGATACACTCCTAAAACAAGGACTTATAAATTCATTAAATTTGTGGTAATTCTCATTAGGAGCACTAACCTAAAAGCTATATATATATACATATATATATATATATATATATACATATATATATATATATATATATATATATATATATATATATATATATATATATATATATACATCGAAAGAAGAATCTATATATGTGTCCTATAAAAAAAATAATATAGAATATACGTGGATGTGGTAAATCAGAATATACACAGTTAAAACAGCAATGTCATGAAGGGGTTAACACACTTTTATTGTGATTTTTGCAGCTAAGGCATAAATATGTCTGTCTACTGTGCACTAGCAGCAATTACCGTACTGCTCAATACCACATTGCACTATGCAAACTTATTTTCTTGTTAATATATTTTGCTTCCACAAAGAAATGGAAAGTCAATAACAATTTTATAAATGTTGCCAGAAAAGCAGGCATATTTGTTGAGAAGTGCGAATAACTAGGTGAAAGTAATCAAATGGGAAAAACAATAATGCGGTAAATTCAGTTGCTTATGGTTGCTCTTAAGCAGAACTGGCAGGCACGGAATTTCACATTTCTTAGAAGTGTGACTAATATATCGCTAAAATAACAAAGTAATTCCATAGCATTAAGACAACCGCAAATGAAAATTTTCTTTAGTATAAATATCAAAAAGTGTTTAGTTTTTTTTGCTTGTAATGCTACACATAGTTTTTCTAGCTCAAAGTATGCTTCTTGGATAATATTAATTTTCCTTGATATTAAAATCTTAAAGGGACGCTATAGTCACCAGAACAACTACAGCTTATTGAATTTGTTCTGGCGAGTAGAATCATTACCTTCAGGCTTTTTGCTGTAAACACTGTCTTTTCAGAGAAAATGCAATATTTACATTACAGCCTAGTGATAACTTCACTGGCCACTCCTCAGATGGCTGTTAGAGATCCTTCCTGGGTCATGGCTGCCTAAAATGCATCCAAACATTCAGTGTCTCCTCCCTCTGCATGCAGACACTGAACTTTCCTCCTAGAGATTCATTGATTCAATTCATCTCTATGAGGAGATGCTGATTGGCCAGGGCGTGTTTGAATTGTGTTGGCTCTGCCCCTGATCTGCCTCTTTGTCAGTCTCAGCCAATCCTATGGGGAAGCATTGTGATTAGATCAGGCTACCACTTCTGCTGATGTCAGCAGGCAGTGGACAGGTCTAAAGGAAACAGTGACAAAATAAGCAGCTGCAGACTTGAATACAAGTAAGATTTTACTATATTTAGGGAGGCATGAGGGTACCAGGGGGTGCTGGATGGTGGTTTCAACCCTATAGGGTCAGGAATACATGTTTGTGTTCCTGACCCTATAGTGCACTTTTAATGATAATCATTGTTTTAGATCTGCCGTTCATGTATTTGTGCGGTGTCAAATATTATTTCTTTTAAAATTTTGACTTATTATTTACGGCTAATAACACTGATAGTTTGAGCTAATTTAAATTCATTGCTTTATTCTAATTATACATTGTCTGTTACAAGTAAATTGCTTAATACAAAACAGGCTAATTTATTATTATAAATTCATTTCATAACTACCTTAACATCACAACTCTCAGTAGGATCAATTTATTGAGATTCTACTGAACTCAATAAAATGAATACCATTAGGTTGGATATTAACATCTAGTCTCCACAATGTAGCCCATGAACCAGCGTTGCTAAGGGGAGAGGCCCTGGGGAGATAGCACAGCTAAGCGGACAAGGGCACATGTATGAGTGTGGGGATGGATGATTGTAACTGGTCGTATGTGTGTATGGGAGTGGTGTATGGATCATTTTAACTCTGTGCCTCTTGGGAGTCGGGCCAGCAAACAACTTTCCTCCCACCCTCCCTCTTTTCTGTTTGCTATTGTTCATGTCACAGCTAGCGAAGGCGTGTCCTTGCCTATAGGTTTTGGGGGATATTACATTGAGTGTCAGGATATGGACAAGATCGGTTCTCAACCTCCCCTCAACTTTTAAGTTACTGACTTGGATGAGCCCACCTAGCTAAAAGCCGGCTGGTGGTAAGCATTGAGGAAAAGGGAATTTGGTATGGACGAGGGGGGAGGCGAGAACCCAGTGGGCAAGTTGGTGCATAGGCATGTGGTCTCTTTCATTGGCAAGGACGTTTATGTAACCTAAGTCTGTAGGACACTAGGTGTTAATAATTATATGTTAAGTTATGGATTATTTGTGTATTTCTCTCTGGTTATAATTAAATGATAAAGTTAAAAGATGTTGGATGAGTCCTACAGTCTTATGTTTAATAAATACTGTGGCCTGTTTCATCCATATTCGGTGTCTGTCGTTATTGGGGGGTGTAACGGATCGCCTGGCACCCCGACTGGGTACCTCCGTCAGGGGAGGGCTGGCAGCCTTAGGCCTGGGGGGCAAAACCAGTCAAGTGGCCCATTGCGCCACCAAATCAGTTCACCATCCATGCCCACCTTTTCCTGGTTTTATAATGGATATTGATGTTATGCTAATCAGTAGCTCTTTGCCATACCCACTCCTTCACGGCTCTGACTTTCAATGTTGTCAGAGCACAGGCTGAGAATCTCTGAGCCTGTGCTCTGACTCACTAACTGAGCGCTGGAACCACGAGGGAGAGGATATGATCTGACTGCACCTACTGCTGGTGCGCACCAGTGGACCACCAGCGAATCGTTTAAATTAAATATGCTGGTGTACCCAACTTGTGAGCTGTGTTGGCCGCCGGGTGCCTCTGTTGTCATGGCACCCTGCGTGACCGCACAGCTTGCCCACCCCAACGGCTGGCCCTGCTGACACACACTGACGCTACTACTTAGACATCCCTCAATATTAATACAGACATCAGAGTAAACACCAATAAACTGTGGAAACAGAGCTGATCCCCCCAAATTTATAAAGGTTTGCTTAGAGGATTTATTGTAAGATTAAATCATGCCTCCTCCTCTCTCTCCCCCATGCGCTGCTCTGTAGGCTGGGAGGAAGTGAAGAGTAATCACAGTCTCCCAGCACAACGCCACGTGTGGCTGCATGGGGAACAGCTGTTTAACCCCTTAAGGACAGAGCTTCAGAAGCTTGACTTACGCTTAATGACACAAGCAATTTTTGCATTTTCTTGCTGTTTGCGTTCAACTGCAATTTGCATCTCTCTCATTTATTGCACCGACACATATTATATACTGTTTTTTAAAGGACAGAAAGGGCTTTAATTTGATATAACATATAAATATATAAATGCTTACTTATTATAAAAAAAATACAGAAAAATGCAAAAAAAATGAAAAATATTGTTTTTTTTTTACAGTTTTTGCAATCATAATGTGTGCATAATTAGTGTAGGTTAAGGAAAGTAATTAAAAATAAATTCATTTATTTGTTCTGATTTACAGAATATATAATGTGTCTGGGATTTTAAGTTTTTTTTGGTAGTTACAGGTCACAAAGCACAAGGAGTAAAATAAAATTTTAATATGGAGCGATTTTAGAATTTGGTATGTTTGTCTTGTAAGCCTAATAGCCATAAAATAAAACAAAATTGCCACACAAAAGTATATATTTATATAAAGTAGACATCACAGGCTATTTACCTAAGGTTGTTTTGACACTTTCTACGTAGCCATTTTACCGCCAACCTCTGCTAAATATTGGAGTAAAATTGTGTTTTTGGGGGGTTTTCGCACACAAACGTATAACAAAGAACTTCTCATGTGTATTTTGTAAAGTTGTTGTGTGCTATTCCTGTACAAAGTTTTATTATGTGTTCAGTTACTTCTGCTGAGTACAACGGTACCCCCATTGTATGTCTTTGGCACTATTTTGTGAAGCTACAGTGCCATATAGGAGACCTGTCCTTTTCAGTATTCACAGTAGAATTTTGAGAGACGGATATAATGAGCCTATGCTTCCATTTGGGGTATTATAACAGTTTGACTGTTCAAAAACCCCCACAAAGGCCTACCATTTGTAAAAGTAGACACTCCAGGGTATCTCATAAGGTGCATATTGTGCCTTAACATGCCCCCATTTTTTTACCATTACATGCCAAAGTATGTGGTAAAAAATAATTGTGTGCATTTTTTACATACGGATTGCATTTTTGCTGGGCATTTTGTATATTTCATATGTGCCACTAAGTTCAAACCCCCCAAATTATGCTCAGCTAAGTCTTCTGAGTAAAAGGACACCCCCATTGTATATCTATGGCACTATTTCGTGAAGCTACAGTGCCATACAGGAGACCTGTCCTTTTCAGTATTCACAGTAGAATTTTGAGAGACGGATTTAATGAGCCTATGCTTCCATTTGGGGTATTATAACAGTTTGACTGTTCAAAAACCCCCACAAAGGCCTACCATTTGTAAAAGTAGACACTCCAGGGTATCTCATAAGGTGCATATTGTGCCTTAACATGCCCCCATTTTTTTACCATTACATGCCAAAGTATGTGGTAAAAAATAATTGTGTGCATTTTTTACATACGGATTGCATTTTTGCTGGGCATTTTGTATATTTCATATGTGCCACTAAGTTCAAACCCCCCAAATTATGCTCAGCTAAGTCTTCTGAGTAAAAGGACACCCCCATTGTATGTCTATGGCACTATTTCGTGAAGCTACAGTGCCATACAGGAGACCTGTCCTTTTCAGTATTCACAGTAGAATTTTGAGAGACGGATTTAATGAGCCTATGCTTCCATTTGGGGTATTATAACAGTTTGACTGTTCAAAAAAAAAACCACAAAGGCCTACCATTTGTAAAAGTAGACACTCCAGGGTATATCATAAGGTGCATATTGTGCCTTAGCATGCCCCCATTTATTCACCAATATATGCCAAAGTATGTGGTAAAAAATAATTTTGTGCATTTTTTGACATACGGATTGCATTTTTGCTGGGCATTTTGTATATTTCATATGTGCCACTAAGTTCAAAACCTTCAAATTATGCTCAGCTAAGTCTTCTGAGTAAAAAGACATCCCCAATGAATGTCTTTGGCACTATTTTGTGAAGCTACAGTGGCATATTGGAGACCAAGCCATATCAGTTTTTACAGAACTTTGAATTTTGACGCTGGACCTATGTGCAATTTCCAAGCATCTTCGTAAGTTTTAAATTCAAACTACCCCACAAAGGCCTACCATTTCTTAAAGTAGACACCCCAGGGTATTTCAAAAGGCATATTTTGAACCTTAGCGTGGGATAATTTTTCAGCTAGCTTGTACCAGGTGTAGTGGTAATAAGCGTTTTTTCTGCCTTTTTGACACACAAAGTGAGTTTGCACAGTATATTTTGCAAACATTTTGTGTACCACCACTCTATAATACTTTATATGTTGCTCAGCTATGTCGGCTGAGTACAAAAATACCCCCGTATGTACCTTTGCCAGGTATATGTGGACATCGGAGGGGCACATTTGGGACACAGCCATTCCATTTTTTTCAAACTTTAAATTTTTACGCTGTGCCCATGTCCCATTTTAGAGTATTTTACCAGGCTATATAATCCAAATACCCCATAAAGCCATACCATTTCTTAAAGAAGACATCCCAGGGTATTTCAAAAGGCATATTTTGAACCTTAGCGTGGGATCATTTTTCCGCTAGCTTGTACCAGGTGTAGTGGTAATGAGCGTTATTAAATGTATTTTTTTACTTTTTAAAACTTTTTTTACTTTTTAAAACTATTTTTTAAACTTTTGTTTTGCTTATTCATTTTTTTAAAGTTTCCTAAACTTTCGTAAAACTTTTTTTTACAGATTTAACATTTTTCTAAGCTTTTTCTTTTACCGTTAACCCCTAACTAGCAGTAAGCAGCACTAACAGTAAATTCCCCATTTTTCCATAACTCCCACCCACCCCAGCTAGCAAAATATTTAATTATACAATATTTAAATTAGTTAATTAAATTAATTTAACCCCTGAGGGTTAAAAAATAAATAAAAGTTAATCGTCAGGGGTTAAAAAAAAATTAGATCACAGTATAATACTGTGATCTGTATTTTGATCACTGTAGGCAGTGATAGACTGGCAGGCAAGGGGTTAATTTTTATTTGGACTGGGTAAAGGGTTTATTTTTTTTTTATTTTTTACTTAAACGTTATTAAAACTTTTTTTTTACTTAATTTTTTAACTTTTTAAAGCTTATTTTAAAACTTTTTTTAACGTTAACCCCTAGTTAGCCTAACACTAAATCCCCCAATTCCCCACTAACTTCCACACTCCCCAGCTAGCTAAATTTATAATTTTAAAATATTTAAATGAATTAATAAAATAAATTTAACCCCTGAGGGTTAAAAAAAAAAAAAGAATTAACCCTCAGGGGTTAAAAAAAAAATCAGATCATATTAAAATGTAATCCCTGCCAATTGATCACTGTAGTCAGTGATCAATTGGCAGGGAAGGGGTTAATTTTTTATTAATATGGGTAAAGGGGGGGTGGGATTTTAATTTAACTTTTTTTTTTAACACCAGGGGGCAGGATCACTGAAGATCCGTCTCCCTGCACTTCACACTGAACCCGGAAGTGCAGGGAGGCGGAGGTGAGTATAGAGAGCACATGTGCCCGCTCTGGCATGCTGTCAGAGCGGGCACATGTACTCTGACAGCCCGATCCGGTGCTCCCGGTCTGCCTCTAATGCAGAGGCAGACCGGAGCACCATTAACCCCACGATCGCCGCGATTGCGGCGATCTGGGGTTAATTTTACCGCGTGACGGACGAGGTCCGTCACCCGTCGTTAAGGGCATCCCCAGGATGACGGACCTCGTCCGTCACCCGTCGTGAAGGGGTTAATGTAATGCTTGCAGGACGGCCAGCTGCCGCAGAACCTCTTTGTTTCCGTCTCTGCAAAGGGCTCCAGGCACTGCTTGTTGTGAGTGTGAGCCACTGTAAATTAGGGGCAAAGGGCACTTGCACTGCAGTCAAGACGGGTCTGGGCAGGAGGAGAGTGCAGTGCAATCAGTGAACTCCCCTCCTGTGGGTCACCAGTAGACTGGTGCACCTGCCCAGGATCAGAGCCGGTGCAAGGATTTTTGCCGCCCTAGACAAAATATAAATTTGCCGCCCCCCCATGTGACATCACAATGCCCCACCCATATGATCTGCCATATGAACTAACGCCAGTGCTGCACACAGTGTGTGTTTACATTAAAAAGCCTGCAGGGACCAGCTATAGACACCACAACCACTTCATTAAGCTATAGTGTCCCTTTAATGTGAGGTAAATTATAGATTAGTGTCACTAATAATATACTAGATTGCCTACTTACAATTAGATGAGGATGATGATGAGCTGCAGTTTGGCTCCACTGGTCTGGTGTAGAACAGGATCTCTGGAGGCTGTTTGCAACTGTGGTCACAAAATTCAATGTTCTGGGAGAATTAGAAGCAGCTCCATTTTTTGGGGGCCTCTTACACAGCTCAAGGTCTGGGCCCCAGGGCCTGACGGTGAGTATGCCCATAAGGCCCACTCATAAGTCCACTTATATGTTCCACCCACCCATGAGTTCGCTCACAGGGAGTGGAGTGTGTAGGGGATGTGTTATGAGTTATTGTAGAGGATCTAATATGTGTGCTTATGGTATGTAGTTTATAGGGATACCAGTTTGTGCAGGTGATGCAGTGTGTTTGTGTGTAGTGGAAGCAGTGTGTATTTGTGTATAAGGGATGTATTATGTGTTTCTGGTTGTGTGTAAGGGATGCATTGTGTGAATCTGTGTTTGTATGCATAAGGGATGCAAGGTGTGTGTCTGTATGTGTGTGCATTGAGTGTAAGAGATGCATTGTGTTTCTGTGTGTATGTAAGAAAAGCAGTGTGTGTGTGTGTGTTTGCATTGTCTGTTTCTGTGTATGTGTGCAAAGGATGCATTGTCTTTGTGTGGGGGTTGCATTGTGTGTGTGTGTAATGGATGCATTGTGTGTTTCTCTGTGTGTAAGGGAAGCATGTTGTGTTTCTGTGTATGTATAGGGATGCATTGTGTGTTTCTGTGTATGTATAGGGATGCATTGTGTGTGTGTGTGTGTGTGTGCGCATAGTGTGAAAGAGCTCCCTGTCTTGCCCCCTGTCCTATAGAGCTGTCCCTTCTGTCCCTTAGAGCTTCTTAACTCTCCTACTTCTTCTTACTCCCCCTACTTCTTCTTACTCCCCCTTCTTCTTCTTACTCCCCCTTCTTCTTCTTACACCCCCCCTTCTTCTTACACCCCCCTTCTTCTTACCCCCTTCTTCTTCTTAACTCCCCTCCTTCTTATTCCCCCTCTCCCTCTTCTTACTCCCCCTCCCCTTCCCTCCTCTTTTTCTTATCTCCCCTCCTTCTTACTCCCCCCTCTTCTTACTCCCCTTCCCCCTCTTCTTCTTACTCCCCCTCTTCTTCTTACTTCCCCTTCTTCTTCTTATCCCCCTCTTTTTCTTATCTCCCCTCCTTCGTACTCCCCCCTCTTCTTACTCACCCCCTTCTTTTTCTTATCCCCCCTCCCCCTCCTCTTATTCCCCCTCCCCCTCTTCTTCCCCCCTTTTTCTTATCTCCCCTCCTTCTTACTGCCCCCTCTTCTTACTCCCCCCTCCCCCTCTCCCTACTCCCCCTCCCTCTCTTCTTCTTACTCCCCCCTCCCTCTCTTCTTACCCCCCTCCCCTCTTACTCCCCCTCCCTCTCTTCTTACCCCCCTCCCCTCTTACTCCCCCCTCCCCTCTTACTCCCCCCTCCCCTCTAACTCCCCCTTCCCCTCTTACTCTCCCCCTCCCCTCTTCTTACTCCCCCTCCCCTCTTCTTACTCCCCCCTCCCCTCTTCTTACTCCCCCCTCCCCTCTTCTTATCCCCCCTCCCCTCTTCTTATTCCCCCCCTCTCCCCTCTTCTTATTCCCCCCCTCTCCCCTCTTCGTATCCCCACCCCTCTCCCCTCTTCTTATCCCCACCCCTCTCCCCTCTTCTTATCCCCCCTCTCCCCTCTTCTTATCCCCCTCTCCCCTCTTCTTATCCCCCCCTCCCCTCTTCTTATCCCCCTCTCCCCTCTTCTTATCCCCCCTCTCCCCTCTTCTTATTCCCCCCTTCTCCCCTCTTCTTATCCCCCCTCTCCTTATCCCCCCTCTCCCCTCTTCTTATCCCCCCCTCTCCCCTCTTCTTATCCCCCCTTTCCCTCTTCTTATCCCCCCCTTTCCCCTCTTCGTATCCCCCCCTCTCCCCTCTTCTTATCCCCCCCTCTCCCCTCTTCTTATTCCCCCCACCCTCTCCCCTCTTCTTATCCCCCCCCTCCCCTCTTCTTATTCCCCCCACCCTCTCCCCTCTTCTTATTCCCCCCACCCTCTCCCCTCTTCTTATTCCCCCCACCCTCTCCCCTCTTCTTATTCCCCCCCTCCCTTCTTCTTAACCCCTCCCCTGTAGGTGGCCGAGCTGCTTTCCTGTCCGCGGTCCCGACCGGAGTGATGGGAAAGTGCACACTGAGTGTGCACTTCCTGTCAGTCCGGCCGGTTACAGGAAACAGAAACTCCGCGCGGAACAGGAGTTTCTGTTTCCTGTAACCGGCCGGACTGACAGGAAGTGCACACTCAGTGTGCACTTTCCTATCACTCCGGCCGGGACCGCGGACCAGAGACCAGCTCGGCCACCTACAGGGGAGGGGAGGGAGGGAAAAGCTGCTGCAGCCATCTGAGCGCTCTTTACAGAGCGCTCGGCGGCTGCAGCATTTAAAGGGCCGGCCCACCGCCATCCCCGCTGGGGATCTGGGCCGACTGCCCAGCATCCCTGTAGGGCCGGTAGAGAGATCTCGGTCCCATCTCCACCTGCCATCTGTGGGTCTCTCCAGGACCAGTCTATGAGGTCCCCAACTTCTGCAGCTGGTAGTGAAGCAGGGGGTACCTCAGCCACATTTTCCCAGCTGTAGGCTAGCAGGTCTGGGTCTGCCACCCAGTTTTCCCGGTCTGCGTCCCTGCTCTGCGGCTGGCAGGAATTTAATAGTTCTACATAGTCCATCTCCAGCTCTCGTTCCATGGCAGCGAAACGGCGGAGGTCTTGTCCCAGTCCAATAGATCTCGGGCCCTGTATCATCTCACCTCGGTAATGAAAGATAGCCCAGTACCGTGACTCTGCTGGACTGCCGAAGTCGACATCCTCCACTAAGGCTTTCCACAACAGGCCAGGGCTCGTGTAGTTCTCCCCCTCTGGCTGGATGCCCTCTGCCCTCCACGTCTCTGGCTGGACAGTGCACCACCACAGTGCCCGGTATGAGGCGTCCAGGCTCAGTTCCCTTTCCACGAGGTACTCGAGTTGTCTTACCTGCTGCCCTCCAGGTTGGTCTCCCAGAAGCGGCATCCGCCAGGCCATTTGTTCCTCCAACTGGTATGCGACACCAGGAAGGCGCTGCTGCCGTTGATACTGGACTTCCTCCAGGGCATCGTACCATGATTCTTTCCGGGCATTCTCTCCATTCTAATTCACTCTCTTCCTCAGGTGTGTGTGTTGCCCAGGGGTCTACGAACCCATTTTCCCAAATCTTTGTGTAGACAGGGACGCTGTAGGCACACTAGCGTCGCCCTCAATTTGTAAATCCAAACGTACTGTGTCTCCGAGCTGCTTTACCTCGCACTAGGACGCCATCCCACCGCTGCCACCAATGTAACGGATCGCCTGGCACCCCGACTGGGTACCTCCGTTAATGGATGCTCCTAGTGCCTCCTGAGGACTCCAAGCACTCTGGCAGACACCACAATCACCGAATCCGAGAAACCTTTTACATTCTCCCAAGCATATGAATGCTGTAGACCATTGAATAGGAACCATACGAATAGGCTTGTACTCCTAGCAGTCAACTGGAACAGCATGCAATAAATCCTTCCCCCCAATAATGAGACGACACATCACTTTGAGGGTAAAACAGGAACTCTGGACTGTCTCATCCAGCCTGGCTTTTATTACAATAATGCACATACAGGCCACACCCAGGGGGAGGCATAAAATAACCAATCACATACATGGTTCAGCCCACACATCCCCTCCCCTCAGATAACATTAAACCCAATTATCCGGTACACTTTTCCAGACAAGTTCTGGATGTACCCCAAAACCAGGGGGTACACCTTTAAATCCAGCATCGCTGGATAGCCCTTATTCAGGGGGACAACATATTCAAAATTCAAGTCATTCGGATGAACGGTTCGTGAGATATGGGGTTCCAAAGATTTGACCGACCGCATGGGTAAAGTATCCGAAAACAGTTCCATGCATTTTGGCCCTGCGGTCGGTCACAGAAAAGGGAATGAAACAGACGAATTGCCTGGGTTATAGAGACTAAGGGGAATTCGCATGAATCCCCTAGTTCGTGAGTTTCTTTCTACCGAACGGCGGGTCATTCGGTAGTTTCTATACGAATTTCTGGAAGTATGGAGGTCTCAGCAGTGTTTGCCTAGTCAAGTGTCCGATTTTAGTTCCAGACACTCGACGGCAAAACACCGCTGTTCGGTAGTTTAAGATGGCCGCCGCCACGTGTTCGGCTCCCGAATGGCGGCCACCCAGAGGACAAAGACCACACTGCACGGATTGCCAATTACCCATTTGCAACATTGTTGCAAACGGTAATTGGAGGCACACTTAGTCCTGGGTGGTCTGGTTGTTCGGTAGTTTCCCTCAATATAATGAATGGAGGGATTCTACCGAACAATCAGGTGAATGCTGCATACATATCCCAGGTAAAACTGAACACAGTATAACATATATAATATGAAAGGCAATATACTGAAATATGCTCCACAGTCTTAAAGGGACAGTAGTCCCAAAAGTCCCAATCTGTCCATAGATGATTTTAAAGGGCCAGTAGCCGCCATATAAAGTACAATATGCCCCAAATAACCCAGGGGCCATAGTCAGTAGGTAGGAGGCTAGCAAACAGGCTTCGCCAGGGCCCAGTGGTGAGGTTGGTTTCGCCACAGGGGGTATTTGGGGTAGGCTCCGTTATTCTTATTGGCATCACATTCCCCGCAACGTCCATACATGGGCCTTGACATTGCTAGGAAGCAGGCATAGAATGATGCTGGTGTTTAGGATTGGTTGAGAGTTTGGTGTGGGCAGAGCTTACAGGGTTATATATAAAGGGGCCATTTTATGTTAGGAGTCATCTTAATTTAATCCTCACTTACCTGTTGTTGCTCCATCTTCCCTCCCTGATTTAGTATTTTTATTACCGTTTGGTCATGGCGGCGGGGAATGGATAGACATGTTGGAGGGTAGATTGGCTTGATATGTGGGATATTTTTAATTCAGTAAGAATAATTAGGCATTTTAACTGGTATTGGAAGGTTCAAGCTCATTGGTAGATCAGAGCCTGCGGGTGTAGCGATATCTCAGTATACTCCCACAATTGCAAAACTGTGGAAAATGGCTGCCCTTTGCGGCATTGTGGTTATGTGTTCACTGTTACTTATATTGTGTTATACAGGGAGTGCAGAATTATTAGGCAAGTTGTATTTTTGAGGATTAATTTTATTATTGAACAACAACCATGTTCTCAATGAACCCAAAAAACTCATTAATATCAAAGCTGAATATTTTTGGAAGTAGTTTTTAGTTTGTTTTTAGTTATAGCTATTTTAGGGGGATATCTGTGTATGCAAGTGCCTATTACTGTGCATAATTATTAGGCAACTTAACAAAAAACAAATATATACCCATTTCAATTATTTATTTTTACCAGTGAAACCAATATAACATCTCAACATTCACAAATATACATTTCTGACATTCAAAAACATAACAAAAACAAATCAGTGACCAATATAGCCACCTTTCTTTGCAAGGACACTCAAAAGCCTGCCATCCATGGATTCTGTCAGTGTTTTGATCTGTTCACCATCAACATTGCGTGCAGCAGCAGCCACAGCCTCCCAGACACTGTTCAGAGAGGTGTACTGTTTTCCCTCCTTGTAAATCTCACATTTGATGATGGACCACAGGTTCTCAATGGGGTTCAGATCAGGTGAACAAGGAGGCCATGTCATTAGATTTTCTTCTTTTATACCCTTTCTTGCCAGCCACGCTGTGGAGTACTTGGACGCGTGTGATGGAGCATTGTCCTGCATGAAAATCATGTTTTTCTTGAAGGATGCAGACTTCTTCCTGTACCACTGCTTGAAGAAGGTGTCTTCCAGAAACTGGGAGTTGAGCTTGACTCCATCCTCAACCCGAAAAGGCCCCACAAGCTCATCTTTGATGATACCAGCCCAAACCAGTACTCCACCTCCACCTTGCTGGCATCTGAGTTGGACTGGAGCTCTCTGCCCTTTACCAATCCATCCATCTGGCCCATCAAGACTCACTCTCATTTCATCAGTCCATAAAACCTTAGAAAAATCAGTCTTGAGATATTTATTGGCCCAGTCTTGACGTTTCAGCTTGTGTGTCTTGTTCAGTGGTGGTCGTCTTTCAGCCTTTCTTACCTTGGCCATGTCTCTGAGTATTGCACAACTTGTGCTTTTGGGCACTCCAGTGATGTTGCAGCTCTGAAATATGGCCAAACTGGTGGCAAGTGGCATCTTGGCAGCTGCACGCTTGACTTTTCTCAGTTCATGGGCAGTTATTTTGCGCCTTGGTTTCTCCACACGCTTCTTGCGACCCTGTTGACTATTTTGAATGAAACGCTTGATTGTTCGATGATCACGCTTCAGAAGCTTTGCAATTTTAAGAGTGCTGCATCCCTCTGCAAGATATCTCACTATTTTGGACTTTTCTGAGCCTGTCAAGTCCTTCTTTTGACCCATTTTGCCAAAGGAAAGGAAGTTGCCTAATAATTATGCACACCTGATATAGGGTGTTGATGTCATTAGACCACACCCCTTCTCATTACAGAGATGCACATCACCTAATATGCTTAGTTGGTAGTAGGCTTTCGAGCCTATACAGCTTGGAGTAAGACAACATGCATAAAGAGGATGATGTGGTCAAAATACTCATTTGCCTAATAATTCTGCACACAGTGTAATGTTATTTTGCTTTTTTTGTTTATGTAGGGTTGGGTCATTGTCTGGTGTTTTAATTGCATTAAGGCAGTATGGTGGTGTTTATACGTCAATGCTGAATTTATGTTGACAATGACCAACTTTTCCTTATTAACATTTTCCACATCAATTAACACTGTGATAATGTTTTACACAAAGAAATAAAGTGGTGTCAATGTCTTTTGGGGGATTGCTTTGATGAGTTTAAGCATATGCTGAGAGGGCCACTATGCACATGTAATGTACTTGGAAACCAACGACAAGTTAAAAGTATCTCTCTTGATTAAACACTGTAATGACATTATTGTTATTATTATTAATAATATAACACTGACATATTCCACAGCACAAGACACATTAAAGATATGTTAAATGGCCACACAAACATGAAGCTTACTGCAATCAAAGTAAATTGAAAACAATTGAAAATAAAACAATTATTCATATTTGAATTTCCCTTGTCTTTTCCAAATGTGCATTTCTTCAAGAATCATGAAGTGAAGTGCATTTCTTCAAGAATCATGAAGCTAAGATTTATCATCCAAACCTTTGTTTTCTATGGGAGTGCTGTGCACTCCCCATAAAATCCTAGGACCTTACGTTTGAGTAAAATATTTTGTAATTTGATTGGTATTCGAGAATTCTGCACTAGACATTACTTTTCGGGAATTGACTTTAGGAGCAGTTAACATTATCTACGAGCCATTTTGGTTGAAAAGACATTCCAATCAATAAGGAGAGAAATAAAGAGAGACTTGCGAAATACTATTGTTTAAAGTTTAAACCAAAACAGGAATAGCATGAATAAGTTTCCACAGAGAAAAATATCACAGCAATATCCCTGGCAACAAAGTCTGTTGTAACAAATGAAGATGGGAAATACCATACATTTAGTTTTATGATAAGACTGATTTTAAGGCCTCGGCCTAACTTTTCTTCTTAATGAGGAAACAGAAGCTGTAGTAAGGTGGTTTGGCAAGTTTGCGAGAGGGCACCTTGAATGTTTTTGCTACCTTGTATTTGTAGAAGGAATCGTTTATTATTGTTTTTAATCTCATAATAATTAAAGTCGTCTTTATGTTATCTAACTTGCCTCCTGCTTTTTTACTCAAAAAATATGTTCAAGTGGCATGATCAGTGTTGATTTCTAACAGCAATATTGTATTGTTTCTGCACTAAACAATTCACTTTTCCAGTCAACGCTCTCCAAACATATGTACCATAGTACTGAAATAATTAATAATTAGGATTCTATAAAAAAATAATTCTGTCAGTATGTTTTGGAACAATAGAAGCCAGTTTTATTCTTTCACATTGTATTTATCGCACGAATAACCAGTTTAAATGTTTGAGAGTATGATACTGAATAGTATATGACATGGTTCTCAAACATATAAAAATAATTCTACATTTCAGGTGTGTGCAAGGTAGAAGCAAAACAAGAGGGATGTGATCTACTTGGAAGAAAATATGTAGCGGACCCGTTTATAATAGATGGAATGGATTTACTTATACAAAAAGCAGTGAATAAAACAAATATGTTCATGCCTGTTTGTAAAATAAGAATATATTAATTTAGTGGCACAGCAATTTGATAATATGCATCACATTTGCATATAACTTTACTAATCCATCACTCTGATGATGGGGACCCCACTGTTTTGTAGGGCCCCTAAGCAGCAACCCTAGATAAGCTGCATGTATGCTAGCATGTCCTATGATTATTTCGAATAAAACAATAACACTAGCTGGCAATCGACAATAACAGCTTGAGAACTACGACTTGCAAAACCATTAAAAAAAATATTTCCACGTGTAAAATGAAAATAAGAAAAAAAAAAATGACAAAGCTGCTACTTTATTTTATTTCCTGATATATTGGGTTTCTGTGAGTCAGAATAAATCTGCAAGCAGGTTTGTTTAGTAACACGAAAGAGACCTTTGAGCTCAGTGCTTGTTTGGTGCCTTTTGGTCTGCTCTTCCTGTTCAGGAAGCCCTTCACATTAAAGGCTGTATGTTTTGAAGTTCAGCCTATTGCAATCCATTGCCTGAAAAGCTGTGTATCTACAGATGTGTCTCAAGAGAGGACGTGAACAATCATCTGTTTCTGTGTGCATGAACTTAGAAAAAGCAAATCGAATAATAGTGCTTTGGGAAAAGGGAGCAGGAAAGAAACAGTTGTAGTCGTCTATCAGGCGTTGCAAGAATGGGCAGTCGTGGAAGTTTTCCCAAGAGCTTGCTTCGAGGGTAGCATGGTCCAACAGCTAAATTGAGTGCACTTATTTCAGTTGCTTGAAAATTGAATTATTGATTAGAGTTCATATATCTAGAGGCAACCAATTGCGGATATTGCAAGTCTTTAACCGGCAGGTCATTATTATAGGGCATTTACTCTATGTCTCACCTCGCAGTGCATGTAACTTGGAAACGGTTATCATAATTCCATTGCACTTCTCTTCCTTCCTTTTAAAATCTGTATTGATTTGTTTATAAATGATCCCAAATGATTCACTCACTACATCTTTAACTGTGAAAATAAAACAAGCGTTGTGTTTTATGTATGTCAGCATTCTCCAGCATGCATGATGCAGCATTTTGCTCACTGAGGAACTGAGCTGCGAGTACGCCTTTGCATTTAAAATCATATAAAATCATATAATATTTATTTATTATTTATTTATTATTGCCATTTATATAGCGCCAACAGATTCCGTAGCGCTTTACAATATCATGAGAGGGGATTTAACTATAAATAGGACAATTACAAATAAACTTACAGGAACAATAGGTTGAAGAGGACCCTGCTCAATTGAGCTTACATTCTATAGGAGGTGGGGTGTAAAACACATTAGGGCAGGAATTTGCAATCAAATAAGGTGGGCTGCCCTTTAGGAGAGGGCAAGAGACAGGTATGTGAGGTAGGGGTTAGTCTTGGAGGCCATAAGCTTTCCTAAAGAGATGGGTTTTAAGGCACTTCTTAAAAGATGCAAGACTAGGGGAGAGTCTGATGGCGGTAGGCAGGCTATTCCATAGGAAGGGAGCCGCCCGCGAGAAGTCCTGCAAGCGCGAGTTGGCCGTACGAGTGCGGACAATGGACAGGAGGTGGTCACGGGCAGAGCGGAGAGACCGAGAAGGGACATACCTATGGATCTGTGAGGAGATATAAGAGGGGCTAGAGTTGTTCAGTGCTTTATAGGTGTGAGTTAGTACCTTGAATTGACTCCTATAGCATACAGGAAGCCAATGTAAGGACTGGCAGGGGGGTGAGGTGTGAGAGAAACGACTAGAGAGGGAAATCAATCTAGCAGCAGCGCTCTTTACAGACTGTAGGGGTGCAGTACGGCTATTGGGAAGACCAATCAGGAGAGGGTTACAATAATCCATGCGGGAAATTACTAGAGCATGGACAAGCTCCTTGGTAGTATCTGGTGCAAGAAAGGGGCGGATGCGGGCAATGTTTTTAAGATGGAATCTACAGGATTTGGCAACATGCTGGATGTGAGGCTCAAAGGTGAGACCAGAGTCAAGTATGACGCCAAGACAGCGCGCTTGCAAGGATGGACTGATGTTGGTACCACAAACTTGAAGGGAGAGCGAAAGAGGAGGATCAGTATTAGGAGGAGGAAAGACAAGGAGCTCAGTTTTTGAGAGATTGAGTTTCAGAAAGCGGGAGGACATCCAGTCAGAGATGGAAGAAAGGCAAGCAGTGACACGTTGCAGGACGGCAGGGGAGAGGTCCGGGGAGGAGAGATATAGCTGGGTGTCATCAGCGTACAGGCGGTAGTGGAATCCAAAAGAGGTAATACGTTTGCCAAGAGAGGCAGTATAAAGAGAAAATAGAAGGGGACCAAGGACGGAGCCTTGGGGGACTCCAACCGAGACAGGGTGAGGGGAGGAGGTATCATTAGAAAAGGAGACACTGAATGAGCGTTGGGAGAGATACGAGGAAAACCACGAGAGGACAGAGTCACAGAGACCAAGCGATTGAAGAGTTTGAAGAATGAGAGCATGATCAACGGTGTCAAAGGCCGCTGAGAGGTCAAGAAGAATTAGTATGGAGTAGTGGCCTTTGGATTTAGCTGTGATTAGGTCATTAGTAACTTTGATAAGGGCAGTCTCTGTAGAGTGGAGAGGGCGGAAGCCAGATTGAAGGGGGTCAAGGAGAGAGTTGGAATTGAGGAAATGAGACACACGGGTAAAGACAAGTCTTTCCAGAAGCTTTGAGGAAAAAGGGAGCAGGGATATGGGACGGTAGTTAGAGAGGGTGGATGGGTCGAGGGATGTTTTTTTTAGTATAGGTACTACAGTGGCATGTTTAAGGTCAGCAGGGACGATGCCAGAAAAGAGCGAGCAGTTGAAGATGTGTGTTAGAGAAGGCACGAGACAAGTGGAGAGTGATCTGATCAGGTGAGATGGGACAGGATCGAGTGGGCAAGTGGTGGGGCGAGAGGAGCAAAGAAGAGCAGCCACGTCTTGGTCAGTAGCTGGGGAGAATGTCTGAAGGGTAGGAAAGGCATGATCTATGTGTGATTGAGAAACAGAAAGGCAAGGAGGGGAGAATTCTTTCCTTAGCTGTTCAATCTTGTCAGTGAAGTAACATGCAAAGTTATCAGCAGTAAAGTTAGTTTTGGGGGTGGCCACAGCAGGGCGAAGAAGAGAATTAAAGGTGTCAAAGAGACGCCTGGGGTTGCGAGAACATGAACTAATGAGAGAGGAAAAATAGGACTGTTTGGCAAGGGCAAGGGCTGCACTGTATGAACACAATATGAATCTATAATGGAGAAAGTCTGATTGGGTACGAGACTTCCTCCAGGAGCGTTCAGCACAACGGGAGCATCTTTGCAGATAGCGCGTTGATTTAGTATGCCATGGTTGGGGGCGGGTCCTCCTTGAGGTGCTTGTTTGTAGTGGCGCTGCAGTGTTCAAGGCAGATGTAAGAGTAGAGTTCATAGGCGTGCGCACGGGGTGTGCCGGGTGTGCCTGGGCACACCCTAATCCCCGCGGCACGCCTGTGAGTCCTGCAGGAACGCTGTTCCTGCAGGTACTCTGCCGCCCCCAAATGCCCCCCTCCTCCTCCCCCTGTGTTCCCCCTGTCATGGGGGGGGGGCGCAAGAGATGATGGACACACCCCCCCGTCGGGGGGCTCTCTCCATACAACAAGCGGCGAGGGAGCTGTGTGTTATCTGCTCCCTCTCGCCGCGCGCCGTTTGCTGATAACGGGAGCCGGAATATGACGTCATATTCCGGCTCCCAGCTACAGCAGACAGCCCGCGCGGCGAGAGGGAGCAGAGAGCACACAGCTCCCTCGCCGCTTGTTGTATGGAGAGAGCCCCCCGACCCACTGGACCCCAGGGACAAGTCCACGCCAGCTCTCCAGGTAGGGAGGCTGGGTGGACAATTTTTTTTTTGAATTTGACAATTTTTATTCTTTTCATCGTTGAAAGCATAAAACGATATGCATTAGGATTCAGAAGAAAAAATAGGGAAGAGGGGGAATGCGTGTATTGAACATAACATCAGTATAATGCACTCAATATAGGGTACAGAAGGGGGAAAAAAAGGGGGGGGGGAAATATGTTAGTCAAACCTTAATTTTTTAATTAAAAAAAAATAATTTGTCAATGTGTGTGAGTGTCTGTGAATGTATGTATGTGTGAGTGTCTGTAAGAGTGTTTGTGTATGTGTGTCTGTGAGTGTGTGTGTCTGTGTGCCTGTAAGTGTGTGTATGTGTGTCTGTGAATGTGTGTGTGCCTGTAAGTGTGTGTGTATGTGTGTCTGTGAATGTGTATGTGTCTGTAAGTGTGTGTGTCTGTGTGCCTGTAAGTGTGTGTGTCTGTGAATGTGTATGTGTCTGTAAGTGTGTGTGTATGTGTGTCTGTGAGTGTGTGTATGTGTGTCTGTGAATGTGTATGTGTCTGTAAGTGTGTGTGTATGTGTGTCTGTGAATGTGTATGTGTCTGTAAGTGTGTGTGTCTGTGTGCCTGTAAGTGTGTGTATGTGTGTCTGTGAATGTGTATGTGTCTGTAAGTGTGTGTATATGTGTGCATCTGTAAGTGTGTCTGTGTATGTGTGTGTGTGTGTGTGTGTGTGTGTGTGTGTGTGTCTGTGAATGTATGTGTGTGTGTGTGTCTGAGTTTATGTGTCTGTAAGTGTGTGTATGTGTGTGTCTGTGAATGTATGTGTGTGCCTGTGAATGTATGCGTGTGTGTGTCTGAGTATGTGTGTGTGAGTGTATGTGTGTGTACGCGTGTATATATATATATATATATAAATATATATATATATACACACACACAAACACACACAAGTGTATATTTTTTTGGGGGGGGGGGTGGGAATCTTGGGAGAGATCCCACACTTTAGTCCCCAGGACTTGACCCCTGCCGGCAGGGGAGATCTCTGGATCTCCCCTGTCGGCTCATGCAGAGTTGGCGCTATCTGAGTGCCGGCTCTGCTCTTAGCCTCCATGGGCCGGTGGGGAGATCAAAGATCTACCTCACCAGCCCACAGCAGCATGGAGGGAGGCAGGAGAGGACCCGGGGAGCTCTAGACAGAAGCTCCGCCAGGTTCCTCTCGCGAGATCTGAGCGTTGCCACGGCAATGCTCAGATATCGCGAGAGTGAACTCTAGCCCCGCAGGCTAGAGTTCACTCTCCCTTGGACAGCAAGGATCCCCCCTCCCTACATAAGGTAAGAAGGGAGGGGGTTATTTACTAATCTGCCCTTACCTTCACAATCTCTCCAAACATACAGCACACACACACACAGCACCTACACACATACAGCACCCTAACACAAACAGCCCGCACACACGGCACCCTCACATACACAGCACACAAACAGCACCCACACACACAGCACACAAACAGCACCCTCACAAACACACACAGCACCCTCACACAAACAGCACCCTCACACACAGCACAATAACAGCACCCTCACAAACACACGACACAAACTTCACCCTCACACACACATATCACACAAACAGCACCCTCACACACACATATCACACAAACAGCACCCTCACACACACAGCACACTAACAGGACCCTAACACACATACACAAATACCCTCACACACAGCACACTACCAGCACCCTCACACACAAACCGCACCCTCACCCACATAGCACACTACGAACACCCTGACACACACATCACACTAACAGCACCCTCACACACACACACACACAGCGCACCAGCAGCACACACACACAGCAGTATATGTGTGTATATATGTATATATATATATATATATATATAAAATATAAAAAATAAAAATTATACCTTGCACACAAGCTGTCCTTGCTTAATGAGTCCAAACCGGGTGCATTACCAGGGCCAAGTATCCATAAATCCAATAACAGATGGCTGCACTCACGGAATATTCAGTTTAAAATATAGCTTTTATTCCATATCCATAAAATCGACGTTTCAGTCCCTCTTGTGGACTTTCATCAGGATTAATCCTGATGAAAGTCCACAAGAGGGACTGAAACGTCGATTTTATGGATATGGAATAAAAGCTATATTTTAAACTGAATATTCCGTGAGTGCAGCCATCTGTTATTGGATTTATATATATATATATATATATATATATATACATGCGGCGTGTGTTTGTGCTTTAGGGTGCACACCCTAATGCAATAGGCTGCGCACGCCTATGGTAGAGTTATATATGGAGATGGCCAGTGAAGGACAGGAGAGGGAAGGGATGGACAGCAGTTGTGAATCAATGTCAGCTGACAACTGTTGGAGATCAAGAGAATTAAGGTCCCTCCTGAGTTGAGGGGGGTTAGGCTGAGGTTGTTGGGTGAGGGGGTACGCAAGAGCAAATGATAAGAGGTGGTGATCAGAGAGTGGATATGGAGTGTTGTAGATATTAGATACTGTACATGCATAAGTGAAGATTAGGTCAAGGGTATTGCCAGCTACATGGGTGGGAGAATGTGCCCACTGCGATAGCCCGAGGGAGGAAGTAATTGAAAGTAGTTTAGTGGCTGCAGAGGACAAAGGTGGGTTTATAGGAATATTGAAGTCCCCGAGAATTAGAGATGGAATGTTAGAAGAGAGGAAATAGGGTAGCCAGGCAGCAAAGTGGTCAAGGAAGAGAAGAGGGGAACCAGGGGGACGGTAAATAACAGCAATGTTAGCAGAGAAGGGAATATCTAGTTTGTTGAGGGTAAAAATGGATTTGCATATCTGAATTAAAAAGACAGCATATTTTTTCTTATTTATTAAACAAAACTACAAACATGTTTAAATAAAAAATATAAAAGAAACTTTTTTTTGTAAAAATCTATCTGTCCTGTAAAAGCTAATACATCTGTCCAGTGGTGGAACTACACGCTGAGGGGGTTAGACCCACCCAATGGTAATGTGTTTTCAGGGTCCCAGTCATAACTGCAGCCCTTTAACAGCGCAATAGGCTCCCTTAAGGATGTCAGCGTTGGAAGGAAGTGACAGCCTGTCACTTCCTCCCAGCTATAGCAGCAGTGTTAATTTTGTCGACTAACAATTTTAGTCAACTTTTAGTCAACTAAAATGTTTGAGATTTAGTCGACTAAAACTAAAAATTCAGATGACTAACATAGGACATAATGTAAAATGGCATTTTAGTCAAAAGACTATGACTAAAACTAAATTTAAATTTGTCGCCAAAATTAGCACTGCACAGAGGGGCTGTGGAAGGGGTGAAAGAGACAGGCCAGAGTTTGGGAGAGAGACATCTGGAGGGGCTGGGAAGACACAAAGAGACAGAGAGGGTCTGGGGAATGGGGCAAAAGAGTCAAATAGAAGCTTTAACTAAACCCATTGGAATTTCAATCTACTGGACATTTAGTCGACTAAAACTAAAGTAAAACTATAACAATTCAGATGACTAAAATACAGCTAAAACTAAAATGGCTTTTTAGTCTAAAGACTATGACTAAAACTGTATCGCAGAGCCTTGTGGGAGAGGGGAGGAGAGGAAGTGCTCAATTGGGAGAGACTCTAACTCCTAACAGTGTGAGCCAGCGGCTTAGACCTCAGGGAAACCACCCTCCTGCACCCTAATGGTAGGAGGGTGGCTACATTTTTTTAGATTTGCATGTATATATAGTGATGTCGCGAACATAAAATTTTCGGTTCGCGAACCGCGAACGCGAACTTCCGCAAATGTTCGCGAACCGGGCAAACCGCCATAGACTTCAATAGGCAGGCGAATTTTAAAACCCACAGGGACTCTTTCTGGCCACAATAGTAATTGAAGGGGGGGGAGACCTACTCTCCTTCCCCCCCCGGCCCCCACCCCTGGGTGGCGGGTGGGGGCCATAAAGATAATGAGGGGGGGACCTACTGTCCCCCCCGGCCCCCACCCCTGAGCTTTGGGTTGGGGCCCTAAAAATAACAATAAGGAGGGGACCTACTGTCCCCCCCGGCCCCCACCCCTGAGCGGTGGGTGGGGGCCCTAAAAATAACAATAAGGGCGGACCTACCATCCCCCCCCCCCCGGCCCCCACCCCTGAGCGGTGGGTGGGGCCCTAAAAATAACAATAAGGGGGGACCTACTGTACCCCCCAGCCCCCACCCCTGAGCGGTGGGTGGGGTCCCAAAAATAACAATAAGGGGGACCTACTGTCCGCCCCCGGCCCCCACCCCTGAGCGGTGGGTAGGGGCCCTAAAAAAAACAATAAGGGGGGGACCTACTTTCCCCCCTGGCCCCCACCCCTGAGCAGTGGGAGGGGGCCCTAAAAAAAAAATAAGGGGGGTTCCTACTGTCCCCCCCTGGCCCCCACCCCTGAACGCTGTGTAAAATGACACAGAGCACTGTGATTGGATGGCTTGAAATCCATCCAATCACAGTGCTCTATGTCATTTTACACAGCGTGGGAAAGTTCTTTGGAATTTTCCCACGCTGTGTAAAATGACACAGAGCACTGTGATTGGATGGATTTCAAGCCATCCAATCACAGTGCTCTGTGTCATTTTACACAGCGTGGGAAAGTTCTTTGAAATTTTCCCACGCTGTGTAAAATGACAAAGAGCACTCTGATTGGCTTAAACCAGCCAATCAGAGTGTTCTTAGCATAATTGCAGGGCGTGGCAAGGCTTTATAAGCCTTCCCCCGCCCTGCAGAGCTCAGTCTGTGCGGAGCCCTCCATGGGTGAAGATGGATTTTTTTTTTTTTTTGCGTTCGTTTTTTTAATTTTTTTTATTTAATTGCGTCGGTTATTATGTTTTTTTATTTGGCATTTTTTGGGGCTGAAAAAATAAGATTTTAGAAGAAAGAAAACATCGAATGGTAAGTTGTTTATATCTAATTTTTTTTTTTTACAGGTTTTTAGTTAAAGGTCCCCCCCTCGTTATTTTTAGGGCGAGGGGGGTAGGTAGGGGGATAATTTTTTTGGGGGGGAGGGAGTGACTAAGGTCCCCCCATTAGTATTTAGGGCCCCCACCCACCGCTCAGGGGTGGGGGCCGGGGGGGGGGACAGTAGGTCCCCCCCTTATTGTTATTTTTAGGGTCCCCACCCACTGCTCATGGGTGGGGGCCGGGGGGGACAGTAGGTCCCCCCTTATTGTTATTTTTAGGGCCCCCACCCACCGCTCAGGGGTGGGGGCCAGGGGGGGACAGTAGGTCCCCCTTTATTTATTTTTTTAGGGCCCTAACCCACCGCTCAGGGGTGTGGGCCGAGGGGGACAGTAGGTCCCCCCCTTATTGTTTTTTTTAGGGCCCCCTCCCGCCGCTCAGGGGTGCGGGCCGGGGGAGGACAATAGGTCCCCCTATTGGTATTTAGGGCCCCCACCCACCGCTCAGGGGTGGGGGCCGGGGGGGGGACAGTAGGTCCCCCCCCTTTTTTTTTAGGGCCCCCTCCCACCGCTTAGGGGTGGGGGCCGGGGGGGACAGTAGGTCCCCCCCTTATTGTTATTTTTAGGGCCCCCACCCACTGCTCATGGGTGGGGGCTGGGGGGGACAGTAGGTCCCCCCTTATTGTTATTTTTAGGGCCCCCACCCACCGCTCAGGGGTGGGGGCCAGGGGGGGACAGTAGGTCCCTCTTTATTTATTTTTTTAGGGCCCTAACCCACCGCTCAGGGGTGTGGGCCGAGGGGGACAGTAGGTCCCCCCCTTATTGTTTTTTTTAGGGCCCCCACCCGCCGCTCAGGGGTGGGGGCCGGGGGAGGACAATAGGTCCCCCCTATTGGTATTTAGGGCCCCCACCCACCGCTCAGGGGTGGGGGCCAGGGGGGAGGACAATAGGTCCTCCCCCCTTTTTTTACTTTAGGGCCCCCACCCGCTCAGGGAGGAGGGACCCTTTTTTATTTTTTAACAGTGAGCAGTCACAGGCTGCTCACTGTTTAATAGACATGCCCCTACTCGTGGTATTGCGAGTAGGGGCACAATTTACTAATACTAAGTAATTTTTACTTAGTATTAGTAAATTTGGCTGAAAGACCACAAAAAAAAATAGGGGGCGGACTGAACATCGCATATGTTCGCCATCTGCAGCGAACGCGAACACGCTATGTTCGCCGGGGACTATTCGCCAGCGAACCGTTCGTGACATCACTATGTATATATACATGTTTCTCTGTTTGTATGTATGTGTTTGTTTATGTGCATGTGTGTCTGTGTATGTGCATGTGTATCTGTTGGTGTATCTATCTGTTTGCCTTTATGTGTATCTATCTGTATGCCTGTATGTGTGTCTGTATATCTATCTGTTTGTCTGTATGTATGTGTATCTGTATGTATATTTTTGTATCTGTCTGTCTGTATGTGTGTCTGTGTATCTACATACCTATTTGTTTGTATGTATGTGTATCTATCTGTGTGTATGTGTGTCTGTGTATCTATCTGTTTGTGTGTGTATCTGTATCTATCTGTTTGTATGTGTATATCTTTGTGTCTGTGTATCTATCTGTATGTGTGTATGTGTGTGATTATGCATGTATGTGTATCTATCAGTGTTTCTGTGTGTCTGTATGTGTATATGTGAGCCTGTGAGTCTGTATGTGTGTCTGTACGTGTGTCTGTGTATGTACACACACATACACCCCTACATTCAAACACATATACTCTATACAAAAACATGCTTATATTAGAGCACTGCTTAGTGATAACACAACCTTGCAAGGATGGGCAAATGGTAGATCCCTAGCTGGCAAAGCATTGTGGAAGTTGTACGACAGATGGGGATCTACATTTTGGCCATTCTTGCAATGGTACGGGGGAGGCAATACAATTCTTGCATCAGGGCCCTCTATACTTTAGTTCCACCACTGCATCTGTCAGTTTATCTACCTATCTTTCTGTCTGTCATTCATCATTCCTCGTTCTGTCTATCTGTCCATTCATCCACCCATCCACCCATCCATCCATCCTTCCATCCATCTATCTATTGTGCTGATATACCTATTGGTCTGATCAATGTGTCATTCTGTTCTATCTAACTAATTACAGAGAACAGCCTGATTGTTGTAGCACATCCATCCATCTGTCTGTCTGTCTATTTACCATCTCTTTGTTGGTGTGTCTGTTTACAAAGTTTACAAAGATAAATACTTGAAAAAAGTGAAATTAAACTTATAAACATCAGCTAATATATCTTAAATGATAAGCAATAGCTGACAAATGATTTGCTTTTTCATATAATTATGGCCATATACATGATAATATATTTGTCTCTAGTGCAAAGTTCTCTATTGAATTAATATATACAAATTGGATACATATTTTATAGTAGCATTCAACATCATGCTTGGATTCATTATTCAAGTGTTTTCTATGTAATATGTCTGCTGAATGCTATTGATTTGCTTTACTTAGGCTAAAAAAAACGGATTAAAATTAGGGTGATTTTTTTATACTTCTGCCACGTTGTTTGTCTCTTAATACAATGTATTCTTTTCTCAACATCATGCCCCATTTATTGCATACTAGGAGATTTATAATATATAAAGACAGAGCCTATGTGGCCATGTGAGGGTCACAAAGGAAATGTGTTGCTGAAATTATAATACCTATAACATTGCACATTTTAATAAAGAGCATTTGTGTATTGCCACGGAATGGAAAACAAGAAAGGGCCTGTGTGCTTCTAAGCATAACTGAAAAGTTAAAATGTATGCCTTAAACCACTGAATAGTTGAAAATTGACAAGAGGGCTGTAAATTATGTGTCAAAAAAAGCTAAAAAAAATGTAGAATAGTTGGAGAAATATTCAAAATCAGCCATTTCAGCCTTAAATTGCAATTCTCTTATCAATTCACAGTTTAGTGAATAATCCCATTAGTGTTCATATCTGACACATGCGTAGGTTTCTAGACCCTATGTACGCGTAAAATTAATTTGTTTTTTTTCATGATGAACTCTAAAGGACATACTATGCCAGAGTCAGGACCTCTGCAACAGATCATAAATCAGTGTGCTGATAAGCTTCAGTTAACATGGAGTACAAGTTATAAGGGGAAAATCATGCAACTATCCGCTAGTTGATGGTTTATTGTTATTTAGTGTTCACCCACAATTACAGATGTTTTAAGACACTTGTGGGCCAAATCCCACCTGTATATGTCTGTACATTGTGACCAAAAAGTCAAAAGGTGAGGAATATTTGTAAGTCTCCATTATCCCAAAATATATTCACGTACTTACTTGTCTTACTCTTCAGATTCTTGCCTATTTTTGCACCTACTGGTCCTTTCCTCCTTGTAGGAGAATTGGCTGTGAAGTCAAATTTAATTGTAGTCCCAGGGCAAAATTAACACATTGTCCTTTACATTAAATTCTCATGATATGCCTCTCTGTATGGATTGGAAAAAACATGTGCCCCCCTTAGTTTTTCGTGGACTTGCTGGACCCCCTTAGCATTAGTGATTGGTGTCACCATATTTCAGTAATTTCACTATAGGATAGCCAATAAGTATTGAAGACTCTCTCCTTGGCTGCCTATAGGTCAATAAAAGGAAACTGATAAATTCCATATTTGGATCTGCCATAGCAGGAGAAGTCTAGAATACTCTGTGCATAGTCAGAATCAAAAGAAAAGGTCAGCAGTGTATGGTTATACTGTTGGAATTAATGTGTGTGTAGTTTGAGAGCAATAGGATCGTTTGGGGTCCCTGAGTCACAATGAGCTCAAGCTGGTGGCGATTTAAGGTGAACATGTTAAGCACAAATCACATAGAAGGTCAAAATCTTAAATGTTTCTAATAATTTGGCTAGCAATAGAAAGTATGTACTTTTAAAATTACTCCAAGTAAGGTTGATTCTTGACAGGTGCACTCTTTTAGTGCAAATTTTTCTTCAAATATTTTTTATTGAAAATACATTTTACAATAATATACAAAAAGAGCAATACAATAAAATAATATAACAATAATATAAAATTATCCATAAAATGAAACAATAATAAGAAAAACAAACATTAAAAAAATGGAGGAAAAGGGGAAAAATAATAAGAAAAAAAAGGTGGGAAATATTTTACATGACCCAACCAATAATAGTACAAGTCAATAGAAAATAAGAATATGCCATTTCCAATGATTGTATCCTATATACATAATTGTTATGGAGTTAGTCAAATAATGTTTCTCAAGCAAACATATACATATACATATCTACACCAAAGAGATATTGAAGCTAACCCTATCACTTACACAATAATAATTATCGAATACACCTCATTTTAATTGTGTCCTCCCATAAGTTCCAAGTTTGGCCTAGTTGTATTGAAAATGAGATGATTGTCTCATGGCCATTTTTACCCTTTATTTTCACGTATAAGAGCATGGATTTCACTATTTGAGGGAATTTGTACAAGTTTCCAATATCCTGGGATGTCAGATGTTGGTGCTATAAGAATCTGGAGAATAACAATTTTTTTTACTTATAAAACTCGGAATCGATTTGAACAATCCAATTTCAGGAAAATTAGTGGTTACAGTTGGAGTAATAAATTAATTTGACTTTGAATTCCTTTCCAAACTCCTCAAGTACTTACTGGTCTTATAGCCAACATCATAAGGATCAACATCCTTGCAAAATATCCAAGAGGCTGGCAAGTGTTAACAATCATTTTTGGATTGGCTCCACTACTACAAATACTACTAGTAATAAAAAATAAAAAAACTCCACAAGGCACTATTGAGTGAATGTATATTGGACCATGAGGAGAGAATATGACCTTGAACTTTATGTGTTACATTTATTTATTTTAAGTGTTGTAGAGTTGTTGATTGTGCTTCAATTTTTATATTTTGTTCCAAAAGACTCTAGATAAAGTTTTTGCTGACATTTGTATTTTCATTTTATTTCTACAAAATAAATTTCTTGGGGTAAGACGTTTAGGAACAGTGCCTGCTTCAGTGGGATTTTCTGAATAACACAAAGATTCAATATCATCAAAGAATCATAGGTGGAGGAAGTAGTGAGTCACATTAAAATGCGGTTTCCGATTAATAATGTAGTAAATAAAGTGATAGTTTCGATTGCACTAATAGAATTTTGAATGAGGCGTGTGAACTCCAATGCCTCCAGTCATATCAATTCTGTGTGACCTTTACCAGAGAAAAGGTCATGCGTTAAGCAAATCTGAAAAGTTATGGCAAACGACCCTTGCTAAACGTGATCACTTTTCATTTTTTGCCAGAATTGAATCTATAAAAGCCAGCGGACAATCTTTTATAATCTTTGCTCTCTGCTACGAATTCCTCTTAACCTTTCTAGGGAGTTTTTCAAGTTTACTGTAAAAGAGGAAATGGACTCAAGTCTTATTCACGTAACCAATGAAATGTGAAATAGTTTCCATGTTGTGCAAGAAGTTTTCTAATTACTCATTGAAAGGTTTACTCTGCATCCGCCTCAGTGACCTTCAACAGATGTAATAGCTTTCATGAAACATACTTATAAGCTGTCATGTTATCGTTTGTGAGAAAAATGAAAAGGCAATGGGTTGAAAATATAAATCTTATATACTGTGCGTGTTATCTGTATACTGTACTGTGCTATCTATCTATCTATCTATCTATCTATGTATCTATCTATCTATCTATGTATCTATCTATCTATCTCTGTACAGAATTTGGAAAAATAAAAAACATGCCACATAAAAACAGGATTTAAAGTGGCACTTTTAGTTTTTCATGAAGGGGGAGCTATTATGTCCAAGTTAAGCTATTTTTGGGTAAACCTGGTAATGCAGTTACCACCACCATATCCTGCCATTTCTCATCAGCCAGGGATGCAAGTTTTGTACTCTCAGAGATCCGAGTTCTTGGGAGGTAAAATTTCCAGGAGCTGAAGTTAGAGCCAATGGATGCCCGAATGCAAGTTGTATCTTTTAGGTGATTTTATTAGTGACAATTTTGCTTTAACATTAAAGTAAATATATTGGAATTAGAAATATTGCTGTAAATGTGTTAAATACATTGATTGACAGTTTATAGTATATATCCATTACAAGAAAGGTCTGACACTTTCACAAGTGATTTGACAAAGCAACATGGGGCAACTAACAGCTTTAAAGAAGCTACACGATCAGAGGTACATTGGTCACACAAGTGAATTTTAATGCTAATGTGTCAAGGGTAAAATCCCCCAAAATAATGATATGCTTCACTTGCGCAAACTCCTTTAGGAAACAGCCACAGCGCTTGAAGCACATCAATAGAAATATATGGGCACTTCACAGGATAGCTGCTAAATGCTAGAAAAGCACAGTCTTAAATATTGACACATAAGTGAATCAGAACAGCTGTGACCGGCACTCAATATAAACTTCATGAATAAATTATGCTTCCTTCAACCTACAATTCTGTCACCAACTGTTAAACAGTGCAAGCCACCCATAATAACATAAGACACCATCTCACGGGAGACATTAGGTCCAATGACTGTTCTGCATGTTTCTACAGAGAGGGCAAATAAGTGGTTACCGTTACCATATTCTTCTATGTACCTGCACACATACCACAGTCTTTCCATAACAAATATCTTGTTTCTTCGCTGCTAAATGCAGATAGAATGCTTTCTCCTTTGCTGCCAACTCCCTACCATCTATTATTAACCATGCATTAAGACCACTACAATATGTTATTTTTGAAACGAACCATTAATGAATTAAGATAATTTCACATTTTTGTATTCATCGAATCAGAACTGCCCTTAACTGCTACAATGACCTTTCCAAAGTTCTTATTAATGTAGAGGTGGCCAAAACGAGGACCACATTGTACAACTTTAATTTTCACAATGCTTTTCCAGATTTAAGATGAAACATCATGGCTGTTGTAATTCCACATTAGTTGTACTGTCTCATGGCCATTTCTGCCTTAAAGGACCACTAAATGCCCCAAACTGTGATGTTTTCATTGCATAATTAAACACATCTATTGGTTCTATCTTGCACACTGCCATAGATGCATTTCCTCTGGAACAACTGTTTGAAGTCATGTTACCAAATTCAGCTCATAGGAAAGCACTGAATTCTATGAGAAGCATTTGATTGGAAATACGAGCAGTGCTCACCATGCCAGCATATCTCATCCCAAATGATTCTCTATGCGGAACATTTGATTGAAGTAGAAGTAACACCTCCACAATGATGTTGCTGGAGATGAAATGGGCAGCAGCATTGAGGAAGTCTCGTTACTGTAAAAAGTAAGCAAAACGGTCTTTCTTTATTTTTACAGGTGAAAGGGGGGTACTAGATCTAAAGATGCTGTAGGATACAGGTTTGTATTCTTAAAGTTTTAGTGGTCTTTTAGAGAATACCCAGTGTTACATTATACCTCTTTAACAGCTAGTTTAGTCAATCAATATTTTATGAAGATTTATTAAGATTTTATTAATCGCCTATTCTCCCACGCCGTGCCGGTCTAGCTGCAGTTGGCCATGCCTGTCTTTGCCTCCATGACTGAGATCATCAATCTAATCTCCTTGGAGAATGCATTGAGAGGCTATTTGTGCATGTGAGGCAAAACGCAACGCTACCCCAATCAGAATCTCCTCATAGAGTTGCATTCAATCAATGTATCTCTATAGTGAATATTCAGTGTCTTCATGCAGAGCATGGAGATCCTAAACGTAGACTCGAAAGCACCTACAGTGGCCCTGTGAGTGACTGCAATTCGAAGTGTTACTATGCAGCAATGTAAACACTGCTTTTTCTCTGAAAAGGCACTATTTACAGTGCTAAGGCTGCAGGGACATACTATACACACCAGAACCACTACTTTAACCCCTTAAGGACACATGACATGTGTGACATGTCATGATTCCCTTTTATTCCAGAAGTTTGGTCCTTAAGGGGTTAAGCTGTTGTGGTTCTGGTGACTATAGTGTCCCTTTAAGGTCAGGTGGAAGAAGATCAGGACACGGGGGTTTGACAGGGACCACAAGACCATGAATTTGAATTTGCTCTGTTCTATTCGTTATCTCTAAGTGAAGAATGAAGGTCATGCCCCAAACCTTCCTAGGACCCTGTGGAATCTTAAACGTTTTCTGTGTCAGACATAACTCCTTCATTCCCAAACACTTTTTGATTGAAAAAATATCTGCATAACTTTTATTTAAAGCAAAAGATGCATAGCTGGCATATAAGCATATCACAACATAGCAATTTTGTGAACAGAGTGCTTTTCAGAAAAACTTAAAAATGTTAATTATGTACAGCCTTATAAAATATTCTTTGTTCAGCCCTTATAAAAAAAAAAAATGGGAAATGAAAAGCTTTAGACAATATACAATGTCTCTCATCTTATTTCACACAGGATTTAAAATTTTAGTCTAAAAGTACAATACATTTTTTCTGAAACAGTGTAGATAATGTAGGTGTGATAAAATAGGTGAATACAAATGGTCAAATACAGTACTCTGGTATTTGTATACTCCAACAACATTACTAGGAGTACAGCTTACTAAGAGTGGCAACAGAATGTAAACGTAATATCTGCATTTGAGTATTGTGCCCATATACAGTAAATACATGTAAATCATATATTTCTAATAAAATGGATTTAAAACTGATACAGCCATCTTTATCACTCCCCCGATGAAGACCCTGGTACAGTCTCTCCCTGACTGTAAGAATGATAAGGCCAATTAAAACTTCTTTTATTGTTTGGAAGCAGGGGCTGAGGTCACATGTTTTGCCCACTTGCAGCTATTATATTAGGAATCAGTGGCTTCAGGTAGAGAAATGTGTTCCTCTACAGGCTAGTAATAACTAATTTATAGCAAATTGTATAGGTTATAACTAATTATAACTAGAGTATAAATAAAGGTGAGTGAGGCTTTTTGGACTAAATTTAATTCTGCAAAATATATGAATGTACACGCATTTATGCTCAATTGTGGAAGTGAATTGCTTAATGGAACTTAGAGCTATGGGATACGTGCATTCGAGGTGCTACAGACATTAATTCTCATGATTATCATCTGGTTTGTATTACTTTGAAGGCAGGTATTTACTCACCTTAAGTACTCTGTAAACTTAAGCCCATCTAACTCTATCCTACTTTAACCCTAAGCATTCTGTAATACTAAGCCTCCCAGGCATAAGGCCCATAAACCTAGACTGTTGAGCACATTGCTATATTTCACATGTCCTTTTTAATTTTACATATCTTTTGCCGACTGCAGTGCCATTATTATTCTGTCACCCTATTGATGGTCAACTTTTGTAATCACTTTTAAAATCTTGATTTGTTTAAATTGAATCATGAATATAGTATATATAATGAAATGCATGAATGGTTGGTTTGGAAAACAAGCAAACCAACTTATAATATAACGAAAACATTTTGGAAAAGTAGGATTTTTTGTTGTTATTTAATTGTGTTAATACTTATATGTTTTTAATATAAAGTTAGAATTTTTTGACAAATTTAAAGATTTGATACTTTGGAATAATCTATGATAATTATACAGTACTATATATACTAAGGCACACATAGTCATAAATATGCAATAATATATTTATCCATACATGAATAAAACATTCACATACAAACACACACATATACACAAGCAAATAGAATCCTAATCTTTTTGTGTTCTTAATTTTTATATAACAAATATAATATACACACATAACTGTTTACATGCATGTATAGACATTTCACATGCATTTTATATTTGCACACAATATATACATACACACATTAAGACACACGTATAGACACATCCATGTACATATTAACATTTACTCATATTGAGGTATATTCAATTTATTGTGAGTTGAAAACTGATGTGAAAAATTTATGAAAAATAATAGAAACTAAAAAACAAACAAATAACCATTTTTCCTGATATTGTAAGCTTACCGAAAACCACTTTTTAGTAAGCAGAGTCAATGAAGGTACTCTCTCTTTCTTTCATGTGTCTACCTCACTATTAACCACTAGCTAATCCTAAACTGATCAGCAATATGCCTGGGTTTGTTAACTAATGCACCACAGCCCTTATACATGAGTAATGAATACAGGAGGAAGGATTCTCACAGGTATCACTATGTGCATTGCGGTGTCTGCCAGATCCCAGTAAATCTATACCACAGATCTGAGATGGTTGGCAATGCTATGCCCTACCAAGCGAAAAGGAAACTGTGCTAATGCGAATTTCAGAATTTCATTGACCTCGATCACGTAAACTGAACCATCAACCTACAATGATCACAGAGGAAGCCTAATTAATTTTCTTTTCTAATCTTTCCTATTTTGTCTGCAGTCGATGGCCTGATTGACACATTAGTATTGCGACAGAGAATAATTCTTTTTAAAAAAAAAGAATAAAACATAAAAGAAAAAATATACCCTGTGGAGAAGATGTATAAAAAAAACAACCTCCAATAACATGAAATCTAGTAAATAAATAAACACACATTAATAAATAAAAAGGCAAAAAAACATTGAAACAAAACAATCATAGGTGCAGTAGAACACTGGGAAGCTATTGGAAAAGCAGCTGTCTCTGCATCAATGTGTACATTCTCTTGTAGCTGTGTTCCAAGGCTTTTTACTTTCTCTTTGCAGAAAGCTATTCAGTCACATAAAACAGTAGTTGTATTGATTTCCAGCTACTTAAAGAAGCAGATGCTGCAATTACCTTCTAAAGAGGACTGGCTGGATGTAACACCCTAAACGGTGGCCAGGTTTTATCATTGTTGTCTACAGTACCCCCTAAGCACTTTTATGGCGAGCAATCAGTGTTAGATCTTTATTGGCAGTTGATCATTTTTACATCAGGGCCTTCTAGACACATATGGCTTCACCTGTCAGAGGCAGAAAATAACAAGTTGTATCCACAGCCATGCAGTTTTCTGGTAATGTTCAGCATGACATTACAGAGCCTCACAGGAATACTATTAAGCAGGAAATAATTACATCACAAATACTGCCACAGTAAAAAACATGTTCTCTTTACAGAGACAGGGGCAATCAGATGAAAAGGGGCAGGTACTGTTAGAACGCATTCAGGGACAGATTACCTTTTCAATGATTTTATTAGACAAATATAAAATACATTGTTTGCAGGAATTAGTATGTAATAAGGGTCCCACTCACTAAGCATTGAGCTTGAGCATGGAAAGTTATTTAAGAAAATATTTAAAATGATCTCTAATTTAAACCTTTTGGAGATTTTTTTTTTCCACCTTTTTATTTATTTTGTTATATTTTGCAGACTGGCTGACAACAAAAGAAGGACTTACAGGTCGTACATTAGCAATGATTCCAACATCCCTCAGCATTTAATTTGTCCTCCCCCCATTTCTTCTAGGCTGATCTCTAACATAAAAATATGCAAATAATAGACATAAAGGCATCACTTTGCTATGCCAGGTTGAATTAATGAAATTAATTAATTAAAATATGCAATTGATAATGGGAGAAATATATTCACCTTCAAATTCCCTGCATTTGCTGGATTACCAACTGTAGCAATAAGCGTCGTTCCTAGTAGGAAGGGACTCTCCCAATGTGGAGATCCCCATACTATTAAATAGAGTGACTTAATACTATTATTATTTAATTTAATTCATTTAATTTATTAATTAAATTCTTCAACTGTTTTATGCAGGCAATATTTTAGAAGTGTTATTTTTTTGTTGTTAAGGCAACAAAACTATTCATCCGGACAATTATCCTTTATCACATATATAGGCTACAATTAATTAATTACATTATTAAATAATTACTTCTCCTTGGAGTCTGGGTATTAAATAACAGGAATGATGCTCTTTATGGGGGGAAGGGGGAGATCTATTTAGTAAACACCAGCAACTTGTGGTGATTTGATGGCTGGTTTGCAAAATGAAGGCCATAATAGTAAAATAAAAATGTGTCAAGTCAACATACCGTATATACTCGAGTATAAACCGACCCGAATATAAGCCGAGGCCCCTAATTTTACCTCAAAAAAATGGGAAAACTTATTGACTCGAGTATAAGACTGGGGTGGGAAATGCAGCAGCTACTGGTAAATTTCTAAATAAAATTAGTTCCTAAAAATATTATATTAATTGAATATTTATTTACAGTGTGTGTATATAATGAATGCAGTGTGTGTGTGTGTATGAGTGCAGTGTGTGTATGAATGCAGTGTGTGTGTATGAGTGCAGTGTGTGTATATGAGTGCAGTGTGTGTATGAGTGCAGTGTGTGTATATGAGTGCAGTGTGTGTGTATGAGTGCAGTGTGAGTGTGTGTATGTGTTGCAGAGCCTTGGTGGGGGGTGGGCATTTTTATTAATATTTTTGTTTTATTATTATTTTAATAATTTTTTTGTTATATTATTATTTTTTATTTTATTATTATTTTTTAAATATTATTATTTTATTTTATTATTATTTATATTTTTTTTCGTCCCCCCTCCCTGCTTGATAAATGGCAGGGAGAGGGGCTCTCACTCCCTGGTCGTCCAGTGGCATTGGCAGTTCAGTGGAGGGGGCTGGCAGAGAGCTCTTACTTACCTCTCCTGCAACTCCTGTCAGCTCCCTTCTCCTCCGCGCCGGTCCGGTCAGCTCCCTCTGCAAGTCCCAGTGTAAGTCTCGCGGCCGCGCTATGACCCCACGGCTCTCGCAAGACTTACACTGGGAGCTGACAGGGGAGCTGACCAGACCGGCACGGAGGAGAAGGGAGCTGACAGGAGCTGCAGGAGAGTTAAGTAAACTCTTCCTGACAGCCCCCTCCTACACAGCCCCTTGTCTGTATTATGGCAATGTAAATTGCCATAATACAGACATTGACTCGAGTATAAGTCGAGTTGGGGTTTTTCAGCACAAAAAATGTGCGGAAAAACTTGACTTATACTCGAGTATATACGGTAAGTGGATCTCTTTAGATCAAATTTTGCATGTTTACTCTAACTTTTCAATGACTAACTCTTAGTGAATAGACTCCAATGTCATAACATTGCCATATTCAGTACAATAGGTGGAAATAGAATCTTTAGACATTAAAGCAATATGATTCATAGAGAAGGATTATTTTTAAGATTCTGAAATCATAGCTATGAATTAATTCCTAATCAGTCATGCTCTAAAGGTTCCCAGAAATGCGTTGTATTTAATTAGTCAGGGCAGTAGTCCTGGAGCTACATTAAAATAAAAACAAAACAGTTCGTTTAGGATGACAACACACTGTATTTGAGAAACAAAGGTGCTGCTTATAAAAACAGTCAGTTTTATATCTTAATGAAGCGCATAAAAGACCAAGACATATCATACCCTGCATTGCTATGTGCAAGTCATGTCCTTCAGAATAAAAGATGCTTTCAACAAAATCTTTTGCAGACGTCCTGCAGTGCCTTTTTCTATTCACACTCCCTATTATTTCTACTACATTCTTTCCCTTTTCTGTGTAATCAAAGAAAAATAAGCGCCTAATGTGTAAAACAGTGTATCACTTAAAATTCTTCTCTTTTTATGCTTTTTATGATATGCGCCATCTCAGTCGAGATCTTAGTCTAGCATATAACTCTAGGGTGCTTGCTTTGTGCTAAAGAATTCTCCCCTTTCCATTTATCATCTTAAACTCACTTATTACTAAATTAAAGTGATTTGGAATCTCCAGAACAAAATGTGAGTACTTTTTGCTTGTGCAACTTTAAGCAAGCTTTACTTGCTGACATGTGCCAGAATTCACTTCAAATCTACATTGGCAAACACTAGAACTGCATATGTTAATTAATCAATCTTTTTGCTTAATTTTTATATGATCACAGAGAGATCCTGGAAGGATATACACTGTATGGCCAAAAGTAAGTGCAGATCTAACCATCACACCTATATTAGCATGTTGGACATCCATCTCCAAAACCCTCGGCATTAATATAGCGTTGGCCTGCCCTTTGCAGCTACAACAGCCACCACTCTTCAGGGAAGGTTTTCCACAATATTTTGGATTGCATCTGTGGGAACTATTTGTACAAAATAGAATCTGGCACTGATGTTGGATGAGAAAGTTAGGCTTTCAATCAGCATTCCAATTCCTCCAAGAGGTGTTTAGTGAAGTTGCGGTTAGAGATCCATGCAGGCCACTCTAATTCCTCCACGTCAAACTAGCCAAACCATATCTTCATGGACTTTACATTGTGCCCAATGGCACAGTCATGCTAGAACAGGAAAGGAACGTCCCCACACAATTGGCGTAATGTTGGCAGCAGCCAATAGTCTAAAATGTATTTGCATCTTGATGATGATGATGATGAAGATGCTTTAATGCCTCCAATGCTTTCAAATGGGGAAGCATTCAATTGGCTGAGATCATCATAATGATGATCTCAGCCAGGGAAGGGGCAGTGGCCACAGTGAGACCTGTGCTCTGGTATAAGATGAGTAATAATGCTTTTGTTTAATGTTTGTATTACTAACGTTAGAGTGCACCTTTAAAATCGTATCCACAGCACTTGGGTAATGAAAGGGTATGATCATTATTCAGGTCCTTCCTTGGGCATAGATGATTTTCTGGATGCCCAGATTAATATAGGTAATTATAATTCCCACTATCCAAGAGAATAAGGAGCAATGAGCCAGAGCAAGATGAGAGTAAGGGGTGATCCACTGAGAAGATTCTCCCTTCAGGTATGTTATTTGTTTTAAATGCCAATCCCAATGCCCAGGGGCTGGGTAAGGAACTGGTGGGCAGGTGTAGCTGCCCTGCTATACTATAAACCCTCAAACTCTTTGTGAAGGAATAAGACATTTCCAAGTCATTAATCAAAAGAAAACTGGCAATATGGTTCCTGGCTTTGGGGGTCCAATTTTGTTTTAGTCACTTTATTTTGCAGCCAGTGTGCAAAAAAATGCAAATATCTGCAGTTTCACCTACAAAAATTAGGAACAGAAATATCTGAATGTGCATTTAGCTGTTCTAGAGTAGAGGCAATCCAATAAGTAAGGAGTGTGTTTTATAAATATCCAAATACCATACAGTTTTGTATACCTCTGCTATTACTGAGGAAATGTAGCAATTTCAACTGAATTTTAGTGTCTATTCGAAGTTTAGTGCATAACACTCTGTGTATATGACATGCCACTAAACTAGGGTATCATATATGTAATATCCATTCTTTCCTATTTACCCAGGTACCTTGTGTGCTAATATATATATATATATATATATATATATATATATATATATAAAATACAAATAGCTTGGCACTCTCCTTATTGTATAATAGGATACCTGCCTGGGTGCAAACCACAATGCGTTCCAAATATAGACAAAAATAGAGAATGTAGGATGCACACTCAGGTCTTTGTGAAAAAATGTGTAGTTTTATTCAATCCAGGTACAAACCAAACCAACGTTTCGACCTCTGCAGGTCTTTTTCAAGGTTGAAAAAGACCTGCAGAGGTCGAAACGTTGGTTTGGTTTGTACCTGGATTGAATAAAACTACACATTTTTTCACAAAGACCTGAGTGTGCATCCTACATTCTCTCTCTCTCTCTCTCTCTATATATATATATATAACCAAAAGAATAGTAAGTCTGGCACTTAGTCCTAAAGTAATGAACAAAAAAAACTTACACCAAGATGCTGCTCTGCGCTGAGTATATGAAATGTAACAGAGATGAGGGCACTCAGTGGATTTCCAAATCAAAATAGTGAATTTAGAATGTTGCCAATATGGATCCATATTGGCAACATTCTGAATACACTATTTTGATTTGCAAATCCATTGAGTGCCCTCATCTTTGTTACATTATATATATATATATGTATATATATATATATATATATATATATATATGTCCATATCAAATTAGCAGCACAAAAATATTAGTCAAGGGCAATGTTCCTTTCTCAGCAGAGCTACTGTATACATTAGGAGTATGCTGTGTTACTGATATATACTTCACCTCACCCCTCTGTCGATCCTTACACTGGCTTCCTGTCCCCTACAGGTGTCAATTTAAAATACTAACCCTTACCTATAAAGCTCTAACCAACTCTAGCCCCTCTTACATTTCTTATCTGATTTATAGTTATGGCCCTTCTCTGTCTCTCTGCTCTACTGTTGACCTCACTGTTGATTCACGCCTGTAAGACTTCTCACGGGCGGCTCCTTTCCTTTGGAACAGCCTGCCTACCCCTGTCAGACTCTCCCCTAGTCTTCAATCCTTTAAGAAGTCCTTCAATACCCATCTTTTCAGGAATGCTTATGGCCTCCAAGAGTAACTCATATCTCTCAAACCTTCCTCTCACCTCCCATAGGGCCACACTCCATGCTCACCTCCAGTTCTGCTACTTTCCCACCATGTCTATTTTCTGTCTCCCTCACTACTCTTCCTGTTGTGTTTTTATACCCCACCTCCTCTAGATTGTAAGCTCATCTGAGCAGGGTCCTCAACTACCTATTGGTTCTGTTACATTTTGTCATTGTCTCATTTGATAAATTCCCCTTTTACTGTAAAGTGCTGCAGAATAAGCTGACGCTATGTAAATACCAATAATAATAATAATAATAATAAAGATGACATGCCGAAGAGCCCTTTAGCACAAGTATGAGTAGACTGCAAGAAAATTGCTAAACTACAAATAATGAAACACCTGCACTCATCTAAATATGTTACTGCAGCCTATATCACAATCATCATCACTCCTCAGGTGACCAATCCTCTCATTTAATGCAGGAGGCATATTAAAAATGTATACCAAACTTATGAAAAATGTATACTGCTGCAGAATGAATTTTCCATATGTGTCCTCTACTTAATGGGACAATGGTTCAGTTTTACAACCCTTTTAGTCACTTAGTGACATGCCTTGCAGATGTCAGTATTCTCTGTGGACTAAGACTACATGAACACTCACATGAGACAAATGGGAGTCATGTAGAAAGTTCAGGAAGTGGGGCAGTCAGCATAAACGTCCCATTAGTTTCCATGACCATTGGTTCACTTTTTAGAACTTTGCAAGTGTGTTGTTCTATGAAACTAAAGGTTGTCAGCCCCGCCAGCAATTGTTTTGGCCATTTATCAAAACAATCAAGTCATTTTTTTTTTCTCATGACAACATGTCTGTATATTGTGTGATGTTTCTTATTGTAAAGGTTTGCGGAATAAGCTGGTGCTATATAAATACTACTACTAATAATAATAATAATAATGTCAAGGAAATGAGTGTGGAGTATAGAAGAAGTATATGAAATTGACAATGTGGGGTCAGATACCGCACATTTGTAAAACTAACAAAATAAATTCTTTATCTGAGATCTCTAAACACACATGTGACATATATGTGCCAAAACAAAACTGGAAATAATAGCATAATTTCTATAGTCGGTTTATCATATAAATAAATAATCACCATAAAATGTCACTATTTTTACCATAAACATGTATGTCAATGCAACTCAGTTGTACTTTTTTGGCATGGTACAATTCTGTACTTCTCAATTGTTTAGTGTAAAATCTAGCTATTTGCTGAAAGAAATTTGTTTTTGCTGAAAACATTATAAAATGCTTATAATTAAAAAAGCTATGATAATGTAATATTTGCAAATATAAATGTTAAAAGCTTGAAGATAAGGCTTTTTTATTTTTTTAAACTGCATATTAATTATGAATATAGATAGACCTTTTTGTTCATTTAAACATTTCCTTCTTAAGTAATTTCATCAGCATAAACCAAGTGCTGTCACGGTCATTATATTGTTTCCTATTATTTATTTAAGTAATCCAACAAAAGAGGAACATTGAAAGCACTAATACGAATTCAACAGGTGCAAGAAAATACAGTAGGCATTGGATCAGTCCAGTCCTGCCATAATGCCCACCAACATTTCTTTTTTTTTTTTAGTATAAATTATTTTATTCAATTTATTACAAAAATGCATATACCGACAAGAAAACACAAGTCAAATTACACAATTACATAGTCAGAACATTCACATTAGACAGACATATTACACCCTTATCTGCGAGGTCGGGCTGGGAGAGGGATCTGTCTTAGCTCAGGACTCTTACTATTCAGGTAGTTACAGATCTAATGTATACCGATTTAATTTATAAGCTAGTTTCTAGTTTATTAACCCAGCTTTGCCATAGGTCCATTCTTTTTGGGGAGTTCAAATGCGGTATGCTCAGATCTCTTTCCATCCTCGCCTGAAGATTGATTTGATCTTTAATAGTATCCCAAAGTAATACTTGATTAGATTTCCAGTTCCGTGCAAGAACGATTTAAAATGCGATAAAACAATGCCCACCAACATTTCATCCTAAAATCAGGACCTCAGTCTTGCCTGGTTTAATCATCAGCACATTTTTCACCTTATTTTGGATAAAAAGCAATAATACAGATATGGGAAAGGCTCAACTTGATGGACTTGAGTCTTTTTTCATTCTGTATTGCTATTACTTTTTACAAAATGAGCCATCTACTGTGTATCAATCAGCAGGAAGAAGGAGAGTCATGATCAGTGGTGCTAAAGACAGCTGATGAAATTAAAAGATCATCTCTGATGGAGCCCAGAGCAGTTTTTAAGAAAATCTCTAGCAAGAATTATTTGAAAATGAAATATAATTGGAACACATGTCAACGTCAAGCTGTAGCTTCTACAGGATATAAAGCATATGCACCATCCTTAGCATAAGCTAAGATTAAAGCATCACCCAATGTTACATGCATTTCTTATACACATTAAAAAAGGCAGGGAGTGAGTGTATGTTTTAAACATGAAACGCTAATGCATATGTGGCTCTATCATTGCCAAGCAGAGTTGGATGAGATAATGTAGAATTTCACACTAGACTAGCCAAACTGCAGAGGAATGCTTTAGAAAGTGAGAAAGTTTAGTTTGACACATATTGGCACAACTACATCTGAAGATTCTTTGCCGCAAGCTTTATCTAATAAGCTTATCTTTTTCTAAACGTTTCCATCTCAAACATTTTATTGAATAACGTACTGCAAATTTAAGCAGCACAGTGTCAAAGCCCAAGTAATAGGTATGGGTATAGTAGATATTTGGTTTTAATTTATATATATTTATAAATATCTACTAGAAAAAAAAATGAAATCTAAAAATGGAAAAATATTTCATAGTACAGTGAAATTGAGCAGCTTATATTTAGCATTTTCAAATTTTTCCCTTTTACTATATTCTTACATTTATGATTTATAAACTAAACATCTATTCATAACATCCTAATACAATGACTATTTAGACACCTAATGAATGATGGGAGTGTGACAGTTTTGATTGATAAGTACTTTTATCACATATTTTTTGAACATCACCAAAAAGCATGTACAGTGATACCTCGGTTCACGAACTTAATTCGTGAACTGACTCTGGTCGCGAACCGAATTGGTCGTGAACCGAGGCACATTTTCCCATAGGGTTCAATGTAAATCCGGTTAATCCGTGCTGACTTTTTTTGGGGGGTTTTTGAAGCCCAAAAATATGAAACAAATGACAATACACATTAGTAAAGTACAGTATACTGTAGTTATTTATTAAGAGAGGACAGTAAGGTGGGAGGCAGTTATTGTTTGGGGGGAGAGTCCCCCTCCATAAGGACATCAGGGAGATCTTCTTCAGGGGTTTCCTCTCTCCTTTGTCTCCTAGCTGCAGGCTCAGTTTGTCTGAAAAATCTGTCCAATGTCACTTGTCTCTTTCTGCGCTGCATAACCCTCCGGAAATGAGAGACCACATTATCATTCATGAGATTTAACACTCTGTTTGTGACAGTAATGTTGGGGTGGTGCTTTTCAAAGAAATCATGGCACTCATTCCATTTTTGCATAATGGATTTTATGGCATCACTGCTAACCTCCTCCCTTTCTTCTTCCTCCTCATTGGAATGCTCCTCAAGAAGTGCCTTCTGCTGCTCACTGTGGAGTTCATAAAGTTCTTCCGTGGTCAGCTCCTCCCTATGTTCCTCAACAAGCTCTTCCACATCAGCACCATCAACGTCCAGACCCATATTCTTGCCCATGGACACAATTTCCTCCACTACCTCTGCATCAGACCCTTCTAAGTCATGTTCACGTTCAGCGACACATTCTGGCCACAGTTTCCTCCAGGCTGAATTTAGGGTTCGGGAAGTGACCTCTTCCCAGGCTTTGTCAATGAGGTTAATGCAGTGGACAACATTGAAATGTTTCTTCCAGAATTCTTTCAAAGTCAAGGATGTCTCTTTAGTGACATTAAAACACCTAGTGAAGAGCGCCTTTGTGTACAGCTTCTTAAAGTTGCAGATGACTTGCTGGTCCATGGGCTGCAGAAGTGGTGTTGTGTTGGGGGGGAGGAACTTTACCTTGATGAAGTCATACTCAGCATCCATATCATCCACCAAGGCTGGAGGGTGTGCTGGGGCATTGTCCATCAGAAGAAGGCACCTTTCAGGCAGCTGGTTATCAGAAAGATATTTTCTGACGGTGGGTGCAAACACCTCGTGCAGCCATTCCATAAACAATTGCCTTGTGACCCAAGCTTTGGCATTGGCTCTCCACATGACGGGCAGTCTGGCCTTGTTCACATTTTGTTCCCTAAATGCACGAGGGGTCTGAGAATGGTACACCAGTAGTGGTTTAATTTTCAGATCGGCGCTTGCGTTGGCACACAGCAAAAGGGTCAATCTGTCCTTCATGGGCTTGTGCCCTGGTAGGGCCTTTTCCTCCTGTGTGATATAGGTTCTGTTCGGCATTTTTTTCCAGAAGAGCCCTGTTTCATCACAGTTGAACACTTGTTGAGGGACGTATCCTTCTGTCTTCATGAATTCTGCAAATTCTAACTTGTAAGCTTCTGCTGCGGCCTTGTCAGAACTGGAAGCCTCACCATGTCTAATCACACTGTGGATGCCAGTTCTCCTGCGGAATTTTTCAAACCACCCTCTACTGGCTTTAAATTCGTCACTTGCTGCACTTGTAGAGGGGCTTCTTTGCTGTAAATCACTGTGCAATTTCCTGGCTTTCTCACAGATCATAGCTTCACTTACACTATCACCTGCCAGCTGTTTCTCATTCAACCACACCAACAAAAGTTTTTCCACCTCTTCCAGCACTTGTGTCCTCTGCTTGGTTAACATTGTTACTCCTTTTGCAACATCAGCTCCTTTGATGGCGGCTTTGTTTTTCAGAATAGTCGAAATTGTTGACTTTGCCATCTTGTACTCCGAAGCCAGATCAGTCACACGAATACCACGGTCATGCTTTTCTATAATTTCCTTCTTCAGCTCAATGGTTATTTTCTTCACAACCTTGCTGTCACCTTTACTACTGCTGTGCACTTTCTTTTTGCCACCATGCTTGCGCTGCACATTCTTGTCACTTGCATTTCCACTTTGCACATTGTCACCTGCATTTCCACTTCGCACATTGTCACTTGCATTTCCACTTTGCACATTGTCACTTGCATTTCCACTTTGCACATTGTCACTTGCATTTCCACTTTGCACATTGTCAACTGCATTTCCACTTTGCACATTGTCAACTGCATTTCCACTTTGCACATTGTCACTTGCATTTCCACTTTGCACATTGTCACTTGCATTTCCACTTTGCACATTGTCACCTGCATTGCTGTTCTTGTCACCTTTATTGCTGCTCCGCACTTTCTTCTTTCCACTATGCTTCTTGGGAGCCATATTGGGTGTCCAGTGAACTGTACAGTATGTACTGTATGGGATAAAATACAGTATAATCACTTATAATGCTTGCAGAGTACAGTACTTCTTTCTGTGTACTGTATGTACTGTATGTGATAAAATACAGTATAATCACTTACTGTACTGTATAATGCTTGCAGAGTACTTCTTTCTGTGTACAGTATGTACTGTATGTGATAAAATACAGTATAATCACTTATAATGCTTGCAGAGTACTTCTTTCTGTGTCTCTTATTCTTGCTTCTTCTCTCCACGGTCTTCCTACAGGAAGTCCCGACCATGTGACAGCCTGAAATTAGCATTAAAATGGCCGCGGCTTGCGTTCGTGAACCGAGGCGGAGTTCGTGAACCGGAGCATATTTTTACGAACTTTTCTGTTCGTGAACCGAGTTGTTCGTGAACAGAAGCGTTCGTGAACCGAGGTATCACTGTATAAGAGACTACATGGAATTACTGACTTACATAAAGATTTGTAGATTAGCGAACACATTTTTTACATTGAATACATTTTTTAATGTGTAGCAAATCAGAGTATTTTTTTTATTCTTGACAACAATAGTAATTTATTCAATAAACCAAGCATAGACCTAATGATATGCTAAAAAGCTTAAAAGGTCACATGGCATTGCCTTTGAGTTGACACATTCAGGATTTCTGTGGGAAATATTGTTTGCTGTTGCCCTGTGCAAGATGATAGCAGGTGGTCAAGCACTCTAACGTCTGTGGTTGCAACAGCAGGCTACCATAGGACTTAAATGCCACAACTTGATATTAGATTTAGTTGAAAAAAAGAACAGCTGAACAGTCTGACCATAAAACACATGTGGCATCACATGGGGAGTAGATGCAGTTCAGCTGGTTAATGGCAAGTTGAAACAATTATGGACAAAATATTTCAAGATGCTTCTTCTGGAACCACGTCTGCTTTCTTACTTCAGTGTTAATTAGATACTCCAAAAACAAATTCATACTCCTTTTAATTTCCAAGCTGCATGAGAATGCCGTTTATTTTGATTTTGCTCCACTAGATACATATACACAAGGGTTTAGCACTTTTAGACACTGGAATTTCTGTTCAAAATTATAAGACAAATTCCTCATCAGCGGTGGAGCAGCTCGAAAACTGTGTAATGCACATACACAGATGTAATGAAGGGGTTCTGTATATCAATTACTTGTATGGCTCCAATTAGACACTAATTTAGAGAATTGATAAGACATATTGATGTGTTTGTTTCTCTGATATGCGAGTTCATCATTTATTCGGATAGTTCCTAATAAACTTATTTTAAATGTGAATATTATATTAGTGGTATAATAAAATGATAAAATGCTATCTGGGAAAAAATAGTTATATTTTTAATAATGGATTAGTATGTATGTTCACAAGATGTACTATTGCTATTGTATCTCTCGCTTTCTCTGCACTAGGCACACATAACATTATGGTCAGGGACGTTTTAGCCGAGGGGCAAACAAGGCATTTGCCTTGGGCGGCATTTTCCAGGGGGCGGCAAAAAACGCCACCCCCAAATGCCCAAGGCAAATGCCTTGTTAGCCTTGCGGCTAACTGACATGCTGGGTGGGCGGCACTGGCGGGCGGGCGGCTGGCGAGGGAGCACTTCCCCTGAGCTGTATGCTCAGCTCCCTCGCGCGCCGCAGAGTCAGGCTGGGAGCCGGAATATTACGTCATATTCCGGCTCCCAGCCTCACTCTGCGGCGCGCGAGGGAGCTGAGCAGAGTGCTCAGGGGAAGTGCTCCCTCGCCAGCCACCCGTCCGCCAGTGCTGCCCACCCAGCAGCCACTGGACCACCAGGGAGAAAGAGGAACACCCCCCCCCAGCATTCCCAAAGGTAAGGAGGCTGGGGGGAGGTTAAATAAAAATGTGTTAATGTGAGTGTGTGTGTATGTGTGTTAGTGTGTGTCTGTTAATGTGTGTGTGTCTGACTGTGTGTGTGTGTGTCTGACTGTGTGTGTTTATTGCCTGTAAGTGTGTGTGTGTGTGTCTGTAAGTGCGTGTGTGTGTGTCTCTGATTGTGTGTGTGTTTGCCTGTTAGTGTGAGTGTGTGTGTCTGTTAGTGAGTGTGTGTGTCTTCTAGTGAGTGAGTGTGTGTGTCTGTTAGTGTGAGTGTGTGTGTGTCTGTTAGTGAGTGTGTGTTTCTGTTAGCTAGTGTATGTGTATCTGTCAGTGAATGTGTGTGTGTATTTAGAAGGCGGGGCGGGGCGGGGGGAAGGGTTGGGTGGCGCGGGTGGGGGGGGAGGGGGACGCCTGAGTTTTGTCCTGCCTAGGGCAGCAAGTCAAGCCAGGAGAATGGAGAGCGGAAGCTATGGGTAAACAAGCCAAAATTAAAATCTGTCATAATAAAGGACAAACAGAAACCACAAGGAACCTTTCTATTGGGAAGAGTGGTTTAAATAGCAAGAACCCCTTGTGTCATGAATGCATCTCCTAAAGAAGCATCAATGTAAGAATTGCTTTCAGTGGACATTGTTTGGGAGTGGATTATGGTGCAAGAAAGGCATTTAAAAAGTAATCTTCAACTTATGACCATCCTGTGTTGCCCGTCCTCCTCTCAGTATGATTTTAATATAAAACGATATTGGAATCTTATGTTTCGCAATCCATATCCCTCTATACTGCTGAACAAGTAATACTTCAGCCTTGTTTGCTTTCTTGTTTTTTTGCACATATTTACATATTGAGCAGCTCTATTGGAAGCTTGCTCTGTAACTCTTGTTCTTATTTTTTTGTGTAATCATTTTTGTCATTATTAAAAAAGAATAATGATGGTTTTATACATACATTGACAATTACATTGGCTTACCAATATGTTTTCATTAAAAAAAAATGTATTGAACAAAAGGCGAAGCCAAATGCTATGACTGTCAAACATTTATAAATCATTTATTAATTTGAAATATTTAACCTTAAAGAACCATTTTTTTGTTGTGGTAAAAGAGTGAAAGGCGTCCTTGTTATCAATTCTGACACAGAACCATCAAGAATGTTTATTCCATTTGAAATCTATTATTCTCAAATATTGATTGATAGAATGTAAAGTTGACATCACTTAAAGCCCCATATTGCATGATGCACCCATAGTAATCTGGCCAAATATTTCATTACGAGGACTTTATTTCTAGAAAAATGTTTTAGAAGACACATCTACACACCCAGCATGGGGGTAATAAATGATATCCTGTTCAAATTTACTCTTAAAGTGTAAATAAAAGGGTTGTCATAAAACTTTCTGTCAGGGTATCCTGGTTATCATTTAATCTTACCTCTTGATCCACAACCTGTTTCTGCCAATAGGCATCTTTTGCTCTTTCCTTTCATTTTGCCCGCACAAAGGTAGTCAAATCTCTGAACCTGCCCCAAAATGGCCAAAAAGATGCATGATAGGAAAGATCTCTGATTAAGAAATGTCTGTCGTATTATACCTTGCATGGAATTTAGATATTTTGGATTAACAGTTTTGTTTAATTAACAGTCATATGATCACTCAGAATTGAATCTGTATAATCTCCAAACATATCTCCAAATCAGCTTCAGTAAACACCAGCATTTTAATCTTGGGCCAAGTTGATAGATCTTGCAGATTTTTGTAAGCATATTTACACCAAGGTTATTCTCCTTCACATTAAATGCTTTTAATATTATTGCTGCAATAATGTACCAACTAAATATCACACTGCATATTCACTTAGAAAGTATTAATTGTATTAAGTATATTGTCATTAGTGGCATTTATGGTATATCTACTATATCTACCAAGAAACATAAACATAAACAGAAACATAAACATAAACAGACTACCCAATACATCAATTTACCATGCTTAAAGAGAAAATGTCCCTTCTCTAATTTTAGCACAACCTAGTAACTAAGAAAAACTTGGGTGAAACAGTTTTTTAAATGATTTATATTTTTAATGTTAATTTTCATGCTGTGCACGGCAAAGCACATGGGAGTATGTAAAGTAGTTGACTCTTGCAGTGCTGTGCACACTCTGCATGTGCGGCACTGCTAGAGGAAAAACTGAGCGCACATGCATGCATATAGCATTTCTCTGCTAGATCAGAAAGGTGCATATCCATCTACACTGCCCATGTCCACCCCTTTCTTATGCTGCTAAGGAGTTTGCACATGCTTTGGTAATTTCTTGCATTGATTACTGTAATTCTCTCCTAACTGGTCTCCCCAGAAGCAGTACTGCATCGCTATAACTCGTAATGAATGTTGCCGCCAGGTTGATTTTTCTCTCTAGTTGCTCCTCCCATCCTTGCCCCCCTGTCAATCCTTTCATTGGTTTCCTGTATCCTATAGGCGTGAATTCAAAATACTAAGCATTACCTAAAATCTAAACTACTCTAGCTCCTGTTATATTTCTTCACTAGTTATATATATATATATATATATATATATATATATATATATATATATATATCTATATATATATATAGTAGATATGCTCCTTCTTGGTCTCTTTGCTTTGATGGTGCTCGCACCTTTACTGCTAATTTGTGCTTGCAGGATTTTTCACCGGCGTCGTCTTTCCTTTGGAACAGTTTGCCTACCCCCGGTCTCTCCCCTAGTCTTCAATCATTTATGGAATTCCTCAAAAATCATATCTTCAGTAAAGCATATAGCATCCCAGAGTAACTTCTGTTTTATAAACCTGTCACTTGCTTTCTCCTAAGGGGCCACACTCCTCTCTCACCTCCACTTCTGCTACCTTCCCACCTTGTTGTCTGGTTTCTATCTCGCTCAATGCCATTTCTATTGTATTTTGATACCTTACCTCCTCTAGATTGTAACCTTGTTTGAGCAGGGTCCTCAACCCTGTAAAGTTTTGTAATTTTCTCATGTACTGTAAAATTTCCCATTTTTATAATATAAATAACATTGGGTGAAGGAACAAGGAATTGTTACTTTTCTGAAAGGGACAATTCCACTTTAAAAATAATCTATGCCAATGTTAAAAAAAAAAAAACTGTCACTATTTTTTCTTTTTATAAAAGCATTATTCTTTTACATTTATTTTATGCAATTTTTCTTTTATCATCTATTTTGAAGTTATTTATTGCTTTCATCCATTATCTAACTTCCTTTGCTAGCCTGAGCTGCCATTTTGAATGATCTTGGGTGAGTATCGGACAATATATGAAGAGTTCTCTCAGCTGCCCAGCTGTTGTGCATTCAAAGAGCAGTGCAGAGCTGGGCAGCATTCACATGGGGTCTTCACCTCTTCTAAAGTAAAGCTGAGCTGTCCTGAATTTATTATGATGTATCTGAACATACTATTCTCAAGTATATATATACACACACACACACACACACACACACTTTGTTTCTCCCTCTTTCTCTCTCTCTCTATGTCAAGATCATTTTATATTATTTATAGATGTCAAGGTGCCAACTTAAATATGTTATAAAACAAAATTTACAGAGTTCCTAAAGTGAGAACTACCTCAATTAGTTTAAAAAGACATGTGATTGTTCATTGAAATTTGCCAATCAAGCCATCCAATTAATTAAGAGTTTGTCAGCATAAATGTATTAAATGTGATGGATGTACATAAATCATAGGGGACGTCTAATTAACCTACTTAGCCATATTTACTTGTGAGCATAAGAGACCTATAATTATTCATGCATCTTTAATTATTCCTTAAGGAGATTTCTTCTTTTAAAATGATACACCTTTATGATTTTTAATGGGGCAGTACATTTGATGTGAGTTTTGGCAGTGGCATTTTAACTAATGACAATATTTTTTAAATGCATTAACTCATACCTTCACACTATCCCAAATCCCTACGTTCATTTAAATAATAGAATGTTTTAGTGCCACTCCAATGGCCATCAAAGTGTAAGCTCACCTGCCCTATCATGATAAACCTCTTTTTGTGTCATTTTACTCCACTCCCTCTAGCATGTAAGCTCATTGAGCAGGGCCCTCAACCCCTCTGTTCCTGTGTGTCCAACTTGTCTGGTTACAACTACATGTCTGTTCGTCCCCCCACTGTAAAGCGCTGTGGAATTTGAAGGTCGCTATATAAATAACATAATAATAATAGGTGGGTCCTATACTAGCAATTCACCTTGTGGATTTCAGTTAGAAGGAAAAAACAGTAATGAGGCAGAAAGAGTTAGTGTGGAGGTAACTTTTTTGCTTTTGTAAGGCTGATAATTCAAACCATTGCTGCTGCCCAAGAATAGTGGGAGTTCGACAGAAGGGATTCATTTTTTTGTGATAGTGTTCAATAAGAGTTTATTAAGCAGTAAAAGTCCTTTTACAGAAACAAAAGAGATGGTACTTGTGTTCACAACCAATAAGTCTGAAATTGTAAAAGTGCTAATATACCTTAGAATAAAGGCATACATAGATAAATATCTGTGGAGGACTATCTCAGTAGGCCATTTAAGTAACATATCTGATTGTGCACTATAACAAAAGTAATATAAACTGTACGTACATAAACCACAAATAAATTTGTCTTGCAGATAGTCAATAAGGAAGCAAACAAACTCGCTGAATTTTTTGTGTCAGTAACACGTACTTACCTGAACAGCCGGTAACAGTTTTCGTATTTGTTTTTCAGTAAATCTTCAACATTAAATAATAAGAAATACAAAATATCTTTTATTGCCAGTATCGCAATAGTCGATTTTTTTTACACACATTTTTATCCGCGCTATGTATAAAAATCCTGTGGGATTCTCATTTATTTCCTTTAGTGAAACGATTCCCTTTGTGCTTTTTCTTATTTTTATTACCTGCATATTTCCGTTAACGAAAATACATAAAATAAAACTTACATTGTGAGTACAACTTCAGAGACAGGCCTGTGATCACTTCCAGGCACCTAATTACCGAAGAAAGAACAGAATGATTTTCTCATCACTTGGACAGCATATGAAAGAATATTTAAGACAAGCCTTTCCCATATACCAAACAGTTTGATTGACAAAACCTTTCTAAGACGAGAAAGCAAATTTCAAAGTCAAACCGCCAACAAATTTCACTTTTTCTGGCCGGATCTTTGTTTCTTCAGGTGTTGTAGGAAAAACAGATCTTTCATCTGGTCTAGTTCTTAATAGCAACAATATTTGGATCCATGTGCACAGCTGATACTGGCTTAATAAGCACTGAGAAAACCTCCATTCATTTCTTGATGCTCTCCCTGCAAAAAGGATTATGTTTCACTGTGTTTGAAGGACCTGAGAGCCCTTATTATTTTTTGTTTGTAGAAACTCGGTGGTGCAGATGAAAGCAGGCCAAACTCTGGACTGTGGTAGCTAGCCACTGATTGCCTTTTTGTTCACTTGAAAAGCTTCCTGCTTGATTGATTTGCGATGTGAATCACTGTTTTCTCTTTTTTAGTCTGTGTTTACTGAATATCTGTTACCATAACTTACAAGTACCATTCAGGATACAGATAAACTTTGCATAAAGATCAATGCAGGAAATGTATCAAAGTTTTGATAAGTGAAGTGCTCCACCTAAAGAACAGTCTTCTTTTTTGCCAAGTACTTGAAAATTCATAGACATACAGGAATTGGGAGATTCTACGTTTTTTTTTTTTTTTGTGTTAGTCAAATAGATGACGGAATTGACAATGTGTTGGGTGCTTTCTGTTTGTAGAAATAACTTAATACAAATATCTATATATCAATTTGCATTTTAGGAAACATAGATATAACCTTTTCTAATGATTAACTTTTTTCTCATAGAAATCTGGCATAGCAATAGAGCCCAGGAGGAGGCACTGTTGTGACTGTCCCTAATAACCCCAATACTCAAGGAGTTCTGTTCCCCCTTTTACAGCTAATTTCCCTTATGGTCTAGTAAGGGAATGTGGTAATAGTGCATGCTAATAACCCTGCTCTCATCTGGTATATGGTGCATTAAACACAGTGGTATAACGTCATATCCCCAATACCAGTGTAATACTATTGTCCACCAAGATGAACCATGGGCGAGATGATGTGGCCACATGTAACACAGCTCTTATCATCCTCCAATATATGAAAAGATACCTTGAGCCCTCTGCCTCTGGACATTAACATTAAAGGGACACTATAGTCACCCAGACCACTTCAGCTCAATGAAGTGGTCTGGGTGCCAGGTCCCTCAGGTTTTAACCCTTCACATGTAAACATAACAGTTTTAGAGAAACTGCTATGTTTACATTTGGGGTTAATCCAGCCTCTAGTGGCTGTCTTCCAGACAGCCACTAGAGGCGCATCTGCGATGCTGGAGGCATATTTCGCCTCCATCACGCAGAGCGTCCACAGGAAAGCACTAATAAATGCTTTCCTATGCACACTTTGAATGCGTGCGCGGCTCCAGTAACGTTGGACAGGGAGGAGAGGTCACCAGCGCCGAGGGAGCCTGGCGCAGGATTAAGGTAAGCTGCTGAAGGGGTTTTAGCCTTCAGAGCCACAGGAGGGGGACCCTGAGGGTGGGGGCACCCTCAGGGCACTATAGTGTCAGGAAAACCAGTTTTTTTTCCTGACACTATAGTGATTCTTTAAGTATTACGTTTTTCAACATCAGAGATAGTACCAGAAAACTGTATTGTATGCAATCTCCCTTTTTATGTTTCTGCCTTTAGTAAAAATAAGATAATTTTCATCTCCCAGAACTTTATACATCAAAGGTTTAGTGACAATAGTTAAAAATGAGCAGACATTTTACATCTTAAAGCTTTTATATATAATTGTTTTAAAAAAAAATTATATATATATACCGTACATACATATATATATTCTTAATCATAAGTAATTGTCTACACTATCTAACCTACGAAAAAACACACATTAATAGTGTTAATTTTGTGTTCAAAATACTGTTGTGTTTGTGATTTTTTCCCCCCTGCTTTCACAGATACAATTCAATTAATTAACCATCCATCTTAACTTAATAATCTCTTGTCTCGGCCAAAGAGTAGTGTAATTTGTGAAGGTTATCTATGGTTTGCAGGCTGTACTGGAGTGTAGGATATTGATTTTCTTTTTTTCCCCTTATATGTTGGTTATGTTGACGAATACCCTACAAATCATTACTTAACATAAGGTCTAGGTACATGACTATATTGAGATTATTGTTACAATTTCATATGATTAATTAAGCAATTTATTTTACAAAGTTCTGCTGCAGGATTTAACTCCATCAATAGGAGAAAGATACACATAAATATGTTAATATTGATTTGGGTTTTCAGTCATTAACTTGCCCAAACACATGCTAAATCACTCATTGGGCGATATTTTTATTCCAGTAAGAATTTACAGGGGTAGAAAAAAAAAGGCAAAGTTCAACATCCAAAAATAACAACTTGGTGCAGCTAAGGTGCAAATCATGGTGCCTTTAATGTCCTTCAGGGAGAACAAACACTTGTTTCAGAGTTTAGCTAGGTCCTATGCCTACACCAATCAAATACGACTTTCCTACCCTCTTAAAGGAACACGCCAAACACCATTACCACTACAGTATGGTTAGTTCAGGCAGAGGTCTCCTGGCTAAATTAAGGCAAGTAGGGGTAACCTATCAATGTACAGAATGCAAATACAGACTAAATGTAAAGGGTATATTCACCATTCCCTCAGGTGATTTAATAGAAATCATGTGTTAAAGAAATACCCGCACTCCAATAAAGGCCATTTGTGCTGAAATGTTGGGTAATATTTCTGTCCTCTTTTTGATTGATGAGGTACAACAATTTATGAATTGACTTATTTCTAATTTAACCTTTTGTTACAGTGGATGAATTAATTCTTTATTGTTTTGCTGTGTTTTGTTTGGTAAACTACATACATGTGAAATATATAAGAAAATTGATGCAGATAGTACACATTGAATGTATATCAACTATTTGATTATAGAGGCAGATCTTCCCTCATCCTTCATCCTATTAGCAGCATAAGAGTACACAAATGAAGGATCAGTGAAGGATAGCCATTGGCTAATGGCTAACACTAGAGACATCACTGGGTAAGAAGAGCTCTGTGGTGCACTGTAATAAGATGGTCCAAAAGTCAATGAAACACCTAGACCATTAAAATAATATTTTGGTAATTGTCAGAAATATAGTGCTTAAAGTGAAGCTGTGCATTTTATTTAAACCCGTGCAATGTTTTACATTGCATACAGTTTTACAGTTAATTGACAACATTCAGTCAAAAGACATGGCTAGTACGATAGTCTTTCTTCTTGCCACTGAAGTGAAAGCCATTGTTTTGGGGGAAAACAGTCCTCTCTATTGATTCCAGATAAAATTAAATCTCTCATTGTTGAGATATAGTGAATGATTGGTTCATTCTGCATGCTTTGCAACTGAAGAATGGAAGCAGCCTGCAAGGAAAATGATCTATATTATAACTATAGAATGTCGTCTTACCTTTAAACAAAGTTTGTTTGCCATTGGGGGTTTTTAATCAAAAAAACAAAGGTTAATGTAAATAAGTTTCTCCAGCTCTGCAGAACAGAGTGTGTGCTGAGGCCCTCTCTGACAGCGTACTGCAACTGCAAAATCAGCATGGAATAGCAATGTTTAAATCTTTATTCTTTCAGACAATCCATGTAATATTTTCCCAATGGATATTACTTTACAATTGTTTTATGCTTTGTTGAATTAGCTCTACACTCCTTAGGCTAGATTTTTATACTTCGAATCCCAGACAGATACAGATGAAATTGTTAGTCTCTGAAAAGTCTCTGAAAAAGGTCTACGATGTAGTGTGCATCTTCAAATCATTTTGATCCTTATTTTCTGATTTTCTATTGTCATATGAAACCACTTATAGGTTAGAGAACGCATTGCAGATAATTGTAAACAACATTTCCCATTGTGCTCCACAAGTCTAAAGGACGAGTGATTTTTACAATAAACCTTTGAGGGTCAGAATTAATTAAATGGCACTAACAGAGTTAGCTAGGATCATAGGGAAAAGGTATTGCTAATTAATATTTAAAGAGATACTCTATCTGCTATAACCACTATAGCTCATTGCAGTAGCTGTGACACAAAAATCATACATCCCAAGTGTCCCTGTTAAGGAGGTACAGTCCCTATTTTGGGCCTAAATCCCTTTGTCCGCACTGGAGCCGCATGCTAAGGAGGCCCGTCAAGTGGCTCATGCACTTAGAAACACCCGATGGGTATTGGAGAACAGGCACCTGGCCAGGCACTGTGGTCCTTTAGCAGCACAGCCAGGCCGCTTTCACAACAGCAGCCTGGGAGGATGCGAGAGCCGTCACTTCCTCTCAGATATAGAGAGTCACGTGGGAGGAGAGAGGAAGAGGAGGAGAAGACAACGACTATAGGGGTGAGAAAAGCAAGTGAGAATGAGCCTTTTCTAGACCTCAAACTCCCGTCAGTCTCAAACACCAGTAGGACCCTCCTGCAAACAGAATGTATATTAACAGGAGTGTATAAGTATGTGTCAGTGTGTGTGTGTATGTGTCAATATGTGTATCATTGTGTGTATTTGTTACTGTGTAAATGTGTGTATCTGAGTGTGTGTCCCATATTGATACAATGGAGTGGAACTAGGCATGTTTGACTAAATGCTGCACTCCTTGAATCAGATGCTGTCAGCAGCATTTGATTTTAGGACCTAGTTTCACTTGGTTCTGGAGTAGGAAGTGCCTCTTGTGTTTGTCAGGAAAATAGCCTTCGGAGGTGGATTTAACCCTACATTGTAAATATTGCAGTTTCTAATAAAATGCAATGTTTTAGATGGCAGGGTTAAAATGACAGGACCACTGCGCCCAGACTTCTTCATTGAGATGAAGAGGCTTGTGTGATTTTAGTGGTCCTTAGAGCACTTACATATTTGTGGCTTAAATTCCTAATAAACACTATACACTCTAGGGATTTTTACTCGTGCAAAAAAAGATGTATTTAGTATTAATTGTACTGCAAAATGTCAATACCTTTAAGTTATGCAAAAAAAGTGAGATTTCAGTCCTGTAAAACTTGCCTCATTTAACTGCTTTATAAATTATCTCCCAAAAGCCTCATAATGAGATATAGACTTTTCCTAACCTTGTCCTAATGAGGCCTTGCTCACTTCTACTGGCAGCCTTGTATTGTGTTTTAAAATAAGAGATCTTGGTAATAGTAATACAGATAAGAAGGCGGGTGAGTGAAAGGAATTTAAAAGAAGTTTAGACTGCGGGGAGTCTCTTGTAGGCCAACCTCCCCGCAGGAAGCTCCTAACTAAACTTTGCATCAGACCTGTCACTTGTATTACCTTCTAGGCCATTAAAACCCCATCAGACTAGCTTCAAGTAATGAATCAGCATATCACCTCAGCTCGACCTCTTCTGGTATACCTTTTCATCTACAAGCATTGCATAGAAAAGGTCATAGACATAGAGGATTCACAAAGCAATAAATTATCCTTTACTTGCCCATTTTTAAATCCCTATATCAAAACTTTTTTTTAATTAACTACTCATTTATTCAGCAGTAAAGCAGGTAATATGTGTTTTCTAATATTAGTTTTCCAAACTGCAATGCTTTTTAAAATGTAATACCTTGGTGAATATACACATAACAGTAACTTATGGATTGGAAAATATTTAAAGAAACACTCCAAGCACAGTAACCACTAGCAGGCTGCAGTTGTTATAGTTCCAGAAGTGGCTTTACTGTCCCTTTTCTTTGCAGAAGGAAATAGAGTCAAACTCTCCTTCTAGGAGTTTCTATTAACTGTCCTCAGTTCAGGATCAGAAAGGCAGGGAACGATGCCCAGCAGGGGGCCCCAGGCCAATCCAGGCATCATGGCCACAAGAGTGCAATGTAGTGGTTATGGTGCTTAGAGTGTAAATTGTAAGCTCACGAGCAGGGTTCTCTTCTCATTTTGTTTCACTGTATATAAATATTTATCCCCTGTTTGTAAAATTACCAATATTATTTTTGCATGAATTGTAAAGTACGATGGATGTGTCTCTATAGCCCCATAATTAATCACATAAGAGGGGCAGATATGTCACTGTCCCCAAATGTTGGAGCCAATCCTCCTATGCCTAGGGGTCCCATGTACATTTTATGAGAGAGGAGACTTGCCAGTGCTTTCTGATCTCTGACTGAGATGTCAGAGTATGGAAGGCCTTTAACCCTGGACATCTCAGCTGAAATGGAGCTCTCACAGAGCTAGTATTATTTTTATTGTGGCCATTATTTTTTCCTTTTCATTATTTATGTTTAACTAGAAGCATATACATATACATGTTTATTCTCATTATTTGTTCACAGTTTGAGAAATTAAAGTGCTTTCTAGAGTACCAATGTCGCACTGCAGCATGTACAGGTCATGGCTCATGGACCCACATCTCTCAAGAGTGCTGTGCATGGTGGTGGTGCCGGACCATGTACCCCGCATGGGTCTGGTGATTCATAAGACCAGATGTCTTTCAATCATCTCTCGGTATGCGTATTGCATACCTTCTCTCTTTCCTTTCATTCATTTCTCCCTTTCTTTTCTGGGGTCGGTGCTCGTGGGCAGGGTTAGGGGTTGGGAGGAGGGGTAGCTACTAGATCACGGGTAGAGTGGCTGCCAGATGACTCTCCGAGGAGCAAAGATGGGCGTATCCGATAGCATATTGATTTCGTAGGCGTGCGCAGCATATATATATAAATATATACAAATACATTCTTGCATACATACATACATACATACATACACAGACCCGCACTCGTATAAATATCAATATAAACAACCATTTAGCTACACAGGCAAAGTAGCACTCATATAAATATCAATATAAACAAACATTTAGCTACACAGGCAAAGTAGCACTCATATAAATATCAATATAAACAAACATTTAGCTACACAGGCAAAGTAGCATTTTGCTGCCCCCCCCCCCCCCACCTCCCCACCCAAAACATAACACAGGGGTTGAGACCACCTTATTCCTGGTGGAAAGGGGGCACAGGGGCTCTTGAAGGGGATCAGGGGCTGTGGTGGGGGATAGGGTATGTACAAGGGGAGGCAAGATCTGTTGGGGGCAGGGGCTGTAGAGGAGAACACACACAGGAGCTATAGAGGGGGACACACACAGGGTCTATAGAGTGGGGACAGGTTTTGTAGAGGGGGACACAGGGGCTGTAGGGGGGACACAGGGGCTGTAGTGAAGGGGACAAAGGGGGTGAAGAAGGAGGATACAGGGGATGTAAGTGGGGCTGAGAGGGGCACAGGGGCTGGGGCTGTAGAGAGATGAACAGAGGCTATAGAAGGGGGGTGGGCAAGGGCTGTAGAGGGGGGCAGGGGCTGCCAACCCCCCCCCCCCACCCCTGAGTCATGCCTTAGGCCAGGGAGGGGTGGACAGGAGCCTGGAGCAGAAGCCTGCAGCCAGCACAAAGCAGCCAGGAAAGTTGGCTTGCCTCTCCTGATGGTGTCAGGAGGAGGGGGCATGACTTCCATTGCTCTTCTCCCACACTCAATCCGCATCCCAGCGGATTGCAGATTGCGGATTGCTGGGGAGTCTGGGAGAAGAGCAGTGGAAGTCATGCACCCTCCTCTTGACATCATCAGTAGGGGCCGGCTGACTTTCTTGGCTGCTCTGTCCTGGCTGACTGCAGGGAGACAGCAAGTAATGTGAAAAATCCGAGTCCCCAGCCAAAGGCAGGGGATTCGGATTTTTGCGCCGGCATTGCATTGCAGCACGGAGCCTCAATTTTGAGGCTTGATTAGGGTGTGCCCAGGCACACTCGGCACACCCCGTGCGCACGCCTATGATCCTACCTGGTCCATGACTATAAACATTACCTCATTGAATGTAAAGGGTCTAAACGCCCCTAGCAAAAGACGCCTCTATTTCCGTAAATTGAAGAGGATGAAGTCTGACATTGCCCTCATCCAAGAGACCCAGCTGCCTATACATGTTAATTTTAGATTAAGGGATCATACATATGGAGCGACTTATGAAGCTCGAGCACACTGTTAGGACACAAGTACAAATCTCGGGGGGCCCTTTTTGCCCTTTCCAACTTCATAACGGCACTAGACAGGGATGCCCGCTGTCCCCTCTCCTATTCGTAATCTCACTAGAACCCCTCCTACAGGCGCTACAACGACATCCAAATGTACATGGGGTGAAGCTGGGAAGCAGAGAATTTTGATATCGGCGTATGTGGATGATGTGCTCTTGACACTCACGAGCCCTGTGGTCTCTATGGCAGCTTTAAGGGAGGTCCTACAGAATTATGGGTCATTTTTGGGATACAAGGCAAACATGTCTAAATCTAGTGCCCTACCGGTTCGAATGGTGACAGCGGACACGGCACTGATACGTGATACATATAACATACAATATTTAGGGATTCACTTAACAGCGGACCCAAAGAAATTATATAACTACATACCCTTACTGAAAACACTGACAAAGGACATGGAAAAGTGGAATGATAAACCCAGATATTGTATTGGCCTAAAAACATGGGGTGGACTGGACCTCTCTAATTTATATTTCTATAACTTAGCAGCTCAATTAACGCACGGAGCGATTTGCCACTCTCCTCCAGATGACAGGAAATGGGTGGATATAGAATCACTCATGTTGAGGGAAGACTTACCTCAATTCATCATGTGGTTTCCCAAAGAACATAGATCCTTGCTTTGAGGTACTAGTTCGGGAATTCTCGAGTTACTTGTTCGGCAATATGGGATTTGTCAAAGCAAAAGTACAAGTTGGCATCATCACCTTCTCCCCTTATGCCTTACCTCCGCAACAGGGCATTTCTCCCAGGTATGACAGCTTGGGATTTCTGAAATCTGGAATAGGCAGGCCTACAGAGGATATGCCACCTATTCGAGGGTAACAAGGTCATTACTTACATCTTACGCCTTCTGATTTCTTTAGGTATCTCCAGATTCAAGATTTTGTGAAACAATCCCACATCAAAGTAGTGGCTCATACACAGATGACATTCTTCAAATGTATGTGCATGTCTGAAATTGTGCCTAAAGGACTAATAATGCTTCTTTACACCCACCTCTGCTCGGAGCCCGGGGAATGGGATAGACTGGCATACGCTGACCGGTGGGAACAGGATCTGGGTGAGGAACTGGAGGGTATAGAATGGCAGGAGATATGGGATACTAGCATTACCACATCTATGTGCATAGTCCTTCAGGAACAAACCTTTAAAATGTTACATTGGTACACAACTCCGGTAAAACTTTTTAAAATGAACAAATCCTCGACCGATGTCTGTTGGAGGGGATGCGGATTGAAGGGGACATACTTGCATATGTGGTGGGAGTGCCCACTCATGATAAGATTCTGGAACTTGGTTAAGAATTTGTTAAATCATGTGTTCTCTAGGGCCTGGGAACTGGACCCATGGGTGTATCTACTAAATAGATCCATAGACAGTTGGACCAGAAGCGAATAAAAAATTATACATAGAATCACCTTAGCTGCACGAAGGGTTGTAGCATACTCGGCTAAAACAGGATAGCCCGAATATTGCAGGAGTGATAACCAGAATCAAAGAGATACATCTGATGGATGACCTGACAGCTAGAGAGAGGGGAGCATTTCAAAAAAAAGTTTGTGAACCATGGGAGAACAGTCCTTTGGGAACTGTACGAGGGCAGTTTCCATGGGCAACTCAACCATATTTGAGGATCTCATACTTTTCCGAAGCCGAACCCGGTACCTGACACCCCCCACAGATATTGATTCTCTTGCCCCTCCCTATATATCGTACATGCCTGGCAATTCAAGCCCCCTCTCCCTGTGGCAAAACCAGCTTCGCCACTGTGAACTGGAGAGGCCTGGTTGCTAGCCTCCTGCCCAGCGATTATGGCCCTGGGAGATTGGGCCCTTTAAGAACAGTGTTCGCCCATTTAATGACTATGGGAGAAGGATTGGCACTTACTAGAGGGCACTTCGGATGCAGCCGAAGTGCCGAAGTTACCGAAGGTGTCGAAGTCGTCGAAGTGACCGGCATCAGACAAAGGACCACGTGGCGGCGGCCATTTTAACTCGAACACCGCCGACCCGTACCATCGACTGCACTTCGACACTTCGACTAAAGTCGAAGTACTGAACGCACTTCGAACGGGACTTAGTCGTTTTTATACCAGGAAGGGACCGACCGCACAGCCCAAATCCATGGAACTATTTTGGGCAAGAAAAGGTGCTTGCGGTCGGTCATAAAAGGACTTCCGTGTAACTTTTTATTTACTGAAGGGATTGGTATGATTTTTGAGAGTGTTTATGTTTAAAGTATGCTGAGTCTGAATATGTGGTTTTTATGTGGATGCGATGTATGGTTTCAAAGTTATGAAAGTTGTGTAAAAGTATATTTTTAACTGTATGCATAATGGGATTATGTGTCACACTAAGGGGAGGGGATGTGTGGGATGTAACATCTATGTCATTGGTTCTTTTATGCCTCCCCCTGGGTGTGGCCTGTATGTGTGAGTTGGAAATAAAAGCCAGGCTGGATGAGCCAGTCCAGAGTTCCTGCTTAACCCTCAAAGCGATGTGTCGTCTCGTTCTTTGGGGGAATTGTATTGTATGCTGACTGCCAGGAGTGTAAGCTGATGTCTGCTTTTCTTGTTCAGCTGTTCCAGTGTTCGTGTGGTTCCAGTCGGGAGAGTGGTGTTTGCAGTAGCTGTGCCTGTCTCTCAGAAAGGGGCATATCGCCTAAACGGATTTTAACCCCTTGTCTGCTGAAACGGTCCGTTACACTCCCCATTACTACTTCCTCTATACTTTCTCTTTTTCTTTCTCTGCCCCCTATATATTAGGGGTATTTCTACTATAAAAACCATGACTACTAATATGCAAACCTTAAGTGTAATGTAATATATCGATGTTCAATGTACTAGCAATTCGTTGAAAAACTCAGAACACAAGAATATGTGATACACTGTGGAACGTATTATGCTGTACTGTACCATTACTGTTTTGTCGGCTCACATGTCATACAAAAATAAAGAATTAAAAAAAAGCAGTGTGACATAACATGTTTTTTTATTTGGCCTTTTGTGGGACTGAAGAAAAGAAGACTCCTAATGGTAAGTATGATTTTTTTTTCATTACAGATAATAGACTTATTGGGTTTCATCACCACCCTATTATTTTGGTGAGGTGCTTAGGTAGGATTTTTTTTTATTATGGGGAGCAATTGGCCCTAACCTTTTGGAGGAATGGGCAATGCCATATCCACGCCAGTGGAAGTTGGACCCCCCTTTGTTGTATTAAGCCCCCAACCCAAAGCCCATAGGTTGTGGGGTAAGGTTTACAGTTTATTGTCTCCCTGGATAATTTTAGTGTCCCCACCTACAGCTTATGGGTGTGAACTGGGGGAGGCAATGGTATGGGATCTCATGGTTATTATATTAATATCCCCCACTTACCACTAATGTCCCTATGTTTAATGGCCACAGGTGAGGTTAAGTAGACATGCTCCCACCATTGACCTATTGATCCTCCTGATAGGCATTTTATAGTAATTTAAAATGTTGTTCACTTGCATATTAATTTAAGAAAGGGCATCTTGCTGGATGCATTTGGTCCCTCTTTCGTTTAAAATAGACACTCCCAAGTATACTTTGTATAGGATTTGGATGTGAAAAGCTTTGAAACCATATACCAAATGCTTCGGTATGCTGATTGCTGCTATTTCAGTCGTGTTGACTGAATTGACTTTAGTAAATATTAGAATTACTATTCCAGTAAGAATTCATCCATTTGTACTAAACCTGATAAACAGAGATCCGTGAGACCCCAGTATGTAAATATTTGGAGTTTGAAAGCTTTCTGGTACTGAGAGAATCAATTGGCTCTCCCTATAAATAAATAAATAATGTTATGTCCCTCAGGATCCCAATAATACAAGGAGAGGCATGGCAAGCAGCCGCTCCTTTTCCAACACCCCATGGGCTGTATGGCGGAGAATAATGATATGGATTGCCAGTCAATCACTGTGCTATGATAGGCAAGTCTTGTTCCATGAGAGTCTTCACTCTGGAACTTATATAAATAGCATGAGGTTAATGGGCTTATTTCCTTGGGAATGTGTTATGAGCTTAACCCCTTATAGATGAATCCTTTAGGGAAACCAGAGGTTAAGCTAAATTCTGGCTTCATATGCTAATTATTATTCTACACCTCCAGCCTCATAAAGGAAAGACAGGCGAGGTTGCTCACGAGAGTATTATTAAATTACCCCATATTATTGATTTATTTCTTATTTTTGAATAGAGAGAGACATTTGACTCTTTTAATGTAATCGACTACAGTATATAATATTCTATATATTTTTTTACACCCTTTCAGAGCCACAGTGTTCTCATTGAAATGGTTTATTGGTGGTGCTTACTAGTACAGCCATATACCTGTTCTCACTAGGCATGGCATTTAGCAAAAGGACTTTTTCATGTAACCACTATGCCATTTAGTGGATTGAGCTAAAGTTTGTATCGTTTCGTATGAAGCATTTGCACTCTGATTGGAACCATTTTCTAACTGGAGTTGTGGCAAAGTTACGCCAGTTAGTGGATAGCATTTTTGGCAAATTCTTTCTGCAATATCCATTTAAACTGTATCTTTCTCTAGTGCATTGAGGTGATAATATCAGAATAATTGACAATATTCCTTGAACTTGAAAACATAGTTAAAATGATCATCCAGGAATGTTAAAAACATCAGCATCTTTAAATTCAACTAAACTAAGATGACAAGCATCCTGCACTGCATTAAAAAAACGATCTAAACATGTTTTCCATGCTGTGACAAATTATTAAATCATATATTTAATGAGCTGACATTTCTCCCAAGTGCCCGCCCTACTACTTCATTTTATGAAATATATTTCACTAAGTTATTGTGTACTTCAAGCCACAGTTCTCACAATAAATGAATTATTGATTTTATGTTCTGACTCTCCCTTCTGTCTATGAGTTAAAATCACCTTATAAATTAAAATGTGTGCAAGACTCAATAAAGTTCAAATCTAAAGCTTACTCTGCAAAGCGTTTGTGACAGTGGTAGAACTAACGTATAGAGGTTGCTGCTTCACAAAATATTTTGCTCCCCCATCACAATGGTGGCTATAAGGTAGATACCCAGCTGTTGTATAACTCCCACAATGCTTTGCTAGCTGTGGATCTACCATTTGCCCATCCTTGAAGGGTTGTATTTAGCATTGATCAATGTTTGAGTGTTTAAATGTAAGCATGTTTTTGTATGGAGTGTGTGTGAGTATGTAGAGGTGTGTTTGTATGTAGTGTGCAGGGGTGTATTGTGTGCAGTGTTGGCATTTGAATGCTGAGATGTATGCACATATACACATACACTGCCACACACACTGATATTCATTCACACACACGCACAGAGATAAACACACTGAAACACATGCAAATACACAGATACAGAAACTGACATACATGCAGATACACATACATACAGATACACAATGACACACAGATACATAATGTCATACATGCAGATACACAGACACACAGATACACAGACTGATGAGCCAAATTAAATGAATTGCGCCCGTGGTGCCAAAAGAAGAGAAGATTGATGTGAAAAAGAAGATTGAAGTTTAGGGGAAAGCCACTAAATGTTGATTTTATTCACACACAAAAAAGTTATAAGTGAATAATAGAGGGAAAAAAAAGGACAGTAAAAAAAAAAATCTTTATTTGTAAATGTATATATTATATGTTCAAGAAATATATAATACAAAAATATAGATTGTTTACTGATCTCTTTTTCCCTCTATTGGTTACTTTTCCTCACTTGATCTGTAAACCAAATGGACCTTTTTTGCACCCTTTTGGTTTGTCTGATTCTTTTCCATTTTCAGTGCCAAAGTTTTGTTGATCCAAACCAACATATGGCTGAAATTCAGACATCTCAAAATATTTTCTATTTTGGGGAAATATGGTTTGGTGAGGCAGAATTTTGTTTAACATTTTATTGACATTTTTACACTATAGTGATGTTATATATTACTTCACTTTTAAATCAACCCCTCTTCTGGTCTTTTACTCTTGCTTTCTGTTGAACTGGTACTGCTTGCATATAAGATATGGGGAGGACTGAGCCTAAGATTCACTGTTGGACACCTTGCATTGATAAATCTGTGTGAGTAACTACACATGAAACAGGAACACATAGATTGCCAAGTATATGTAGCATGCAGTAAAATCATTCTCGAGGGAACCACATCACACTTTCAGGGAGATGCAGAGTGTTAAATAGCCCTGCTTTGGGGGTGTTTTGGGAAATCATCTTTATACACTTAAATATGTTTAAAGCCTTTGCAGAAGTTGGTACTTATCCAGAAATAGCTCACCTTTCATGTAAAGTCCATGTAAAGTCCATAATGGGTTACTCCAGCCCTTTTAAAAATATAATCTTTCAAATAAAATGCCCTATTGGGTATCACCTTAATTTGCTGCTTAAAAAAGAGTCTATCCATAGTCTCCCAGAAAACATATCTAAGTTTACATTTACTCCTAACAATGGCAGGAAGCATCTTATGAATCTTGCTACTAGGTTAGCTACTATAAGAACATAATATCTTGAATGTTCACATAATATTTCTTATGTGTGCATTCTCTATGGAGACAACAATTATTCTTTATTGACCAGCTGATTGTCAGATAAGAAAAGTCTTTCAATATGTCATAATGTTAGGAAAGGATATAGTCGGAACAGTGCAATGTCTGGATACATTTTGTTTCATAGGGTAACCTTATCAAGGTTGTATCTCTGCAGAACACAAGGCAATGTGAAGTGTACTTTTTCTTAATTTCATGATGGTCACTGTTGATAAATCTAAGCCTAATCCAGCAGTGGAGCAGAGCATTTCATTTTTACCAGCACTGCCTCCTTGGATTTACAATAGGGATAAGACTGAGGGGCCAATATTAGTTAACATTAATTAAAGAAAGCAACCATTATTCCACCCTAATAGGTATTATAATTTTTATTTTAAATCTGATGTTTTAGCAATCATGAACAAGTGGGTGATTTATAATTTATAACCCTTGAAGACTTTCAAGTAAGCCTGCCTCAGTTAATCCATAATTAACAACCCAGCATTTAATTAACCTAGCTCCATTGGATTATCCTTAATGATGCCAATATCTTAACATTTTTAACATTAATGACGGCAAAAATTAGTCTAATATACCATACTAAATTGTTCTTTTATGTTCATGCTTCAAATGGATACTAAGAACATTTTAGTGATTGTGTCCATTCTTAAGGAATAAATAATGTGGAAAACATTTATCTGACCAAAACAAGACCCCAAGAGAGTAAAACAAGAGGTATAACAAGAGATATAACAGGACTCCATCTTCTGCCCCACCGGCTTTCAATTGTAAAATCTTCTTTACAAATACACTTCTTTCATGAAGTGTACTGGATTCTAAGTAACACGTTCTTATGTTCCGCGTAGTTTAAAGCCTCTTCTGGTCAGATTAACTCTGTTGTGTGCAATGTTGAGACTGGATTAACCCCTGAGAATCTACCCATTGTTCCTCTTCATTACAGTTATCCTTCTGTCTCCATTTATCTTTCCCTTTCAGTGAACAAAATGGAACAAAGTTTAATCCTTGATTAGCTTCTGCACTAAGGGAGACCTGTTTGCCCTTCATCTTTTGGGAATTGATTCAAATCGTAAAACAAACAAGCTGTCTGATTAAATAACTTTCTAGACACTGAAGCAAAAGTGCAAATAGTGAATGTTTGTGGTGTTAGCATAGAAATTCAGGTGACATCACTGAAATGAGTGAAAGCTACATTTTCTGATGACTTCACCGTCTTCCTTCCATTACAGTTGCACAGCTTGATGAAGACAGACATAATATGAATAATTACTAGCCCAAAATAAATCTGTTTTCAAATAATTACATAAATACATCGTGTTTCGCCAAAGTCTACATTAGCAGGAAACGTCATAGTTAAGTAAATCAGAAAAGAAGTGAAGTAAACAGTCTGGAGACTTGTATGAGGGAGGTGTGAATAAATCATGTATGAGTATGTTTCTGGTCACAACAGCAAAACAGGTGCTAGTATTAAATATACTTATTGTATATATTTATTATATACTTATTGTACATATAGTTTATTTCACAATTTTTCTCACTGTGCTCCTCTGTGGAGCTTCACAACAACCAACAACAGAAAACTACAGGGCACAAAATGTTAATGAGTTAGTGCTATCCACTTTATTATGAAGAGCATATAAACAGATACACACATTTACAGTTACAGTCCCAAGTGCATACTCAAACTTAAATAGGAGAATGAAGAGCCAAGTGCCACCTCCCTACGCTACTTCAGGTTTTCCCTTGTTCTGGTGCCATTTTCCTCTGGTTCTGTGATTTTCAATGCCACATGATTGGGGGATTATATCACGCCATTACTATAGCAGCTAAATAGAACCAGTGGTGCAAAAAAGTGGGGATGGGAAGGGGATGGGGGGTGGGGGAGCTGGGGAGCAAGTCTCCCTCAGGGCCTAAGTGACTGGCAGAAGGGGCGACATAGTGAAATGACCAATGCAGACTGATGATTCAGTGTGTGCTTTGACATGATCTCTGGTGGTTCAGCACAACACAGAGCAAGGGTGTCTTTTTTTTTTTATATGGAAGGGTACACCTCAGAATGGGTCCGAACACAGAAATAAATAAACGTTACTATACAAAAGTGAATTGCAACTTGTTTTGCAAATAAACAATATTCAGAATGTTCCAAAGGAGACTAATTGAAAAAAATATTGAGTTGCAGAGAATAGCTATACAAAGCAACCTTTTTTACTGCTTGCCACAGTGGCAGGACATCATAACCATGTAACCCAGCACAACAATTATACTTTGTTTAGGCAAAATGGCTTATCTATTGAAGCTTAAGACAAGTCCAAAAATACAACACTACACAACCAAGGGCAAGTAGTTACATTTTTGCAAAGTCTCTTGGAGCATGTCCTGCGATACTAGAAAAAATAAAATTGTATTCTGCACTTGGTCATTGATTTAACTTTGATTGTAGCAGTTTTTAATGTCTTATATTTATACCCGTTATTGCGAAACCTTACCACCACCAAGCCCAGTTGCGGTTTGATAAGTGTATAGTTATTGACATTGCATTGTACATGCAGAATTTCACTGAAGAAGTTCTTGGCAAGTATGATCTTAAGGAGGGTAATAACAAACGTCTATCTCTGTAAGGACAAAATGCATATTCTATTAAGGTATAATGGGTTGACATAAGCTTTCTAGATATAACATTAAGGTGTCTGCATGGAACACTTTGACAGTTATTTACTACTATTTTCCACTCTGTATCAAAGCTAATAGGAGAGCAGGGACATTTTCACAAGAATTCCGTTAAAGGTAAAATTAGAATTGCACCCAGTCCTACTCTTGAAGAATGCCACACAAATACTTCTGGATGTGGACCATGAGGGACCATGACTCTATAATGAATAATGATGTATTTCAACATAAAATGAAAAAAAAAATCAATTAATAAATAAACCTAATACAATACATGTTGTACCAGATACTGCAGCTAAAAACCTTTTTAATGGAAACAGCTGCACCAATCAGCATCTCCTTATAGAGATGCATTGAATTAATGCATCTTTTTGGGGAATGTTCACTGTCTCCATGCAGAGTGTGGAGACACTTAACGCCAGTGCTGCACACTGTGCATAACTGGACTAGAAAGCGCCTCTAATGGCCATCTGAGTGACTGCCATTAGAGGTGTTACTAGGTTTCAATATAAACATTGCCTTTTGGAAAGGCACCATTCACAGTGCTTAGCCTTTGGGGCATACATACATTAAGCTGTAGTGGTTCTGGTGACTAGAGTGTCCCTTTAATTCAGAAAGTTAAAATGTGGTATTTGTTTTTGTTACAGAAGAACCGTAAAGCTGGCTAAAAGAAAAGCGATGCCTTTCTTTTAATATGCTCTCACATCAATAATATGATATGAAAAAGATTAGTGCCGGAGCATTCACAAACCTCTCCTCACAGCATTCCTCACTCTGCTGGGTTCCTCTATACTGCTGGGGCCTGGTTACTGTGCTCACTGTATCAGAGGTAGGTTCTGCTGTTCTCCTGCATAGCATGGATATATAATCTTAATACATAATGATGGGGAAATAGTATAACATTTCTGCATTTAATAATTAAAGCAAAATAATCTACCAAGTTAGGAAGATGAATAAATCCTAGAGGAAACGGAGAGTTTTTTTTCTATATTGTATGTATAATACAATTTGAAGCAAACCCATTGTTAAACTGTGGTTTCGTCTGTTACCAAAATAAAAATCCACCCAGAAGATGAATTGCCAATTGCCAAATATGGAATATTTGCTTATCTAAAAGGAAGTTCTCTTAAATTTAGACCTATAATTCAATTCAAAACACAATTGTAAACTTGAATCTGCAATGGAAAAAAGTTGAAGGAAGGGAGGAGCCAGAATAAGTGAATGAAAACCAAAAATATATAATATGAATTAGATTTGACACTAATGCAATCAACAATTTAATCTGAGTAATGGTAGCTATTCAGGGAATATGAGAAAGGCATTGTGTGTTTGTCATCTAAAGTCAATGCATTGCAATGTGGAACAAATTTGCTTTCTCTTCTTATAAACATCCATTCTCTCTTTCATTGATAGACATATATATATAGATAGATAGATAGACAGATATCTGTATACTTCATATACTTCTCCATAGAAATGTTGCACTTTAGGTTTATTTCAGCTACTGTCACTTTCCTGTCTGCTTGAACCAGTCTGACCGTTCTCCTCTATACTTTTTCATTAACAAGGTGTTTTGACTAGTGATGTCCCGGACGGTTCGCAGGCGAATAGTTCCCGGCGAACATAGCGTGTTCGCATTCGCGGCGGCGGGCGAACATATGCGATGTTCGGTCCGCCCCCTATTCGTCATCATTGAGTAAACTTTGACCCTGTACCTCACATTCAGCAGACACATTCCAGCCAATCAGCAGCAGACCCTCCCTTCCAGACCCTCCCACCTCCTGGACAGCATCCATTTAAGATTCATTCGGAAGCTGCATTCGGTTTTTATTTGTTTTCAATTTATTATTATTATTTTTTTTCAGTGCATATAAATGTTACAAGCAGATACTCCCCCCAGACACTCTGTATTACTGCAGATACTCCCCCCAGACATTCTGTGTTACTGCAGATACTCCCTCCAGACACTCTGTGTTACTGCAGATACTCCCCCCAGACACTCTGTGTTACTGCAGATACTCCCCCCAGACACTCTGTGTTACTGCAGATACTCCCCCCAGACACTCTGTGTTACTGCAGATACTCCCCCCAGACACTCTGTGTTACTGCAGATACTCCCCCCAGACACTCTGTGTTACTGCAGATGCTCCCTCCAGACACCCTGTGTTACTGCAGATACTCCCTCGAGACACCCTGTGTTACTGCAGATACTCCCTCCAGACACTCTGTATAACTGCAGATACTCCCCCCAGACACTGACACAGAACAGAATAGGGACTGTTCCTCCTACATAGGGTCACTTGGCAGATATGGATTGACACCTATACTAAGGATCCCTGATACACACTGACACAGAGCAGAATAGGGACTGTTCCCCCTACATAGGGTCACTTGGCAGATATGGATTGACACCTATCCTAAGGATCCCTGATACACACTGACACAGAGCAGAATAGGGACTGTTCCCCCTACATAGGGTCACTTGGCAGATATGGATTGACACCTATCCTAAGGATCCCTGATACACACTGACACAGAGCAGAATAGGGACTGTTCCCCCTACATAGGGTCACTTGGCAGATATGGATTGACCCTGTTACGTCCCCTATCAAGGGACGTGTATATAAGGCATCGATTTTAGGAACCGGGAGATGGAAAAAGACGCTTGGTCGGTCCTCCTACTTCAAATTTGGGGCACTGCGCGTGCAATCTAATGTGCCACCAGATAGGAGTGGTGTGTTAAGTAGTACTATTCCTATCAGTTTAATCCCTGTTATGTCCCCTATCAGGGGACGTGTATATAAGGCATCGATTTTAGGAACTGGGAGATGGAAAAAGATGCTTGGTCGGTCCTCCTACTTCAAATTTGGGGCACTGCGCGTGCAATCTAATGTGCCACCAGATAGGAGTGGTGTGTTAAGTAGTCCCCCATCAGGCCTTTTTTAGTCGAATGTATCGCCCACTGTCAGTCCCTTCGGGATCCATCCCTCATTCATCTTAATAAAGGTGAGGTAATCTAGACTTTTTTGACCTAGGCGACTTCTCTTCTCAGTGACAATACCTCCTGCTGCACTGAAGGTCCTTTCTGACAGGACACTTGAAGCGGGGCAGGCCAGAAGTTCTATCGCAAATTGGGATAGCTCAGGCCACAGGTCAAGCCTGCACACACAGTAGTCAAGGGGTTCATCGCTCCTCAGAGTGTCGATATCTGCAGTTAAGGCGAGGTAGTCTGCTACCTGTTGGTCAAGTCGTTCTCTGAGGGTGGACCCCGAAGGGCTGTTGCGATGCGTAGGACTTAAAAAGCTCTGTATGTCCTCCATCAACAACACGTCTGTAAAGCGTCCTGTCCTTGCCGGCGTGGTCGTGGGAGGAGGAGGATTACTTTCACCTCTTCCCCTGTTAGATTCCCGTTGTGCTGTGACATCACCCTTATACGCTGTGTAAAGCATATTTTTTTTAATTGATTTTGGAACTGCTGCATCCTTTCCGACTTGCCGTAATTCTGTAACATTTCAGGCACTTTCTGCTTATACCGGGGGTCTAGTAGCGTGGACACCCAGTACAGGTCGTTCTCCTTCAGCCTTTTTATACGAGGGTCCCTCAACAGGCACGACAGCATGAAAGACCCCATTTGCACAAGGTTGGATGCCGAGCTACTCATGTCCTGTTCCTCGTCCTCAGTGATCTCTCTGAAGGTATGTTCTTCCCCCCAGCCACGTACAACACCACGGGTACCAGTTAGGTGACAACGAGCACACTGGGATGCCTGTTGTGGTTGGTCTTCCTCCTCCTCCTCAAAGCCACATTCCTCCTCTGACTCCTCTTCCTCACAATCCTCTTCCAGCATTGCCGCAGGTCCAGCAAGAGATGCTGATAAGGCTGTTTCTGGTGGTGATGGTGACCACTACTCTTCCTCTTCACGCTCATCTACGGCCTGATCCAGCACTCTTCGCAGGGCACGCTCCAGGAAGAAAACAAATGGTATGATGTCGCTGATGGTGCCTTCGGTGCGACTGACTAGGTTTGTCACCTCCTCAAAAGGACGCATGAGCCTACAGGCATTGCGCATGAGCGTCCAGTAACGTGGCAAAAAAATTCCCAGCTCCGCAGAGGCTGTCCTAGCACCCCGGTCATACAAATACTCGTTAACGGCTTTTTCTTCTTGGAGCATGCGGTCGAACATTAGGAGTGTTGAATTCCAACGTGTCGGGCTGTCGCAAATCAAGTGCCTCACTGGCATGTTGTTTCGCCGCTGGATATCGGAAAAATGCGCCATGGCCGTGTAGAAACGCCTGAAATGGCCACACACCTTCCTGGCCTGCTTAAGTACGTCCTGTAAGCCTGGGTACTTATGCACAAAGCATTATACGATGAGATTACACACATGTGCCATGCACGGCACATGTGTCAACTTGCCCAAATGCAATGCCGCCAACAAATTTCTTCCGTTGTCACAAGCCACTTTGCCGATCTCCAGTTGGTGCGGAGTCAGCCACTGATCCACCTGTGCGTTCAGGGCGGACAGGAGTGCTGGTCCGGTGTGACTCTCTGCTTTCAGGCAAGTCAACCCCAAGACGGCGTGACACTGCCGTATCCGGGATGTGGAACAGTACCTGGGGAGCTGGGGGGTGCCGTTGATGTGGAGCAAGACGCAGCAGCAGAAAAGGACTGAGCCGAGGAGGTTATGGAAGAGGATGGAGTAGGAGGAGTAGAGGAGGTGGCAGCAGGCCTGCCTGCAAGTCGTGGCGGTGTCACCAACTCCTCTGCAGAGCCACGCATTCCATGCTTGGCAGCCGTCAGCAGGTTTACCCAATGCGCAGTGTAGGTGATATACCTGCCCTGACCATGCTTTGCAGACCAGGTATCAGTGGTCAGATGGACCCTTGCCCCAACACTGTGTGCCAGACATGCCATTACTTCCTTTTGCACAATCGAGTACCTTTCGGCCGGGTACCTTCCACTGCGGTGTCCCAATAGCTACAAATTTTTTGAACGCCTCAGACTCCACCAGCTTGTATGGTAAAAGCTGGCGGGCTAAGAGTTCAGTCAAGCCAGCTGTCAGACGCCGGGCAAGGGGGTGACTTTGTGACATTGGCTTCTTACGCTCAAACATGTCCTTGACAGACACCTGACTGTGGGCAGATGAGCAGGAACTGCTCAAGGCGAGAAACGGAGGGGCAGATGGTTGAGAGGGGGCAAGGAGGACAGCAGTGGTTAACGTGGCTGAAGATGCTGGACCAGGAGGAGGATGGCGGCTTTGAGTTTGTGTGCTGCTTGTACTCATGTGTTGATCCCATAGGCGTTTGTGATGTGCGATCATGTGCCTTCGCAAAGCAGTTGTACCTAGGTGGGTGTTGGACTTCCCACGACTCAGTTTCTTTTGGCACAGGTTGCAAATGGCATCGCTGTTGTCAGAGGCAGACACACAAAAAAAATGCCACACTGCTGAGCTCTGCAATGACGGCATTCTGGTGGTGGCAACAGCATGCGTTGATTGGCGTGCTGTCTGGCTGACCCCGGGTGCCAATGCATGCTGTCTGACTGTGCCACTAGCTCCTTGCGACGACCTCCCCCTGCTTCCAACTCGTCTCCTCCTCCTCCTCTCTGTCTCCCCATCTGAACTCTCCCCCTGTTCTTCTTCTCTTCTAGCGGGCACCCATGTGACATCCACGGATGCATCGTCATCATCAACCGCTTCACTTGTATCTGACAACTCAGCAAAGGAAGCAGCAGTGGGTAATGCTGCCTGACTGAGGCATATCCCTGTTATCTACATCCTCTGGCAATAATGGTTGCGCATCACTAATTTCTTCCAACTGATGTGTAAATAACTCCTCTGACATACCAAGTGAAGCGGCTGTGGTGCTAGTGTTGGTGGTGGCGGCAGGCGGACGAGTGGTAACTTGAGAGGTGCCCGAAGCTAAGCTGGAGGAGGATGGTGTGTCGAGGTTCTCAGCGGAAGCTGTAGAAGATTGGGTGTCCGGTGTTAGCCAGTCAACCATGTCCTCCGAACTTTTCAAGTTCAGGGTACGTGGCCTCTGAACACTGGGCATTATTCTAGGGCCAAATGGAATCACAGCACCACGACGGCCCCTGAGGGGTGGCTTGCCTCTGCCTGTCATTTTTTTTTCGATTAGTGGTACTATGCGTGCAAGCTACTGTGACAAAAGATATGAGTGGCACTGGTGTGACACTGTGCCCTGGCAGGCCCTGAAACGCACACTCGTGAAGGAAACTGACTGCTATTATATTACAGTCCAAAAAGTTTAGTTTTTTTAAATGCAAGCTATTGGGACACCAGATATGAGTGAGTGGTGGCACTGGGCAGGCCCTGAAACGCACACTCGTGAAGGAAACTGACTGCTATTATATTACAGTCCAAAAAGTTTAGTTTTTTTTAAATGCAAGCTATTGGGACACCAGTGAGTGAGTGGTGGCACTGGGCAAGTGGGCACAGTATACGCTGTGAGCCTGACACACACGCTGGCAGACAACTAACTGCTATTCAATCTATTACAGTCAAAATTTTTATTTTTTTTTAAAAATGTACACTACTGTTACACCAGATATGAGTTGCACTGGTGTGACACTGTGCCCTGGCAGGCCGTGAAACGCACACTCGTGAAGGAAACTGACTGCTATTATATTACAGTCCAAAAAGTTTTTTTTTTGTTAAATGCAAGCTATTGTGACACCAGTGAGTGAGTGGTGGCACTGGGCAGGCCCTGAAACGCACACTAGTGAAGGAAACTGACTGCTATTATATTACAGTCAAAAAAGTTTTTAGTTTTTTTTTAAATGCAAGCTATTGTGACACCAGTGAGTGAGTGGTGGCACTGGGCAAGTGGGCACTGTATATGCTGTAAGCCTGACACACAGGCTGGCAGGCAGGCAACTGCAATTACATTACACACACAAAAAAAAAAGCAGACTGATGTTCTAGCCCTAAAAAGGGCTTTTTGGGGTGCTGTCCTTACAGCAGAGATCAGATGAGTCCTTCAGGACTGTAGTGGACACTGAATACACTAGCCTAGCTATCAATTTCCCTATCAAATCAGCAGCAGCAACACTGCCCCTACTCTCACTAAGAATGCAGCTTCACAATGAATGTAAAATGGATGCTGTCCAGGAGGTGGGAGGGTCTGGGAGGGAGGGTCTGCTGCTGATTGGCTGGAATGTGTCTGCTGACTGTGAAGTACAGGCAGGGTCAAAGTTTACTCAATGAAGACGAATAGGGGGCAGACCGAACAGCGCATGTGTTCGCCATCCATGGCGAACGCGAACAAGCGATGTTCGTCAGGAACTATTCGCCAGCGAACAGTTCGGGACATCACTACACTTCATTAAAATGAAGTGGTCTGGGCGACTTTAGTGGTCCTGCAACTGTCAACTTGTCTGTATCCCTGTGATTTTGTACAACGAATAATAATAATTTACTTAAGGGCTCCAATCATCTGCATATTTTTCTGGAAACTCTTTTTGTCTTTTTTTATTCCTTTACACAGATGGTATATTAAGTCATGTTTACACTTTAGATTAAATGGCCTTTGCCCATGAAGGTAGGCAAAAATGACTACTGAACTTTTTGTTGTCTTTTGTGGTTATAGTTGAGCGATTATTTAGCACATCATGGCTTACAAAAAAAAAAATCCTTCCTTGTTTAGCAAGACAGACAAAGCCTGTTAGGATGCATTGGCATAACAGAAATCACAATTATAGGCTTAACACTGAGATATATTTTTTTATTCTTCCCAGTGCATACCATTAAAAAGCACCTGGTTCATACAGACATGTAATTCCGTATTGTTACAGTAAAAACAGCAAAAAGCTTGATATATAAGTGACTACCTTAAATGATCCTTTCACCAAAGCAAATCCTTTGCAATTTAACAGGAAATCTAAAAGAAACAATCACTTTTAAATCTTTCAGGTGCACATATCACTTATCAACGATAGTATCTAAATGGAAAACATTTGTTCCCTCAGTCGTTTCTTTTGTCTCATTATGCGCTCACATAAAAGAAGCAGGTATCTCCTTCAATCCTAGGGACTTAAAAAAAAATCAAAACCCAAATTTTATAGTGTCATGGAACATAATGAACAAAATGTATTAAATAGATGATATAATATCTCAATTGGTTAATGCATCAACTGAAGAAGCTGATGAAACCTCAGATATAGCAAAATTTCAGCCCTCATTCTCTCAATGTTGTTAAAATGATTAGTATCGATTTGGGGATTATTAACAGCAATTCATTAAAAGCTGATCTTGTTGAATTCTGAGCATGTGAATTAAAAGACTTTGAGTACCCTTGAGCAGCAAAGCTGATTCCTGTGAAAAATGTGAAACAAAAGACCGGGGAGGTTGCTAAGGTGCAGTAAGCCACTGTCCACCACGAAATGGAACATAATAGTTATTGGTGCATCAACTGATTGTTACTATTTGCCAATTGGATCAAAATTGGATTGGTACTATTTGCATAGCATTCGAAATTAAAATCACCAGTGAACATTATCACGCTTTAAAAGGAGAATATGTGGAGAGCCTCTTCTTGTAAAATGGAGTAATAAATAAACAACTGAGAAAAACGAGGAGTTGCAAGAAAGTCCTTAACACTGGTCTTCCAGACAGTGACATATATATACATATGAGATATGCCTCGGGTGCCCATACACAGAGCACCGCCATGGCGCTTGTGTATTGGCAGTAATGCATCCCAGAAGCAATGCCTGCCAGGGGCCATATAGTTAAATATGTCTACAGGACATTCAATAAGCTGGAAAGAAGAAGAGACCACCAGATTTGGCAATGTGATTTAAAAATGATCAGGCAGCTTATAAGCCCCACTAACCAGGGGGGAGCCAGCACATTTTCCTTTTAATTCACCATCACTTGTATGGTATATTATTAAATAGTATTAGGGAACAAGTAACTTGTACGACTATCATTGCCTCCCCCATGTCATGAACTTGGAATCCCCTGTAACTATCAAGTGACTTAGAATCTCTAATTGACTAACTTGCTTGGTTCCATTTATATGTTTGGTTCAAGTTGTGGATAGCCAGCTCTCATGTTATCATTGTTTTTAAACTGTACAACTAACACACTGCGTATTAGATATTATACTTGACAAACTGGACCCCCATATTTTTTTCAACGTACCAACATGTTTTCCTAGAAATAACCCTGAAAGCAAATATCACTGGACTTTTATTTGACTTTGTCAATAACATGTCATTTTAATATAAAACGAGACTCTGGATGCATCTGCTTTAAGACAACATATAAAATAATATTTAAAAACCAATTATATTTTATGAATTGGCTATTTGAATCATAATAGCAAAGTATAATTTTTAAACTAAAAAATAACCTTTAAAGCTACAATATTGAAGATATTCTGTGCCTTCTTTGCAATAAAAATGGCAATTCATGCAGGTACCCAGTCACTTTGTTATTGTACTAATCCATTAGACATTGTTTGATTGGAATGCTGGTACTAAAACAGGGAAAGACAGTCATTGGCTTAAATCTCAGTGGAGGAAAACAGCTGGAAAGTAGAATGTTGCCAATCCCTGAAACTAATTTTTTTTTTTCATGATATAAATCTTATAATACATAGTTGGGGCATGTACTAAACCAATATAGTGGGGGGAAATGCATACATGTCGTGTGATGATGCACCTACAAAATGGAAAGATTGTGAAGCCCGCGTCGCATAAAAAATCAGGACAAATGAAATTACTAGATGTAGCTTTTTACCATAAAAGCTAATACATGATACACCACTTTTTATATATATTTTCCATAATAAAAACATACAACACTAAAGCTATCAATTGTGCACACCTGTGTATACTAAAACATGTGAATTACTTTGCTTTTAAAACAGATTATTTTCGGCTAAATGAACATATTTGAAATGGGAAAAAATCCAAAGTATATTTTCCTGTGAATTCAATCATGCACATGTAAATAGATAATTAAGTGATTTTAAGACATGTCACAATTAGATATCAGAGTGTGTGCAAAGACATCACTCTGATATCTACAGCTTAAATAGTTTATTGTGTTCTAACGATTTGATTTTCTCTTTGATTCTGTGTGTTCTCCTTATCTTTTGATTGTTTAAATTATACAATGAGACATTGTAAGGTATCCTAGTAGCAGCATACAGTAGGACAATAGAATTCCCAATAATTAACACAAAAGGTATTTTCAAGTGATTTAAATTAACATTACCAGGTTTACAAGTTCATTATAGCTTGGAATTATGTTACAAAGTGCCATAAAACTGCTACTGCCTATGGAACTGAAAAAAAAAAATATATATATATATATATATATATATATACACATATACACACACATTAATATATTTAATATTTAATACTATTATCATCTATAATTTTTATATATTGTTTTGTTAGCAAGTTCATCTATGAAAATTTGTAAAAACACAGGTCAAATGTTAGCTCTTGTGTTTTCCTCCATCATTTGTGGTCATTTGGTTTTAGTGAGGAAAATAGCCTAATTGTATTGCAAATGTTTTAACTTGACTATTTAGCAAATAACCATCTGATTTGTGAAAATGGGATGCCTTAGTTTTTCATGTTGGGTATTTCAATGGGATGCTCTTGTTATATGCTCTTAAAATGAATGATTGATAAATAATGCAAAGGTGATTGTTTTAAATGGGTGGGGGTCCACGTAATCCATGCTAAACCAGGAGAGATAATAGATAGAATCATGTTAAACAGATGAGTAGGAAGTACCTTATTGAATGGCCAGTCTAAGCCAGAGGTAGGCAACCTTCATTACATCTCCCATAATGCTCTCACAGCAAAATGGTGGCAGGCAAGGCACTAAGGGAGATGTAGTCCACATCTGGAATTCCATAGGTTGCCTACTAGTGATGTCCCGAACGGTTCGCTGGGGAATAGTCCCTGGCGAACATAGCGTGTTTGCGTTCACCACGGATGGCGAACATATGCGATGTTCGGTCCGCCCCCTATTTTTCTTTTTTTTGTGGTCTTTCAGCCAAATTTACTAATACTAAGTAAAAATTACTTAGTATTAGTAAATTGTGCCCCTACTCGCAATACCGCGAGTAGGGGCATGTCTATTAAACAGTGAGCAAAAAAAAAAGGGTCCCCCCTCCCTGAGCAGGTGGAGGCCCTAAAGTAAAAAAGGGGGGAGGACCTATTGTCCTCCCCCCTGGCCCCAACCCCTGAGCGGTGGGTGGGGGCCCTAAATACCAATAGGGGGGGACCTATTGTCCTCCCCCCAGCCCCCACCCCTGAGCGGCGAGTGGGGGCCCTAAATACCAATAGGGGGGGACCTATTGTCCTCCCCCCAGCCCCCACCCCTGAGCGGTGGGTGGGGGACCTAAAAAAACCAATAAGGGGGGGACCTACTGCCCCCCCCCGGCTCCCACCCCTGACTGGCGGGTGGGGGCCCTAAAAATAACAATAAGGGGGAACCTACTGTTCCCCCCTGGCCCCCACCCCTGAGTGGTGGGTGGGGGCCCTAAAAAAACAATAAGGGGGGACCTACTGTCCCCCCCGGCCCCCACCCCTGAGCAGTGGGTGGGGGCCCTAAAAGAAACAATAAGGGGGGGACCTACTGTCCCTCCCCGGTCCCCACTCCTGAGTGGTGGGTGGGGGCCCTAAATACTAATAAGGGGGGGACCTAATGTCCTCCCCCTGGCACCCACCCCTGAGCAGCGGTTGGGGGCCCTAAATACAAATGGGGGGCCCTAGTCACCCCCTCAACCCCAAAAAAACTAATTATCCCCCTATCTACCCCCCTCACCCTAAAAATAATGAGGGGGGGACCTTTAACTAAAAACCTGTAAAAAAAATTAGATAAAAACAACTTACCATTCAATGTTTTCTTTCTTCTAAAATCTTATTTTTTCAGCCCCAAAAAAGGCTAAATAAAAAACTATAATAACCGACGCAATAAGAAAAAAACAAAAAATAAAACGAGCGCAAAAAACAATAATCCATCTCCACCCATGGCGGACTCTGTGCAGACTGAGCTCTGCAGGGCGGGGGTAGGCTTATAAAGCCTTGCCATGCCCTGCAATTAGGCTAAGAACACTCTGATTGGCTGGTTTAAGCAAATCAGAGTGCTCTTTGTCATTTTACACAGCGTGGGAAAATTCCAAAGAACTTTCCCACGCTGTGTAAAATGACACAGAGCACTGTGATTGGATGGCTTGAAATCCATCCAATCACAGTGCTCTGTGTCATTTTACACAGCGTGGGAAAGTTCTTTGGAATTTTCTCACACTGTGTAAAATGACACAGAGCACTGTGATTGGATGGATTTCAAGCCCACCAATCAGAGTGCTCTGTGTCATTTTACACAGCGTGGGAAAGTTCTTTGGAATTTTCCCACGCTGTGTAAAATGACAAAGAGCACTCTGATTGGCTTAAACCAGTCAATCAGAGTGGTCTTAGACTAATTGCAGAGCGTGGCAAGGCTTTATAAGCCTTCCCCCGCCCTGCAGAGCTCAGTCTGCGCGGAGCCCTCCATGGGTGAAGATGGATTTTTTTTTTTTGCGTCGGTTATTATGGTTTTTAATTTGGCCTTTTTGGGGGCTGAAAAAAGAAGATTTTAGAAGAAAGAAAACATCGAATGGTAAGTTGTTTTTATCTCATTATTTTTAGGGTGAGGGGGATAGGTAGGGGGATAATTTTTTTTGGGGGGGGAGGGGGTGACTAGGTTCCCCCCCATTTGTATTTAGGGCCCCCACCCGCCGCTCAGGGGTGGGGGCCAAGGGGGGACAGTAGGTCCCCCCCTTATTGTTTTTATTTTAGGGCCCCCACCCACCGCTCAGGGGTGGGGACCGGGGGGGGACAGTAGGTCCCCCTTATTGTTATTTTTTGGGCCCCCACCCACCGCTCAGGGGTTGGGGCCGGGGGGGGACAGTAGGTCCCCCCTTATTGATATTTTTAGGGCCCCCACCCACCGCTCAGGGGAGGGGCCGGGAGGACAGTAGGTCCCCCCCTTATTGTTATTTTTAGGGCCCCCACCCACCGATCAGGGGTGGGGGCCGGGGGGGACAGTAGGTCCCCCACTTATTGTTATTTTTAGGGCCCCCACCCACCACTCAGGGGTGTGGGGCCGGGGGGGACAGTAGTTCCCCCCTTATTGTTTTCTTTAGGGCCCACACCCGCCACCCAGGGGTGAGGGCCAGGGGGGAGGACAGTAGGTCCCCCCCTCATTATCATTATGGCCCCCAACCACCGCCCAGGAGTGGGGGCCGGAGAGGGGGAGGACAGTAGGTCCCCCCCTCATTATCTTTATGGCCCCCACCCGCCGCCCAGGGGTGGGGGCCGGGGGTGAGAACAGTAGCTCCCCCCCTCATTACCATTATGGCTCCCACCCGCCGCCCAGGGGTGGGGGGCCGGAGAGGGGGAGGACAGTTTGTCCCCCCTCATTATCTTTATGGCCCCCACCCGCCACCCAGGGGTGGGGGCCGGGGCGGGGGGAGGACAGTAGGTCTCTCCCCCCCCCTTCAATCACTATTGTGGCCAGAAAGAGTCCCTGTGGGTTTTAAAATTCACCTGCCTATTGAAGTCTATGGCGGTTCGCCCGGTTCGCGAACATTTGCGGAAGTTCGTGTTCGCGGTTCGCGAACCGAAAATTTTATGTTCTCGACATCACTATTGCCTACCCTTGATCTAAGCAATTACACCAAAGTATATAGTGCTTAGAACAACTTGAGCTAATTATCATGTTTGGAATGGATTATGGCAGCAATATGTAAAAAAAAAACAACAACAACAAAGAAACAAAAACACTTATGCTCTAAAGCAACCCACTCAGTTGTTAATCACACAGGATAACACTTTGGTTCTGCTTTGTCATTGTCAATTTTGTCCCTGTGTGTGCTGACTTACTCAATATAAAAAAACAGAAGAACTGGGTTGTGCATAAACTGATAGCAGCTGTAATATGACTCCTATCCGTTTGTTTAACAGTTATCATCCTAAATAATAATTGGAACTGCTTTTTGGGGATGAACTCCATAACACATTTCTGCTGAACAGGGAATTATGGGATAAAATCAGTCCTAATAGATCAGAATTAAATATTCCTGACTGTAGCTTGTCATTCTTGTGTCAGGGAGGTCTACCTGCAACTGCAGACAGCCCCACAATGCAAAATATGTTTTTTAAATCTTTATTAAAACTTAAATTTTTTGACAATTTTTTAAAAATACTTTGTCTATATACTGTATTAAATAAATATGTGGTCAACTTTTAAGTCGACTGGACCCAATGAATACATACTTCTAAGTCCTGCACATATGGTTTAAGGGTTAAAATATGGGTATGCACCCTAAAGCTTCATATTAACCAGGGAAGAGTCGTCAAAGGTTCTCCCCTCTTTAATCAGCATATATGAGCTTCCAAGTTTCCCTTTTTGTACATGGTCATATATTTTAATTAATTATATATGTTGGGAGACCTCATTATTTATTTTCTCATTTTGTTTAATTAAGTGTTCTTGCATAGCAAGACCACTTAATGTTGTTATCTCACATATATATTATTATTATTATTATTCTTATTATAGCCAAATTTACCACCCTAACTCCTCCCACAGTTTTTACACTACATAGACAGAAATATACCGAAACGTGCGGATTGTTCCTGATTGGATTGCTATTACTTTGTGGAACATTTCGCCGAATGGTTCACGGAATATCGTCGTTCTTGTGGCGAAATTGGACCCATAGGAATGAATGGCAAAATGTTCAAAACTAGAGTGGGAGCTGGCAAAAGCTGAAAAATCAGGACATGATTTCTAAACTGCCACCACTCCCTCATTTTCAAGCCCACCTACACAACGTTCAGCTATCCCTGCTGCCACTAGACCTGATAGTTTTCACAATATGACCATTTGTTTGCAACTCACGCCGTCCATTGACATTCATTGAAACTTCACTCTAGCCAGCTCAAACTTGAAGGGCAATTTCTAAACTGCGACTGCGCCTTCATTTGTAATACTTCAGAGACATACTATGCATCAAAATGTAGGTCTGGGTCTTGTGATTCTCACAATATAAAGCTCTTGTGCCAGGCTGGAGCAGCAAGTGATGTCATAGACAGGACCTTTTGTACACCTGCTAATGTTTTTATAAATGTATGTTTTAATGTAACTGTGAAGCACTTTGGGCAACAACGTTGCAATTAAATGTGCTATATAAATAAATAATAAGCTACTCCACCCACTCCAGCTGTAGACTACTGGTGGAGGCAAGAACACTTCACACAATTTCCCCAGAAATTGTAGCTTTTCTAGTTATTTTAGTGATTCTGTTTGATTTTGAGTGGCTAGTGCATTTTATAATGTTTTATAATGAAGCATGGTAGATCTGCTCCTTAACAGCTGACTTTAAGATCTTGATTTGATAATGTGCAGGACCTTAAACCTAATTAGCATGATGGTGATGATTTGGTTCAGATAAATTTAGTTTTTGTCAGCATATTTTCAAGTTAGTAAACTTGTATTCATTCATGGTCTTTGAATTATGATATAATGGACAACATACAATTTTTTTACATTAATTTAGTCAGCGGAAAGTTGAAAATGTGATTTTTATTTTTGCTACCAAATTTCTCAGAAGTTTCCATTCACCATCTCCTAGATTTGTTACTATCGTTATATCTATCCAACTATCATTAACATTTATTAGTTAATTACGTTATTGAAGTTACTTCCCCTTTTAATCCCTTTAATCCCTCAGGCTTTCTCGGTCACATGCAGTCATGTAGAACTGACTAAAATTAAAGGAGCGTGGACAGCTACCCATACTTACAGGAAGCATCATGACTGACTTTTTTTAACGGGCAATTTTGTCAAACCTATCAAGGTGGATTCCTCTACTATGAAAGTAACCTATGCATCACACTGCTCCTTAAATCAGATTATGGTATGCCGGTTGATATCGTTAAGAGTTTGACTCTAGGAATGAACACTTTTAAAAAAAATTAAGTATCTGTATCTATTTTGTAAGTTAATAGAACTAAATTCTTTTTGGTTTGTTTAGAGGTAAATTCGTTAATGAGTGATAAGTGAAAACTGTCAAATCTAGCAAGGCCATTTTTCTCAATAATGTAAGTGAATGACAGGTAGACTAATTTTCTCATCGTTAACAGCCTTACAGATTTCAGCAGGTAACACATTTATTTGTATATGTCTACAGACCAACAGAGGTAACTGAACCATAAAACACTGAAACCTACAGACAATTTAAAAACAGGTTCATATTTATTTTGTTCAATCATAGTTTACAGTTAACAATGTATACCTTAATTTGCAATGGGAAGAATTGTTTTTAGCTGGTCAACTTACACTAAATTTAACCTGAAAAAATATCACATACATTTATATAAAAACCATCCAACAAAATCTAAAAAACTTAGATTGTCTGTAGGCTAGATGCACAAGACACATCCAACCCACCATTGATCAAAAGCTTTGTGGTGTTCAATATATTATATAATAATATAATATAACATAAATCTATGCATACACAAACACATATATATATATAATTATATATATATATACCATATCAAATAAATTCAAATATTCTATATAATAATAACAAAGTATTTAACCAGGAAAGGTACTCATTTTATCTATCTTGGAAGGATGAAGGGCTGAGTCAACCCTGCCAGGATTTGAACCTGCGACCAAAGGGTTAGAACAGATTATAATTAGCCCACTGAGCTATTTCACCAGATATGTTTCAGGGTTACACATTACAACCTGAGATTTTCAGATGACATTTTAATAACCATTATGCAGGAACGTGCCAACTTGGATTCCGGTCACATAATAAATGGTATCTGTGATAAGTTAGAGTTTCCGAAAGTACAAAGTAAAAACATTTGGTTTGAGTCACTACATGAAATGTACATGATGGTCTATTAAATATCTACCATTTTGAAGAGTCACTTTTAAAGTGAAATAATTAAGAAAGCTCACAGAAATGTATTTAAAGAACAAAATGAGTTCAGCTGTGTGACTATAAGCTGTCTAAGGATTGGAATTTGCATTTGCTTATATGCCTTATAGTCACACAGCCCAACCAATTTTTATTGGAGAAGTTTACCATTTTGCACAGCACTGTAATTCTGATTTCTAAACAATCCATCCTTTGTATCATTTCAAGGAGATGTGAAAGTTGTGTAGCATTAAGTATTCAGTAAGATGGCTTTTCAAAGTACAGACCATAATAATTAAAGCACAGACTAGATGACTATCCTCTAAACTGCTCTACACCTCTTACTGCTGTGACATAATAACGTTATGGAACTTAGCCGTGGAAGCCAGAACAGCAATTTTCTGGGTTAAAAGATATCAAAACAAAAATCAGAAACCACATCCCATATTCCTACTGGGGAAAACAGTACACACATTTTCAATTGGGATTTTGTTAATTTCCCTTTCAAGTGCATAGAGCGTAATCCTGACTAGTGAGCTAATGGATGATAACTACAGACGGATTAAACTCACTGCTATTCACCAGTGATACAAATGACATTAAAAACAGAACACTTGGTCAGCAAGTAAGCATGAGATTCCAGAGATGGTTTCAGCTTAACTAGAAGATCTGCAGTGTCTGGCACTCGTAGGATCAGAATGTCACTATGATTGATCACAAACTGAATGAAATTTTAATATGTTTGGGAATGCAAGCGTGAATGAGGGCAGGATGCTCGTGTATACATAAGCTAGTTTGACCTTTCTATTTTTTATTTTTTTCTAAAGGTGTTTTCATACTCTTTATGTTGATCACATACCCCAATTTTCCCTCAATGTATTATTATATGTACTATTTATTTCAGAGAAATTATGTCAAAGCCCGTTACTTATTCACAAAAGTTTACTTGTACAGCAACAAGTTAATCCATAAATGCAAAACAGTGAACACATTTTTTTCGAGTTAACTTTTTTTTTTTGCTTGAATTTAATATTTTACAACAATACCTTCTTGTGTTAATTTTGCAGATCATCTTGCAGTAAAATCTGTTATTCCAAGGACTGTATTCAACAGTAAGAAAATGAATTTATGCAAAACTAACATTTTAACTTTCACTCTAATTTTTCACCTCTTCGTAAATCTACCAGACTGTTTTTCATTACTGTTATGTTTATTCATTTTCAAGACTTATTAAGCCAAAGGTATAGTTTCCACTTGTCTTGCAAGGCTCATTATATTTTCTTTTTAAATTATTCGATATGAATTTTAAGTCTCACATCCCCTTAATAACGTACCTTTCCAGCAGATTGATGAAGGCTAAAACATGTTGTCAAGACACTAACTACAGCTAATCTTTGCGTGTCTATGTATGTTTTAGACTGTGAAGTCAGCATTCCAGGAAATAATTAGTTGGAAATGTTTATATGAATAATAAAATCAATACCTGGATAAATATTAGCTTTAAAAATACATGCCACTATGCGGATGACAGTCAGATACATTTGACTTCATAAACATTCCATTGCCTTTAATTCATAGATGGATGTAATGTGAATTAGGAATGTAATTTAACAGTGGGCTGTAGTAAAATACATATGCAAGCTTTGCATTCAATAACACATTTAAATGGGTAAAACTCCGAAATGGTAAAAAGCTGCCATCCATCTTGTGTGATTCTCCAACTCAAAGGATTAATCTAATAAAAAGTCACACATGTTTAATCTATGCCCCAGTTAATGTTACGCTTTGCCTTGCTTGATGTCACGCATCGGTGATATAGGCGTTTTAATTGTCATGCATGCACGACAATGCATTTATTTCATTTTTTAGGAAAATGGCAGAATGTCAAAGAGGATATCATGAAAACAAGGAGAATACAGTTTAGGCCTTCATAATAATCATCTTAAACAGGTGAAATTTTTTGCTTAGGTGCTCATTGCATATCTAGCAAGAGCTAAGATAAACCTGTCAGAGCTAAGACAAACCTGTCTCTGAAGTTGTCTTTCATTATGCCTCCCATGACACCTTACATCATAATACATTGATGGGTGTACCATATGAGAAGGCAATTGATACACATTAAAACCCAAGGAGGGCAGACAAGGGTTGACCTGTGGATCAATAGCAATGAAAGGGCATATTTTGTAATCAAATCAGCTTACTGATTTTTTCCCCCCGTTTTATCAAATGAAATGTCCCCCCTTGTGCTTCAATGATAAATTCACCTTTCCCATTCACAAACTGTTCAATTTCTAATATAACAGGAGTAGCAAATGGTGTTCTTTGAAAACACTGCTGAGGACATTACACAAAAGTAATTTCATGATGATCCTTTAATAGTCATCAACAGTAAAAATATATAATGTAAAATACGTAGTTTCAGTACTTGCACACTAATATTTACACTCCAGTATACTGGTTTCAGATAACATGGGTAGATTTTCAGTCTGGAGATGGTTCTCAATCCTCTTAGTTAGTGCTTTCCTTAGTCTATTTATATCCTCTACTTGAATAAAGATAAAGTCAAAGATATTTGTAATCTTTGATTGTTGGATTTTTCTTATTTTTTTAATTTTGTTTTTTGTTAGTGTAAATTGCTAAAAAGGTGTTTGGTTGCTAACCATGGAAATCTGTTCATAATCACAATTTCCACAAAAAGAGAGTGTAGGAAACAAACCTACTTAATTAGACTTTAAAAAAAGTCTATTTAAAGGACCACTCCACACCCATAAAGCACTTCAGCTTAAAAAGCCAATGAGCTAATGATGTCAGAAATCTTGTTAAAGCAGATAAAGCATGGTTGAATGGAATATACTTAGAGAACTAGGCATCAATATATCAGGGAGGAAACTGCAGAACTAATCATGTCAGACATATCATGTTTTTTTCAAACACACACTTATTAGTTCTTATCATCCAGAGTTTACAACAAAAACTGTAAGGTTCTTCCGTACTATCCCCGATCGACCAGCTTCCAGCGGGTCCCAAACCAGTCCTCACAGTCCAGCAACAGCTCAGGTTGTTAAATCCCGGACTGAGGACTGTTTTAGGAACCACTGCAGGAAGGACTTAAAGGAACACTCTGGGCATTAATATAACAATGCATTTTTGCATGCTGAAATCTTTATAGTTTTTGCACAAAATAAAAAAAAATGTTTTGCAAAATGCTACACCATTAACCTGCCTTTTTTTGCCATGCCTCCTCATATGAACATTATATTCTGTGACTAATTTTTACCTCGCTATTTATTAATTGAAATCTACGTGGTGTCTTTTTAAGTTTTAAGATTTTGTTTGATGAATAGAAAATATATTCCATAAACATTGACCTAGTTTGAAAGATAAAACCTCTCCATAATGAAAAGTGATAAGCTGGTACCCAGTCTGTACCTTTGAGGATAGACCACATAATGTTTGTGATTACTATCAAAGTTTAACATTTAAAGCAAGCAAATTGAGAAGGTCCCCACATATTGGTGCTGGTTCTGTTAAACATTATAATTTTAAAATCACTTTCTAGAGTTTTTGCCTTTGTAAAATTAATTTGAATTTAATAAAAAGAGAACATAAAAATACATTAAAAAAAATAAATAAACAGAACTACCGTGCTAAAAGCTAAGATACATTCGCCTTACAAGTCAAATGCCCGAGCTATTTCCACATCCACTTTGACACCCAATATCTGGTGTTGTAAAAGTACAGCACATGGAAATAATGGCCTTTGTTTATGGATTGTTTTGCTATTAGCTCCAATGAATGTTTTTACTGATGAAAGGAAATATCCTCAAATGAAAAGTTATGTAAATGGAAGCCTGTTAAAAGTTACCATATAAATTGCATCTCGCTGTGTTGAATCTCATTTGGAGGAAGAAATGAGCAATTACCATTAGATGGTGCATTCGCACTCAACGCAACTTTATATCATTCTGCACAGCAAATTATATCCTCTGATAAAAAACAAAAACAAAAAAAAACAGGGAGAATAAAAATCAAATTACTTTTTACATTCCTAAATGTTAAGTAGTCAGATGTATCACCCGGGACTCGCAATGGTCGAATGGAAGTAATCATTGTAGTAATAGTAGATAGTTAAAATAAAGCTAGTACACGTTTTTAAAAGAGAGACCATATTTAAAGCATTAGGATATGTTCATTAATTTAATATGTTACAATGCGACATTTTAAGCTAATTTGCAATTAATAAAAAAATATAGTGTGGCACAAAAAGATGTATTGTTACTAAGGCAACATTAATAATGTGGCTTGTTAACTAAACTGAGATATGCTAAAGAAATACTGCATTTTCCTCTATGCATTTTTCTGTTCAAAGGATACTACTGATATTTCTTAAACTAACTTGAATTGTTCTAGCAGCAGTATTTGCTATGCTGTCATTGGACCAGAGGGATAACAAGGGTATAGTAACAAGCCATAGTTTTCACACAAAGGATAGTGGTCTTTTTCCAGAGGCTTGACTTGAGAAGAGCAATATGTGTGACTTTATTATTTTATTTTCCCTCTCTGGTTGTTTAAAATAAAATGCAAAGCCCAAAGACTTCCTGGAGGCTAATCCCTTTCTGGGTCACATGATTCTTTTGAGATTTCATCTGAAGAGAGTTTTCAGACAATAGGTTCTGCTGTCTGTGAACAGCAGTAAATCCTGTGATTTAGTTGTAACAATGAGTGGAATGTCAGTGCAGCATGGCTGTTTGCTTAATACAATGGACATTGGTACAGGCTGGACTTGCAAGTGTCAAAGAGCCATTGTGGGAAAATGTATATAACTGCAACTGAGTCAACAAACATATCTTCTTTTTGCATGTAAAAATGCTGACCTAATTGCAGATATATTAAATAGACTATTCTAGTATATCTTTATGTAAAAAAGTATATGTCCATTTAGACAGCAGTTTGTAATGCCCAGTTAAACATAAAATGATAGATTCCTACTAGCTGGTATGTGTTCATTTATGTAGTCCAACAGGTGTCCCCAGCATTTTGCTGCTTTTTGTTAATGTATAAAAGAGGTTCCAGGGGAGGGGCACCAAGACAAGATGGTGCCAGACAGGAACACACATGAAGAATGAAAGTGGGACTTCACCACTGGAGTCTTTTTTAAATCAAGTAGCATGGCCAAGCCACATGGGATTAAGGGTCCTAGGAGTGAGCATGCTGTGTCAGGACTCTTCACTGTGGCACATGATGCTGTGAGCTCGGATAGAAGGAGCAGGGACATGACAACATATACCCCACCCCCAACACACACCATGAGGTGCCAGACTTGAAGAGTCTTGACAGCGCATGACTGGTTTCAGGACTTTAACTCCCATGCACTCATCCGCACTACCAAAGACAAAATCTGTAGGAGAAATACTGAGACAAAATGAGAGGGACCTAGGAAAAGGATAGTGATCTTAAATACTGGAGAGGATTACCTTATTAAGAGATAAGGAGTTGCAATTAATGGCAAGTATAGGAAACGTTAAAAGACTAAATTGATATAAATGAGGAACAGGAGTATCTAAAATAGAAGGGCCAGATCCAACACCTGAATTTGGAAGGTTCACTGCATAAAAAAATGGGGTACTGCCCCCAAGATAACTCCAGATAATAACCACAAAAATATATAAATATATTAATATCTCCCTCTCCCTATCTCTCATTAGTAGCATGGCCAAGTGGCATTGAAATGACAGTCCTGAGTGCAATCTTGCTCTCCCGGAATCCTTTCCTGGGGCACCGCCTGCTGGGAGTGCTGATAGAGCAGGGCCCTTTCACACAGCAGCCAGTGCCTCAGTTAAGCATTCTGAGAGAGCATGATTGCTCCTAACTAAAGAGAGGTAGAAGAGGGAAAATATAAATATTTTTATATATAATGAGCACCTGCTCGGGCTATCTGGGGGGGTGGGGGGAGAGGGGTGAACTTGCCCTGGCCCTCCCCCCCTTGATCTTCAAGGGAGGGAGTAAAATTATATTTAGGCGAGATGTAGGGTAATTTGGGCAGGGACACACACATGGGATAGGGGCAGGTGGTCAAAATAGACGTATGAGCAGAGAAACACAAGTAAGGGATAAGGACAAAAGAATGCAAGGTGGACTACAGGCAGGGTCGAACTGGGAACTAAAAGCAGCCCTGGAAAAATTTATTTACCAGCCCAATAATAAGTCGCGCCAGCATAGTGTGCTGATATAGAGGTGGAAAAGATATCTTAAAATTGAAAACTATTAATGCAATGAAAGAAAGCACTCATAGGGCTAATATTTCATTGCTTCTACAACTCCACCATCTCCTTTTAACTAGTTTTCATGGCACCTCCAACATCTAAACATACCAAGTGCCCCCAATTACAACCTTGGCACACCAAGCTGTCCTGATACCTCCAAAAATGCTCCAGAACTGCTGAACACTGCTAGAGAAAGTTCCATTCTGCATCTGACTTCCTCCACTAATACTATTCCATACTCCTCCATTGTATGTTACTCTCATACAGCTTGTCTCTTTCCTCTGCAAAAGAAAACTACTTCAATACCCTCATAACCACACTGTCCCGCAAACCCAAACACCTCTTTCACACTTCTAACTCTCTTCTTCGTCCTGTTGCAGCTCCTCCTACTAGCTTCAGAACTAACTTGTAGAGGATTTCTTCAAACAGGGAAGAGATCTCTCATCGCTCTCCTACTAATACTTCCCACTTCTGTCGCTGTTCTATGATCACTCACACCCGCTATAGCATAAGACGTTTATGCTCTGCTACGGTCCTCCAGCCCCACCACCTGTTTCCTCAATCCTATTCCCTTGTATCTCATTCACACTCTGTCTCCTTCTCTAGCTCTGTTTCACAGTAAAATATTCAGTCACCCCTTTTCTCTGGCATATTTACTTCACCCTTCAAGTAAGTAACTGTAACCCCAATTCTAAGAAAGCCCAATATTGACCCTAACCAACTGCCGCCATATCTTGCTACTAGCATTTTCTTACAAGATCCTTGACAGAGTTATGTATGCAAGATTGACCAACTTCTTCAAATCCAACTCTCTGCAAGTGGATTCCGCACTTGTCACAATGTGAAAAAAGCTCTGATCAAATTATCCAATGATTTAATTGCTGCAAAATCTAGCAAAATCTGCTTACTCCTGGTGCTTCTCCTAACTCTCCCAGTACTCTTTAAATGTTTTGTTCTCTGACTTTGCCTCTTCTCAGCAACCCCTCTCTGTTGGTTTTCCCAAAGGTTCTGTTCTTGCCCTACTGTTCTCATTCTATACTGCCTCCCTTGGGACACTCACTAGCTCCTTTGGCTTCTAATATAATTTTTATGCAGATGAAATGTAAATCTATATGTCCTCTCCCGATCTCTCGCCATCCCTCTTGACTTGTGTTTATGACTGCCTGTGACAACTTCGCCACTGGTTTTTGGAGGGGCCTTTTTGCCAGCCTCCTAACCCATGATAACCCATGTTCAAAAGTACTGTTTCTGCCCCTTGGACTTTTAACTGGAACAGATTCAAACATGTGGCGGTGGCCATCTTAAATTGTCCAGCAGTGTTTTGTCGTCGAGTGTATGGAACTGTTTTGGGCATTGGGCCATGTGCACGGTGGGGCAAAAATAAGACTTCCATGAAATTCCTGAACCCCTGAACCGGGTGATTTTTGGGTATGTTGTTCACCCAGATTGTGGCTATTTGTGGGGATATGTTGTATTTTGGGGTACTTTTTGGGGTTTGTAAAAATGTACATTTTTTCTGTTTAGAGTTAATTGAGTTAGCCCATTGTCTTTGTTAATTGTATAACAGGCTGAGGGGAGGGATTGTGTACACTGCAGGGGAGTGTCTGCATGTAAGACTCTGTTTTTATTGGTTTGTTAATTCCGTGTCCTGTGCACCACAAGGTTCACCTGGGCGTCAACCTTGTGGGGAAAAACTGTATAAAAACTCAAGCTGTTCAATAAAACGTCAGACCTACTTACCTTCAACTCACAGCCTCGTCTCGTGTTGTAGGGTACTGCTATATCACACTGCGGATTGCTATACTCTGTATACTCCCCTAGATGGTAATCACTAGCTCTTCTAAGAGCTGTTCCTGCTTCGCTCTCTAAAAGGAAGAGAGGTTCACCCACTGGAGCCTGGAGCCTTGTCGTAGGTCCAAGGTGGGTAGGACTCGACGAGACCCTAACCAAGCTGCGGCGGTTCGTGGGGTCTGCAGTGCTTATGGTGTCTGGTGCGGTGCTGATGGTCCTTGGTAAGCACTAGGAGCATTGATTAATGGAGGGTCCGTTACACTGCCTCTCTGCTATTTTAAACTGAGAGAATGTCCCGTCCTGGCCCCTGTGCTCTGCCAAAATTTATAATCTGTTCACATTCTCACTGCTATTGCTCTCCTTATTTATTTTTATTATTGCCATTTATATAGCGCCAACAGATTCCGTAGCGCTTTACAATATTATGAGAGGGGGATTTAACTATAAATAGGACAATTACAAATAAACTTACAGGAACAATAGGTTGAAGAGGACCCTGCTCAAACGAGCTTACATTCTATAGATCCTTCAAGACTTTTCTAGGGCTGCACCATTTCTGTGCAACTCACTTCCCTGTTCTTTTAGACTCTCACCCAATCTCCATTCCTTCAACATAGAATTGAAAACACATTTCTTAAGCAAAGCATATCAATTAAACTGTAAATAGCTTTCCCTCGCTGCACCTTGCTTCCTCTCCTGAAACGGTCATCCCCCCAAAAAATATAAAACTAAACAAAAAACTAGGTGTAATCTATACTAGCAACCTACTTGCTAGCATGTAAGATCATTTGAGCAGAGCCAGTGGCGTACACACAATCCATGGGGCCCGGTGCAAAACTGATCCATGGGTCCCCCCCCCCGACAGACACACACACAGACACATATATACACACAGAGACATATACATACACACAGACACATACTTACATAGAGACACACACATACATACAGACACATACATACAGACACATACAGAGACACATACAGAGACACATACATATACACACAGACAGACACATACACCCACACACACACAAAACACACATACATACAGATAGACACACACATACATACAAACAGACAGGCACAGATATACACAGACAGACACACATACACACACAAACACATACACACATGCATACAGAGACACACACATACACACATACACACACACACAGACACATACACACACACAGAGACACACACATACACACACATATACAGACATATACAAACACAAACAGACACACAGACACATACATACACACATACATACAGACACACACAGACACATACATACATACAAACAAACAAACACACATATACAAAATGTTTATCACCCTCCTGTTTCCTACCTTTTAGGTGCAGGACGGTGATTTTCCCTGGGGTTCCCACTCTGACTCCCGCTCCTTCCTCCCACGCGGGCTCTCTCTGATAGCTGGGAGGAGTGATGGGCAGTCACTTCCTCCCAGCTCCCAGATGCCTGGAAGTTCATCTCCATTGGGTCCCTTGAACGTGCGGCCCTGGCGGTTTGCCACGTGGGCCGGGGCCGCAACACATGGCAGCGGGCACCAGTTGCAGGGGTCTGCAGGGTGGCCGAGCCCCCTGGAGTGACGGGCCCAGTCGCAGCTGCGACCCCTGCGACCATGGTATGTACGCAACTGAGCAGACCCCTTAACTCCTTCTGTTTCTGTGCATCAAACTTGTCTGGTTCCAAATACTTATCTGTTAGTCCACCCATTGTACAGTGATGTAGAATTTGCTGGCGATTTGTAGATAATTATAATAATAATCTCTAAGTATGGTTGTTTGTTTAAATATGTAATTCAATGGATCAAAAACCAACATAACAGTATAGGACAAAGTAGATATAAAAAGGTTACTACTAATGCATGTCACTAAAATGCTTTAAGTCACAGAGCTGCCCAAAAGGTAGATCCCTAGATGTTGTAGAACTGCAAATCCCATGGTGCTTTGCATGCCTTTAGAATGCCTTCGGAATTACAAAGCATAATGAAAGCTGTGGAATATTACCTCTTGGGCTCCCTTGTAATTAAGCCATTTACCTACTCTCAACTCCCGGCCCATCCCAGACGCATTGTTCTATGCAACTGACAAATATTTTGAGCAAAACATAATCTGAAATAAATGAGTGATTTCTGATGACACAGGTCATGTGAAATCCTTTAGCACGCAGTGTACTGAAACGAAATACATTTTAGTACTGCTGTGTTTATACCTTTCTAAAAATGCAGTATCAGATAAGATGTTATCTACTGGCTGCATTGCACAGAGGCTTTTAAGAAGTGAAGTGGCCCCGTGTTTGGGGATTTTACCAAGCACCTAAGAAGTGAAGAAGAACACTGCTATTTTAAACCTTTGGAATTTACACTAAAATCAAAACACTATTATTTGTCTTTCGAGAATCCATATTCATTTATTTCAGATAAATGATTGCCAGCATTTTGTGAACTTTAAAATACAATCATTTTCACATTCCTTTTTTTTTAACTAATATCAATTTGAGGGGTGTTTAACAGAGGTGGGTGCACAAAGCCTGGCATCACAACTGGCAGAGCAAGTATTTGTCTTCCGGTGCTTGCTGCAGATGCCCATTTAAATGAATCAACAGTGAACGACATGTGATTGCACAGTATTCAAATTGAAAAGCTCACACAGCCATGTTACAATGCTGCCGCCCATCCCATGTGTTCTCTATTAAGGGTTAATAAACATGTAGGGATGTATATAAAAAAATAACCCTCTCTTTCTCATTAGAGATATCTTTGCCAGAAGCTCAAGGAAGCAGGCTGAAGGGTGAGTGTTAGGACCCGCTTAGGGGGGGTCTGCCTTGACGTTGGCAGGCGGGCATTCCCTCCAATGGCCATTGGAGCAACTAAATGACCTCCATTTGTTTAAATATGCATAGGGATTTGGGCTAGTGTACCAGTAACTCTTTTTTTCTTTGCTTGTTTTTTGTATTGGGGCTGATGTGTGCTATGGTCATTGCTGCCGCCCAGGAGTAGTGGGAGTTTGAGTGCAGGACTTATTTTTGTGTATTTGTATTCAAATGAAACAAATGTCTTACTTGTAAAACATTCTAATATCTGTAGTTTACATGTAATTATGTATAACAGAATCTATCATTATTAAAGTGAAATATCCACTGTAGAGATTTGTCAAATGGTTTGCAAGTTGACATTCTTCTACTTTACTTATCCTCCCTACTCTTGACTCCTACGTCTTCTTGTTTGTTATTACCAATTACTACCTACTTGAGTCAATAAATATTATCAGCATAACAAACCCTTCATCTATTAACTGTTTTTAAAATTAAAACCTTTACCAAAAAAAAAAAAAAAACACTTTCCAATTTCAATAGCTATTTTTGCTTAAGGAATTGTTTACATCACACCTGATTATAAACTGAAATGTATTTTCAGATCAGTTAAAATGAATTGAACATGACTGGCATATCGTACCATTTTGTACATTAGAGCTTGTTTGTTATTGTCTTTGTAAAGGAGTAAACTAGTAATTTAGGATAAGGTAACGCAGAGAACAGTATGCAGCCAGACCACTCTGCTTCACGCTTGCTTGTTTGTCTGATGTGTTATTTAAAAGTGTGATTCAAATGATCATTTTTTATACTGAGAGCCGGTTTCTATAGCAATCTGTTTGGTGTTGGTAACATTCATATCCAACGAAAAATGAAAACAGTTCTCCTAATAATCTCTCTTATGAAAGAAAATGCATAGAGGACTTTTTCATTTACTTTTTCTTTTTTGACATTCATGAGTTTATTCCCATCTTTGCACCGATGTGACACATTTTTTTTTTTTTTTACAGCTGACCTCTTACCTACGTATAGGTATCTGTTCTGATTTACAAATGTAGGCTTTCAAGAGGTTATAAAAAAACTTTGATGTTAAAACAAACACTGAGTTTTTTTGATCTATGTGTTGTTTAGTGTTTATTTTACTGCTGCATTTCACTCCCCTTCTGCTGGCAAGGATAAGGGGTACAAGTGCACTATAAAAAATAATCACCTGGAAACAGCTATTATTCATCTAGATCTTTTTGTAACATGCTTATAGCAGGCCTCCCAATTATCCAGTTTTTAACAGGACCGTGCATATTTTAGGTTTCTCTCTTGCCATCTCGTTTTGTTCCATGGTGTCCTGCTTTTGGGGACACCAGGGAATTGTTCCCAGAAAGTGTAGTATCCTTAGATATGTTCCAAACAACCAAACAGAAAGTTCGTAACTGTCAGCCTAGCAAGCATTAATGCCATGTTGACCTACCTATTTTTGGGTGGTGCAAGAGATGCAGGGGCGGGCTGGGCTGGGGGGCAGGGAGGCAATTGCCCCCCAGGCCGCCCTAAATCCAGGGCCGCCCACATCCAAAAAGAAAAGAGTTCCCCCCAGTGGCTGAACTACCGGGATCGGCTGCTCTGTAGACCTATGCTGGCAGGACTGGCTCACCTTGCAAAACTGCTATTTAGTATATTGCTAATTCGGCAATATACTAAATAGCAATTATCCTAGCTCACTGATTGGCGATCGGCCAGTAACCTCAGTAAGGGGCAGAGTGGGGTGCAGATGGAGGTCCCGCTGCATTCATTGTTTGCGTGTCCCGCGGAGGCACACCGGAACTCAATGCCTACCCTCACCTCTTCCTGGGCGGAGTTCTGGCAGAGCTGCCTCCATATCCTGCCTGCAGGCCCCTCCCTCAGTTCCCAGGATGCCAGCACTGGGACTGCACAGGGGAGCTCCGAGCAAGCCCAGCAGCCCTTAGGCCCCCAAGAGATCCCCGTCCCAGCTTGCAATAGTGGCACACAGGATCAAGGTGAGTGAAATACTCTAGCTCACCTCTCCCTGCACACATCCGAGGCTGTCTCTTCCTGGCTCTACTTCTTTCTGTGTGTTTTTTAACTGTCCCAGTCTCTCCTTTCCTTGTGTCACTCTCTGTCTCTCTATAGCTTTCTAGCAGTCTCAGTCTCTCCTTTCCTTGTGTCATTCTTTGTCTCTTTCTAGCTGTCTCTGGCTCTCCTTTCCTTGTTTCACTCTCGGTCTCTCTAATTTTCTAGCAGTCTCAGTCTCAACTTTCCTTGTGTCATTCTTTGTCTTTTTCTAGCTGTCTCTGGCTCTCCTTTCCTTGTTTCACTCTCGGTCTCTCTAATTTTCTAGCAGTCTCAGTCTCTCCTTTCCTTGTGTCATTCTTTGTCTCTTTCTAGCTGTCTCTGGCTCTCCTTTCCTTGTGTCACTCTCTGTCTCTCCATATCTTTACATGTGTAGCTCTGTCTCCCTTTGGTTCTCTGTCTCTCCCTCCCTCTCTGTCTTCTCTGGCACTCTCTATCTCCCTCTCTGTTTCTTTGTCTCCCTCTTAAACAGCCACAAATACAATCACACTCAGTCAGCTCTCACACACCCACACAATCACACTCATCCAACTACACAGATGCATGCAACACTCACTCAGTACAATCACACAAAGAAACCACACACATTTCAACCATGTGTATTGCTTAGTGGGGACGAGGAGCGAGAATATGCACAAGGTAGAGTGACAAGGGGGCCCTACTTTAATTCTTGCACAGGGGCCCAGCGGTCTCCAGTTCCCCCCCATGGGCCTGTGGTGCTGGTACTGTGGTTGCACTGAGGCCCACACACTAAGGGGGACCACCGGGTGGCCCATACACAGCAAGCAGAGCCAGACCCCAACTCCCAAGCACCCTAGTCAGCACACTGGACCTTAGGAAAGACACCAGCAAAGGTAGGAAGCTGGCTTTAAAAGTGTAAAGTGTGTGTGTATGAGTATGTCTGCGTGTTTGTCCGTGTTAGTGTGTGTGTGTGTCAGTATGTCTGTCTACGTGTGTGCAAGTATGTCTCTGTGGGTGTGCCAGTTTGTCTGTGTGTGTGTGTGTGTGAGCCAGTATGCCGGTATCTTTGTGTGTGTCATTTTGTATGTCTGTGTGCGTCAGTATGCCTGTAACAGTGTGTCTGTCAGTGAGTGTGTGCATGTGCCAGTCAGTGAGTGTGTGTTTGTTAGTGTGTGTCAAATCAGCAAGTGTGTGCGCCTGTCAGTGAGTGTGTCTGTTTAGGTGACTGCCCCCCCTTTCAATCACATGGGAAACGTGTTTTACTCTCCTCTTGGTGCGATGGGCCACTTGACTGGATTTGCCCCCCAGGCCTAACGCTGCCAGCCCTCCCCTGAAGAGATGTGACTTCCATCACTTTGCTTTTACCCACTTTCACCTCTCTCACTAGCATCCCACTTCACACCAATGTTGGGGAGTATATAAGAGTAACAATATTTTTGCAATATTAAAGGGACACTATAGTCACCAGAACCATACAACTTAAATTGGTTATGGTGTCTATAACATGTCCCTGCAGGCTCAGCAATGTAAGCACTGCCTTTTTAGAGCAATGGCAGTGTTTACATGACTGCCTAGTAACACCTCTGCTGCAATTACTCAGACGGCCACTAGAGATGCTTCTTCATGCAATCTTGCATTGTGTGCAGCACCTAAATTCATTGCCTCTACGCTCTGCATGGCGAGGCTTAATGATCATCATAGGGATACAGTGATTTTGCCACACATGCACAATAGCCTTGCATTACTTTCCTATGTGAAAGCATTGGATTGGCTGAAATCATCAAGATTGATGATCTCAGTCATGGACCTGAAGCCAGCTGTGGCGAGACCAACATGGTCAGACCCGGGATTACAAGGCTCTGAAAAAGGTGAGCATTTTACCTATTACACCTTGTATACCACTTCTGCACATTGGTCCCTCTATTTTTATATTTTCTTCTTTGAGATACTCCATGCCGCGGATTGAGGGTGTGATGCTGCCTTATAAGCATACAAGCTCTATTACGTTTCAGTATTTTTACACAGGCTCCCTTAAATGTGAGTGTTCCTATTTCACCACCGTTTTACCTCATTGATGTTTACATACCATCTACACTATATTGTAACTTGTACCTATCATGGTCATTCTTAAGCGGAGTAAGTTTACCTCGTCCATAATTTAGTGCTCCACTTATAGGTGTAGGTTTCTCACTTACACCACTTTACAATATCTGAAGAAGAAGCCAGACCATAAACACCCAGAGGACTCAGGTATGTGTCAAAAATTACATATCTTTATATACATTTATTACGAATTTGGACACCTGTTATAAGTAATGATTTACAGTGGAGAATCATTAAGACTGAATGATATAGTTCTATGTATTATTGTTTCAGATTAGTATTTACAATATCTCTACAGAGCTATGTCCAGAATAGTTTTTTTTTTTTAAATGCATGGACACAGTTTCATAGAGTTACTGACCAGACAAGACATTACTACTTAGTTTCACTCTTAATGTCTCCACTGGATTTTGGGCATAACATTTATTCAACTAATGTCTTCACCTTTGTTTGATATGATGGTTAAACGGTATATGAAGCTTCCTTGTGAAGCACTGAGGCTCCCATGCTTTTAAAAGTTATGCTAATCATTGACCTTTATGGCATTTGCTTATTTTTGTCTCTTATGTGTGTATACTTCTGATGGGATATTCTTGCTCTTTTATAGAGTTTACCTAGGTGGGCTTGGGAGCAACCTCTTGAAGTAGTGGGTGTCCTAGGTCTAATCCTAGTAGAGCTCTCTTTTGGGGCTGCAGTCCATTTCTTATTGAGGTCCTTGCATTTATCTAATGTGCATTTCACATATGTGTTTGGGCCAATTCTCTTAATTAAATGGTTGCACCTTAATTGAGTCGGCTGTAGGATACCCTTAATGTATTTGCAAGTTCTATCTCTACGAGATTCCATATGACTGATTATGGCCACCTTCTGTGTAGCCTCCTTTAATGTTATGGGTTACAATACCTCAGAGAAGCACTTGTTGGTCTTTACAGATTTCCACCAATGCTGAGGTGGTATATATGAGAGGAACACACTTTAGAGTTAATTTACCTCCTATCCTCAAAAAGTAAAGATATCCAGTTGGATACTTTAGTAACTATAAGGAGTTGAAATCTTGGCGAGTGACCAGATTGATGGCAGCTCATTTGCCTCATTTTAAATAAACACTATAGGGTCAGGAACACAAACATGTACTCCTGACCCTATAGTGATAAAACCACCACCTAGCCCCCCTGCATCTCTAAATATAGTAAAATCTTACTTGTATTCAAGTCTGAAGCTGCTGCCTCTGCCCCTGAACTGCCTCTGTCTGCTGACATCATCAGAAGTGGTGGTCTGAGCCAATCACAATGCTTCCCAATAGGATTGACTGAGACTGTCAATTCAGATCGGGGCAGAGTCAGCAGAAATAGGCTCTGAGCAGTAATGCTTGACAGGGCACAGCTGAATGAAGCTCCGTAGGCACTTCAAGAGACTGTCCAAGTCAAGATGGCTGCCAGACTGCATGTCCATAAAAAACGCGGGAAACCAAGCACCTCCCCGAAATGCGAGAGGAGAGGGAGTTCATGCGTTGAACGCATGCACGTGGATGCGCACTAACGTCCAGTAAAGCTTGGTGTTCGCACGCAAACATAACAGCCGTCTGCGAGCGCCTAGAACCCGCGTTCACAGCTAACTTGTCGAACGCCTGGGGCGTTCGTCTAACGAATGTGCCACTCACGTACGAACGCTTGGACGCAGGCTTTTGTAAGCGAGTGGACATTCGGTTTCCGAAGAGGTTAGTTCAGCGGAAAAAAACTCAGAACAGGGTAAAAGACCCACGCAAAGCAGGGGAAAAGGGGGCCCGCAGCGAGAGGCCACAAAACCGGGACCGGGAATAGGCAGAGTACCCCAAAGAAGTGGGCAGGCAAAGAGGTCAGCAGGAGAGCACCAAGGACCCCAAGGACAGAAAGGGAGATAACTGAGGTGAAACAGGTAGGGATAGGAAAGACCTCATAAGGGAGGTAAAAGTAGCCACCTGAAAAAGTGTAATAAAGGTAATAAACGGCAATATTCTAAAGACAAACAAGAAAAGGAGAAAACAAAGGTTGAGTAAAGAACAGAGAGAGGATAACCCAAACTCTGTACTTATCTTGTGATGGAGCAGCAAAAAAAAAGGAATCGCTGCAGTGAGACATGCCTCTTATAACCTATGCTTGCTTGTCATTGGTTCTCAGTTTTCTCATTACTTTTATTTGCTGCTATGGAGTTAGTAAAGAAAATATGAAGCCTCCTAGTAAACTCTTCCTTAAGCTGTAACTGTATGAATTTCCCCAAGGAAGCAAAACTTCTGTTGGTAGCTCCCTTACATCAATTAGTTTCCCTGCTAATGTATTCCTTTTTACACAAACTAGGGAAATAAACTGTGTTTAAGGAATTGTAGATGGATCAATACAATAATTCCCTAAGGTAGTTCCAACAATACATCAATTAGTTAACTTATTATGAAGGTATTCCACCATCTAAATATCTGATAATTATGTGAGATATGCTAGAAGCTTATGTTAATACTGTATTCATTATAAAAAAAAAAACATACAATTAATTTGGTTATCTTTTTAACTTCCAAATACAAACATGCAAAATATACTCATATATATTTTTCTGTAATATATTTGCTGTAATACAAATAAAAAGAAAAGATACAGCTTTGTTTTACTATAATACTTTCTAATAATAGTGTAGCAGAAAAACATCAGCATCAACAGAGAATTAAAAAGCAATATATCACTCTAAAGAAAGAGGATCAAAAGCATTTGAAATATATTCCATCAGAATGATCTTTTTGCTTTTAAAAGGAAATAGCTTTTAGCTTTTCCAAGATCTTACTGAAAATCACAAAAGCCCTTCACTGAAGAACAAGTGGATATCCACCACTCTCTGAGTTCTAACGTGTATGGCATCTTGCAAACAGCAGGACATCAGGATCTCGCAAACCCTACAACAATGGAGAGGTGAAAAGAAAACACTCTATTCAAAAAGAAATAGAAGAAAATTGCCTTTCGAACCACAGAAAAAGCACAACATTTGCATGAAGTGTTTGGCTGCTGGCGGTGTTGATATGTCTATTTCTAAAATATTTTTTTCTGATGTTCATCTGGTTCATTAGTCAGGGTGAAATAAGGTGTGAGACGTATTAGTGGGTTAGTAAAAAAAAAATGCCCATTGCATAAATAGTTATTTTTAGTATGCTATTTTATGTATGTGCATTTGTATGTTTTATAAATAGAAAGTAAATGTGTATAACCAAATTGCCACCACTATTTTAATGACAATAGAAAGCACCAAAAAATTTAGATTTACTGTGCTAGAGCAGTTCTATGCAACAAATACATGTTGTATCAATATCATTTGTGTGCTAATTTATGTGCTGGGTAGAATGCCCAGCTGAACATGATTGAACCAAACATAATGTGTGGGAGTTGAATATATTATGTAAGCCCATATATGAGTTGTTTTTTTTTCTCGATTTCTTAAATGAAATTTCAAATGTCAAACTTATACCACCTTACAATTATTGATCTTGGCTTTCAGTGTGTATAATAAAACGTTATACAGGATGAAATTTCAGTATAGCGTTTACGATTTAGTGATGTGAAAAGAATTTGGTTAAGCATTTGAATAATGTTACAGTTTATCGAAGCATTCTAAATGTGTGGGTGCATTTAAAAAAATATACAAATGCACAAACACATATACACAGACACATGCTCAAAACATGCACAGAGATTCACCTGCTCAGAGTAGCTTCTTTTTCTAGTGCAGCATCGAAAGGTACACATCTCTGGCCGCTTGAGAAAGATAAGACTCATAAGCCAGGATTTTCATCCTCAATATTTAACTCTATCCATTTCTACTTACTGATATCCATGGAGAGATGCTGGGGAGAATGAGACACTGTATGCTGGATTCCCTTAGGAGAGTAAGGGTTTTGCTTAGTGAAAATAATTTTCTCATACATGTCAGTGTAAAACCTTACTGTGCTTATTCAAGCTGTATCTTTATAATAATAATAATAATTATTATTATTACTTTCTAATAATAATAATAATAATAAAGAATAACCAGAATAAAAAATGAAAAACAAATGGTAACTTCTTTAGTGTTAGGAGCAAAGGGTGTACTGCAGTGGCGTACTAAGAGAGGGCGAGGGGGGCAGTCCGACCCGGGTGCCAATCAGTACGAGGGTGCCCAAGGAGCACCTATTTGTGGGGCCCAGGAGTCTTTGTGTTAAACCTATATCAGCAGCAGCAACACTCCGTGTGGCGCAATGCATGCCAGAGCGTTGCCATGGCAACCCACGGCAATGCTCTAGCGGGTCGCAAGAGGAGAGGAGCTGCTGCTGCTAATATAGATTCAACATGGAGACTCCTATTCAGAATACAGGCTGCTGTGCCACCAGACCACCAGGGAAAGATTTTATTCCCCCTTCTTGACCCACAGGTAAGAGGCAAGGTGGGTGGAATAAGCCACATTAAAAAATGTTTCATCAGTCCTGGTCACCCCCAACTCCCCCTGTCACCTTCCTTTACCCTTCCACCTCCACATCCTGCATGCCACACTGTCACCCCCAAACCCTTCCCCTTCACACTGTCACCTTCCTGTTGTCCACACTGACACCTCCAAACCCTGCCCCTCACACTGTCACCTTCCTGCCACACAACACTGTCACTCCCAATACCTGTCCCCCCATACTGTCACCCCCAAACCATGTCCCTCACACTGTCACTTCCCCACCCCACCACACTGTCACTCCCAATCCCTACCCACCACACTGTCACCAACCTGTCCCCCCACAGTCACCTTCCAGTCCCCCCACACTGTCACTCCCAATACCTACCCCCACACTGTCACCTTCCTGTCCCCCCACACTCAACTTCCAGTTCCCCCAAACTATCACCCCCAAACCCTGCCCCTCACACTGTCACCTTCCTACCCCCCACACTGTCACCTCCAAATCCTGCCCCTCACACTGTCACCTTCCTGTCCCCCCTCAAACCCTGCCCCCCACACTGTCACCTTCCTGTCCCCCCACATTGTCACTTTCCTGCCCCACCACACTGTTATCCCCAATCCCTACACCCCACGCTGTCATCTTCCTGTTCCCCCACACTGTCACCCCAAACCCTGCCCCTCACACTGTCACCCCCAATCCCTGCCCCCACACTGTCACCTTCCTACACACTGCCCCCCACACTGTCACATTCATACACACTGCCCCCTCTACACTGTCTCCTTCCTACACACTGCCCCCACACTGTCACCTTCCTACACAGTGTCCCCTCACACTGTCACCTTCTTGCACACTGCCCCTCCACACTATCACCTTTATACACAGTACATCCACTACACACACACATACACGCTCTGCACCCAATATATATATATATATATATATATATATATATACACATACATACATACACATAAAATGCATTCAGCACACACACACACACACTGCATCCACTATACACACACAATGCATTCACTACATCAACTACACACAGGTAATCCACTACACACACTCCATCCACTATATACACACACACACACACACACACACACTTTGCATCCACTATACACACATAGGCACTGTGTTCCTGTGTCAGTGTATCTGTATGTGTGTCTGTGTCTGTACATCTGTATGTGTGTCTGTATCTGTGCGTCTAAGTATCTGTATGTGTCAGTGTTTGCATCTATGTGTGACTGTGTCTCTGTATCTGCATGTGTGCCTGTGTATCTGTAAGTGTGTATCTAAATGTGTGTCTCTTTCTGTAAGTGTGTGTGTATCTGTGTCTGTGTATCGGTAAGTGTGTACATCTGTGTGTGTGTCTTTGTATCTGTCTCTCAGTGTGCATATGTGTGTCTATGTATCTGAATGTGTGTCAGTGTGTATATGTGCATACATCTCAGCATCTTGCCAACACTAAACACAAATACACCCCTGCATTCAAACACCGACACTACATACAAACACCACCACTATATATAAATACTCAGTATTCAAAAACCACACTACACTACACACAAATGTCAACACTACGTAAAAACACACCCCTACAGTCACTCACACATACTCCATACCATAACATGCTTACATCCAAACACACAAATACTGCTGAGTGCTAAATACATTAGAATATTTTTTATTTTTTTTAAGTTGGGAGCAGGGGGTGGGGGGTGCCAAATTTAGGATGTACCGTGACTTAGTTCCAGCAAGTGACCTTCAAGAAAACAATCTGTGCATCAGCAGCTTACTAAAATGACAGCTTGAGTAGGCTGTCATTTTGGGGAACTGCTGTTACACTGATTATTTCCTGATGTCACATTAGAAGGTCTCTTTAGAGTTATTAGTGCACTGATGGGTGTTATTCAAACTGTTGAGAAAAGACATGGGTCTCAAATCTCTTTAATAATTCTACTGCAGGAAAGTCTAATTTTGTGCAGGGTAGACAGTTCCAAAGAGCTGAAAAAAAATGTGAAAATTATTTTACCCAACATGTTTTTAAATCACGCCATAATATTATTACGCTTAGTTAGGTCCATAAATATTTGGACACTGACACAGATTTTGTTATATCAGCTGTTTTCCATAATATATTCAAGTTACTGTTAAATAATAAATATGGGTTTAAAGTGCAGTCTCTCAGCTTTAATGTAAGGGAGTATAATATGTAACCCTGTCTTTTTCAAGGGATCCAAATCAACAGTTTGGGACATTCTGAGAAAGAAAAAATGCACTGGTGAGCTCTGTAACACAAAAAGGCCTAGACATCTA